>NC_040095.1:15625000-16250000 GCF_003369695.1 Bos indicus x Bos taurus | reverse complement strand
TTCTTCTGCATTCTCCTTTAAGTCCCCTCTGAATGGGTGACAGTCTTAGGTATTGGTTAAGACTATAGCCTTTGGAGACAGATAGTCTGGGTTGGAACCCTCCACTGACTTGCAGGAAGATCTCAGGCAAGTCACTTAACTTCCCTGGTCTTGGTTTCCATGTCCGTATATGGGAAGATCTATAATGATACCTATATCATAAAACTCCTATGAGAGTTAAATGATAAAATGTATAAATTGCCTTATCATGCTTCACAAGCAGGCTTCCACATCCCTTCTTAGCACAGCAAATGTGTAATAAATGTCAGATACTGTACTATATGTTCTTCCGAGTCCTAGGCACTGGGGATACAAAGTGACCAGGTTGTTGAATAAGTCTATTGTAAGTAAAGTGCAAAATTATATTTTTGTTCCCTTCATTTTAAGAATATTCTCAGCCACTGGATGAGAACCCATTAAGTCTATAGGTGTTTTGTCCACTCTTGAGGAACTGACATTCTTTTATTCACCTAAGTCACAAATGCTGCCTCAATTCAGTCGAATTTCCAGTTTAAGAGATCATTAAAGCTTTAAACTTGATTTAGAGCTATTTCTTTCTTTGCTCCAGCTCTGCCTGAAAACCTACAGTGGGAGAGTGAGAGTGGCGCAGGATAATGAGGAGAACACAGCCCTATTTTTCAAGTTCACTGGTTTTTGTGGGGACAGACGAGTGGTAGATAGGATTATAGTGTGACAGATGCTGCAATAAAAGTATGCTATGGGTGTAGCAAAGCAGAAGAAGGGTGCTGAAATCAAGCTGTGACATGAGGAAGGTTCCTGTAAGAGATGAAACTTGACAAAAGCTCAGTTGCACAGGACTGGTGATGGTTCCTTTAGGAGAAAGTAGAGTGTGCAGGGCAGGGAAAAGAATCACTTACCAAAGGGATTGGGTTTGCCATAGATCCCAAGGGAGTTAACTTTCGCCAGTTGTGCTGCTAAAATGCATATAACCACACGAAGTAGGTTTGGAGTGTGGTTTAAATAGGGATGAGATTATGGAATTAAATCAGACATGGAAGATTATGGGTTGAGATTCTGGGTTCTATGAGCCAATCTTGGGCAAGTTGCTAAACCGATTTGAGCCCTAGTTTCTACATTTAACCTAGAGGGATTATTACTCACCTCAAAGTGTTTACGTTTCAATGAGAAAATTCATATGCGGAGTCATTTGTAGTATCCTATTGGTCAGTTTTCATTCCAATCCCAAAGAAAGGCAATGCCAAAGAATGCTCAAACTACTGCACAATTGCACTCATCTCACATGCTAGTAAAGTAATGCTCAAAATTCTGCAAGCCAAGCTTCAGCAAAATGTGAACTGTGAACTTCCTGATGTTCAGGCTGGTTTTAGAAAAGACAGAGGAACCAGAGATCAAATTGCCAACATCCGCTGGATCATGGAAAAAGCAAGAGAGTTCCAGAAAAACATCTATTTCTGCTTTATTGACTATGCCAAAGCCTTTGACTGTGTGGATCACAATCAACTGTGGAAAATTCTGAAAGAGATGGGAATATCAGACCACCTGATCTGCCTCTTGAGAAATCTGTATGCAGGTCAGGAAGCAACATTTAGAACTGGACATGCAACAACAGACTGGTGTCAAATAGGAAAAGGAGTACGTCAAGGCTGTAAACTGTCACCCTGCTTATTTAACTTATATGCAGAGGACATCATTAGAGACGCTGAGCTGGAAGAAGCACAAGCTGGAATCAAGCTGGCTGGGAGAAATATCAATAACCTCAGATATGCAGATGACACCACCCTTGTGGCAGAAAGTGAAGAGGAACTCAAAAGCCTCTTGTTGAAAGTGAAAGAGAAGAGTGAAAAAGTTGGCTTAAAGCTCAACATTCAGAAAACGAAGATCATGCATCCGGTTCCATCACTTCATGGAAAATAGATGGGGAAACAGTGGAAACAGTGTCAGACTTTATTTTTTGGGGCTCCAAAATCACTGCAGATGGTGACTGTAGCCATGAAATTAAAAGACTCTTACTCCTTGGAAGCAAAGTTATGACCAACCTAGATAGGGTATTCAAAAGCAGAGACATTACTTTGCCAACAAAGGTCCATCTAGTCAAGGCTATGGTTTTTCCTGTGGTCATGTATGGATGTGAGAGTTGGACTGTGAAGAAGGCTGAGCACTGAAGAATTGATGCTTTTGAACTGTGGTGTTGGAGAAGACTCTTGAAAGTCCCTTGGACTGCAAGGAGATCCAACCAGTCCATTTTGAAGGAGATCAGCCCTGGGATCTCTTTGGAAGGAATGATGCTAAAGCTGAAACTCCAGTTTGGCCACCTCATGCTAAGAGTTGACTCATTGGAAAAGACTCTGATGCTGCGAGGGATTGGGGGCAGACGGAGAAGGGGACGACAGAGGATGAGATGGCTGGATGGCATCACTGACTTGATGGACGTGAGTTTGAGTGAACTCCGGGAGTTGGTGATGGACAGGGAGCTGCCATTCATGGGGTCACAAAGCGTCGGACACGACTGAGCGGCTGAACTGAACTGATTGGTTCTGTTTCTCTGGAGAACCCTAATACAGGGTATGTTTGTGTATGTCTATATGGCTATGGTGCTAGTATTTACTTAGTTTGGGCTTTATGATTAGTTCATTTACTGAAACCGTCTCCACTCCCTGCTTTTACTTTATATTGAGGACAGATTGGAGGAGCAGAAGCTATATGGCCGACTCAAGAACAGTGCTTTCAGGTATTGAGACAGCATGAACCTGAGTCAGCATATTGGTAGTGGGGTGGAAGAAAAACCACATAAAGGTGGAAACACTGAACTGCCCCTAGAAGAAATAAATAGACTAGCTATATCTGTTGCTACGGTTAATTTTCAGTTACATTTTTATTTGGCCGCTCACTGATTGTATTTATTTGTCTGACTCGAGGACCCAAAAACTTCATGGTACTTAAATGTACCTTTGCACACAATCTGAGATCTTCAAAGAGAAGAATCATCAAAAAATGATTTCTACATTTAAACAAACCCCACCTAGGAGATTATAACCTAGGGGCAGCATTACTTTATTAGCTGAGCCAAAGATTGTTGGAGTAAGGCTACTTCAGGGGAAGAGGTGGCATGTGATTTTTAATTGCTTTTGATTTCTAACAGTTTATCTCAACTTTACTAAAATAGATGTCCATTTCCTCTGAAGAACTCTGCCTAGAAAGGTGGAGGTGTGAGGTCAATCCAAATAGAGAAGAATTATCAGAAGAATTTAGTGGGAATTACACCAGAGGATTCATAAAATCTGGGTTTGTTTCTGGCTCTTTCACTGACTAGTTAGATAACTGGAAAGTTTGCTTGTAGGATAAATAAATATGGTAAGATGAATATGGAACATGAATGGTGAAGTAATTCATAATGTATTCCCTTTTGTATTCTCTCCCTTATCTCTTTGTTTACTTCATTGTCTTTTACCCATTAAACTACTAAGTCTCAATTGTTACCAGAGGTTCATATCACACGAAGAGTCTTATCATGTGATATCACATATCACATGAAAAGTCTTACACAGTTTTTTAAGAGTGAAGGTGGTCTGCCAACATGAGTGTGTGGATGAGATTATATTACTGGTTCTTTCTTTTTGTGACCTTCTTTTGGTTGTTAATGTCAAACCAGAATTTCTTTTAGTGACTTTAATCTAGAAACTCTCACTTTTCTTAGGGAAAAGCCTTTCACATAAATCATATAGTTAAAAAATCATAACAATTTACCAGTATTATGCATACATGTGAATAACACTTCCAGTGCTTTTGATGACAGAGTAGCTTAAAGCAGGACAGTGTTTTGTGATAATTATTTGTGTTACCTATTGCTGAATGTCTTAGCAAATAGCACCATTCTTGGTTTGTGATTTAGGTGACAGTAGAGAGTAATAACTGATGTGAATTGAATGTGAAAATGAGGACGTTTGTTTCCTGGTTGATTGCTTTAGTTCTGATATGATTTGTTTATACCAATGTAAGTGAACGTGTAGTAATCCATATGGAAATTTAATATGCTGTCTATGCAGTACAAAATTAGAGTGGGAAACTGAAGTTTTTGGTAAAACATTCTATATTAATATCATACCAAAATATTTTTAATGGGTGTCTAGAGATATGGTCCTGTTGTAAGATTTATAGACAGAGAAGTCCCAACCCAAATCTGTGCTTTCAAAAATGTGCATTTTCATGGTATGAGCTTAAGAGGAAGAGGGAGGCTTTCTAGCTAGCAGTAGTGGCTGAGGTATTATGGCATTTTAAACAGTATTGAACGGCCCAGTCGTTAATAAATTGTAGTTTGATAGCCGTGATTCTCATTTTTGTGTGTCAAAATCAACAGGGATGTTTGTTAAAATAGATTGCTGAGCTATACCCTCATTGAGAGTAAAAAGTGAAAATGAAAGTCACTTAGCCTTCTCTGACTTTGTGACCTCATGGACTATACAGTCCATGGAAATTCTTTAGGCCAGAATACTGGAGTGGGGTAGCCTTTCCCTTCTCCAGGGGGTCTTCCCAACATTAGGTCAAATAGTGTGTCCACAGATGTATTTAAATGTATTTAAATGTATGACTATCCCCAAAATACCTGATAACTTGGTTTTATTAAATATAAACAATGACATAAGAGGAGCATGAAAAAGAGAAATAGAAAATTCTATGTAAGTGAAAGCAAGTTGAACTCTTATACTTCTATGGAATTGAACAGAATTCATTTGGAAGGAATTCTATGATTCCTCATATGTGGACCACATTTGCAAGAAAATGTGGTTCCCCCACATTTTCTTTCTCTTCTTGAGTTGAACTTACAGACTGACTCCTTCTGTCACTACTTATCACCTTTTAAATATTGACTTCAATTGGTTTTCTCAGGTGAGAAATGAATTTTATTAAATATTCTAAGAATATCTCCAGTACTACAAAGAAAAATATGATTGCTATCAGATGATAAACATTACCTGAAAAGAGATGTGGATATGAAAAAATCTAGTCTTCTGTTACACAGAGTACAGTCTGAGCAATATTGTAATGGCAGAATATATAGAATTCCTATTTGTTTGCTTTTATTGATGTCTTTTCAGAGGATCTGGAAAGCTTTGTGGGTTTTTTTGGTTGGTTTTTGGTTCTCTCATTTAATAAGATGGAGAGTTCTCCACTGTAGAACCTTGCCACACAAGATGTGGTCCATGAACTCGGGAATGTGTTAGAAATGCCATCTTTCAGGTTTTTCCATAGACCTATAAAATCAGAATTTACATTTCCACAAAATTCCTAGTGAATTAATGATCTTTTAAGTTTCAGAAGCTGTTCTATCACATCCCAACATTGTAATTTAGCAGTTGTGGAGAAGCAGATCATGGTCTAAGAGAGAGCATGAAGACACCTTTCCCTTGGGACTGCTCCAGTTCAGATCTGTGTTAGGGCCAAACAAGTCTGTGGGAAAACAAGTGTTAAAGAAGAAAAAAAAAAAAAAAAAAAAAACACAGTGGGTTGTTTTCCATCTCTCTTGGCCACAGAGTGTGAAAACTGGAATTATCTTGGGAGAGAAAAGGTTTAACGGATGGTGAGACACTTTCATGGCCCTGGCTGAGGCCACTGACTTCTTGATTCTAGTTGCCTTATCTTTCTAAGTCCTGGTGGAAAAGTAGGGTGGTGAATAGACAATCCCATTGTAACTGGATTTTGAAAGTTTATCCTAGTGGGATATAAACACACAAGGGTCTAATTTCTTCTTTAGCCAGTGCCTTTGACCTCATTCTGCTGTATCTGGTTTTCTTAGATATTAATATCTTGGTCAGACCTCATAGCTTCCAAATAAGTTTCAGTTATTAAGTCCAGTCTAATATAAAACTCTAGTCACATCTATTTCCTCTTCTTAGTTCAGGGTTCATCAATGGCCTGAAGGGGCATGCAGTTGGTGGTGAGGGGCTTGCTATTAAATTCCACTGCCCTCCCCTCTTCCTCCTTTGGTGTGTTGGGTTAGGAAGAAAGGAGATGAAATGGGAAGAAGATAGAAACAGATGTACGGACACCTGTGTAAACTTTTTACGTGGCCCATGGAAAGGACTCCCACTTCATAGTTACTTTCATGGAAGATCTGTGTCTGGCTCAAACTTCTCCCTTGGCCCCCAGCTTCCTTCGTCGGCAGTATATCTGATGGCCATAAGCTTCTGCTACTTCCTGAAGCTACAGAGAACCCTCTTATTTAGGGTGTGAGCTCACAGCTCAGGCCATGCACTACCTTCCACAGTGTTCTCCCGACATATGAGAAACTCATACATCACTCACACATCACACATAACTCACACACTTAAACATTACCAGACACCACATCGCTTCCCTTCCCTTCCTTCACTTCTGCCATCCGTGTTTGATTCTCTTGTCAGTTCAGACAGGTTCTGGGAGTTGAGCAGATTAACAGGTAACACTAGAAATGAGATGCTAGTCTCTCTTTCTGGTAGACACCCCCAGATCTTGCAAGTGGTCCTTTAGGTGGAGCCGTCACTGGACTTTGGTGGTTGAGTACTCACTTTCCTTCTTTCTCCCCTGAGGAAATGCTTCAGTAGCCTGATGAGACCTCAGAATCAGTCATGTGTGAGTCTGTGGATCCTCATCCCCTTCTTGCCCTTGCCCATCCCTAGTTTTCTGTTTAAGTCTCTGGAGAGTGTCATAAGGGATGTTTTGGAGCAGCAGAGAGAATATATTCATGTTTTACAAGATCCTGGAGGGGCTGTCTGGCTGCACAGTTGCTTGTACCTTTATTGAAAAACCTGTGTCCTCATTTTTGAGGCCTCACTGCTGATTCCAGAATAAAAGGAAAGATTCTACTCAGCAGCCCTTTACATTATAATATATAATATCTATTGATCATTTCCTTTATATTGTTTTAAGTTTCTACATATTCTTTTTCACTTAACCCATATGACAATACCATGTGATAGGTTCTGTTATTATTCTCATTAAAACAAACTCTGTGATGGACTTCTGTTCTATATGGCTGGAAAAAATATTTTTAAAAGCCTTCCCATTTTGTCATAATTCCATTGGATTTATGTCTTACTATCCCAATGAGAAAAGTAACAAATGAAAACTTTACTCCTGGAGAAGAATAAAGGATTTAGGTTCTATGCATCAGATGGACCTGTGAGAGACTTCAGACAGAACTGAGTTGTGTGGAGGAAAGAGGTATGGTGCTGTTTCCATGTTGCAGCGGGTATTCAGACAAAGTGTCTTAGTCCATTTGGGCTGCTGTAACAAAGTACCATGGACTGGGCAGCTTATAAACAACAGACATTTAATTTCTTGCAGTTTTAGGGGCTGGAAATCCAAGATCAGGGTGCCACTATGGTCAAGTAAGGCCCCCTTTTGGGTTGCAGACTTCTCATTGTATCCTCACATGGTAGAAGGGCAAGGGGTCTCTCTGTAACCACTTTCCTAAGGGTGCTAATCCCATACATGAGGCAGGACCCTTATAACCTAAGCACCTCCCAAAGATCCCCAGCTCTTAATACCATCACCTTGGGAGTTAGGATTACAACTCATGAATTTTGAGCAGGGGACACACATTCAGACAATTGCATTGAGAAAGGCTCTATTACTGGCAGTGATGGTAGCAGCGACCTGATTTAGCCACTTACTGGTGATGGCAGAGGCAGCAGTTTCTTTCTTGGTAGGTTGGTTCTGAGATGTAGCTCTGGGTGTCTCCTCAGAAGCTCAGCTTGGAGTCAGCCTCTTCAGTCTTACAGAGATTCTCTGCTTACAGAGAGCTCACCCTGTCTCTTAAGAAGTAACTTTCTGCTTAAACTGGTAACACAGGGTTTGTTGGCTACAACAAAACATACTGAGCAAGCAACACACAGCCAATATTGCTTCTATTCTTCATATTTCAAGAGGGGGAAACTGTAGATATTAATGTGCTTCATACAGACAATTCTTAGAAAAATCTGAAAGTCAGGACTATCAGTGGTTATACTATTTCTCCATGACCCACAGGTGTATCTTACTGTAACAATGCTCTATTGAAACCAAAATGCTTATGAGGAGAATATTTTAGATAACATGAAGACCTCCTCTGGATTCAAAATACATTTAAGATTTTTCTTTTGCATTGATTTGCTGCATATGATTCATCATGTTTGTTTCACTGAAACACAGGATCATGGGATGAAAAATCAGAAAACCTGTTTGAGTTCTGGTACCACTATTTATTAGTTATGTGGTCTTAGGCAAGTTTATTAACCACTTTGAGACTCAGTTTCCTGATTATAAAATTGAAATAATCATAACTAGTATTTTTCATCTACACAAATTTTCTGGGAATATCAGATAAAAATATTTTGTAGGTAATGAAAGTCTAAAGTAAATAAGATTATAAGCTATGGTCTTTTGAATAATAGCTGTGAATAGAAAATGGTGGAAAATAAATGGCTCTAAAAACCCAGACTATTAGAAGGAAAAAGGAGAGACCTTTTTAGGAAGGTGTAGAGAACATATATGCATTTCTTTGCATGCAATTAACTGTTTTTCATCAAATTATGCAAGGCCTCTGATCATAAAATAGCAGTTCAGAATCCCAGGAGAGTCAATACATTTCATCTTCAGTTTTGGAAAGGATGACCAATTTTCTGAATGTTTCATTACCCATGAAAACTTGCTATTCTCCAAATATTATTTGTTTAATCAGTCATTATAAACATAGTCTAAGCTGGTGATTATTATATTCACTGGACTCTAAGAGGCCACTGTCTTGGGGAAAAGCATTTGTAATGGGAGAACAGGCTGCACTTGCCATGAGACTGCTCTCAGCAGAGAGGATCAGTTATGAGGAGCTCAGGTGGAGAGACGGCAGAAGCCAATGTGTGCCCTCCAATAATATCCTGAAATCTCTGTTCTAATAACTCACTTCATAATGCGGTGGTCCCTCCTTCATCATGGCTTTACTTTCATGGTTTCAGTGACCCACAGTCAACCATGGTCCAAAATGTTAAAAGGAAAATTTCAGAAATAAAACATTTATGAGTTATTAAAACTGGGTAGTGTTCTGAGTAGTGTGATGAAATCTGACACCATCCAGCACCATCCTGCCTTAGTCATTTGGTAGCCCTCTGGTTTATCAGGTTGACTGTAAAGGTATCACAGTTCTTGTGTTCAAGTAACACTATTTTACTTAAAACTGGCCCCAGAATACAAGAGTGGGGTGCTGACAATGTGGATTTTCTCTCACTGTGTCTAATTGATGAATTAAACTTTATGTGTACACAGGAAATAAAACATAGTGTATGTAGGGTTTTGTACTAACCGTGGCTTCCGACATTCATTTGAGGTCCTGGAACATATCCTCCCAGAGGGTGAAGAGGGACCACTATGAACTTACTGTGATTGGGTTCCCTGGGAGTACTGGAGAAAGGGCTGATAATTCTATACAACTGATAGGATGCCTAAGCGAAATGACCCACGTGAATATTGGAGTACAGTCAGAGAGAGCTTTGAGGAAGGACAGTTGGAAATTTGGAGAAAACTTGGGACTTGGAAATAGGATGCAGACAAGGTTGATTTAGATTTCTGGGGGTGAAGGAGCTTTCTGGAAATGTGTGTTCTACTTATTAGAAACCCTTCCCATAACTAGTACTCGAGTTATGCTTTACAGCATACAAAGAGCTCTTATGTACCTCATCTGTTTTCATCCTCCCAAACCATCTGTGAAGAAACCACTTTGTTTCCATATTTCTTATAAAGAAACTGGAGTGAAACTTTCTTGTTTAATGTGCTTAAGCTCACACAGCAAATCAGTGGTGGAGATAGACCACGTGACCTCAGCTGGGACCCATTCTTTATCACCCCAGCTATCTTGCTGATGTATTGGGGATAACAGTGATGTCATTATTTTTTATTATTATTTTTTAACATTACAAGATTCTTACTTCAGGCTAAGAAACTGGGGCTTGTAATGTCAGTTTTGAATTCTGCCTTATAGTTCCAAGGTGAAAAGCTTAGATCCTTTACTTTGTTTTCAGAGTTGTTGGCTAAACGGTGATGTTATTTGAAGCCGTCTGTTATTTGTCAAATTATTTAAGTCAACATATGGAAGCGACTCCAAGTTGAAAATGACTCCTGTAATCCCTTTCTTTATCTCTGTAATCCCTTTCAATTCTCTCTGAAGAATGGTTTCCTCTTTTACATTTGGTTGGCCTGTTTGTTACTGTAAAAATCAAACAGCTTGTGTAAAGCTAGCCATTTTTTTAAAAGTTGATTTTTTTTTTACTATAATGGAAAAATACTATTTTCAGAAGTATGAATTTAATTGTCTTGGATTACTAGAGTCCCAAAGAGCCAGTTGTGATAGACATACCAACTACTATCAAGTGAGTGATGCTATAAAAGAAAAGAAAATGTTGGTAAAATAGTAAGAAAGTTAAACAATTTTAGAAAGAGAAGAATGGAATTTTTTTCCTTAAAGACACCGATGTAAACTGAGAAAGAATCTTAGTTGGCTGCCTCAAGGGAAAAATCACCCCCTTGTCATGATGGGCTGTCAGGAAAGGACATCTGTCTTTGAACATATGTGTATAAATCATGACAGTACCACTCCCCTGGAGAGGAGTAAAATTTTAAGCCTTAGCAGGACCTTAAGTCATAATGTAATACATATACTCAGCAGTCATTTTTAAGAAAAGTTTTTAACAGGGTTATAATTAAGGGAGGAAAGCAGGACATAGGACTCTGGACACTTAGAGAGACAGGATAATAGCATTTCTAGAGTGACAACAAGAACTGTGGGGAGGGGCCTACTTCCTGATCTTTCTGAAGACAATCTAATATTCCTGCTCACTTTCTTATCTAACAAAGACAGGCTTAATATCCTGCAAACAAATTACGAGATAAAAATGTATAACCTTTTATATGATTTGAGTTTCTGCTACAGACAGTGTGGCCAGACAGGATGTTTAGCCTAGTTGATTAAAAGCACTGAGCTAATAAGGCCCGTAAAAATGATCTGTTTGCAGTGAGCTGTGTCTCCTGGAAGAGTCCTGGCTGTCTCTGCCAGATTGTGCAGTAGACACCATTCATCTTGGGTGCTTCTTCCTCCCACTGCTTCCTCTATCCCTGTGCCCAGAATTTCCCACACTTCCCTTCTCCCTAGTGCTCACTCACATCCTCTGGCTTCCTAAGACTTCATACCAGTGTCCCTCCTGGGTCTGCTCCTGGCTGTGTCTCTGCTGCAGCCCCTTCCTTTCTGCCAAACTTCTATTTAATCTTACATGTCCTGGTTCTCATGACCCCAGCACCCTGTTTCCTGTTAGATGAGAGCATCTGATGATGCATGCTTTCACAAACCACATTGCTAGTGTTCTTCCAGACATTAGTGGATGTAACTTGAGGGGATATAAAAGAAGCTCCTTGGCAAAATAATTTTGTAAAATTCTGCATTCTATACTACCATCTTAAAGATTCACAATTCTCATTAGCCTATTAATGCCTAGTGAGGCCTTTCAGAAATAAATATTTTGCAATAAATCAGTATGGAAGAGGCTATACAGACTAGAGTGTAAATTTTTATTTTTCCCAGATACTGTTTTTGGGCTTCCCTGGTGGCTCAGTGGTAAAGCCTCCACCTGCCAATGCAGGAGATGCAGGTTTGATCCCTGGGTTGGGAAGATCCCCTGGAGATGGAAATGGCAACCCACTCCAGTGTTGTTGCCTAGAAAATCCCATGGACAGAGGAGCCTGGCGGGCTACAGTCCATGGGGTCACAAAGTGTGGATCACAACTGAGCGACCGAGCATACCCACACACAGATACTGTATTTACTTTAACATGAATCTGTAGGGAAAAATGCCTTGACTTTGAGGAATGACTCTAATTTTTGGAGTTTCAGATGCAACAGTGGGTATTGATGGGTTTTATTTGGCACAATTCAAATTATTTTTATTTAGTTTTGGTTACTTTGTGCTCTGCTAAACTAAACCATAGTCTTAAGATAATTTGAGGGAAAATTTGAGTAAGCTTAGGACTCTTGTTTTAGCAATTTCTATGTCCATTTTGTCCATATATATATATATATATATATATATATATATATATATTTAAATGATATTCCTTTGAGAAGTAAAATGTTCTTTTCCCATCAGTCCACTAATATCAGGACATTCAAAATATGGCTGATATTGGTTCTTCTTTTTTTAATTTGTTTTCTTTACACTCCTTAGGTCAGGAGCAGAGTTCTCTGATAATGTGATCAGATGACTAAATTGCAATCCTCTTCCATTCAGTCCTCTGCTGAGGAAAATATTCTGCTTACCTGGGAACTGGAGTATTTCGGAAATTATATTTTAAAGAGCTTATATTAAGAAGGTGCCTTCTGGAAAGCCTCAAAATGAGGTCACAGACCTGAAAGAAATGTGCACTGCCTTAGGAACTGAGGCTGTGAAATGGAATCTGGAGAAAAATGCTGCCAGTTTAATTTTCTTCCTCCCTTCCTTCTGTCTGTGTGACCAGAGCACAAGATCTCTCTGTCTCTATCTGATGCTGCTCTTGTGTCCTATAATATAGATGTTTATTACTTATCTGGTCTAATAACATTAAAAAATTCTAATAACCTTTTAAATCAAAGCTTTTCATCTTTGACTTTGGTGGTGAAGTTACTAACAGTGATGGAAAATGTATACCCACCAGTTCAACCCATCAAATAGTTGAAATGGGTATGATTGGAAACTCTTCCCTGCTTACATGTTTCCCTTCCCTTACTTTTTGTTAAGTGTGAGTAGAAAAGAATATTTTTAATAAGACATTCTATAAATATAGCATGAAGTGAAGTGAAGTCGCTCAGTCATGTCCAACTCTTTGCGACCTCATGGACTGTAGCCTACCAGACTCCTCTGTCCATGGGATTTTCCAGGCAAGGATACTGGAGTGGGTTGCCATTTCCTTCTCTAGGGGAACTTCTTGACCCAGGGATCAAACCCAGGTCTCCTGCATTGTAGGCAGATGCTTTACTGTCTGAGCCACAAATATAGCATAATAATATCTGAAGTACAGGATTTGTGAAGTTCCACAGAAATTATGTGGACCATTTTATCAAACATACTTATTCAATCATGCACTGAAAGATTCTACTGCTGACTTTGGAAAATTCTAGAGTAGAAACCTGTTTTTGAAACCCCAGTCTCCTTAGGCATGCCACGTATGTGTAACTTCAAAAAATTCTTCATCAAAGAAGAAATACTATTGATAGTTTATCTTAACTTTATGTATGTTTGTACATATATTTGCTTATTATTTCTATGATTTATATCCCTGTCAAAATCAAATGTGATAATTGTTTCTTCTCAGAATATTAAGTGTCATGCTCATCATTGTCTAGAATTTCTAAGATGTCAAATCATTATTACAATGCTTTCTATAGTCAAATTATTTTAATTAAGAAACTAAGTCTCATTTTTGAACAGAAAGCAATTCTCATTCCCATCATATCCATCAGCAGATGGAATTCCTGGTCTATCAAGAGACTATATAATTGTTGACTATACTATTTCTCCTACTCACTTGACTGGGCTTGACCAAGGATGGTCTCAGAAAAGAGCTGGATAAAGAAGTTGTAAAGGAAATCAGTTCTGAATATTCATTGGAAGGACTGATGTTGAAGCTGAAGCTCCAATACTTTGGCCACCTGATGCGAAGAGCCAACTCATTGAAAAAGACCCTGATGCTGGGAAAGATTGAGGACAGGGCAACAGAGGATGAGATGGTTGGATGGCATCACCGACTCAATGGACATGAGTTTGAGCAAGCTCTGGGAGTTGGTGATGAACAGGGAAGACTGGCCTGCTGCAGTCCATGGGATCTCAAAGAATTGGGCATAATTGAACTGAAAAGAAGTTGTGGTACATATATACAATAGAATATCACTCAATCATAAAAAGGAATGAATTTGAGTGAGTTGTAGTGAGGTGGATGAACCTATAACCCATTACACAGAGTGAAGTAAGTCAGAAAGAGAAAAACAGATATCATATATTAATAAATATATATGGAATCTAGAAAAATGGTACTGATGAACCTATTTTCAAGGCAGGAATAGAGATTTAGACACAGAGAACAGACTTATAGACACAGTAAAGGGCAGGAGAGGATGGGACAAACTGAAAGAGTTTGGTTTAGTTGCTAAGTTGTGTCTGATACTAAGTAAGATAAGTTAAAGTTTATGAATAAACTTAATTATTTTTATTGACTATGTTTGCATCATGGAGGAAGCCAGTAGATCTGCACTAACCCTAGTAGTTCATCACCTCTTCTAGTGTGTTAGTTACTCAGTTGTGTCTGACTCTTTGCAACCCCATGGACTGTAACTCACCAAGCTCCTCCATCAGTGGAATTTTCCAGGCAAGAATACTGGAGTGGGTAGCCATTTCCTTCTCCAGGGGATCTTCCTGACCCAGGGATAGAACCCAGGTTTTCCACATTGCAGACAGACTCTTTACCATTTGAGCCACCAGGGAAGCCCTTCTATACTTAGTGAAATTACCTTTATTTGTAACGCAGGGTCACCCTGGGATTCCATCCTTTGTGGGCAGATCTGTCTTAAATTTCTTTCTACAACTTCCCTTGAGGTAGAATGGGCAATGAGTTTTTCTACCCCTATTTACTGGTTAGTTATTTTTCTACTGGTTTTTTTAATGTAATATAACTAGGATTATGTGGGGGACTTCCCTGGTGGCATTATGTGGGTGTTCCCCAGATGGGGGCAATGGAGAGCACTGCTTGTGGATATAATCTCTGCAGGATATTATGCTCTATTTAGATGGACTTCATCTCTGTTTATCTCACTCTAGCAGAAAAAAACAGTGTAAATTGTCTTCTAGCACCTTCTTTTTTTCTTGCCTATGTTCCCCAAAGTGTCCACGGAATTAATCATCTTAACACATTCTGTTTTTACTAGCTGAATACTTTTCTCTTCCTCAGTTGCATAGATTTTCTTTTAAAAATTACCACTTAATATGCTATTAAAGAATAACAATTGTCAAGTAAAATGGTTTTCCAGTTTTGAACCAAAGACCTCTACAGAGTCCACTGAAGAGTTTTATGATATTAAACATGTTTAAGAGAGAAATTGTGTGTATCATATATCTCTCTTGGCGATTCACCATATAAAATCTTGCATTAAAGACTTGAGGAAGTCTTACTGTGTAGAAACCTGCTTAATTTTGTTCCATCTTGCATTTGTTGTTTTTCAGTCGCTAAGTCGTGTCCAGCTCTGTGTAACCCCATGGTCAGCCCTACACCAGGCTTCCTTGCCCTTCAGCATCTCCCAGAATTTGCTCAAAGTCATGTCCACTGAGTGAGTGATGCCACCCAACCATTTCATCCTCTGTCTCCTCCTTCTCTTCCTGCTCTCAGTCTTTCCCAGCACCAGGGTCTTTTCCAGTGAGTTGGCTGTTTGCATCAGGTGATCAAATTATTGGAGCATTAGCTTCAGTATCAGTCCTTCCAATGAATATTTAGGGATGATTCCTTTTAGGATTGACTGATTTGATCTCCTTGCAGTCTAAGGACCTCTCAAGAATCTTCTCCAGCACCACAGTTTGAAAGCATCAGTTCTTTAGAACTCAGCCTTCTTTGTGGTCCAACTCTCACATCTGTACATGAATACTGGAAAAACTTTGACTATATGGAACTTTGTCAACTATGTGATGTCTCTGCTTTTTTTTTTTCTTGTTTTTTAAAATTTAATTAATTTATTTTTTATTGAAGTATAATTGCTTTATAGGATTTTGCTGTTTTCTCTCTGTCTCTGCTTTTTAATATGCTAAATGTGTCATAGTTTTTCTTCCAAGGATTAAGTGTCTTTTAATTTCATGAGTACAGTCACCATCTGCGGTGATTTTGGAGCCCGAGAAAATAAAGTCTGTCACTATGCCCATTTTTCTCCCATCTATTTGCCACGAAGTGATGGGACCAGATGCCATGATCTTAGTTTTTTGAATGTTGAGTTTTTGAATGTTGAGTCAGCTTTTTCACTCTCCTCTTTCATCTTCATTAAGAGGCACTTTAGTTTCTCTTTGCTTTCTGCTATAATGGAGGTGTCATCTGCATATCTGAGGTTATTGATATTTCTCCCAGCAATCTTGATTTCAGCTTGTGCTTCAACCAGCCTGACATTTCACGTGATGTACTCTACATATAAGTTAAATAAGCAGGGTGACAATATACAGCTTTGATGTACTCCTTTCCCGATTTGGAACCAGTCTGTTGTTCCATGTACAGTTCTAATTGTTGCTTCTTGACCTGAATGCATGTTTCTCGGAAGGCAGATAAAGTGGTTTGGTATTCCCAACTCTTTCAGAATTTTCCACAGTTTGTTGTGATCCACACACAGTCAAAAGCTTTAGCATAGTCAATAAAGTAGAGGTAGATGGCTTTTTTTTTTTTTTTTTTTAATTCTCTTGCTTTTTCTATGATCCAACTGATGTTGGCAATTTGATCTCTGGTTCCCCTGACTTTTCTAACTCCAACTTGTACATCTGGAAGTTCTCAATTCATGTATGGTTGAAGCCTAGGTTGAAGGATTTTGAGCATTACTTTGCTAGCATGTGAAATGAGTGCAATTATGTGGTAGTTTGAACATTTTTGGCAGAGTAGAACCTCGTGCACTCATCTTCTCCTGTAAGAACTCCAAAATTACAACTTGTTGCTGAACAACTGTCAGCAGAATGTTGATTCCCACCAAAAAGATACCCCATGTCCAAGGGCAAAGGAGAAGCCCCAGCAAGATGGTATGAGGGGTGAGATCACATTTAGAATCAAAACCCATACCTGCTAGAGATGCTCAGAGGGCTCAAATGAAACTTGTGCGCACCAGGACCCAGAGATCTTACAGAGACTGAGCCAAAACTGTGAGTGTCTCCTGCAGAAGTATGGGTCGGCATTGACCTGCTGCAGGGGCAGAGGCTCTAGGTGCAGTAGACCTGGGTCTGGCATAAGCCCTCTTGGAGGAGGTCGCCATTATTCTACCATAAAGCCACCAGAACTTATACAGGATTAGGGAAACAGAGTCTTGGAGGGCACAAACAAAAGGTCCTTGTGTGCACCAGAACTCAGAAGAAAGGAGCAGTGACCCCACAAGAGACTGACCCATACTTGCCTCTGAGTGTCCAGGAGTCTCCAGCAGAGGTGTGGGTCAGTGGTGGCCTGCTGCAGGGTTGGGGGCACTAAGTGTAGCAGTGTGTGCGTGGGACCTTTTGAAGGAGGTCACCATTATCTTCATTACCTCCACCATAGTTTGGCCTCAGGTATGGCTCAGTGCCGGGAGCCGGCGAGAGACATTCCGCTCGTGACAAAGGTCATGAGGAAGGAGGCTCGGCATACGCAAAGGCGGGATCGAGCCTCGGGAGTCTCCCCAGATATTCTCGAGTATCTTCCCCCCAAAAACCAGAGTCTGCCTACTTTATTGCTTTGTGCTCTCACCTCTGACTTTACTGGGGGCTGTCCCCTACCACCATCTCACTCTCTCTGTCAAAGAGTTAACTTACAGCTCCAATTAATAAAGTTCCTGGGCAATTAGGAGTGTTTAAATCCAAACCCCTCAGATGGCTCTCTAACTCGCCTGACAAGTTTACCCGGACTCCTGCAGCTATGCATACGATTGTTTACAGTCTCCCAGCCTCGAGAGGCACAGGAAGCTTAAGATATTCAAATAGCTTAGAGCCTCTCAGAGAATTAGAAACTGTCAGAATAAGACTAGTAAAGGATTTCATTGATGAGTCAATGCTTGTTGCCAAGTTTTCACATCCCCTGAATTGTATCCTTGAATGTGTATTAATTAATAGTTGGTATGTAGAAAAAATAAGTAGTGGCCTTGGTGTTAGTAACTTTAGACCCTTAAGGTAATAAATTCTTTCCTTTGTTGTAAACCCATTACACATCCACCCTATAGGAATGCAATTTTATCTTTGGAAGATGGCGCCAAACCTTAAAATAATTACTCTTAGAGAAAATAAGTCTTTGTTGATAAGTCCTTGTCAAGAGTCATAAAATGTTAGTAGGCCTTCTGGCCAGAAGATGATGTAAATCACCTAAACCATTTGTATACGATAAATTTGCAGGAAAGAAACCCTGGTTTTTGATAAGAATCAAAGACTGCTGACTTTGCATCCCCTATTATCCTCTATGTGTAACTTAGGGTATATAAGCCCCTGTTGAAAATAAAGCTACGGGCCTTGCTCACCAACGCTTGGTCTCCCCATGTCATTCTTCTCCTTAACTTCCGGCTGAAGTCTCCATCTGGAGCGTGGATATCCTCTGCGACCACTTATTTGCCTGGGCTTCTAAGACCCACTCGAGAAGGTGTCTAAGGTGGGGCACCTTCCGCTATTCGAGAGGGCGCCTGCGGCCTCTGTGGTCAGAGCTAACCTGGTGTCACGGGTTATATTGATTTTCCGCGTAAACCAAGCTACTCAGCCTCTTTTCTCCACTGAATTTTCCTACTGAGCTATCCTCATTCTATTATTCTTTATATCTCTAATTAGCATATAAATAGTCGCCTAGGCCGTCTCTCCTTCGAATACCCTGGATCAGCTGGGGCTGGTCCCCGGCAGCTCAGCTGGTAAAGAATCCACCTGCAATGTGGGAGACCTGGGTTCAATCCCTGGGTTGGGAAGATCCCCTAGAGAAGGGAAAGGCTATCCACTCCAGTATGCTGGCCTGGAGAATTCCATGGCTGTATAGTCCGTGGGGTTGCAAAGAGTCGGACACAACTGAGCCACTTTCACTTTCAAAACAACAGGGAGGAAACAGTCCTGCCCATCAACAGAAAATTGGATTAAAGATTTGTTAAACATGGTCCCACCCATCAGATCAAGACCCAGTTTCCCCCTCAGTCATTCTCTCTGATCAGGAAGTTTCCATAAGCCACTTATCCTTATCTATCAAAGGGCAGACAGAATGAAAACCACAGTCATAGAAGACTAACCAAACTGATCACATGGACTACAACCTTGTCTAACTCAATGAAACTATGAGCCATGCTGTGTAGGGCCACCCAAGATGGACAGGTTATGGTGGAGAATTCTGACAAAACGTGGTCCAGTGGAGAAGGGAATGGAAAACCACTTCAGTATTCTTGCCTTGAGAACCCCATGAACAGTATGAAAAGGCAAAAAGACAGGAAAAGGTGAACTCTCTAGGTCGGTAGGAGCCCAATATGCCACTGGAGATCAGTGGAGAAATAACTCCAGAAAGAATGAAGAGAAGGAGTCAAAGTGAAAACAACACCCAGTTGTGGATGTGACTGGTGATGGAAATAAAGTGCAATGCTGTAAAGAGCAATATTGCATAGGAACCTGGAATGTTAGGTCCATAAATCAAGGCAAATTGGAAGTGATCAAATAGGAGATGGCAAGAGTGAACATCGACATTTTAGGAATTAGTGAACTAAAATGGACTGGAATGGGTGAATTTAACTCAGATGACCAATATATCTACTACTGTGGGCAAGAATCTCTTAGAAGAAACGGAGCAGCCATTATAGTCAATGAAACAGTCCAAAATTCAGTACTTGGATGCAGTCTCAAAAATGACAGAATGATCTCTGTTTCCAAGGCAAACCACTCAATATCACAGTAATACAAGTCTATACCCTGACCAGTAATGCTGAAGAAGCTGAAGTTGAATGGTTCTCTGAAGACCTACAAGACCTTCTAGAACTAACACCCCCAAAAGATGTCCTTTTCATTATAGGGGACTGGAATGCAAAAGTAGACAGTCGTGAGACACCTGGAGTAACAGGCAAATTTAGTCTTGGAATACAAAATTAAGCAAAACAAGGCTAACAGGATTTTGCCAAGAGAATGCACTGGTCATAGCAAACAGCCTCTTCCAACAACACAAGAAAAAACTCTACACATGGATATCACCAGATGGTCAATATTGAAGTCAGATTGATTATATTCTTTGCAGTCAAAGATGGAGAAGCTCTATACTGTCAGCAAAAACAAGATTGGGAGCTGACTGTGGCTCAGATTATGAACTCCTTATTGGAAAATTCAGACTTAAATTGAAGAAAGTAGGGAAAACCACTAGACCATTCAGGTATAACCTAAATCAAATCTCTTATGATTATACAGTGGAAGTGACAAATAGATTCAAGGGATTAGATTTGATAGACAGATTGCCTGAAGAACTATGGATGGAGGTTCATGACATTGTACAGGAGGCAGTGATCAAGAATATCCCCAAGGAAAAGAAATGTAAAATGGCAAAATGGTTGTCTGACAAGGTCTTACAAATAGCTGAGAAAAGAAGAGAATCTAATGGCAAAGGAGAAAAGGAAAGATAAACCTGTTTGAATACAGAGATCCAAAGAATAGCAAGGAGAGATAAGAAAGCTTTCCTCAGTGATCAGTGCAAAGAAATAGCATAAAACAATAGAATGGGAAAGACTAGAGATCTCTTCAAGAAAATTCCAGATACAAAGGGAACATTTCATGCAAAGATGGGCATAATACAGGACAGAAATGGTATGGACCTAACAGAAGCAGAAGATATTAAGAAGAGGTGGCAAGAATACACAGAAGAACTATACAAAAAAGATCTTCATGACCCAGATAACCACGATGGTGTAATCACCTACCTAGAGCTACACATCCTGGAATTCGAAGTCAAGTGGGCCTTAGGAAGCATCACTCTGAACAAAGCTAGTGGAGGTGATGGAATTCCAGTTGAGCTATTTCAAATCCTAAAAGATGGTGCTATGAAAGTGCTGTACTGAATATGCCAGCAAATTTGGAAAACTCAGCAATGGCCACAGGACTGGAAAAGGTCAACTTTCATTCCAATCCCAAAGAAAAGCAATGCCAAAGAATGCTCAAACTACCACACAACCGCACTCATCTCACAAGCTGGCAAAGTAATGTTCATAATTCTCCAAGCCAGGCTTCAATAGTATGTGAACTTTGAACTTCCAGATGTTCAAGCTGGATTTAGAAAAGGCAGAAGAACCAGAGATTAAATTGACAATATCTGTTGGATCATCAAAAAAGCAACAGAGTTCCAGAAAAACATCTGCTGTTGCCTTATTGATTATGCGAAAGGCTTTGACTTTGTGGATCACAACAAACTGTGGGAAATTTTTAAAGAGATAGGAATACCAGACCATCTGACTTGCTTCCTGAGAAATCTGTATGCAGGTCAAGAAGCAACAGTTAGAACTGGACATGGAACAACAGACTGGTTTCTGATCAGGAAAGGAGTATGTCAAGGCTGTATATTGTCACCCTGCTAATTTAACTTATATGCAGAGTACATTACACAAAATGTCAGGCTGGATGAAGCACAAGCTGAAATCAAGATTGCTGGGAGAAATAGCAATAACCTCAGATATGCAGATGACACCACCTAACTTATGTCAGAAAGCGAAGAAGAACTGAAGAGCCTGTTGGTGAAAGTGAAAGAGGATAATGAAAAAGTTGGCTTAAAACTCAGCATTCAGAAAAGTAAGATCATGGCTTCTGGTTTCATCATTTCATGCAAATACATGGAGAAACAATGAAAATGGTGAAAGACTTTATTCTTTTGATCTCCAAAGTTACTGCAGATGGTGACTGAAGCCATGAAATTAAAAGACGCTTGCTCTTTGGAAGAAAAGCTATGACCCAACCTTGACAGCAGATTGAAAAGCAGAGACATTACTTTGCCAACAAATTTCCATCTAGTTAAAGCTATGGTTTTTCCAGTAGTCATGTACTGATGTGAAAGTTGGATTATAAAGAAAGCTGAACACCGAAGAAATGATGCTTTTGAACTGTGGTGTTGGAGAAGACTCTTGAAAGTCCCTTGGACTGCAAGGAGATCCAACTAATCTATCATAAAGGAAATCAGTCCTGAATATTCATTGGAAGGACTGCTGTTGAAGCTGAAACACCAATCCTGGCAAGCTGATGTGAAGAACTGACTCACTAGAAAAGACCTTGATGCTAGAAAAGATTGAAGGCTGGAGGAGAAGGAATGACAGAGGATGAGATGGTTGGATGGCATCACTGACTTGATAGACAAGAGTTTGAGTAAACTCTGGGAGTTGGTGATGGACAGGGAAGCCTGGTGTGCTGCAGTCCATGGGGTCACAAATAGTCAGACATGACTGAGTGGCTGAAGTGAACTGAACTTGAACATTCTTTGGCATTGCCCTTCTTTGGGATTGGAATGAGAATGGACCTTTTCCAGGCCCGTGGCCACTGGCATGTGTTCCAAATTTGCTGGCTTATTGAGTGTAGCACTTTAACAGCATCATCTTTTAGGATTTGATAAAGCTCAACTGGAATTCCGTTTGTCATAATGCTTCCTAAGGCCCACTTGATTTAACACTCCAGGATGTCAGGCTCTAGTTGAATCAGCACACCATCGTGGTTATCTGGGTCATTAAGACTTTTTTGTACAGTTCTTATGTGTAATCTTGCCACCTCTTCTTTATCTTTTCTGCTTCTGTTAGATCCTTACAGTTTCTGTTCTTTATTTTGCCCATCTTTGCATGAAGTGTTCCCTTGGTATCTCTAATTTTCTTGAAGAAAAATCTTGCATTTACAAAACCTATTTGAGCACCAACCTGTTTTTTCACACTACCTCCTATTAACATTACATGCAACAACATTCCATGAAACAAATATAGTGGAGTTATTTATCTATTATCTGTTCTCAGAGTTAGTTTTGGGATTAGATAAAATAGCTCTGCCACCTACTATCTATGTTATTTGAGTTGCTTTAGCACTTCTATGCCTCAGTTTTCCTTTACATAAAATGAGGTTTACATTACTGACTACCCAAGGTTGACATATAGACTATATTAATCAGGGTTCTCTAGAGAATGGATGGGATGGGATGCAATGTGCACGTCTCTCTTTGTGAGTACACATGGTGAGACAGATCAAGACAGATAGAGGAAAACAGAGAGACGCAAAGAGACCAATATATTGGTTATAAGGAATTGACTCGTGAAGTTATGGGGGTTGACATACTCCCATGGACAGTCAGCAAGCTTGAGACCCAGGAGAATTGATGTGTAGTTCTAGTCCAGAAGTTGACAGGCTTGAGATCCAGAAAGAACCAATGTTTCACTTTGAGTCTCAAGACTAGAAAAGACTAATGTCCCAGATCAGAGTAGCAAGCAAGAGGAATTCCCTTTAACTCAGCCATTTTGCTCAATTCAGGTCTTCAATTAGGATGATGTTCACCCACATTAGGGAAGTCAGTCTGTTTTCCTCAGTCTACTAATTCAGATGCTCATCTAATGCAGAAACACCCTCATAGCTACATCCAAAATTATGTTTGGTCAAAATTCTGGGTATCCTACAGCTAAGTTGTTACATAAAATTAATCATGACAACCATCTAATGAGAAAATATGGGTAAGTGCTTTGCACAGTACCTAAAACAGAGTCATAAATAGGAGATGGTGTATATTATAATCATGGTCATCAACACCAGTGTCTTTGCCATTGTTATTTTAAAGATCATCAAGTTTCTTTTTGTATTACATATTTTTTTATAGACCTGAATATAGTTTCTATTGTCATCTTTCCCAATTCAAAGAAGAAATCCTTGGCTAATGTAAAAAAAAAACAGGTAGGACAAACCAGTCCATCCTAAAGGAAATTAGTCCTGAATATTCATTGGAAGGACTGATGCTGAAGCTGAAACTCCAGTGCTTTGGCCACCTAATTCAAAGAACTGACTTATTGTAAAAGACCCTGATGCTGGGAAAGATTGAAGGCAGGAGGAGAGGGGTATGACAGAGGACAAGCTGGTATCACCAACTCGATGCACATGAGTTTGAGCAAGCTCCGGGAGTTGGTGATGGACAGGGAAGCCTAGCGTGCTGCAGTCCATTGGGTCACAAAGAATTAACATGACTGAGTGACTGAACTGACGCTTCTCTTTTGCCACTTGACTGGAAAGTTCTGAAGCTCATTTTGCATAGCTCTTTAGAGATTTTCCAGTGAGATAGAGTGCCCATTCTTTAAATTAGCTTTCCTTCCTTCCTAATTCCCAGTCCCAACTCCTATATCTTGACATCATTTTGTAAAATACACTCCATTTGCAAACTTCAGGCTGTTTCCTGAGCTAAGAAACCAAGCTAAGAAATATAGCAAAATGTCAGAAGAATTAATAAGTGAGGTTTCTTGCTAGTTAGAGTCACTACAATAGAATGCAGAAAATTTTATAGTACAGCACGCTAAATGACTACAGAATATTGTTGTTGTTTAGTCGCTAAGTCGTGTCTGACTCTTTGTGACCCATTCAGTTTGACTGTCCTGGAATTTGCTCAAACTCATGTCCATTGAGTTGGTGATGCCATCCAACCATCTCATCCTCTGTCATCCCCTTCTCCTCCTGCCCTCAATCTTTCCCAGCATCAAGGTCTTTTCCAATGAGTCAGCTCTTTGCATCAAATGACCACAGTATTGGAGCTTCAGCATCAGTCCTCCCAGTGAATATTCAGAGTTGCTTTCCTTTAGGGTTGACTGGTTGGATCTCCTTGCTGTCCAAGGGACTCTCAAGAGTCTTCTCTAGCACCATAATTCAAAAGCATCAATTCTTTGGTGGTCAGATTCTTTATGGCCGGGCTCTCACATCTGTACATGATTACTGCAAAAGCCATAGCTGGAGTATCTAGAGTATCAAGAAAATAATTTTTCAAGTAACATTCCACCTAAGAATTATGCTTTTCTAACAAAAGTGCTGCACTCCATATGCCAGTAAATTTGAAAAACTCAGCAGTGGCCACAGGACTGGAAAAGGTCAGTTTTCATTCCAATCCCAAAGAAAGGCAATGCCAAAGAATGCTCAAACTACCGCACAATTGCATTCATCTCACACACTAGTAAAGTAATGCTCAAAATTCTGCAAGCCAGGCTTCAGCAATATGTGAACTGTGAACTTCCAGATGTTCAAGCTTATTTTAGAAAAGGCAGAGGAACCAGAGATCAAATTGCCAGTATCTGCTGGATCATTCAGAGAAGGCAATGGCACCCCACTCCAGTACTCTTGCCTGGAAAATCCATGGACGGAGGAGCCTGGTAGGCTGCAGTCCATGGGGTCGTGAAGAGTCGGACACAACTGAGCGACTTCACTTTCACTTTTTACTTTCATGCATTGGAGAAGGAAATGGCAACCCACTCCAGTGTTCTTGCCTGGAGAATCCCAGGGACGGGGAAGCCTGGTGGGCTGCTGTCTATGGGGTCGCACAGAATTGGACACGATTGAAGCAACTTAGCAGCAGCAGCAGCAGCTGGATCATTGAAAAAGCAAGAGAGTTCCAGAAAAACATCTATTTTTGCTTTATTGACTATGCCAAAGCCTTTGACTGTGTGGGTCACAATAAACTGTGGAAAATTCTTCAAGAGCTAGGAATACCAGACCATCTGACTGGCCTCTTGAGAAACCTATATGCAGGTCAGGAAGCAACAGTTAGAATTGGACATGGAACAACAGACTTGTTCCAAATAGGAAAAGGAGTATGTCAAGGCTGTGTATTGTCACCCTGCTTATTTAACTTCTATGCAGAGTACCTCATGAGAAACGCTGGGCTGGAGGAAGCACAAGCTGGAATCAAGATTGCCTGGAGAAATATCAATAACCTCAGATATGCAGATGACACCACCCTTATAGCAGAAAGTGAAGAAGAACTAAAAAGCCTCTTGTTGAAAGTGAAAGAGGAGAATGAAAAAGTTGACTTAAAGCTCAACATTCAGAAAACAAAGATCATGGCATCTGGTCCCATCATTTTATGGGAAATAGATGGAGAAACAGTGGAAACAGTGTCAGACTTTATTTTTTTGGGCTCCAAAATCACAGCAGATGGTGATTGCAGCCATGAAATTAAAAGACGCTTACTCCTTGGAAGGAAGGTTATGACCAACCTAGATAGCATATTGAAAAGCAGAGACGTTACTCTGCCAACAAAGGTCCGTTTAGTCAAGGCTATGGTTTTTCCAGTGGTCATGTGTGGATGTGAGAGTTGGACTGTGAAGAAAGCTGAGTGCCAAAGAATTGAAGCTTTTGAACTGTGGTGTTGGAAAAGATTCTTGAGAGTCCCTTGGATAGCAAGGAGATCCAACCAGTCCATCCTAAAGGAGACCAGTCCTGGGTGTTCATTGGAAGGACTGATGCTGAGGCTGAAACTCCAGTACTTTGGCCACCTCATGTAAAGAGTTGACTCATTGGAAAAGACCCTCATGCTGGGAGGGGTTGAGGGCAGGTGGAGAAGGGGATGACAGGATGAGATGGCTGGATGGCATCACTGACTTGATACACATGAGTTTGGGTGAACTCCGGGTGTTGATGATGGACAGGGAGGAATGGTGTGCTGCGATTCATGGGGTCGCAAAGAGATGGACATGACTGAGTGACTGAACTGAACTGAACTGACCTGAACAAAAGTCATGGAAGTTTTCACAGTGTTCCAAGAGCTGAGAGAAAGAAAATTGTGGACATAAAACCCAGGCTATTCATAATCAGTTACAGCAGACCTATTTGTAAAAATGGAGAAAAATTGCATTTACAGATTTTGTGTGAAGCTGTGATTTCTTGAATTTATAAAAGCTCTTTGAAGTCTGATATTTGAATAACTTGAGAGAGGGACTGAACATTTTTACAATGTATGGATTAGCCCTGTTCTAAGGCAACAGGTAGTCCGGAATGGACTGTTGTAGATTTGTTTGGAAATGGCATCTGAATACAGAAGATGAGCAGTGGGCTGCACACACCTTGAATAACAACAGCAACAGGGGACTAGAAAATTTTTTTAAAGCCTCTAGAGCTGCAGGCTCTTATTACTGCTCTCGTAAGGCATGATATTGGCAGCAGAAGCCATCAGACTCATCAGCTGCCATTATTTTTTGTTATGTGCACATTTAAGTTTAAATTTAATTTTTAATAAAGTGTGTATGTCCTGTGTGCTTAGTTGCTCTGTTGTGTCTGTCTCTTTGCAACCCCATGGACTAACTCACCAGGCTCCTCTGTCCATGCGATTCTTCAGGCAAGAATACTGGAGTGGGTTGCATGCCCTCTTCCAGGGATCTTCCCAACCAAGGGATCGAACCCAGGTCTCCTGCATTGCAGTCAGATTCTTTACCATCTGAGCTACTAGGGAAGCTCCTAAAGTATGTATGCTGCTGCTGCTGCTGCTAAGTCGCTTCAGTTGTGTCCGACTCTGTGCGACCCCATAGTCGGCAGCCCACCAGGCTCCCCCGTCCCTGGGATTCTCCAGACAAGAACACCAGAGTGGGTTGCCATTTCCTTCTCCAATGCATGAAAGTGAAAAGTGAAAGTGAAGTCGCTCAGTTGTGTCTGACTCTTAGCGACCCCATGGACTGCAGCCTACCAGGCTCCTCTGTCCATGGGATTTTCTAGGCAAAAGTACTGGAGTGGGGTGCCATTGCCTTCTCTGAAAGTATGTATAATTAATCCTAAATTATTGCCTTTTTTTTCTCAGTTGCTTCTTTTTCTTTCCCCACCTTTTTAAAGAGGCAATTTAAAAGTAGCATTATACATTTTGTTAAGATTAAGTAGGTGAACTGATGAGCCTCAAGTGACAATGGAGATCATGACAGCAGTGCCTAGGGGAGGTGAGTGGTCCCTTTCCTTTTAAAGCCTGACCACTGCTTATTCCTGCTCTGATGTGCACGTGGTACATAGCAGTGGAGAAAAGAACACTACACAGAACTATTCCCTCCCACATTTTGAGCTGTTCTGGAGGATAAATAAATGTAATTTTTTTTTCTTAGGAGACAGATGGTCTGTTGCATAGTTTACAAGCAGTCGATCTGGCCACTAGGGTTCAGAGCAGTAGAACAAAAATAGAGTTCATTTATTAAGTGACTGGAAACTGTCAATTTCTCTTCAGATTCAGAGTTTTGAAACTGCTTACTGGTGTCTGAGAATGACTTAAAAGAATAAGAGAAAATAGTGAGGGATGAATCTTGATAAAGGGGATTTTTAAAGAAACGGTGAAATTGGAGAAAAATTGAAATTGATTTAATGACAGTAGTAATGCCATATTCTCTCTCTCTCTCTTTTTCTTTTTGATAATCTTCCTCTGCTCTTTCCCCCTCTTCTTATTTCATGAAAGTGAAAGTGTTAGTCAATCAGTTGTGTCTGAGTCTTTGTGACCCAGTGGACTGTAGCCTGCCAGGCTCCTCTGTCCATGGAATTCTCCAGTCCAGAATACTTGGGTGGGTAGCCATTCCCTTCTTCAGGGGATCTTCCTGACCCAGGGATTGAACCTGGGTCTCCTGCATTGCAGGCAGATTCTCTACCATCTGAGCCACCAGGGAAGCCCTTCTTACTTCATAGTCTTTTTTTATCATTAAATACCTGCCTTCTTTTCCCTTTAAGATTAGGACTGGATTAACTTGTTCTGAATTACATGAGAAAGCATCCAGCCACTTTATGCCATGGTATTGCCTATAAACATATTCTCTAAACAGGATGGCATCTTCCATATGTTTTTTTTTTTTCCACTTTATTATTTTTTTATTTTATTTTATTTTTGTTTATTTATTTTACTTTACAATATTGTATTGGTCTTGCCATACATGGTTTTAAACAATTCTTTTCTTTTACAACCATTTGAAGTCATTTGATTACCTAAACAAGACATATCAGTGTAAAAAATATAGATAAGAAAAAATTATCTGTGATAATGGTAACCTCTTTCAACATTTTGTTATTTTCATTCCTCCAGATTGGGATTGATCTCAGAATTCTTCAAGTATGGGTTTTGAGGGTATGCATTTTTATTAAGTGAGGTAGGAATTACACCAGAGTTTAATAATCACTGCTTCCATTTTTTTTTTTTTTTTCGGTGGATGGGTGGGAAAAGGGAAAAATGAATAAATTTTATGATTTTAAGATAAAATTGATATTTGATTCCCTGAATATTTGTGGTGGTCAGTTTTTCCTTGCTGTGCTTGAGGGGAGGAAAACACTATAAACCCTAGGAATATTAGGTATATTAAGTCATAATCCTGCCTTTCAGGACATTCTTTAAGTTCAGTCTGTGCCTGATATGTGGGAGAACTTTTACATGCTGAGTGCTCCTACAGTCTGTAGGAAAAGCATTGCCCCTAGCCCACTTCAGCTTTGAAGTGACTTTCCCTGAGCACAAACAGCTGACCAGGGCCAGGGCCATGATGAGAACTGAGCTCTGGGGTGACTGACCCTGGCCTTCCCCAATTCCTCCAGACTTTGTGTCATGCTTTTCCTGTCTGTGAAGTTGTTTTACTGATTATAAAAGTGGTCTACTGATCCTAAATTTCCAGTGGGAGAAAAAAATAAAGTAACAAGGTGTACCTTGTCAAAGGACAGAGTTAAAATCTTCTACTTCTTTACACAGAACACATTTCAGCCCTTTTACTCTCTGCTTGTTGGGACAAAAAAAAAAAAAAAAAATGGTTTTGGGTTACACCTAGAACATGTATTTTATAGGAATACTTTAAAAACTATTAAGTTTTTCAAGTATATTTGCACATAATTTATTTTTCCAGGGTATTCTGATCTGGGGACAAGTAAATGGATTTTGTTGCAATTGGTCTTGTTATATTGATCATACTTCAAGTAGGCATCCTTCCCATTCCTTTGAATAAGTGAGTGAACTGAGAAAGAATCTCTCTTAAGTATTTGTTAAGTGTTTGTAGAAAGTGCTCTATGATAAATGTACTCTCACTCCCTTATATAAAATGTCCTCTCTTTTGTTCTTGGTACTTAATGTTTGTTTCATACAAATATTGTATGAGTGTATGTTTTAACCATTGAAATTTATCACCAAGACTGCTATTGACAATTGTTACCCATCATTGGTAAATTTGAAAAAATAGTAACAAAAATCAAAAACAAAAACATGAGAATTTAGAATTTCCTGTCTAAGAATTACCATTTTATGAAAGTTTTGTATAATAGACTTCAGTTTTGTTCAATAGACTTGTACTATAATCCTGAGTAGTCCAAAACTTTTAGCCCTCCCTAATTTCAAGTAAACAGATGGATAGAGATAATTTAACAGTATGAGCTAAGTCTGTTTAGCTAACCTAGGCATACAGGTGGAATTCACTAGTATGGGAGGTTCCTCCCATAGGTAACATGCAGCAGGAAGATTTTAGATTGTGTGAGACAAGTAGTTGCATTTTTCTCTATTTAGTAAATGAAAATTAGGCCCGATGTGTATAAACTTCCATGATACAATTTTTCCACAAATTTAACAAATAACGAGCAATTAAAGGAAAAGTGCTTTGTGGAGAGTCCATATAAAGACTAGCTCTTATGTCCAGGGTCTGAACATTACCTTACTGGATGGGTGGTCCTCTTTCTTTTGGGATTTTGTAGCTGTTTCTCAATTGGATTTTTCTTCTTCCCATTGGATTTATTACTTGTTATGCTGCCTTTCATAAATGGAGAAATAACAAACATGGGAGCATATGGAAGACAGGCTTACTTGCCCAAATTTATTCAGAGATAGGAGAAAAGAACAGTTTTAGAAGACTAGGAATTTATTTTTCATTAGGATGTAGTTCCCTGAAGAATTGTAATAATTAAAAATATCTGTATTGTATTAAGCAGCTATTACCACAATGCTGCTGCTGCTAAGTCACTTCAGTCGTGTCCGACTCTGTGCGACCCCATAGACGGCAGCCCACCAGGCTCCCCTGTCCCTGGGATTCTCCAGGCAAGAACACTGGAGTGGGTTGCCATTTCCTTCTCCAATGCATGAAAGTGGAAAGTGAAAGTGAAGTCGCTCAGTCGTATCCGACTCTCGTGACCCCATGGACTGCAGCCTACCAGGCTCCTCCGTCCGTGGGATTTTCCAGGCAAAAGTACTGGAATGGGGTGCCATCGCATTCTCCGATTACCACAATATTGCAGTATAATTATCAACCATGCAAACATCTCTGGATTACAATAATAAACATTTGTTTTTCCCTTATGCATCTACAGGTCGACTTGGGCTCAGATGATCTAGGCTAGGATTGCCTGAGCTTTATTTGCTGTTCATTCTCCTGGAACCAGTGGGCTACTCAAGGTATGTTCTTTTCTTGCCAATAGAAGAGACACAAGGGAGCAATCCCCAGCTGAGCACTTTCTAAAGCTCTGTTTGTGACATGTCTGCCAAAAAAGGTCACATAGCTAAGCCCACATCAATAGAGATGCGATTGTGCAATCTTTCCATATAAGAGGTGTGTGTATACGTGAGTCTAGTATGTGTATATTTACTTAACAGTAATATCCTTATACTTTTACCCTCAAAACTTACCTAAACTTCTAATTTTAGTTTAGTTGTGCTCTGTGGAACAGTCTTCCTCTAGGTGAAACTGAAAAGTGTAAACTTCTCCAGTTCTTGAATCAATGGGCTACTAAGGATAAACCACTAGACCATTCAGGTATGACCTAAATCAAATCCCTTATGATTATACAGTGGAAGTGAGAAATAGATTTAAGGGCCTAGATCTGATAGATAGAGTGCCTGATGAACTATGGAATGAGGTTCGTGACATTGTACAGGAGACAGGGATCAAGACCACCCCCATGGAAAAGAAATGCAAAAAAGCAAAATGGCTGTCTGGGGAGGCCTTACAAATAGCTGTGAAAAGAAGAGAAGCAAAAAGCAAAGGAGAAAAGGAAAGATATAAGCATCTGAATGCAGAGTTCCAAAGAATAGCAAGAAGAGATAAGAAAGCCTTCTTCAGCAATCAATGCAAAGAAATAGAGGAAAACAACAGAATGGGAAAGACTAGAGATTTCTTCAAGAAAATTAGAGATACCAAGGGAACATTTCATGCAAAGATAGGCTTGATAAAGGACAGAAATGGTATGGACCTAACAGAAGCAGAAGATATTAAGAAGAGATGGCAAGAATACACAGAAGAACTGTACAAAAAAGATCTTCACAACCCAGATAATCACGATGGTGTGATTACTGACCTAGAGCCAGAAATCCTGGAATGTGAAGTCAAGTGGGCCTTAGAAAGCATCACTACGAACAAAGCTAGTGGAGGTGATAGAATTCCAGTTGAGCTATTTCAAATCCTGAAAGATGATGCTGTGAAAGTGCTGCACTCAATATGCCAGCAAATTTGGAAAACTCAGCAGTGGCGACAGGACTGGAAAAGGTCAGTTTTCATTCCAATCACAAAGGAAGGCAATGCCAAAGAATGCTCAAACTACCACACAATTTCACTCATCTCACATACTAGTAAAGTAATGCTCAAAATTCTCCAATCCAGGTGTCAAAAGTACGTGAACCATGAACTTCCAGATGTTCAAGCTGGATTTAGAAAAGGCAGAGGAACCAGAGATCAAATTGCCAACATCCGCTGGATCATCGAAAAAGCAAGAGAGTTCCAGAAAAACATCTATTTCTGCTTTCTTGACTATGCCAAAGCCTTTGACTGTGTGGATCACAATCAACTGTGGAAAATTATGAAAGAGATGGGAATATCAGACCACCTGATTGCCTCTTGAGAAACCTGTATGCAGGTCAGGAAGCAACAGTTAGAACTGGACATGGAACAACAGACTGGTTCCAAATAGGAAAAGGAGTACGTCAAGGCTGTATATTGTCACCCTGTTTATTTAACTTATATGCAGAGTACATCATGAGAAACGCTGGACTGGAAGAAACACAAGCTGGAATCAAGATTGCCGGGAGAAATATGAATAACCTCAGATATGCAGATGACACCACCCTTATGGCAGAAAGTGAAGAGGAACTAAAAAGCCTCTTGATGAAAGTGAAAGAGGAGAGTGAAAAACCTGGCTTAAAACTCAACATCAGAAAACTAAGATCATGGCATCTGGTCCCATAACTTCATGGGAAATAGATGGGGAAACAGTGGCAACAGTGTCAGACTTCATTTTTCTGGGCTCCAAAATCACTGCAGATGGTGATTGCAGCCATGAAATTAAAAGACATTTACTTCTTGGAAAGAAAGTTATGACCAACCTAGATAGTGTATTAAAAAGCAGAGACATTACTTTGCCAAAAGGTCCATCTAGTCAAGGCTATGGTTTTTCCAGAGGTCATGCATGGATGTGAGAGTGGGACTAAAAGAAAGCTGAGCCCTGAAGAACTGATGCTTTTGAACTATGGTTTTGGAGAAGACTCTTGAGAGTCCCTTGGACTACAAGGAGATCCAACCAGTATATCCTAAGGAGCTTAGTCCTGGGTGTTCATTGGAAGAACTGATGTTGAAGCTGAAACTCCAATACTTTGGCCAGCTGATGCAAAGAGCTGACTCATTTGAAAAGACCCTGATGCTGGGAAAGATTGAGGGCAGGAGGAGAAGGGGACAACAGGGATGAGATGGCTGGATGGTATCACCGACTCGATGGACATGAGTTTGGGTAGACTGCGGGAGTTGGTGATGGACAGGGAGGCCTGGTGTGCTGCGGTTCATGGGTCGCAAAGAGTCGGACACAACTGAGCAAGTGAACTGACTGACTGACAGTTGTCTCTCTGAACTAGCTTCCTAGGGCTGACATTACAAATGACCAGAAATGACTTAAAACAATGGAAAGTTATAATCTCATTGTTCTGGATTTCAGAAGCATGAAATCAAGGTGTCAGCAGAGCTGGTTCCTTATAGGGGCTCTAAGGGAAAATCTGTCCCTTGCTTCTCTCCTAGCTTCTTCATAGTAGCCAGCAATCTTTGGCTTCTGGCCACATAATTCTAGTCTCCTTCTCCATTTTCCTGTGATGTTTTCCCCTCTGTTTTTTCTGTGTGTGTGTTCATGTATGTATATATGTATGCATGCGTGTCTGTCTATCTTTTTCTCTTAGCAGGACACCAGTCATATTGGATTTAAGGCCCATTCTAATCCAGTATGTGAAAAGTCACTCAGTCATGTCAGGCTCTTTGCGACTCCATGGACTGAAATCCACCAGGCTTCTCTGTCCATGGGATTCTTCAGGCAAGAACACTGGAGTAGGTAGCCATTTTCTTCTCCAGACCTTCCCAATGCAGGGATTGAACCTGAGTCTCCAGCGCTGTAGGCAGATTCTTTACCATCTGAGCCACTGGGGAAGCCCAATCCAATATGATTTCATATTAACTAATTATATTTGCAAAGAACCTATTTCTAAAGAAGGTCCCATCCACAGGTCCTGGGGGTTAGGGGTTAAATGTATCTTTTTGAGGTACACAGTTCAGCCCCCAACAACCTACTCTCCTTTTCTCCCAGGAGTAGAACACAAGTCAGCAAAGTTTTCTGCTGGTTTATAGCAAGGATCATCTTTCCTCTAGTGCTCAGTAAAGTATTCCTTATTTCCTGCTAAGACCTCATCACAAACACCTTTATCATATGTATATTTCTATGATTCTCTAAAGTCAGTTTTCTTGATAATATCCACATTTTGGGATTTTTGTGAGGATTAAATGCAATGATCCATAAGAAATGCTTAGCTTAGTAAATAGCAATCTGCAAATTCTAAATGAGAATTGGCTTTTCTTTAATAGGTTGAATCATAAACATTTGATATTTTTTACATTGCAAATGGTTGAATATCAGTAAACCCTTATAGTATAAATTTGAACTATATGGAATTGCCATTTTTGTAGGTCAAAATAGTCAAATTTCAAAACTTCCATATGGTTTAACCTTTATATAATACTTTATATAAACTTTATATAATATGTTATAATAAATAAAGATGTCACTGTGCCAAGGTAAGGTGTCCTTGTGAAGTTATGGTATTTTTTTCTTGAAAAGCATCCCCAGGGAAACAGTTTTCAAACTAAAACTAGTTATTATTGGTTTTATTAATTGTTATTAATATATAATTGGATTGTTAATTTATGTTATTATATTAATACTTTATGACACTATTTTAAAAAACTTTTTGCTTATTGGTAATTGAGTATTTACTGAAGGAACATGAAGCAGACATCCATTCTATTACTCAATGAGTAGTAATATCTGTTACTGAATCAGAGGCTTCTTAAATACATATTTAAATTAGAATGAGAGCTGTCATCACCTCTATCCAGTTGGGGGTAGTAGTTTCACACTGCAGTATTTATTGTTTTTTTTTTTTTAATTTGAATTCAGCTAGTGAAAAACAACTGAACAAAACAATTTCCAGTAATGTTCCAGTGGTCAACTAGATTCTTTATTTTACGGAGTTTTTCCCAGGAGGAGGAAAACTGTCATTAGTGTAAAAATCCAATGCTCTTGGAATTTTCTATGGAGATTGTGGTCCAAAGGGAACAATTAGTTGAGAGATAATTCTTGACAATTAAAATGTTTTCCTTAGTGTCCCATACGCAGTAATACAGGCAGAAAATCAGAAATTGAAGTAAGTATAAAAAAGTGGGAAATGAAACATATCAGAGAGCCAGTCAGAACGGTAGATGACTAGTACCCAAGAATCCTAAGGGATTACTGGTTTGATATAGAGAACTTTTAAAAGCCCAAAGCAGGGTAGATAAAAGGAACAGAAGGTATATAAGGCCCTATGAAGAGAACTATGAAGAAGCCAAGAAAACATTCATCTTTTCAAAAATTTTCTTGAATAGCTTTGAAGTGCTATTTGACTAGCACAACTTCTGCATATATCAAGTTCTCCAAAAATGTTGATTGAATGAGTATAAATAATGAAATAGGTGATATTAGTATGTTTTGGGACAAGCTTCCTAGACAGATTTTGAATAATGAAAAGTTGCCATCCTAGTTTTGAAATAGGTAGCTAAAGCTAGATCAAGGATTGTATAGTATAAAAGAACTGTATTAGGACTAGAGAGGTTTGAATTCACATCTTGGATCCCTTTCCTAAAGTTGGTGTGACCTAGTATTACTGTAGTCACTGGTCCTACTACCGATGGCTTCCTAAGTGAAATGGGTGGGACACATCTTTCAGTGACTTTTTTACAATTCAGTACAGAATGTATGTCTCTCAATTTTTAAAGATTTTTTCCCCTATGACTTTCATATTGTTCTCTTCTTATTGCCATTTCTCTCAGATTCACTCTTCTGATGATCATCTTCATTGGCTCACCAATGACAATGAAGATATACTTGTTATATTTGTCCCTGGTGATTTTTGTCTTAATAAGAGAGCTTTTAATGGTTTGATGTGTATCCAACTCATCAGGTTATCAGGTGTAAGTCTTGGGTTTGCCTTGGAAATGTATCTGTGAAGTATTGTAACATAGTCTTGGAAACTATTAAGAGGAATTAAACAGCTAACATTCCTATCAAATTGAATTTTAAAGTGCCAATTTAGTGACTGACTTAATGAACATCAATCAAAAGAGGTGGTGACTAGCCAAACTACAAACACATCAGTCATATTAACTAGGAATAGTGGAATATAAAATGTTGACATTAGTCAATAGAAACATGTCAGTAACTGATCTAGAGGCCTCAATCACATTCAAAGGTTTATTTCTGCTTGTGACATTGCCTCTGAAGAGAACATCATGGTCAGTTGAGCTTATGCTCCTATGAAAAAAGGCTTCAATTTAGCACTGAGGTTGAATTATGTCTGCATGATTCATGTAATTTATGCTCATTATTTCTTTAAGAGAGGTAACTTAGTAATATGCATGCAAGCTAAGGGGTATCTGGTAGGATGTTACTAGTTATCAACTCACCCCAAAGTTCTATGGTTAAAGGGCCACTGATAAAGGCCAACTGTAGGGAAAATGGTAAAGCTGGGCCCACTGCAAATTTTAATTGAGAATCCTTTTCCTACCTAAGAAACTATTAAGTTTTCACAAGGCAGTGGAGAGGTTTAGTGTCTACCCTTGAAATCTGGACTTCTCTGGTGTCTCAGATGGAAAAGAATCTGCTTGCAATGCAGGAAATGGGGTTCGATCCCTGGGTTGGGAAGATCCCCTGGAGAAGAGAATGGCAACTCAGCCCAGTATTCTTGCCTGGAGAATTTCATGGACAGAGGAGCCTGGCGGGCTACAGTCTATGGGGTCAGCAACTGAGTGACTAACATTTTCACTTCACTTGAAGTCTAGTCTTGATTTGTCCTCTTGTTTGGGGGTATATCTCATATTCTAAACCTTTGTCCTTTATCTGAGGATTCTCTCCACTAAATATAATTCAAACTTACCTTCTAGGATATATTCACTCAAGGCTTAATCTTTATTTTCTATGTGAGTGTTAGTTGCTCAGTTGTGTTCTAATCTTTGTGATCCCGTAGACTGTAGCCCACCGAGCTCCTCTGCCCATGAAATTCTCCAGGCAAGAATAGTGGGTAGACATTCCCTTCTCCAAGGGATCTTTCTGACCCAGGGATCAAACCTGGGTTTCCCGCATTGCAGGCAGATTCTTTAACATCTGAACCACCAGGGAAGCCCACAGTATGTTCTTATTAGCTATCTATTTTACATATAGTAGTGTGTATATGTCCATCCCAATCTCCCAGTTTACCCCTCCTCCTCCATTTTCCCCCTTGGTAACTATAAGTTTTTGTTTTCTACATCCGTGACTCTATTTTTGTTTTATAAATTGGTTCATTTGTACCATTTTTTTTTGATGCCACATTTAAGCAATATCATATGATATTTACATTTGTCAGACTTCTCTCAGTATGATGATCTCTAGATCCATCTGTATAAATATTTTTATTTTATTTTATTTTTTTTGTATAAGTATTTTTAAATGCATCATAAGACTATGATTACAACAAAAAACAAACATGTTAATTTATATGTAATTTTAAAAGACGATGAATGCAGATGGGATTCTAATCAGAACCACACTTATTAAGTAAATGTGTTTGCTTCTTGATGAAGTAATGTGAGGGTCAACCCAGAACATATGGTCTACAAAGAGAAAAGACATGCTGGAGGACACCATGATTTCATTGCTTGAGGGAGGAGAGGCTGAGTAAAGATGTGTGAAAGTGAAAGTCACTCAGTCGTGTCTGATTCTTTGCGACCCCGTGGGTCATACATTCCATGGAATTCTCCAGGCCAGAATACCGGAGTGGGTAGCCTATCCTTTCTCCAGTGGATCTTCCTGACCCAGGGATTGAACCCAGGTCTCCCACATTGCAGGTAGATTCCTTACCAGCTGAGCCATAAAGGAAGCCCAAAGATGTACAAGCATCTCCAAATCCCCCCTCATCCTAAGCTAGTATATGACTGGGGATGGGAGCCATGCTTGTTGTTGAATTGGAAGGGTTTATTTTGTTACTTACAATTACTGCTTGTTTTCTGGTCCATTAAAATGGTGTTCTGCTAGATTTCTTCAGAAGTGATGACTGCCTTCTTAGTTTATTGGAAGCCTCTTTTCCAAACTGCTTTTAGAAGAGCTTACTATTTACATCTTGAGAAACACAATGGAGTCCCAGGTTTAAATTTCAAGAAGTGACTGGAAGTCACAGAGTTATTTTCTCTGTTATTAAGTCCTAAAATGTATAGTGAATGTTGTGTATGCTCTAAAGGATAACTGAAAACGGATAGCTGTCCTCTTGTGTTTGTGGTTTTTTTTTAACATGTCTCCCCAACCCCCGGGGGAAATACAAAGGAATGCTGTCTTGTATATACAGTTTTAAGTTTATCTTCTAGGTCAGGAGGCTGAGGAAATCCAGTCAATGAATTTGGTTTGGACAGGTTTCAGGAACAGATGGAGGGTGGTTACCAAAAGCCTTCCATGGGCTGCTAATATGTAAATAGGCCAGTAAATTATTCCTGCTCTTGTGTTTTGAGAATACATGTTGATTTCCTAAACTCCATATAATTCAAATGAGGAATACTTTGAGAATCACTGTTCAAATGTGTTTATTTTAGAGTTAAATAACAGTAACATTTTAGGTTTCACTGCATTCATAAATCTGGTTGATTTGTGTATCTGAGGTTTTCACTAATTTTCTGGGCAGTGGTGAGTTAAGCTGACTTTAATTCTGCTTGTTCATTGCACTGCATCACAAGCTAGAATATAGTTGGCTGATTTTGATTTCATGCTTCTGATTGGCAATTGCAGGATGGAATTGAATCCATCACAACAGGTAAATAAATTTGACCAAGACATTAAGGAGGAAACTCCGCCATGCCTACCTCAGTATTAATGTCTTCTCTGGGGTGCATAGGCATCTGTGACAGCTAAAAATGGTCCCCTTGTTCCTTAATGCCTTAGTATCTAGTTTTAACTAGCCCTGAAGGAAAACCCAGAAAGCTGTGTCATGCTACCCAGTCCATCTGGGCTTGGAATGCAGTGAGTCTGCTGATAAAATTTTTATGAAAATGGGGAGAATGCTCGTTCTGTAGACTATTAGTATGAAGTCACTGAACAACAATATATATGGAAAACCTGGTTACTAAATTTAGAGATAGTAGTTTTTTGGAAGTTTGAAAGATGAGCTTTTTGTTTTTTAAAAGTGTGACAGTCATGTTTTTTCTTTCTATTCTTTTTTCAGTCTTTGTATTTTTTTCTCTCTCAACTCTTGATTTTGTCCTTTTTCTTTTTTTCCCTTCTAAAGAGATGGTGGAAGGGAGACTTATTCTGATAAAAGAGATATTCATAATAAGACATTATACAATATATTTTGATTTGTGTTTAGATTACACTGAGTATTTTCACGTTTATTTTGAAAAGTTGCAAAGTTGAATTTTTAATTATTTTTCTCAATTTTTTCCCCAATGAAAATCAGTAACTTAACTTAAAATCAATGTTAAAAATATTTGTTTCTGGACTGATCTAATTTTTATACGTTAATGATCTCTTCATTTTACTTTTAAGGTTTTATGTTTGTTTTTTATCCTAAAGTAAAGAGAAAGAAGTTGGCTTACCAAGTAATTTATAGGGTAGGCAGAGAACTGAATGCAAGGCCTGAATTCAAAACAAGGTGTGAGTAGGGGAACCAGGAAATAAAAGATTTAGGTTTAGTGAACAAAAAAAAATAGGAGGTAGCCTGGAGGGACTCAAGCATGTGCCAACATCTGTTCCCATATTTGGAAGAGCTGAATTCATTCAGAGATCCTAGAATAGGCTGGAAACCATGGTTTTCAAATCCCTTTTATTCACAAAACTCTTTTATTAAGTGAAATCTTGAAAGTGATTAGTGAGATAGAGCTTCACTCTCTTGGCCTCGTATGCAAGTGGTCTCCGGTGAACCTCTGTCTTTGCAGAGCACAGCATGGAAATCACTGTTACCCCTGCATTCTGATTATGTTTCAGGAACCAAAGTCAGTAGTGTGTTCTTTACTCATTAAACACTGGGGGAATCCCTTGATGGATACCAGATGCAGAGGATCCTTGGGTGGTGTGGAATGTCCTTGACTCAGGGGGCAGTGTGTGTTCCTGGGGGGTTATTAGGGCTGACAAAAGAGGACCTCAGGGAAACAGAAACGTGATCATGTCTAACCATGTAACCTTCCTTTCTCAAGACAGTAGGTTAGGTTTGTGGCATTTTCTGAGGCGGAACTCTAGTTGTTCCCATAGCCTGAGATGTTATTCCTCTAGCCTTTTGTATGATTGCTTCTTCTTGTGCTTCAAGTGTTTGATCACTGGTCCCCTGCTCAACATAGCCTTTTCTGACTGCTCTGTCTCCCTTAAGCCCTATTCTTTCAGCTGTATTATTAATCTCCATCACAAAATCCTGTTCACTTTTTTAGGTACTCTAAGAAGAGTTCTGGTCTTCCTCGCTAGAATGGAATTTCTTTGAGAAAAATGACCATATCTGCCTTATTCCCTCTTGAAACTTCAATACTTGGTGGGTACAGTGTCTGGTACATAGTAGACATTCTATAAATACATTTTAAATGAGTTATTTTATATGAGAGGAATAAAACATAACAGAGGCCACTAGGAGACTCGCTGGGGACATTTCATTTAGGCAATTTCCCCAAACAGTGAAGTATTAATTTTTAAAAATATTTTTACTAAAGAAAATAGTGAAAGTTTGTGTATCAGGGGGCTTCTTTGGTGACTCAGATAGTAAAGAATCTGCCTGTGATGCGGGAGACCTGGGTTCAATCACTGGGTCAAGAAGATCCCCTGGAGAAGGGAATGATACCCACTCCAGTATTCTTGCCTGGAGAATTCCATGGACAGAAGAGCCTGGTGGGCTATAGTCCATGGGGTCTCAATGAGTTGGACATGGCTGACAGACTAATGCACTTGTGTATCAGAGAATGAGTAATGAATAAGTCAATGTTTGTAAAGTGGGTGTATGTATAGATTTTTAATCAGTCATCCATGGTGAAGGAGATACAAAGTATTAGGTAAAACAATAGGATAATACATATTTTCTTACTTCCCTTTGTTATTAGATATAACCAAGTCACGTTAAAGATAATGGCATATACATTTATCCTAGAGGTAGTGACATTTTGCTCTACTCACTTTTTGGCATGATACTTGATAGTACTCGGGAGTAAATGCTTCCCTTCTGAATGTTGTTCCTTGGATCCCTACGAATATCCTGTGGATCCCTGCAAGGCGCATGTGGGGGATCTTGATGAGGGAGATATAATAGTGTACAGAGAGGATATCGAGGACCATGATGGTAATGTATTGGCAGATGGTTGTTGGAGCTCAGAAAAGTGGATTTTTTAGGCATAGGAAGCTTAAAAGAGAGTGGAAGAGTTGGTCCTTCTTGTTTATGCATATTTTCAGGCAGTGGAGTTCACACTTCATTTTGAGCTTAGAAAGCAGATGAATTAGTAATGTCGAAAGGAGGCTGGGAAAAGAAACTAATAGTTATGGGCTGCCTGCTGGGTTCTGTGCTAAGTACTTTTATGCCCATTACCTTCTAGAAGTTTCAGATGGAGGAGACTTGTCTGTAACAGCTGACACTGAACCTCAGATTCCTGGCAGAGAGGAATAGACTGAGGAAAATGTTCATCTGTCACCATCACACCATAGTAATAAATGTTGTCAATGTTTGACTTTTCCTACTGACTGAAAAATAAAAGTTAGAAGTTTTGCTTAGCAAGATTTTGCTATGAACTCTGAGCTAACATTTCAGTTACGGGCTTTTCACCATTACAGTGAAAAGGGGTAGGGAAATGATGGGTCATGACATCAAACCATATTTGCATATGAGTCTACTTTTTTCTAACCTGGTAAGTGCTGCAGTTGTAAATATGAGTGCTTTGAGAAGTTTACTCTATCCTTACCGTGTATTGAAAGCAATCAAAGTTAGTGTGTACGTGTTTTAAATTATATCCACACAATGATTAAGTGATGTTTGAATGTGTGAGGTTTTGATTACAGTGACAGAATCCAGGTCTCAGAATTTAGAAAAGGTAAAGTGGAATGCAGGTTTATAAAAATAAATCTCTGATAGCAAAACAAAACAAGGATATTATAAATGAAACATTGTGTCTGATTGAATAACTATGGAATCTTGGCACTTGGGTTCACTTATTTAGTATGGAAGTGCTCACTATTTGACTGTCCCACAGATACAGCATTCTCTCTGTCTTGACTGCCTCTCTTCCTGTTCACAAATTTCTGAAAATTCCCAAATAGTTATATGGCCTATGTGAATGCTTAAAGAAAATCAAATTTACCTTTAAAATTTTTTTTAAATGCTGTGACAACCCTTGAGCCTTGTTGTGTGGCTGGATACACACTGAGGTTTCCCAAGGCCCCCACATTGCTGGTTTTGCAGGCCCTGATGTGGCCAGAAGCTTAATGTGCCCTGGTATCACCTTGGTCAGTTGGCTTAGTCCTCTGATCCAGAAACCTGCTCCTGTCTTTCATCAGTACCTCATGTCATTGGAAGGAAAGTCATCTATTTTCAACATAAAACCCTCCTTTCCATACTTGTTTCACCCTAAGATACTAATGTACAGAGGTCTAGAATAGTGTAGTTTCCAGAATCATTTGTTGAATCTAAATAACCCCCTGGTTTCCTTACCTTACCAGGTAGGACACGTTCATTCAGAAAGAGCCCTCAGCCCATGCTTGGTAATCGCCAGTCTCTTTTCAGCCACTCACATCTCCTATTTCTCCCCCACCCCCACCCAAAGATATCTAGGTTTATTTTCCTAAATTCCAGGCTGTTATGACTAATACAGTTCAAGAGAGTAGAAAAATGAACCACATCGTTCTCTGCTCTAATGTAGAACTTAGTTCATACCAGCACTGCCTTGAACTCTCATTTTCGGTCTACTGGGACTGCTTGGCAGCCTTCTTTCCCCTGACCCCTAGACTTTCCTCAGAGCAGAGGTGGGTGAGATAGAGTCTTCCACATGATCCAGCTCTGCAAGGACTGTGCTGGGACTGTGAATCTGTAGAACTTGTTCAAATGAATAAACCATTAGGTTTAGGCTTGTCTATTGATTTCTGAAAGCCTATGTTGCTTCTTTTAGATCCTGAGAATGTGAACAAGTAATTATATTCAATGCTACATAAGGTTGCTTTGTACATGTTTTTAAATGAACCATTATGACACAAATTACCTTGAAAATGTAATAGTACTGGGTCAGATGTTAGTATCCTTTTGGAGGCTGTCATCAATTACATGTTCAGATTACAGCATGAGTAAAGGTCATTCGTACTCACTAATTCTGCCAGCTTTACTGTCAAGTGGGAGAGCTGTTTAAGAATGTGGCTTAGTTTAAGGACAGGACATCCTCTTACAAACTTGTCTCTGAGGTGGGAACTATTTGCATTAAGATATTTATTTATTCATGAATTTTCCAGAGCACAGGAAGAATGATTGAAGTTTCCCTTCTCCTTACGAATGCATGGGTTTAGCTTTATTAGTTGTTACAGGCTTTTTGATTTTTAGTTGAAATGGCTCAGAGGACCTTGATTTCTTGCTCTCAAGACATGGGCCCTTGGTTAATCTGCCAAAGCCAATCTTAGCCACCTTCAGGGCATTTGAAGAAATCTTGTAAGGTCAGGACACCAATTCTCACCAGGGCACCCCTGTTCAGGATCATCTCCATTCCCACTGATAGACTTTTATTTATAGCTTTTGTAAATTAAAGTATGTGTGAAAATTAATTTGAATGGGGTTGTCATTCTCCCAGGGAGAAACACGGAGGGGAAAAATTGTAACAGAAGCAAAGAGCTGGTTTAAGTGGAAGACAGTTCAGAATGAAAGCAGATGCTCAGTTCTAGACTAGGATTGGAGGTGATATTTGATGGTAGAGAGTAAAGCAGAGATACTGCCTTAGGGAGTCTCATCTCAGAGAGCTGAGCTTGAAGTGGGGGATCCTCCCTGTGGTCTTAAGAGAAGGGAACTAATATTTAGGCATCTGTGTGCACCAGGTGCCTCTGTTTACATCACCTCCTTTCAACAGGTGGTGGGCCTCACCCTGCCAGAGAGCAGGACCAGAGAAAGGAGCATGCTGTTGGAGACTCAGAAGATAGGCAGGGTGAAAGGAGGAAATTTCTCCAAGAGCTGGACATAGATGGAAGGCTTCAGACACAGACATGACACTGATGATGTAATGACCACAGAGAAGGCCCAGAAAGGCATGACCCAAAGTTGGAGACAAAAGTTACAGAATTAAAGAATTCGTTGAAGTAGGAAAATGCTGGGCTCTAGAGCCACACTGTGCACCTTATTATGATTATTTTTAATGGTTTGTACCCCAAAGATGAGTTGTCACAAGACTGTCTGAGATTTCTCTAGCCTTCATGCTGACTTATACTCTATGGTTCCCAAGTTCTTATTTAGGAACCACTGCTGGATTTGATCCCTGGATCTAGAAGACCCTCTGGAGAAGGGAATAGCTACCCACTCCAGTATTCTTGCCTGGAGAATTCCATGGACAGAGGAGCCTGGAGGGCTACAGTCCATGGGGTCGCAAAGAGTAGGACATGTCTTAGCAACTAAACAACAACAATAGCAATGCTATAGTTATCAATTTGGGAGAAACTAGGGGTAGAGGTTCGGAGAAGGCAATGGCACCCCACTCCAGTACTCTTGCCTGGAAAATCCCATGGATGGAGGAGCCTGGTGGGCTGTAGTCCATGGGGTTGCTAGAGTCGGACACGACTGAGCGACTTCACTTTCACTTTTCACTTTCATGCATTGGAGAAGGAAATGGCAACCCACTCCAGTGTTCTTGCCTGGAGAATCCCAGGGATGGGGGAGCCTGGTGAGCTGCCGTCTATGGGGTTGCACAGAATTGGACACAACTGAAGCGACTTAGCAGCAGCAGCAGCAGCAGGGGTAGAGGTTAAGGAAAAGCTGGAGAGGGGAGAATTCTCTCATTCTTCCTTCATCTTTTTTGAATGTCTTTCAAAGCCAAAGCAATGAGAGACTTTTGCTTCCACCATGGTGATGGGGACTCCGGGTGGCTGGAAAATCACAGTTCTTTCCTGGAGGGTGCTGGCTTCCTTCAACTGTAGTCATGGGCACAGTTTCCCACATTGCTGTATCTAAGAGCCTTCTGTGACCTTTTTTAAATTGAAGTATAATTGCTTTGTAATTTTAGTTTCTGCTATACAACAAAGTGAATCAGCTATGTGTACAAATACATATATCCCCTCCCTCTTGGACATCCCCACCCCCACCCCACCCATCTAGGTCATCACAGAGCATAGAGCTAAAATCTGTCAATTCGTCCCCACCTCCCCAACCCCTGGCCCCCGCTGCCCATAACGGGTATGGTCTGTACTTCTTGGGCTCTGTAGATACATATTGCTAAAAGAAAGCTCAGTGACTGGAATTTCTCTCCCATTGTGTACTTAAGCTTCAGGATTCCTTCTCACTTCTTGGGGATCAGTACCAGAGGGCTGGAAGATTTATCCATGTTTTACAGTGATATTGCAGGACTGTGCAAATGCTTGACTTGAACCTGCACTGCCACAGGCTCATATTCGTTTGTGCAGAGATGATTCATTCAGCACATCTCTGTGTCAGAATATGCCCTGCTCATTATGAAGGTGTTTCATAATGAAATACGAGGTCAGTGACGGATGAAACCCAGAGTCAGATAAAACATCAATATAAAGATTGATACATCTATTCCATTATTAAAAAGAATTAGGAAGATTCTGGTTCATGATGCAGTTTCTGAAGAGAGCTGAAGGAATATAGAGTTGATTTTAGTACTAATCACACTGAAAGTGAAAGTGTTAGTTGCTCAGTCATGTCTGACTCTTTGTGACCCCATGGACTGTAATCCACCAGGCTCCTCTGGGGGTGGAATTCTCCAGGCAAGAATACTGGAGTGGGTTCGTCTGCCACTAAAACCAACTGGTCTCATGTTTAACTGCTGGAAACAAAGGAAAAAAGGTCAAGTCTAGACTCTGAAGCACAAATTCCAAAAGAGCCCCAGTGCCCTACTTTTTTCCCCTTGCAAATAAATAGGGCCCCAAAGGAGAGACAGTCCAACCAGGAGGATTTCAAAATGTGGCTATTCCAGATCTCCTTGGTTTCTCCACTTTGGCATAAAAACCCTGGCATTATTGCCAGCTGTACAGGATTTCAGCCTGAACCTGTGTTCTAGAGCAGGAATCTCCAAACAAGAAGCAAGAGAATGTAGTTCCAATTTCCAAGAAGTCTTGCAATAACTGGAGAGTTGGGATTAGGAGCTGGAGGTACTGAGGGTTCAAGGAAGCCTCAAATCGGAAGAAATTGCTGAAAGGACATGAGTATGGCAGAATCTGGAGATAAGAAAAGCAGGTAGAGGCTCCTGGGCTAGTTCATGAGGATAAGGGTCTCACCTAAGGAGACAGAGTTAGAATAAGGAAGAGAAAGAATATTTGAGAAATGTTTCAAGGGTAAAATCTCCAGTACAACCACACCTCTTAAAGTTTAAATGTTGTCTCCCTCTTTGATGTTGCATGGGATCTTCAAGTGTAAGAGTGAGGAAGCTCAGGATGGATGTCCAGAATATAGACTCAACCTCATTCTAGTCACACAGCTTACAGTTGACAGTCTCCACCACCATGACCACCAATGGGAAATTATTTATACCTCTAAATTTATTACATTCAAGTCTCTTCTGTGTTCTCCTGATTCCCCAGGAAATCCTGTGTCCCAGTTTGAACTATCAAATTTTATAAATAATTGTGATTCACTTGACTGCAGTTTTATTAATTTTTTTGTTTTGGTTCACTGTTTTAAAATCAACTCTCCCCCTAGGAAATACAGCAATGAAAGAAAATAAAAGAAACCTGTGCTTATTGCAACTCACCCTACATAAATCATCTTACGCTTGGTAAATGGGAAAATGGCTATTTTTGCAAGGCTGCAAATTTAATGTACTTGGGCACATTTAGGAACAGAAAATGATGAGTATGAAAGAACATTCAAAAAAAGGTTGTTCTAAGACATTGCAGGCTTGTTTTTCCTCTTCTGCTCTAAAATATTCTCTGTACTTAGAATTGTCCAGGAATCAAGGGGAGCAGTTTTTATGTTATCAGATTCAGTGTGAACCTATGTTATAAGCAGGTCCAGGGAAACCTAAGCATTTCTCTCAGGATTAGAGAAGAGGTGGTAATCATCACATAGGGCTATGTCTACGTGGAGAGAGAAGCAGACCAAAAGAGACAGGTCTCTGGGCAGGATCTTTTTCATAAGTTGTTTTAAACTTCCCGACATGGCCCAATTCCCCAAGAATGCAAGTACAGATCCTTGAGGCAAACTTAGGATTTGAATCTGAACTTTTAAGGTTGGGTTAAAGCTTGGGTCCTGGAAATGTGCATTTTTGTAAAAGTTCTTCAAGTGAATAGAAGACATGATCAGGCTCATGAACTTTATTTCTGGTAGTTGGGACTAGAATGTAAGAAACTAAGAAATGGGGTTGACGTCTTCTTTATCTGTTCACCCATGGATGGACATTTAGGTGCTTGCATGTCTTGGCTCTTGTCAATAGCGCTGCAGGAAACACTGGGGTGCATGTGTCTTTTAGAATTATGATTCTCTCAGTGTGTATGTACAGGAGTGGGATTGCTAAGTCATATGGTAGTTCAATTTTTAGTTTTATAAGGAACCTCCATACTGTTCTTTGTAGTAGCTGTACCAATTTACATTCCCACTAACAGTGCCAGAGGGTTCCCTTTCCTCCACACCTTCTCCAGCATTTATTGTTTTAGGTTTTTTAAGATGGACATTCTAACTGGGTGTGGTGGCACCTCATTGTGGTTTTGATTTGCATTTCTCTAACACTTTGTGATGTTGAACATTTGGTACATATACACAATGGGGTATTACTCAGCCATTAGAAGGAACAACCTTGGGTCATTTGTAGAGATGTAGATGGACTAGAAACTTTCATACAGAGGCAAGTAAGGAAAAAAGAGAAAGGTAAATATTGTGTATTAATGCATATATGTGGAATCTGGAAAAATGGTACAGGTGAACCTATTTGTAAGGCCAGGAATAGAGACACAGACAGAACAGACATGTGCACACAGTGGGGAAGAGGACAGTGGGACAAACTGGGAGAGTAGCATTGACATATATACACTGCCATGTGTGAAGCAGGTAGTTGGAGGCTGCTGCATAGCACAGGACAGGCTGCTGTTCAGCTCAGTGCTCTATGATGATCGAGGTGGATGGGATGGAGGTGGGGTGGGAGGGAAGCTCAAGAGGGAGGGGATGTATATATACATATAGCTAATTCACTTCATTGTGCAGCAGAAACTAATGTAACATTCTAAAGCAACTATAGTTAAGTTTTTTTTTATTTTATTTTTAAACTTTACATAATTGTATTAGTTCTGCCAAATATCAAAATGAATCCGCCACAGGTAAACAAATGGAGTTGAGTTTTCCTGTACCTCTAGGTTTTCTTTCTTTCTTATAAAACATAGGGCTCCCAGATCCCTCCAGAATCTAAAATGTTATGATTCAATAAATAAGAATTTTAGTACTTACATTCTGTTTTTGTGCCTTTGGGTTTAGAAACTGATTTTCAGAGCTTGCCATTCATGTAGATGGAGTTTGTGGCTGACTATAGAGCCCATTCTGGAGAAGGCAATGGCATCCCACTCCAGCACTCTTGCCTGGAAAATCCCATAGATGGAGGAGCCTGGTAGGCTGTAGTCCATGGGGTTGCTAAGAGTCGGACATGACTGAGCAACTTCCCTTTCACTTTTCACTTTCATGCATTGGAGAAGGAAATGGCAACCCACTCCATTGTTCTTGCCTGGAGAATCCCAAGGACAGGGGAGCCTGGTGGGCTTCCATCTCTGGGGTCGCACAGATTCGGACACGACTGAAGCGACTTAGCAGCAGCAGCATAGAGCCCATTCAAAGGATTTCAAGTAGGTTTTTCTCCCTCAGAACATCAACATCTGCTTTCAGTTTTGAAAATTTCTGCATCAGAGGAATGGGTTAAAGTGAGGTGTCTTTAGTTACATATTTAAGTCCCCTTTTGTAGGAGTTAATAACTTTAACAAGTTGATAGTTCAGTTCAGTCACTCAGTCATGTCTGACTCTGCGACCTCATGGACTGCAGCACGCCAGGCTTCCTTGTCCATACCAACTCCCGGAGCTTACTTAAACTCGTGTCCATCGAGTCAGTGATGCCATTCAATCATCTCATCCTCTGTCATCCCCTTCTCCTCCCGCCTTCAATCTTTCCCAGCATCAGGGTCTTTCCTCTGTCATCCCCTTCTCCTCCCGCCTTCAATCTTTCCCAGCATCAGGGTCTTTTCTAGTGAGTCAGTTCTTCGCATCAGGTGGCCAAAGTATTGGAGTTTCAGCTTCAACATCAGTCTTTCCAATGAATATTCAGGACTGATTTTCTTTAGGATGGAATGGTTGGATCTCCTTTCAGTCCAAGAGATTCTCAAGAGTCTTCTCCAACACCATAGTTCAAAAGCATCAGTTCTTCGGCACTCAGCTTTCTTTATAGTCCAACTCACATCCATACATGGCTACTGGAAAAACCATAGCTTTGACTAGATGGACCTTTGTTGGCAAAGTAATGTCTCTGCTTTTTAATATGCTGTCTAGTCTAGGTTGGTCATAGCTTTTCTTCCAAGGAGCAAGCATCTTTTAATTTCATGGCTGAAGTCATCATCTGCAGTGATTTTGGAGCCCAAGAAAATAAACTCTCTCACTATTTCCACTGTTTCCATTGGTAATAGTTTTGTACCAAATGTTTTAGCATTTCTCTTTTTCTATCATGACACCTGTGACTAACAATGTTCATATGTGCTGCCCCTTCTCATGGATGCAGTCAGGGTTGTGTCTGATGCCCATCCGTATCTACTCTTTAAGCATCTCAGAGTACAAAGAGTGACTCTTTGGTCGCAACTCTTCTGACTGTGTGAATTCACTAGAATTGCCATAAACTGGGTAGCTTAAACGACAGAAATCTATTGTCTCAGTCTTGGAGGCTAGGAAGTCTGAAATGAAAGTGTTGGCAGAGTTGGCTTCTTTTGAGGGAAGGATCTGCTCCAGGCTTCTCTTCTTGGCTTATAGATGGCCGTCTTCTTTCTGTGTTCTCTTTCCAGGCACGTCTGTCTCTGTGTCAAATTTCTCTTTTGTAAGAGGACACCAGTCATATTGGATTAAGATCCATCCTAATAACTAGATCTTGATCTTCTGTGAAAACTTTATTACCAAGTAAAGTTACATTCACAGATTTTAAAGGTTAAGATTTTAACATTTTGGGGAGGATGCAATTAAACTTATAATGGTGTTATTCTGTTGTATGGTGGCATTGATGGAAATTTTGTGAGTTAATTTACGAGTTGGGTCATGGTCCTTTGGAAATTAATAAAAATATAGAGAAGTTTTTGTGGTGTGAGATGGAGGGATTAAAGATGGAGCACAGGGACTTCCCTGGTGGTTCAGTGGTTAAGAGTTCGCCTTCCAATGCAGGGGGTGTGGATTTGATCCCTGGTCAGGGAGCTAAGATCCTGCATGTCTTGTGGTCATAAAACCAAAACATAAAACAGAAACAATATTGTGACAAATTCAATAAAGACTTTAAAAATGGCCCACATTGGAAAAAAAAAAACAAACAAACAACTTAAGAAAAAAAGATAGAGCATAGAAGCTTCCAGGAGCATGACTGGCCTAGACTGAAAGGCTTTAGTGTTAGTCACTCAGTCATGTCCTACTCCTTGAGACCCCATGGACTGTAGCTCAGTGGCAGGCTCCCCTGTCTGTGGGATTCTCCAGGCAAGAATACTAGATTAGATTGCCATTTCCTTCCCCAGGGGATCTTCCTGACCTTCCAGCAAATGTAAATGAAGATTGTGGGAAGGGTTGACATAACTAGGAATACTACTTTGGGATAGTTGCAAGGATACTAAATATTACAAACAGCCTTCTTTTTGTAGAAGACTGCCTCCTACAGGTAAGTTTGGGAAGGGTATTGTTACTAGAGTAATAGCTGTTTTGCATCTCTGCTCCTGAGAGTTTAATAGCATTAAATTTTTATGATGTATCACCATTTTATTATAATAAAGAAACATTCATCACATCATTATTAAAATTAGTACTTTATATAAAGCTGTGCACTGACATGGATTTTGAAGATAATACAGGAAATAGTCTGGGAAAAGGGAAGGTATTTGGTAGTATTTTGGAAGTCCATGGCGGTGCCTGCATGTACTACCATCAGGAAATTGTGCACATCTTTCCCTGGCTTCATGATCATATTGGTATCTTGAAATTCTTCAAGATTGGAGAATTTACACTGTGACAAATCACAAGTGCTACAAATTAAGGCTCCAACTTTTACTTTGAAAGCTGGCTATTAAATATTCACCAGAAATAAATCGAAGTTTTAAGCAGATTAATATACCCTGGTTTAGGGGGGCATTTACAAGAAAAAAATCTGTCTTTTTTGATAACAAAAACTGCTGTTTCTTGGTACCATGCTTTACAATAGTGTGAAGATGAGCAGTACGGCCAGTTTAAGAAACAGATGGAATGAATTTGAACTACACCCTGGTCGTGGCTTCTAAAGCTGTTGAGCAAATTGCCGACGTGATTCTGGTATGTGAAATACATTCATTCAGAAGAGTTCAAATCCATGCTCCCTCCTTCCCTGACACAAGATGATTAATAGCAGAGTTAGAAGGATCAGCATTTCCATAGAAAACCCTGGAAATCAGAGAGTTCCAAGCTGTCATTAGTTGCATTTTAAGATTTCAAATAAAAAAAAAAAGGCTAATCAAATGTGTTATTCGATTTGTGTATTTTATGGATAGTTGGATAATATGCACTAATGTCAAGAAAAACGAGCTTAGAACCTAGAACTGGGTCATATATGATGCCTTCTTTTACGTTGATTTGCCTTTTCCCACCCGGAATTAGAGAAGCACAAAAATGTCACCTTTCTGCATCTTAAGCTTTAATGCATTAGCAGATCTCCTGGGAGCCTTGTTAAAAAGTTTAGATTCTCATTCAGCAGCTCTGGGCTGGGGCCTCTGCTGCTGGTCCCCTGAGGACACTGGGTAGCAAGGAGCTAGAAATCCTTCAGAGGACTCTCAGCGTGGAGACACCCCTGAGTGCGTGTGTTCCTCCCTCTCGCCCACTGTGCCCTCAGCAGCAATAAACTACACACGATTTGAAGGTTTTCTGTTTCTGCTCTGCTACACTTCCTTTTAATTTATACTCATTTAATGGTTGACGGTAACAGCTCTCCCTTACAAATTTCTCTGAGGTCATTACTTCTTAACATTTCAACCTGTTCTATTTTATTCTTTCTCCCTAAGGCTTGGAACTAACTGGAATTCTCTGTAATTCCACACAACTTCCAGTAGAGGTCATTGCCTTGTTACAGAAATATTTTTATTTTTATTTTTTTTTGCCTAAGAGATAGTTCAGTAGCTAGGATGACTTTGCGTTCTCTGGGAGAAAGTCAGAATGGGGGATCAGTTATCTCCAAGGTCATTGGTTTGCCCTAATATCCTCTCCATGCAAAAGTGGGAGCCCTTCCACCTTCTTCTGATCACTTCATCTGAGTGTTGAAGGTGGACAGAGTTTTCCAACCACCTAGAAGGAACGAAGGTAAACCCAGCTGAGGCATGGCTAAATTAGGGTTCCAAAATTTAAACGTAGTGTATTAGTTTTCTAGGGCTGCTGAAACAAAGTGCCACAGGCCTGGTGACTTAAACTACTGGAATTTCTTTTCTCACAGTTCTAGAGGCTGGACATCCTGGATTAAGCATTGGTGGGGTTGGCTCCTTCTGAGGGAAGGATATGTTCCAGGCCCCTCTTTTGGACTTGTTAGATCGTTGTTTTCTCCCTGTTGTCTTTACATCCTCTTCCTTCTGTGTATCCATTCCACACTTCCTGTTCTTATAAGGAAATCAATCATGTTGGATTAGGGCCCACCTCAATGAATTCATTCCAATTCAGTTACCTCTTTAGAGACTCCTAATAAATACAATTAAGTTCTGAGGTATGAGGGTGTTAGGACTTTAACATATGAATATTTGAGGGGACCCAATTTAACTCTTCACATGCAGTTACACAGACAAAGTGTCCTAAGAGAACAGGACTTCTTTGAAAAATATTGCTCTGTGTACAGCTATAATTTGTTTGGAAAAATTCAAATCGAAACTTTTGTCTTTTTCCTCCATTACCTGAGCATGTCTGGAAAATTAAAATAAAAATCAGCTCCCTTTGTCTTCAGTAATTGTTTATTTTTTTTTTTTTGGAGGTGCTAGCTTTTGAAGGCCAATCTAGGAGAAGATCATAGGGGAGGAGAAGTCTGAAGGAGACAGGGTGCAGAACTTCCAGTTCCATAATCCAGACCAGAGGCGTTTGTTCTTAAATTACCTCCCACTAGTTTCTGTAACGTAATTTCTTCATCCTTTCATTTTCTGTTGAGTTGCCTGCTTTTTCTTTACATCTTTCCAGATCACATGAACTGATAATAAGTTTCTCTTCTATGAATTCATTAATTCCTAAAGCATACTCCAAAGCACTAATTATATTTGTAATACTCTGGGAATACATACTTGAACATCAATCCCTTCTCCCTAGTAACTTACTGTAATAAAGTAGCAATGTTTGTAAGAGATGTGTGGCCCAGTGCATTACAGAGTAGTTGGTGGGAAGTAGCTATGCGAGGGAATCAGGAGATTTTGATATGATCATCCTGGCATTTATTCATATGCCTTAGCAACCCTCTCCTTACCCACTCATGATTTATTATCTCTGTATTTCTCAGAACAGTACACATTCTAGGTGCTCAATGAATGATTTTCAAAGAATAAATAAAATCAAGTGTTACGTTTCTGTTACTCAGGAATAAATGTTATGGTACTGTTCTTTTTTTTTTTTTAGAATGAAAATCTACTAAAATTTAATTAAGAAAATAATTACCTTTAGTACTAACAGTTTTATCTCATTTATTTTATTTTATTTATTTATTTATTTAAAATTTTATTTTATTTTTAAACTTTACAATATTGTATTAGTTTTGCCAAATATCGAAATGAATCTGCCACAGGTATACCCGCGTTCCCCATCCTAAACCCTCCTCCCTCCTCCCTCCCCTACCCTCCCTCTGGGTCGTCCCAGTGCACCAGCCCCAAGCATCCAGTACCATGCATCGAACCTGGACTGGCGACTCGTTTCATACATGATATTATACATGTTTCAATGCTATTCTGCCAAATATCCCCACCCTCTCCCTCTCCCACAGAGTCCATAAGACTGATCTATACATCGGTGTCTCTTTTGCGGTCTTGTACACAGGATTATTGTTACCATCTTTCTAAATTCCATATATATGCGTTAGTATACTGTATTGGTGTTTTTCTTTCTGGCTTACTTCACTCTGTATAATAGGTTCCAGTTTCATCCATCTCATTAGAACTGATTCAAATGTATTCTTTTTAATGGCTGAGTAATACTCCATTGTGTATATGTACCACTGCTTTCTTATCCATTCATCTGCTGATGGGCATCTAGGTTGCTTCCATGTCCTGGCTATTATAAACAGTGCTGCAATGAACATTGGGGTACACGTGTCTCTTTCCCTTCTGTTTTCCTCAGTGTGTATGCCCAGCAGTGGGATTGCTGGATCATAAGGCAGTTCTATTTCCAGTTTTTTAAGGAATCTCCACACTGTTCTCCATAGTGGCTGTACTAGTTTGCATTCCCACCAACAGTGTAAGAGAGTTCCCTTTTCTCCACACCCTCTCCAGCATTTATTGCTTGTAGACTTTTGGATCACAGCCATTCTGACTAGTGTGAAATGGTACCTCATAGTGGTTTTGATTTGCATTTCTCTGATAATGAGTGATGTTGAGCATCTTTTCATGTGTTTGTTAGCCATCTGTATGTCTTCTTTGGAGAAATGTCTATTTCATTCTTTGGCCCATTTTTTGATTGGGTCATTTATTTTTCTGGAGTAGAGCTGTAGGAGTTGCTTGTATATTTTTGAGATTAGTTGTTTGTCAGTTGCTTTATTTGCTATTATTTTCTCCCATTCTGAAGGCTGCCTTTTCACCTTGCTAATAGTTTCCTTTGTTGTGCAGAAGCTTTTAAGTTTAATTAGGTCCCATTTGTTTATTTTTGCTTTTATTTCCAATATTCTGGGAGGTGGGTCATAGAGGATCCTGCTGTGATGTATGTCAGAGAGTGTTTTGCCTATGTTCTCCTCTAGGAGTTTTATAGTTTCTGGTCTTACGTTTAGATCTTTAATCCATTTTGAGTTTATTTTTGTGTAAGGTGTTAGAAAGTGTTCTAGTTTCATTCTTTTACAAGTGGTTGACCAGTTTTCCCAGCACCACTTGTTAAAGAGATTGTCTTTAATCCATTGTATATTCTTGCCTCCTTTGTCAAAGATAAGGTGTCCATAGGTGCATGGATTTAATCTGGGCTTTCTATTTTGTTCCATTGATCAATATTTCTGTCTTTGTGCGAGTACCATACTGTCCTGATAACTGTGGCTTTGTAGTAGAGCCTGAAGTCAGACAGGTTGATTCCTCCAGTTCCATTCTTCTTTCTCAAGATAGCTTCGGCTATTCGAGGTTTTTTGTATTTCCATACAAATTGTGAAATTATTTGTTCTAGCTCTGTGAAGAATACCATTGGTAGCTTGATACGGATTGCATTGAATCTATAAATTGCTTTGGGTAGTATAGTCATTTTCACTATATTTATTCTTCCAATCCATGAACATGGTATATTTCTCCATCTGTTAGTGTCCTCTTTGATTTCTTTCACCAGTGTTTTATAGTTTTCTATATATAGGTCTTTAGTTTCTTTAGGTAGATATATTCCCAAGTATTTTATTCTTTCTGTTGCAATGGTGAATGGAATTGTTTCCTTAATTTCTCTTTCAGTTTTCTCATTACTAGTGTATAGGATTGCAAGGGATTTTTGTGTGTTGATTTTATATCCTGCAACTTTACTATAATCATTGATTAGTTCTAGTAATTTTCTGGTGGAGTCTTTAGGGTTTTCTATGTAAAGGATCATATCATCTGCAAACAGTGAGAGTTTTACTTCTTCTTTTCCAATTTGGATTCCTTTTATTTCTTTTTCTGCTCTGATTGCTGTGGCCAAAACTTCCAAAACTATGTTGAATAGTAATGGTGAAAGTGGGCACCCTTGTCTTGTTCCTGTCTTTAGAGGAAATGCTTTCAATTTTTCACCATTGAGGATAATGTTTGCTGTGGGTTTGTCATATATAGCTTTTATTATGTTGAGGTATGTTCCTTCTATTCCTGCTTTCTGGAGAGTTCTTATCATAAATGGATGTTGAATTTTGTCAAAGGCTTTCTCTGCATCTATTGAGATAATCATATGGTTTTTGTTTTTCAGTTTGTTAATGTGGTGTATAACATTGATTGATTTGCGGATATTGAAGAATCCTTGCATCCCTGGGATAAAGCCCACTTGGTCATGGTGTATGATCTTTTTAATGTGTTGTTGGATTCTGATTGCTAGAATTTTGTTAAGGATTTTTCCTTAACATCAGTGATATTGGCCTGTAGTTCTCTTTTTTTGTGGGATCTTTGTCAGGTTTTGGTATTAGGGTGATGGTGGCCTCATAGAATAAGTTTGGAAGTTTACCTTCCTCTGCAATTTTCTGGAAGAGTTTGAGCAGGATAGGTGTTAGCTCTTCTCTAAATTTTTGGTAGAATTCAGCTGTGAAGCCGTCTGGACCTGGGCTTTTGTTTGCTGAAGATTTTTGATTACAGTTTCAATTTCCGTGCTTGTGATGGGTCTGTTAAGATTTTCTATTTCTTCCTGGTCCAGTTTTGGAAAGTTGTACTTTTCTAAGAATTTGTCCTTTTCTTCCACGTTGTCCATTTTATTGGCATATAATTGTTGATAGTAGTCTCTTATGATCCTTTGTATTTCTGTATTGTCTGTTGTGATCTCTCCATTTTCATTTCTAATTTTATTGATTTGATTTTTCTCCCTTTGTTTCTTGATGAGTCTGGCTAATGGTCTGTCAATTTTATTTATCCTTTCAAAGAACCAGCTTTTGGCTTTGTTGATTTTTGCTATGGTCTCTTTTGTTTCTTTTGCATTTATTTCTGCCCTAATTTTTAAGATTTCTTTCCTTCTACTAACCCTGGGGTTCTTCATTTCTTCCTTTTCTAGTTGCTTTAGGTGTAGGGTTAGGTTATTTATTTGACTTTTTTCTTGTTTCTTTAGGTATGCCTGTATTGCTATGAACTTTCCCCTTAGGACTGCTTTTAAAGTGTCCCACAGGTTTTGAATTGTTGTGTTTTCATTTTCATTAGTTTCTTTGCAAATTTTGATTTCTTTTTTGATCTCTTCTGTGATTTTTTGGTTATTCAGCAGGGTGTTGTTCAGCCTCCATATGTTGGAATTTTTAATAGTTTTTCTCCTGTAATTGAGATCTAATCTTACTGCATTGTGGTCAGAAAAGATGCTTGGAATGATTTCTATTTTTTTGAATTTACCAAGGCTAGATTTATGGCCCAGGATGTGATCTATCCTGGAGAAGGTTCCATGTGCTCTTGAGAAAAAGGTGTAATTCATTGTTTTGGGATGAAATGTCCTATAGATATCAATTAGGTCTAACTGGTCTATTGTATCGTTTAACGTTTGTGTTTCCTTGTTAATTTTCTGTTTAGTTGATCTATCCATAGGTGTGAGTGGGGTATTAAAGTCTCCCCCTATTATTGTGTTATTGTTAATTTCTCCTTTCATACTTGTTAGCATTTGTCTTACATATTGCAGCGCTCCCGTGTTGGGTGCGTATATATTTATAATTGTTATATCTTCTTCTTGGATTGAACCTTTGATCATTAGGTAGTGACCATCTTTGTCTCTTTTCACAGCCTTTGTTTTAAAGTCTATTTTATCTGATATAAGTATTGCTACTCCTGCTTTCTTTTGGTCCCTATTTGCATGGAAAATCTTTTTCCAGCCCTTCACTTTCAGTCTGTATGTGTCCCCTGTTTTGAGGTGGGTCTCTTATAGACAACATATATAGGGGTCTTGTTTTTGTATCCATTCGGCCAGTCTTTGTCTTTTGGTTGGGGCATTCAACCCATTTACATTTAAGGTAATTACTGATAAGTATGATCCCATTGCCATTTACTTTATTGTTTTGGGTTCGAGTTTATACACTGTTTTTGTGTTTCCTGTCTAGAGAATATCCTTTAGTATTTGTTGGAGAGCTGGTTTGGTGGTGCTGAATTCTCTCAGCTTTTGCTTGTCTGAGAAGCTTTTGGTTTCTCCTTCATATTTGAATGAGATCCTTGCTGGGTACAATAATCTGGGCTGTAGGTTATTTTCTTTCATCACTTTAAGTATGTCTTGCCATTCCCTCCTGGCTTGAAGAGTTTCTATTGAAAGATCAGTTGTTATCCTAATGGGAATTCCCTTGTGTGTTATTTGTTGTTTTTCCCTTGCTGCTTTTAATATTTGTTCTTTGTGTTATCAAACACTTTGTTTGATAACTTGATTTGTTATCAAGTTATCTTTGTTAACTTGATTAATATGTGTCTTGGGGTGTTTTGCCTTGGGTTTATCCTGTTTGGGGCTCTCTGGGTTTCTTGGACTTGGGTGATTATTTCCTTCCCCATTTTAGGGAAGTTTTCAACTATTATCTCCTCAAGTATTTTCTCATGGTCTTTCTTTTTGTCTTCTTCTTCTGGAAACCCTATGATTCGAATGTTGTAGCGTTTAATATTGTCCTGGAGGTCTCTGAGATTGTCCTCATTTCTTTTAATTCGTTTTTCTTTTATTCTCTCTGATTCATTTATTTCTACCATTCTATCTTCTAATTCACTAATCCTATCTTCTGCCTCTGTTATTCTACTATTTGTTGCCTCCAGAGTGTTTTTAATTTCATTTATTGCATTATTCATTTTATATTGACTCTCTTTTATTTCTTCTAGGTCCTTGTTAAACCTTTCTTGCATCTTCTCGATCTTAGTCTCCAAGCTATTTATCTGTGATTCCATTTTGATTTCACGATTTTGGATCGATTTCGCTATCATTATTCGGAATTCTTTATCATGTAGATTCCCTGTCTCTTCCTCTTTAGTTTGGTTTGGTGGGCTTTTATCCTGTTCCTTTACCTGCTGGGTATTCCTCTGTCTCTTCATCTTGTTTAAATTGCTGAATTTGGGGTGTCCTTTCTGTATTCTGGCAGTTTGTGGAGTTCTCTTTATTGTGGCGTTTCCTCGCTCTGTGTGGGTTTGTACAGGTGGCTTGTCAAGGTTTCTTGGTTAGGGAAGCTTGTGTCGGTGTTCTGGTGAGTGGAGCTGTATTTCTTCTCTCTGGAGTGCAATGAAATGTCCAGTAATGAGTTATGGGATGTCTATGGTTTTGGGGTGACTTTGGGCTGCGTGTATCTTGGAGCTCAGGGCTGTGTTCCTTGGTGCTGGAGAATTTGCTTGGTATGTCTTGCCCTGAAACTTGTTTCACCCAGAGAGGTTTACAGCGTTATATGGAGAAGAGAAGAGTGAGGAGGGAGTTAGAGGTGACCCAAATGAGATGAGGTGGAGTCAATAGAGGAGAGAGTGGGCTATTCAGTAATCTCTTCCTTATGTGCACTCCACAACTGGACCACTCAGAGTTGTTCACAGAGTTATACAGAGAAGAGAAGGAAGAAGGTGGCATAGGTGGCCAGGAGGATAAATGGGGGAATGAAAAGGAGGGAGACAGATCCAGCCAGTAATCAGTTCCCTAAGTGTTCTCCACCATCTGGAACACACAGAAATTCACAGAGTTGGGTAGAGTAGAGAGGGGTTAGGGAGGAGACACAGGCGACCTAGTGGAGAAAAAGGAGAGTCCAAAGGGAGAGAGAGCAGTTACGCCAGTAATCTCGCTCCCTAGTGAAAAATGGGTACTGAAGATTGGGTTCTTAAAGGTACAAAATTGGTAACAAATACATAAAAGCAAAAATTATAAATCTAGAGTAGAGTTTGGAATTTCAAAAATACGACGTTAAAGGAAAGAAGAAGGAAAAGAAAGAGAGAAAAAACGAACAAACAAAAACAAGGTCGCAAAAATTATAAAGAAAATATAGGTACAAAATTGATAACTAATACCAAAAAGCAAAAGTTAAAAATCTAGAGTAGAGTTTGGAATTTCAAAAATACAATGTTAAAAAAGAAGAAGAAAAAGAAAGAAAGAGAAAAAAAAAAAAAAAAAACAAGAACAAACAAGGTCGCATAAATTATAAAAAAAAAAAATACAGGTACAAAATTGATAACAAATACCAAAAAGCATAAATTAAAAATCTAGAATAGAGTTTGGAATTTCAGATATACAATGTTATTTAAAAGAAGAAGAGAAAGAAACAGACAAAAAGAAAAAATAAAAAAGGGTCACAGAAATTATATAAAAACAAAAACAAAAAAAAACTATAGGTACAAAATTGATAACAAATACTAAAAAGCTAAAATTAAAAATCTAGAGTAGAGTTTGGAATTTCAAAAATACAATGTTAAAGAAAAGAAGGAAAAAGAAAAAAAAAGGTCAAAAATTATTTTAAAAAATATATGAAGTTTGCTTTAAAAAAATAGGGTCTTCTTTTTTTTTTTTTTGCAAAGTAATTGGTTATAAAAGTGGAAATTAAAGGAATAATAGAGGACTTAAATTTTTTTTTTTTTTTTTTATAGGCTCACTTGTTCAGTCGCACTGAGGGGAGGTAGGGAGGGATGCTGCAAACAAATAACACTGGCGTGTGCTCGCAGTGCCTCAGCCACACTGGGTCTGCCCCTCATTCACGGCGCGTGAAGCCTCTCTGCCCACGCTGCTCAGGCTCTAGGTTGCTCCGCCTCGAACTATCCGCGGCCGGCCCTGGGCTGCCTGTACTTCCCGGGTCCAAGCTGCTCAGGTTCAGGCACTCGGGTAGTCCTCAGAGGCGCAGACTCTCAGTTGGGCCTGCGTTTTGTGCCCTTCCCAGATCCGAGCAGCTCAGGTGATGAGGTGTTTTGCGCGCGCGATTGCTGCGACTTATCGCCTCCCCGCCGCTCTGTTATCTAGTTGTGTACCGGCACACCTTCTCAGGCAGATGTTGACCGTCCAGACCCCCAAGAAGTTTTAGTTAGCAAAGAAGCCTGCTTACAGTTTTATAGATAATGTCTCTCTGGGGCTGCGATTGTCCCCTTCCGGCTCTGGCTGCCTATCACCAGAGGGGGATGGTCTGCCGCCGGCTATCTCTGTTCAGTCCTTTGTTGCGTGCGCCAGCCTGGCAGTGTCATAGGTTAGGGCTGGCTTTTCGCGTGGTAGATATCCCACAGTCTGGTTTGCTAGCCCAAATTATTTCGCTCAGATAGTGCTCGGGGTATTCAGGCCAGATTCTTGCGATGCAGCCCGCGCTGCGCCTCCCTGCCCAGCCCCCGCTTGCTAATGGCGTGTGCAGGCGTCTGCGCTGCTTCTCCGCTGGGGGAGTTACCATAGGGCTCGCAATGTGCGGGTTTTAATTGTTTATTTTTCCTCCCTGTTATGTTGCCCTCTGTGCTTCCAAGGCTCGGCACAGATTCGGCAGTGAGAAGGTTTCCTGGTGTTTGGAAACTTCTCCTTTTTAAGACTCCCTTCCCGGGATGGAACTCTGTCCCTCCCTCTTTTGTCCCTTTTTTTGTCTTTTATATTTTTTCCTACCTCCTTTCGAAGACTTGGGTTGCTTTTCTGGGTGCCTGATGTCCTCTGCCGGCTTTCAGAAGTTGTTTTGTGGAATTTACTCGGCGTTTAAATGTTCTTTTGATGAATTTGTGGGGGAGAAAGTGTTCTCCCCGTCCTACTCCTCCGCCATCTTAGCTCCTCCTCTCCTATGGTACTGTTCTGTAAGGCAGGTTTATGTGGGTGATCTGCCCATTTGGCATCAGTCCTAGTTCAACAGGCTCCACACAGGCCACATAACTATAATTTCTAGTTCCAGGGGGACTTCGTCAGAACAACACAAGATATGCTGTAAATAATGGAACACAAATTATAGACTTGGAACTTTATAGAATTTAGCTATTTTGTAAATGCAACAACTAAAATATTATAGACGAGGGTTTTGAGATTTTCATTTTATTTCCTCCTTTCTAAGAAAATAGTGAAAACTTTGGTCATCTCTGGCTGAGAGAACTGTCTCTGTTTTGATCTCCTTCAGATTTTCAGGTTTATTACATGAGTTCTCCTTTAAGCATTCTACCCTGTTCTGTATATGCCATTAGTGTCAAGATAGTCACTTCTTCACAGTAGAGCCCCTTTGCATTAAAATTAAGATTCTGGATTTGCTTTGGGCCCATTTTAAGGAGAGAGGCTTCGTTCACTGCACCAGGAGGTGGGACTTTATAGTTGTCTGAACAGGGATACTGTCCCAGTAGATTCCCTCTCTACATGGTTTGTGCCTGGGCTCATCATGTCCTACTGGTATTTTTATTTTATTTTTTAAATTTTGGCACTGGTTAAATGTTTAGATAAAAATGAGGATACTGTGTGGAAGCTATTCATGAGGTTTACTTGTCAGTTTATTACAAATTGCATCCCTCTTCCCAGGAAAAATGCATTCTGTTTCCTTCAATTTATTTTATAAGCAATGACAGTATGTATTAACAGAGGGCAAGAATAAATCATTGGGTTTAAGTGTTAATGATCATCTAATAATAAAATGTGATAGGGTTATATTAGAATTGCAAAACTGGTCTATTTATTAAGAGTGGCATGCTATCAAATTATAAGCCTCAGAGGACAAAAGGATAATTATAATCTTCTAAATGTAAAAAGTTAAACTCTTCTGAAAGTCAGTTTTATTATTTTGCTATAAATTATGGCCAAATAAGGTTAACTCTGAAAATGTCTGATATGTGAAAAGATAGATTTTATTAGCATTTAAATGAGCCCTCATCTTGTAACAATTACATTTTCTGGTAATTTTTAGAAGAGTTCTACTTTTTTGATATCTTCATTATGCATAAAGATGTTACAGTCTGACTGATAACATAGAAATTAATATGCTTTTAAGATGTTTAGTCGGAGAAGGCAATGGCACCCCACTCCAGTACTCTTGCCTGGAAAATCCCATGGGTGGAGGAGCCTGGTAGGCTGCAATCCATGGGATCGCTAAGAGTAGGACATAACTGAGCAACTTCACTTTCACTTTTCACTTTCATGCATTGGAGAAGGAAATGGCAACCCACTCCAGTGTTCTTGCTTGGAGAATCCCAGGGACGGGGGAGCCTGATGGGCTGCCGTCTATGGGGTCACACAGAGTCAGACATAACTGAAGCGACTTAGCAGCAGCAGCAGCAGCAAGATGTTTAGTTCAGTATTATAAAATTATTATTAGCTGCAAGTATACTACAAGCTCTAAAAGTTCATTACAAAACATGTTATGAAATACATTAATTTAGAAAGCTTTATATACTGTCTGATGACTTGAAAGAAAAGGCAGTGTGAGCATTAACCCAAACATAGATACTCTTGCCTGGAAAATCCCATGGATGGAGGAGCCTGGTGGGCTGCAGTCCATGGGGTTGCAAAGAGTCAGACGTGACTGAGCAACTTCACTTTCACTTTTCACTTTCATGCATTGGAGAAGGAAATGGCAACCCACTCCAGTGTTCTTGCCTGGAGAATCCCAGGGACGGGGGAGGCTGATGGGCTGCCGTCTATGGGGTCGCACAGAGTCGGACACGACTGAAACGACTTAGCAGCAGCAGCAGCAGCAGGATCTCAAAGTGGGAATTCAAATTTCACCTGAAAACTTGACTGACTACTTATAGAACTTTCTCTACAAAACTGAACAAACCACTTCTCTGATAATATCTGCTAACTCATTTGGATGTTCTTTGAGCCCAAGTTGAAGAACCTTGATCTGGTTCATTGTCTTAACCCTTGAGTTGAGAATATCCCTTGGAGAAGGATATAGCAACCTACTCCAGTATTCTTGCTTGGAGAATCCCATGGGCAGAGGAATTTGGTGGGCTTGAGTCCATGGGGTTACAAAGAGCTGGACACGATTGAAGTGACTTAGCAACAAAGCAACACATTTTCCTCTCATTGTTTTTTTCTTTTCTTTAAATTTTTAAAAAATTTTATATTGGAGTATATTTTATTAACAATGTTATGTTAGTTTCATGTATAGAGCAAAGTGATTCAGTTATACATATACATGAATCTATTCTTTTTCAAATTCTTTTCCCATTTAGGTTATTACAGAGTATTAAGCAGAGTTCCCCATGCTATACAGTAAATCCTTGTTAGTTGTCTGTTTTAAATAAAGCAGGGTGTGCGTATCATCATAAGGATTTGATATAATTAATCCATGGCTGTTTCCTGAAACTCTGTGACTTCTATAACACTTTTGTTACTAGGGATAATTTATTGGCTTTGGATTGTAGGTTGCCTTCCTCAGCTTTAGACACAATTCTGGGACTATAGGAGAAATTTCCACCAACTATCTGGTTATCAGATATTTAAGTCTGATATGTCAACAATCATTATGTTACTAGGCTGGTTCACCAACCTTCCCAAACTTCTGTCTCAAATTGTATAGGTACTTCGAGTGCTTGTGTAAATCTAATCAGTATATGACCACTCAGCATTATGAAGAATCAAAAAGCCACAGTTTTTTGGTTCCCTCTCTTGGGAATATTATTAAATAAAAGATAGTCTGATACTGTTAAAAAAATCATTTCTGGGGAGTAGAATTGGGTTTGGACTGGAATTAAGTGATGGCTGTTGAAACTAACAACATAGTATGCATTTTCCTTTTATCAATGTTGCAGTTTCTTCTTTCTGAGAAAGAAGATTGCAATTGATTAAAGTCTTGGAAATTAGCTCTAAGGTGGATTTAAATGGTTTAGCATTAATCTCCCTTGGGCAGTTTTTGCTATTGTCCACTTACAGTTCTTTTATCCTAATGTTTTGCCTTGTTTGCGTTATATTCTTCCTTTATCAAGCTCAATAATTGGAAGTCCATTCTCCATTATAGTTGTACTATTTGTCTCACTTTCTGTGAGAAACATTTTCTAGTAGGCTGTCTAAGGTATAATTCAGTTAGTGGAGGCTTTGTCCTAACCAGTGCCTCCTTAATGGTAACTATTTTACTCTGCTTGGGCAGATGAAGTTAACTAGCTTTCATTTAAGGCAAGAAAGAGGCAGGAATAAACATGTGCTTTTTTCTTGATCCAAATCTGATGGCGCTGGCTGACAGATATACATTAATGGTCTTTGTGAAAGATCTTGTGCAATTTAAAGATTTACGATTGGTGAAAAGGAGGCAACAAAAGGGAATTATGGTTTTGTAGTATTTTATATGGTTGAACAGTTTCTTCCTAAAACCTTTAATAATGAGTCTCCTCTAGTTCTCCTCTGATTTCCTTGGCTGTTCATTTTTAGTTCCTTTTTGTGCTCCTCATTTTGTTTTTTATTTAAATATACCTCTGTAATTTGTCTTTGGACGACCTTCTCTAAATGAATGGCTTCAAGCAGTACACTTACTGTTACCACTCACAGTTCTGCTGAGCTGTACACTTGCCCACCCAGCTGCTTATACGGTAGTTCTATGTCCCACCTCCAGGTAGTGAGACTGACACATCCCCCGGCCATTCAATTGCTAATGTTAAACATATTCACTATTTCTGCTTTTCCTCCCTTCACAGGCAATGTTTTACAAGTCTTCTACATTGTTTTTTATCTAATTTTTATTTTATATTGGGGTATAATTGATTAACAATGTTGTGTTAGTTTCAGGTATACAGCAAAGTGATTCAGTCGTACATGTATGTTTATTTTTTCCAGATTCTTTTCCCATATATGTTATTACAGAATATTGAGTAGAGTTCCCTGTACTGTACAGTAGGTCTTTGCTGATGATCTATTTTATATATATTAATGTGTATAGGATAAATTAATGGACATGAGTTTGGGTAAACTCCAGGAGTTGGTGATGGACAGGGAGGCCTGGTGTGCTGCAGTCCATGAGGTCACAAATAGTCAGACACAACTGAGTGACTGAACTGATAAGATAAATTGGGAGTTTCAGATTAACATATCTTTTACTTGGCTTTACTTCAATATCTCTTATATTGCTCCCTTCCTTTCCAAACTAATTCCTCTGTATTTTAGTTATACACTAGAAACCACTAGATTGTAGACCATTATCTATAGTTTCCTTCTTGCATATCCCATAGATATATCTTTTCAAAATGGACAGAGAATCTGCTTGAAATCCTTTAGCTCTCCCCAAAATATTCCCTTCAAATTTTTTCATCTAACACATGAGATAAAGCCCCTGACCACATATCTAGTCATATTTTTGTCTACTGTACATTTTAAAAATACTGCATTATCATTTTATCAGATAAGAGAGTTCTATTCTTTAACTAGCTTGATTTTTTTGTTGTTCATTTTGCTTATGTGATAAACTGTTTATCACAAAAGGATAATGAATTATGAGTATTTTCCTTCATTATTGATAACATTCTATTGTTCTTTCCTTTAATCCATTAATGTAGTAAATTAAATAAACATTATCCTTGGTGGTGAAAAATTGAAAGCACTTTCCCTAAAGTCAGGAACAAGAGGAGGGTGGCCACTCTCCCCACTACTATGCATCATAGTTTTGGAAGTTTTAGCACAACAATCAGAGAATAAAAATAAATAAAAGGAATCCAGATTGGAAAAGAAGAAGTAAAACTCTCACTGTTTGCAGATGACATGATCCTCTACATAGAAAACCCTAAAGACTCCACCAGAAAATTACTAGAGCTAACCAATGAATACAGTAAAATTGCAGGATACAAAATTAGCATACAGAAACCCCTTGCATTTCTATACACTAACAATGAGAAAAGAAAAAGAGAGATTAAGGAAACAATTCCATTCATCATTGCAACAAAAATAATAAAATACTTAGTAAATCTACCTAAAGAAACAAAAGACTTATATATAGAAAACTATAAAACACTGATGAAAGAAATCAAAGATGACAAATAGATGGAGGAATATACTATGTTCATGGATCGGAAGAATCAATAGAGTGAAAATGAGTATACTATCCAAAGCAATCTATAGATTCAATGCAATCCCTTTCAAGCTACCAATGGTATTTTTTCAGAGAACTAGAACAAATAATTTCACAATTTGTATGGAAATACAAAAAACCTCAAATAGCCAAAGCAATATTGAGAAAGAAGAATGGAACTGGAGGAGTCAACCTGTCTGACTTCAGACTATACTACAAAGCTGCAGTCATCAAGACAGTATGGTACTGACACAAAAACAGAAATATAGATGGATAGAACAAAATAGAAAGCCCAGAGATAAATCCCCGCACCTATGGACACCTTATTTTTGACAAGAGAGGCAAGAATATAGAATGGAGACAAGACAATCTCTTCAAGTGGTGCTGGGAAAATTGGTCAACCACTTGTAAGAGAATGAAACTAGAACACTTTCTAACACCATACACAAAAATAAACTCAAAATGGATTAAAGATCTAAATGTAAGACCAGAAACTATAAAACTCCTAGAGGAAAACATAGGCAAAACACTCTCTGACATAAATCACAACAGGATCCTCTATGACCCACCTCCCAGAGTAATGGAAATAAAAGCAAAAAGAAATGGGACCTAATTAAACTTAAAAGCTTTTGCACAACGAAGGAAACTATAAGCAAGATTAAAAAACACCCTTCAGAATGGGAGGAAATAATAGCAAATGAAGCAACTGACAAAGAATTAATTTCAAAAATATACAATAAACTCCTGCAGCTCAATTCCAGAAAAATAAATGACCCAATCAAAAAATGGGCCAAAAAACTAAGCAGACATTTCTGCAAATAAGACATACAGATGGCTAAAAAACACATGAAAAGATGCTTAACATCACTCATTATCAGAGAAGTGCACATCAAAACCACAATGAAGTACCATCTCACAATGGTCAGAATGGCTGCTATCAAAAAGTCTACAAGCAATAAATGCTGGAGAGGGTGCAGAGAAAAGGGAACCCTCTTACACTGTTGGTGGGAATGCAAACTAGTACAGCCACTATGGAGAACAGTGTGGAGATTCCTTAAAAAACTGGGAATAGAACTGCCATACGACCCAGCAATCCCACTGCTGGGCATAAACACCGAGGAAACCAGAATTGAGAAAGAGACATGTGTACCCCAATATTCATCACAGCACTGTTTGCAATGGCCAGGACATGGAAGCAACCTAGATGTCCATTGGCTGATGAATGGATAAGGAAGCTGTGGTACATATACACAATGGAATATTACCCACCTATTAAAAAGAATGCATTTGAATCAGTTCTAATGAGGTGGATGAAATTGGAGCCTATTATACAGAGTGAAGTAAGTCAGAAAGAAAAACACCAATACAGTATATTAATGCATATATATGGAATTTAGAAAGATGGTAACGATGACCTTATATGCGAGACAGCAAAAGAGACACAAATGTAACAAACTTTTGGACTCTGTGGGAGAAGGCAAAGATGGGATGATTTGAAACATTTATATTACCATATGTGAAACAGATTGCCAGTCTAGGTTTGATGCATGATACAGAGTGCTCAGGGCTGGTGCACTGGGATGACCCTAAGGGATGGGATGGGGAGGGATGTGGGAGGGGGGTTCAGGATAGGGAACACATGTACACCAATGGCTGATTCATGTCAATGTATGGCAAAAACCATTACAATATTGTAAAGTAATTAGACTCCAATTAAAATAAATAAATTAATTTTAAAAAGTTAGCTAACTTTGCATTCCTATATTTAAAACAAACTTGCCTATGATGTATTATATCTTTAATATAATTAAAGTTTAGCTTATTTTGTTTATGGTTTTGAATGTGTGTTCACGAATGAGGTTAGTCTCTTGTTTTCTGATACTTGTCTGGTTGTGGTATCTATTTACACTAGTTTCATAAACAATTTCACGAGTTGGGCCTCTTTTTTTTTTTTTAAATAAAACTCTAGAAAAGTTTTGTAAGTTGAAATATTCTATCTTTGATAGTTTCTAGGAACTCACTAATTGGACTGTCTGGGTCTGGGGTTTTCTTTGTAGAGACTGTTTTTAACCTCTTATTCAAATTATGTAATGTTTACATAAATAGAAGAAGTCTTCTTGAGCCAGTTTTAAAAAGTTTTTGGAATTTGACATCTATATTTTCATGTTTACTTATCTATTACATTAACAGATTGCTTATATTAAAATTTTTACTTTATATATAATTTACCTCTTTTATTCCAAATGTTAATTTGTGCCTTCTCTTTTTTTTATTGGTAACTCTCATCAGGGTTTTGTTTGTTTTATTAGTAATTTTAGAGTATAATATCTACTTTTTAAAAAGTCTTTTATATCATTGTTTTATATTCCATTAATATTAATTTTGCTTTTATCTTTATGTCCTTCTATATGCTTTGGGTTTGTTCTTTTTTTGTGGGAAGGTGGGGCTGTTCATGATATTTTTATTTTTCCTTTGTTTGAAAGGAGAATGTTCCAGTCAGGCAAGCACAAATGCCTTATTTTAATAAACATTGCAACAAGTTAGTAGGCATTCGATTTATAGACATAGACTTCCTGTTACAAGAATTCATTGTTTTTTTTTTGTTGTTGTTGTTGTATCCCTAGTTCAACTCTTAGCTTTGTGAGCTTCATCTATTCATATTTATTTTTATGACTACATACTTGCTTTTATTTTTGTATCCTATTTTTTGATTTCTACTTGTCTCACTTTATCTTGGATTCTATTTTTCTTCTTCCTTGCTTTCTTTTGGATAGACTTTTTTCATTCTATTTATTTTCCTTCTACAATTTACACATTATATTTCTATGCTATGATTTTCTACAGAGAGACCACTATTTATCAACTTAAAAAGTTCAAAGCTATAAAATACTGTTATAAATGAAGCAGAGAATATGACTCATTGATTCATATATAAAAAGAAAACAATAAAAGTCACTTAATGGCACTAATGGAGAAGGCAATGGCACCCCACTCCAGTACTCTTGCCTGGAAAATCCCATGGGTGGAGGAGCCTGGTAGGCTACAGTCCATGGGGTCGCTAAGAGTCGGACACGACTGAGCGACTTCACTTTCACTTTTCACTTTCATGCATTGGAGAAGGAAATGGCAACCCACTCCAGTGTTCTTGCCTGGAGAATCCCAGGGACGGGGGAGCCTGGTGGGCTGCCGTCTATGGGGTCGCACAGAGTAGGACACGACTGAAGTGACTTAGCAGTAGCAGCAATGGCACTAAATCAATAACAGAATAAAACAGGAAATATTTTAAAAATAAAATTGATCAAATCTGAGTTAAAAATGATCTGCATATATTTATAACCATTAAAAATTGAACAGTGGTTAAAATTTATATATCAAAATATTAACAGACTCAATTTTCTGAAAGCTTCAATATCTCTTCAGTTATTCTAAGAATAGAATGTAGGAAAACATTTCCAATGCTACAGGTGGATTTAAATATTCTTAAAAATTGGGTATATACTTAAAGCAGCAATGTAAAAAGTTACCTAAAATACTATAGCTATGTAGGAGTTAGCTCAGGACAGCAAGAAAGGGATTAAAGAAGAAAAGACATAAAAATAATAATATATACAGAAAAAACACAGAATCAATTAATGATATAAAAACTCATTGTGAATTAGGAATAGAAAATTTTCTCACCTAATAAAAGACACTGCCAATAAGCCATAGGATGCAGAGGTAATGAAGGCAAATATGAACATTCTTTTTAAAATCAGGAACCAGATAATTATTTCTGAGATCACTTCTTCTATTTTATATTTGTACTGAAGTTTTGATTCACTAGTCCTTTTGTTGATCTTTCTTCACTCATTTTTCCGGGTGAAGCAGGTTAAATTTGTCTCTTAATAGTTCTTCAAGAAAGACTCATTTAAATAATATTCCCTGTTCTCTTGGAAGTTGAAAACCTTTTGTTTGGAGCCTGTGTAACTGGCTTTATCCTAGGATCCCTGAAACTTCTAAAATATTATTAAAAAATTTGCATAAGGTAAAGTTCACTCTTTGTGCCTTAAAATTCTATGGCTTGTAACAAAGGCATCATGTTATATATTCAAATTATAATACCATACAGAATAGACTTACCATGCTAAAAACTAATTAGTCTCCTGTGCTTTGCTCATGCTACCTTCCTCTGCCCCTGAGCCTCTGGCAAGCACTGATCTTACTGTAGCTATGTGCTGTGCTTAGTCGCTCAGTTGTGTCTGACTCCTTGCAAAGCCATGAACTGTAGACCATCAGGGTCCTCTGTCCATGAGGATTCTCCAGGCAAGCATACTGGAGAGGGTTGCCGTGCCCTTCTCCAGGGGGTCTTCCCAACCCAGTGATTGAACCTAGGTCTCCTGCATTACAGGCAGATTCTTTGCTGTCTGAGCCACCAGAGAAGCCCAAGAATACTGGAATGGGTAGCCATATTTTGCCTTTTTCAGAATGACATTTAGCTGGATTCATATAGTATGTAGCATTTTCAGGCTGGCTTCTTTTACTTAACAATGCATGCTTAGGATTCATCCTTGCTTATGTAGGTTAATAGCTCACTGATTTTGCTTCCTTAAGAGTAGTCCATGGAATCAATGTGCCAAATTTATTTATGCATCAATGCATCAAAGTTTGTTTTAGTATTTGCCTATTGAGTACATCAAGATAGTTGAAGGTTTTTTTGTGATTACAAATAAAACTGCTTTAAAAATTTGCTTGCTGGGTTTTTTTATTTTATTTTTTAACTTAATATTGTATTGGTTTTGAAATATATATCAACATGAATCCATGTAGAAATAAGTTACCAAGTCAATTGGGTAAATACTTAAGAGCATGAATATTTAAGTTTATGATAAATTTTATAAGAACCATCAAGCTTCCTCTAAACTGGCTATATCATTTTGCATTCTCTTGAGCAGTGAGGGAGGTTCCTGCTGCTCGATTTCCTTGCTAGCCTTTGGAATTGTCAATGTTTCGGATTTTAGTCATTCTAATAGGTGTCTAGTGATGTTTCATTGTCATTTTGATTTATGTTTTCTAGAAAAGCAATGCCAAAGAATGCTCAGACTACCACACAATTGCATTCATCTCACACACTAGTAAAGTAATGCTCAAAATTCTCCAAGCCAGGCTTCAGCAGTATGTGAACTGTGAACTTCCAGATGTTCAAGCTGGTTTTAGAAAAGGCAGAGGAACCAGAGATTAAATTGCCAACATCTGCTGGATCATCAAAAAAGCAAGAGAGTTCCAGAAAAACACCTATTTCTGCTTTATTGACTAAGCTAAAGCCTTTGACTGTGTGGATCACAATAAACTGTAGAAAATTCTGAAAGAGATGGAAATACCAGACTACCTGACCTGCCTCTTGAGAAACCTGTATGCAGGTCAGGAAGCAACAGTTAGAACTGGACATGGAACAACAGACTGGTTCCAAATAGGAAAAGGAGTTCATCAAGGCTGTATATTGTCACCCTGCTAATTTAACTTGTATGCAGAGTACATCATGAGAAATGCTGGGCAGGAAGAAGCACAAGCTGGAATCAAGATTGCCAGGAGAAATATCAATAACCTCAGGTATGCAGATGACACCTCCCTTATGGCAGAAAGTGAAGAGGACCTAAAAAGCCTCTTGAAAGTGAAAGAGGAAAGTGAAAAAGTTGGCTTAAAGCTCACGTTCAGAAAACTAAGATCATGGCATCTGGTCTGATCACTTCATGGGAAATAGATGGGGAAACAGTGGAAACAGTGTCAGACTTTATTTTTTTGGACTCCAAAGTCACTGCTGATGGTGATTGCAGCCATTAAATTAAAAGATGCTTGCTCCTTGGAAGAAAGTTATGACCAACCTAGATAGCATATTCAAAAGCAGAGACATTATGTTGCCACAAATGTCCATCTAGTCAAGGCTATGGTTTTTCCAGTAGTCGTGTATGGATGTGAGGGTTGGACTGTGAAGAAAGCTGAGCACCAAAGAATTGATTCTTTTGAACTGTGGTGTTGGAGAAGACTCTTGAGAGTCCCTTGGACTGCAAGGAGATCCAACCAGTCCATCCTAAAGGAGATGAGTCCTGCGTGTTCATTGGAAGGACTAATGCTGAAGCTGAAACTCCAGTACTTTGGCCACCTCATGCGAAGAGTTGACTCATTGGAAAATACCCTGATGCTGGGAGGGATTGGGGGCAGAAGGAGAAGGGGACGACAGAGGATGAGATGGCTGGATGGCATCACCCACTCAGTGGACGAGTTTGAGTGAACTCCGGGAGTTGGTGATGGACAGGGAGGCTTGGTGTGCTGCGATTCATAGGGTTGCAAAGAGTTGGACACAACTGAGCGGCTGAACTGAACAGAAGTGAATAACAAATTATGTTGGGTGTCTTCACATGCTTACTTGTCATTTATATATCTTCTTTGGTGAGGTGTCTGTTCATATCTTTATTCTGGTTTGGGAGATCATTTCTAGTTGTTCAGTTTTAAGAGTTCTTCAAGAAAAGTAGAGATACAAAGGGAACATTTCATGCAAAGTTGGGCTCAATAAAGGACAGAAATTGTATGGACCTAACAGAAGCAGAATTTATTAAAAAGAGGTGCAAGAATACACAGAAGAACTATACAAAAAAGATCTTCATGACCCAGATAATCACAATGGTGTGATCACTCACCTAGAGCCAGACATCCTGGAATGTGAAGTCAAGTGGGCCATAGGAAGCATCACTATGAACAAAGCTAGTGGCGGTGATGGAATTCCAGTTGACCTATTTCAAACCCTAAAAGATGATGCTGTGAAAGTGCTGCACTCAATATGCCAGCAAATTTGGAAAACTCAGCAGTGGCCACAGGACTGGAAAAGGTCAGTTTTCATTCCAATCCCAAAGAAAGGCAATGCCAAAGAATGTTCAAACTACCGCACAATTGCACTCATCTCACATGCTAGTAAAGTAATGCTCAAAATTCTCCAAGCCAAGCTTCAACAGTATGTGAATTGTGAATTTCCAGATGTTCAAGCTGAATTTAGAAAAGGCAGAGGAACCAGAGATCAAGTTGCCAACGTCTGCTGGATCATGGAAAAAGCAAGAGAGTTCCAGAAAAACATCTATTTCTGCTTTATTGACTATGCCAAAGCCTTTGACTGTGTGGATCACAATAAACTGTGGAAAATTCTGAAAGAGATGGGAATACCAGACCACCTGACCTGCCTCTTGTGAAACCTGTTTGCAGGTCAGGAAGCAACAGTTAGAACTGGACATGAAACAACAGATGGGTTCTAAATAGGAAAAGGTGTACGTCAAGGCTGTATAATGTCACTGTAGTTATTTAACTTATATGCAGAGGACATCATGTAAATGCTGGGCTGGAGGAAGCACAAGCTGGAATCAAGATTGCTGGGAAAAATATCAATAACCTCAGATATGCAGATGACACCAGTCTTATTGTAGAAAATGAAGAGGAACTAAAAAGCCTCTTGATGAAAGTGAAAGAGGAGAGTGAAAAAGTTGGCTTAAAGCTCAACATTCAGAAAACTAAGATCATGGCATCTGGCCCCTCACTTCATGGCAAACAGATGGGGAAACAGTGAAACAGTGTCAGACTTTATTTTGGGGGGCTCCAAAATCACTGCAGATAGTGACTGTAGCCATGAAATTAAAAGACGCTTACTCCTTGGAAGAAAAGCTATGACCAACCTAGACAGTATATTAAAAAGCAGAGATATTACTTTGCCAACAATGGTCCATCTAGTCAAGGCTATGATTTTTCCAGTGGTCATGTATGGATGTGAGAGTTAGACTGTGAAGAAAGCTGAGCGCTGAAGAATTGATGCTTTTGAACTGTGGTGTTGCAGAAGATGCTCGGACTACAAGGAGATCCAACCAGTCCATCCTAAGGGAGATTAGTCCTGAATGTTCTTTGGAAGAATTGATGTTGAAGCTGAAACTCTAATACTTTGGCCACCTGGTGCGAAGAGCCGACTCAGTTGAAAAGACCCCGATGCTGGGAAAGATTGAAGGCAGGAGAGAAGGGGACAACAAAGGATGAGATGGTTGTATGGAATCACCAACTCAATGGCCATGCTGCTGCTGCTGTATTGTTTCAGTCGTGTCCGACTTTGTGCAACCCCACAGACGGCAGCCCACCATGCTCCTCTGTTCCTGGGATTCTCCAGGCAAGAATACTGTGGTGGGTTGCCATTTCCTTCTCCAATGCATGCATGCATGCTAAGTCACTTCAGTCATGTCCGACTCTGTGCTACCCTATGGACAGCAGCCCACCAGGCTCCTCTGTCCGCGGGATTCTCCAGGCAAGAATACTGGAGTGCGTTGCCATTTCGTTCTCTGTCATGGACATGAATTTGAGTAAACTCTGGGAGTTGGTGATGGACAGGGAGGCCTGGCGTGCTGCAGTCCATGCGGTTGCCAAGAGTCAGACACAACTGAGAGACTGAACTAAGCTGAACTAAAGAGTTCTTTGCATATCTGGATATAAATCCTTTGTCAAATGAGTGATTTGCAAATATTTTCTGCAGTCTGAGACTTACCTTCTAATTTCTTAGTAATTTTTTTCATAGAGCAAAAGTTTTAAATTTTAATATGGTCTGATTATTTTCTTCCTTTCAATGGTTCATGTCTGTGATATGTTGTATCTGAAAACTCAATAAACCCAAGGTCATTCAGGTTTCCTCCTGTTTTTTTCTGGGTGTGTTATAGTTTGTGTGTTCCTTTTAAGTCTATAATCATCTGGAGTTAATTTTAAGCTGTGAGGTCTGTGTTGAGCCTCATTTTTTCCCTTTGTATGTGAGTATCCAATTGGCAAAACCATTTGCTGAAACCAAAAACATCCTTTCTCAGTTAAACTGCTTTTGCATCTTTGTCAAAAATCAGTGAGTATATTTGTGTGGATCTATTTCTGGGTTTTCTATTCTATTACATTGATATGCTTGCTTATACTTTCAGTGATACATGTTATATTGATTAATTAACCATGTCTACTTTTGAAATTGAGTTATGGTTACTCCACCAACTTGTTCTTCCTTTTAAAACTGTGTTGGCTCTCCTAGTACTTTTGCCTTTCCTGGTAGATTTTAGAATCTATTTATGAACATTTATAAAAAGGGCATGCTGGGATTTTGATTTTGATTATATTTAATCTGTTTATCAAATTGGGAGTAACTGATATTTTAATAATATGAACTTTTCCAAACCATAAAATAGACTATCTCTCCATTTATTTAGATCTTTGATTTCTTTCATTGTTATTTTATAATTTCTCAAGTAGAGAGTCTATGCCTATTTTGCTAGTTTGTATCATTCTCTTAATATTTTTATAATATTTAATAACAAAAAAATCATTTAAAATTTTAACAATATTTAGTAAGGTTTTGTCTTAAAAATTAAAGTATTTAAAAGGCTAGTCTTTTAAACAAATAAAGCCTTTATTCTCAGATACAAATAAAGGCTTTATTCTCAAGTCATTTTAGTGTCTGTTTTCTTTACTGTGATGGTGATAGTATTGCTATAATATTATAAGTATTAATTTTCCTTATTCTTATTAAAATTAGCTATTTTCCGAATTATTAGTTATAATAAACTGATTTTTATAACTGTTATGGTAATGTAGAGTCATATTTTAAAATTAATTTTCAACTTCATATGGACTATTTTATAGTAAAAAACTGTTATCAAGTGTTCTTATACTCAAAGCTCTAAAAGTAATCTTTAGACCCCAATTAAGCTTTTTACTCTAAGATTTTTGTATTTAATGATATTTATATAACAAATCTTAATTTATCAGTGTGAGGGGGTTCCCCAATGACTGTGGGTCTCAGACATTTCTCACTCTCAAACGTTCCACACCTAGTCTTCAGCAATTTGTCAAAATTATTTTTATTTAAAGTTCATTCATACCAGGTCATGACATCCCAGAGCTTCTGCTCCAGGTAAGCATGTCTCAGGAGCTATAGTTCTCTGGATGCACCTGCCTCTCCAGATTTCAGCCTGGTGAAATGGCCTGAAACCTCAGTTCTCTGATAGAGAAATGTCTTTGATTTTCAGTTTAATAAAGTTTTTCCTATAGGGATAGAAATCTTGTTTCCAAATTCCTTACATGTCAGAGATGAAAGCAGAATCTTATTTTATACTTTTTATCTGTTTTGCAAATATATTTTCCTGGTGAATTTTCATCATCTGTAAAATGGTTATGCTGTTCATTTCTCCTTTTTTCTGATAATGTTGTTGGTTAGTTGCTAAGTCACATCCAACTTTTTGTGACCCGCATTGGCTATGTAGCTTGCCAGGTTACTCTGTCCATGGGATTTCCCAAGCAAGAATACTAGAGGGGGTTGCCATTTCCTTCTCCAGGGGATCCTTCTGACCCCGGGGATCCTTCTGATCCAGGGATCAAACCTGAGTCTACATTGACAGGCAGAGTCAATGTACCACTGAACCACTAGGGAAGCCCTGATTATATGTTATCAAACATATTTTTGTTGTTATTCTAAGGTGATAGAATTGAGTTTTCTTAGAGTAGTAGCAGGAAGGTTTTGTAGAGATGGTGGAGGGAGAGGCCCAGGAAGTTTTCCAAGCCTCTCAGCTCAGAGGTCCTTTAAAAATTTTTTTTAATTGGAATATAGTTGATTTACAGTGTGGTGTTAGTTTCAGGTATACAGCATAGTGAATCTGTTATATATACACATGTATCCACTCTTTAAAATTCTTTTCCCATAAAGGCCATTACAGAGTGATGAGTAGTTCCCTATGCTATACAGTAGGTTCTTCTTAGTTATCTGTTTTATATGTAATAGTGTGTATATGTCAATTTCAATCTTCCAGTTTATCCCTTACGCCCTGGTTACCATAAGTTTGTTTTTTTACATCTGTAACTCTATTAAGTAAGAGTACTGGAGTGGCAATGGCAACCCACTCCAGTACTCTTGCCTGGAAAATCCCATGGGCGGAGGAGCCTGGTGGGCTACAGTCCATGGGGTCGAGACCAGTCGGGCACAACTGAGCGACTTCACTTTCACTTTTCACTTTCATGCATTGGAGAAGGAAATGGCAACCCACTCCAGTGTTCTTGCCTGGAGGATCCCAGGGACGGGGGAGCCTGGTGGGCTGCCATCTATGGGGTCGCACAGAGTCAGACACGACTGAAGTGACTTAGCAGCAGCAGCAGCAGCAACTCTATTTCTGTTTTGTAGGTAAGTTCAGAGGCTCTCCTGTAGCTGTAGCTTCTTGTTTCCACAGAGTTTGATGCTTCTGTGTAGAGGGGATACCTCTGAACCTCAGAGTAGTCTGGCTCAGACTTCTCGTGTGACTCTTGCCAAGTTTCACAGGCTGCCTCAGAGGCAACCATCATTAAGGGACTGTTGCCTGCCCAAGTGATGACTCACTTTTAAAGGAGTCTTTTCTGAAAGCTGCTCACTGTGGCTCCCCTGGGCACTTTCTGCAACTTCTTTCTTCATTACTGAGAAGTTAGAGTTCTGTTACATCTCAGCCCTTCTCACATCAGTTTTGTTACAGAGAATTTCTCTTTTAAGAAGTGAATATTTGCTGAAGAGTCTTGGGATGCTGTAGATATCCTGTCCTTCTCTGTTGCACCATTAGAAATGTTTGTGGCTATGCTTGGATTGTGGTATTATTTACTTGAATTTTAGAGATGGTTGATTTTTCTGGGTTGTGGGGAGAGAGAGAATATGAATATTTGTTAATTTTTTGTTTCCTGTAGTTAAAAACAGCAAGTTTTCAAATTAAGTGTCTGCATTTTCCTATCTATATTTATTTAAACCCCCCAAAATCAGATATTATTTTAAATTTGAATTAAATTAAGAATTTATGTTTACCCACATGTCTGCCAATTTACCAATTTCCGTATTTATTACTCTTATTTTAGACTTTGTTTTTAGACTTTTACTCCTAAAGTAGTTTCTTTAAATTGTTTTGCTTAGTTTCTATTGAAAGTAAGTTTCCAGAAAATGTGAAAGGTAACTTTCTTGATATATTAAAATGTATCTACCAAAAAAAAGCTATAGTAAATGTTATACTAAATGATGAAATATTGAGCACAATCTCTATGAGTTCAGGGACATAACAAGGAGGCCCCCATCCTTGTGTTACCAGTCTTTTTAACATCATTCTTAGAAGTCTTAGCCCAGTGAAATAGGGCAAGAAAAAGAAAGATATAAAAGATAAAAATTATTGGAAAGAGCAAAATGAAACTGTTACTCAATAGTCATAGATTGTACGATGCTGTACAGAGGAAATCCAAAAGAATATAAAGAATTAGAATGTGTAGGTAAACTTTTCAAAGCAGCTGGATAAAGGTCAATATATAAAAATTAATTTTATTGTTATATGCTAGCATCAAATTTTAAAAAATTAAAGTTATGACATGAAAGAAATAAATACCTAAGGATAATTTGAACAAAGATTGTGAAAGCCTTTACAATGAAGATTATAGAAATATTGCCAAGAGAAATGAATAACATCTAAATAGAGAAGTATCCCATGTTCATGGATTGGATTATTAAATTGGATTATATTGCTGATGTTTCAATTTTATGTAAATTGACCAATAGATTCAATGTAATCTCAATTTAATTTCCAGCTTTAATTTTGGTGGAAATTGACAAGCTAGCACTAATTTATATGAGAATGCAAAGCACCTGTAATAGCCAACAGCCTCTTAAACACAAACTGAGAGGAGTTAGACTATGAGATTGCAGATATTATAAAATCATAGTATTTAGCAGTCTGATATTGTGCAAAGACAGACAAATGGAAAAAATACTCTAGAAGTAGTCACATCTAAATAATTTACTGATTTAAGTGAAGAAATTACTGTGATCCAGTGGGGCATATAATAGTAGTTTCAATAAACTGTACTGGATCAATTGAATATACATATGGGAAAAAAATGAACCTTGACTCACTCCATGCCATACACAAAGTTTTATTTAAAATAGCAATGACTCAAAAATCCAATTGTGATTGATAAAGCTATGAAATTTTCAGAGTTAAATGTTGTTCACCTTGGGACAGACAAATATTTAACAGGACACATGAAACAAAAAAGGAAAAAATCCATGTATTAATATTTGACAGTATTGAAATTAAAACTTGTGCATAAAAGAATACTATTAGAGGAGGGAAAAGGTAACCTACATAGTGGGAGAAGATGTGGAAACACATGAAAAGGTCATTAACTTCATCAGCCATTAGGAAAATGAAAATCAAGACCAGAATGAGATATCACCATACAACCAAATTTGCTTCAGTTTAATAGATGGAAAACACTGATTGTTGATTCTTATATGGAGCAACTGGAATTCTCCTTTACTGTTGATTGGAACAAAGTAGTACAATCACTTCATAAGGCGGACTTGCATAGTGTTATCTGGGGTTTCCCTGGCGGCTCAGAGAGTAAAGAATCCACCTGCAATGCAGGAGAACTGGGTTTGATTCCTGGGTCAGGAAGATCCCCTGGAGAAGGGAAAGGCAAACCACTCCAGTGTTCTTGCCTGGAAAATCCCATGGACAGAGGCGCCTGGAAGGCTACAGTCCATGGGGTAGCAGAGCTGGATACAACTAAACATACACACGTAGTGGTATCTGGTAGATATTATATTTGTTGAATGAGTTTCAAGGATCTCTGTAAGAGTCAAATGGCATTTCTGTCAATTTGGAATTCTACTTTTTTTTTTTTTTTTGGAATGCCAAGATAATGTAATTGCCCACTAACATCAGGTGCATTTTGGGACTATTTATTCAGCTACAGTAATGAATTTGTGCTCATCTGCCATAAACTCTTCAAGTTCTTAAGTTGGATTATCACCATCTTTTTTTAAAAGGCCTGGCCAGTGTTAGGAGGAATCCAGGGTCGGTGATAATGAGCATAGCTGGGCTATTCAAGTGCAGAATTAAATTTCCATTCCACTATTTCCTAGTGTCATGATTTAACCAATGAGCCAACCAACCACAGGGAATTTAACAACTACCATGTAATTGGTATGAAATGCTCCACTAATTCAGAAGACCTCTTTGGTCACATCTCCTTAATTTTTTCAACTAATCACTTCAGTACCCAACTTTCTTCTTTATCAGGAAACCTAGAATTTCCCTCTTGGGGTTCCCCTTCCCCTTAATTTGCCCAAGAACTTCAGAATCTTCCACATCCTCAAAGTGGTTCACATTTTGGCATCAACAGAAAAGAGCTCTGGGGTCTTATCAGTCTACTGCCATAAAAATCTATTGCCACGTGGTGTGACTTTTGCATTTAGCCCTGCCCTGTTGTGAAATTAATATGGAATCACTGATGTTATTAAGCCTAGATGATCTATATTCCTGCAGAGACTATATGGTTCTTTGAGGATAGATCATCTCTAGTGCTAATCTTGGTTAAGAGTGCCTCCAAACTCCCCACATTATGGGATCTTTAATGTCCACACATTTCAGCTTGCATATAAATTACTTCCCTGGTTTCTGATTGTCTCAGAAGGGCTGAGACACAGGATCAGCTATGTATTACTGTTATTCCACAGATAAAAAAACAGTGTCCTCTTTTTTCTACATAGGAATCAACTATCTAACTCCAGAATGTGGTGCCACTCCCTAAGCTTTTAAAGACCAACTTCCATGACTTTAGGGCTTCATCTCTATACTTCTTGTATTCAGACTCCAACAGCCATGGTACCCAAGCGGGGGGAATCTCTCTGGCTCACCATTCATGCATGCTAAGTCACCTCAGTCGTGTCTGACTCTCTGTGACCCCATGGACTATAGCCTGCCAGGCTTCTCTGTCCATGGGATTTTCCAGGAGAGAATGCTGGAGGTGTTGCCATTCCCGATCTTCCCTACCCAGGGGTTGAACTTGGATTTCCTGCATTGCAGGCAGATTCTTTACCATCTGAGCCACCAGGAAAGTCCCTCACCATATTTTATATGTATTCTAAGGCTTGCCTTCTATATGCCCATTTCCTGCTCCCAAACCTACCTCTTCTCAAGGTGATAGTGAAAATATTCCCTCCCTTCCAGGCAAACAATATTATCCACTTAGACTAGGATTATGTCTTCCTGGTATAATACACATAGAATATAGTTATCCATTAGCAGAATATTTGTAGCTGAGATTGTGGCTTAATTATGGGAATATTAACATTACCATTATGTTGGGCATTGCATGATTCAGATAAGTTACACTGGTATTACTTTTGGTGTTATGCTGGTATTAACTTTTCAGAAGAATAAGTTCTTGGATCTCACTCCAGATCTACTGAGTTAAAACTTTGGAGGGGTTAATTCCAGAAATTTATTTCAACCAGTCCTCTAAGAGATTGTGATTAAAACCAGAGTTTGGGAACCACTAGTCTATACAGAAACTTGTTTTTGATTGTTTCTTATGTAGAAGGTAAAGAGCTGACTTCCATGTTCTTTGGTGATGTTTTCTGAGTGAGAGCTCTTCTTCAAACATGAATATACATATGTTGTTTCTAGTAAATGTATGTAGAAAACAGTGCGATATAAACAGGTTTTCTTTGAAATTTTTTTTAAAAAGCCATGCCTGTTAGTAGTTCTGAGTTGAGAGCTTAGTGTCCGAGGTGGGATATACGAGGAGACACTAATGAAACCCAGGGTACTCACTGCCATGTTGTCTTCCGTCCTGAGGTCCTTAAATTCTGCTGCCTTCGTTTCAGCTTTTAGCATCTTCTTTTTCTTTATTGTGTTATGGCTGTGGTGTTTTCTTTGTTAGTCAATAGAACTAGGTGAGATCATGTTTTTTTCCCCTTGTACATGGATAAAACTAGGGAGGATGGATTTTCCCCAAGTTGGCAGAAATAGAAGTCCTGTGGAGCTCTTTGTAGCCAACCCACCATAAACTCATGGTAGTGTTTTATGTCATTTCCAAAATCTTTGATGCATTTTGTTAAGGAAAAAATGTGGGATTAGAAATGAATATTTTGGTCTATGTTGGGATTATTTGAATTCAGATACAGCACATGATAATATTGATCAATGCCGACAATAATCTTTTAGACACTTTGATACTTCTAGCCCGTGGTCTAATGTGAAAGGATGCATTGCACCTGAGAAAATGTATTATGAGACCAGAACAGAGAGAGCACCAGAAAGAATCAGTGACAGCAGCAGCATTTGATTTCATCTGAGGTGACAAACTCATGACAAGGCTATGCATTTTATGCACCCACCTATATAATTTAGAAATGAGATGTTAAGATTTGAAAAATGCTGGGAAGTACATTCTGTGATACAGTGTGATTTGGTCACTTTCATCTTTCTTTCGATGAGTACTTACACACTTTCAGGTCTTGGTCTGTACCTTAATTGCATGGTTTTCATGAATTACATCAGGCATAGATGTATATCAGTGCTGAAAAGTGATACATATGGAGCTCAGTTAGAGTGTTACAGCTTAACGATCAGTTACTTAGATTCATAAGGGAAACATTTTCATGACATGTTTCCAGAAGATTATTTGATAATGTAAATACATATTTCTTATACTGTGTACAAGCCTTCTGCTCACATCACTCACCAATCGCTTTTCTTGTTTCTTCAAATACTCATTTGTCCTCCCATTTATCTGTATGATTTAAATTAACCAAACTGGTTGTGGGTTTATATTATAGATTCTGTTACAAATAATGTGCTTAACACTAATTATTATTATAATAACAACTTGTATAAACTCTGTAATCCTAGTGCTTTAGTACCTTCTTGTCCTTTTGTATAATGTAGTGCATGCTTTAAAACACAGATCTCCTTACTGAATAATTTAGTTCCCTTCATTTATGCTTTTATTTAAAAATATTTGTTAAATTCCTGCTTTATGCTAGCCACTTATCAGGTACCAGAAAGCAAATGTGAATAAGAAACAATTCTTCTCTTCAAGAAATCCTAGTGGTTTGTTCTTGATATCTACAAGTCTGCTTCTTTTTTGTTATGTTAACTACTTTTTTGTGTTTTTTTAGATTCCACACATAAGTGATATTCTACAACACAGGGAACAGAGTCAATATTTTATAATAATTTTAAGTGGAGTATTTTGTCATTGTTCAGTCACACTCAGTCATGTCTGACGCTTTGCAACTCCCTTAAAAATTGTGAAACACTATATTGTACACCTTTAACTTATATAATATTGAACTTCAACTATACTTCAATTAGAAAAGAATTTTAAGAGTGGAAAAAAAGAAATCCTAGTGGAAAATGCACAAATGTAATGAAATTTTATGATTGTTAAAATGAAGGAATATGTAAAATATTAGGTGACTAAAAAATGATAGACTGTCTCATTTTGCCTGGGGACTAGGAAAGGCTTGCCAAAAGAAATGATGCTTTAAGCTGACTATTGAATTAGTAATAGGAATTTGTCAGGATGTGTGTGCCTTCAAGAAGGAGCAAAAAGATGAGACATTTTAGGGTATTAACAGAGATGGGGCATGGTTTTATGTAATTTCATTTTAAATGAATAACTAAATAATATTTTGTATATTAATAACATAACACCAATAATAATAATTAAAATACAATGAGTGTTTGACTTTGAAGCTTTACATTGTCCTTGATTTTTTTGATAATCCATCTTTTGGGTAAACCATTGAAGAGGTCAACCTCCAAGCTTTGGGTCTCACAACTAGTATTTCACAAACTGAGTTTGTTGATGGCATTCTATATGTCACTTTTTGCCTCTCAAGAAGTCCTACAGGGAAGTCAGTCTTCTCTAGAAAGCTCAGAATTAAAGGCAGCCAGCCAGATGAAATACATTCAGTGTCAAGTATTTACTTTGTAAGAGTTTGAATAGATGTATAGTTGCAAGTTAAAGAATGTGATTTCTATTATTTCACTTGGATCCTTATATTTGACTCTTTGCACAGTTATTGATCTAAAACATGTGCTAAGTCAGACTTTATAACTCAAAAGGAAATACTATGAGGATAAAAGACCCTAGAGATAAGACATTTTACCTTAGACCTTCAGTGGGGTTGGATTTTGTTATATTCCATTTTTCATAACATTTTTCAAGGGCTTTTAATGTCAGTCTATCTAGCATTTAATTTTAATTTTCTACAAAGGCTTTAAGATTACTGATTTTTAAAATATAAGTTTAACACAAACTTATGTTACATTCTTGCATCTTGACCTTTTAAAAACATGTCATTTCATTATATTTTAGATATGTAAGTGCTGTGCTCTTTTATAGCTTTTCCCCAGAGGAGAACTCATAATGAAGACGAGAGCTAGCTAGAGCTTGTACCTTCTGATCTCTGACATTCTCATTTTCAGGTAAACTGTATCTGTCAGCAGAGGGGAGACTTTCTAATTCCTGGCACTGGATCAAATTCTCCATGCTGTTGAATAAAATGGAGGCAAAAATAAACCACTTCAGTTCAGTTCAGTTCAGTAGCTCAGTCATGTCTATCTCTCTGCAATCCCAAGGACTGCAACACACCAGGCTTCCCTGTCCATTGCCAACTCCTGAAGCTTGCTCAAACACATGTCCATTGAGTCGGTGATGCCATCCAACCATCTCATTCTCTGTCGTCACCTTCCCCTCCCCGCCTTCAATTTTTCCCAGCATCAGGATCTTTTCTAATGAGTCAGTTCTTGACATCAGGTGGCAAAACTTATTGGAGTTTGAGCTTCAGCATCAGTCCTTCCAATGAATATTCAGGACTGATTTCCTTTAGGATTGACTGGTTTGATCTCCTTGCAGTCCAAGGGACTCTCAAGAGTCTTTTCCAGCACCACAGTTCAAAAGCATCAATTCTTTGGCACTCAGCTGTCTTATAGTCCAACTCTCACACCCATACATGACTACTGAAAAAACCATAGCTTTGATTAGACAGAACTTTATTGGCAAAGTAATGTATCTGCTTTTTAATATACTGTCTAGGTTGGTCATAGCTTTTCTTTGAAGGAGCAAGCATCTTTTAATTTCATGGCTACAGTCACCATCTGCAGTGATTATGGAGCCCCAAAAAATTAAGTCTCTGTTTCAATTGTTACCCCATCTATTTGCCATGAAATAGTGGGGCTGGATGCCATGATCTTAGTTTTTCAAATGTTGAGTTTTAAGCTAACTTTTTCATTCTCCTCCTTCATTTTCATCAAGAGGGTCTTTATTTCCTCTTTGCTTTCTGCCATAAGGGTGGTGTCATCTGCATATCTGAGGTTATTGATATTTCTCCCAGCAATCTTGATTCCAGCTTGTGCTTTATCCAGCCTGGCATTTCACATGATGTAGTCTGCATTTAAGTTAAATAAGCATGGTGACAATATACAGCCTTGACATACTCCTTTCCCAATTTGGAACAAGTCCATTGTTCCATGTCCAGTTCTAAATGTTGCTTCTTGACCTGATACAGATTTCTCAGGAGGCAGGTAAGGTGGTCTGGTATTACCATCTCTGAAGAATTTTCCACAGTTTGTTGTGATCCACACAGTCAAAGGCTTTGGCATAATCAATAAGGCAGAAGTAGATGTTTTTCTAGAACTCTCTTGCTTTTTTGATGATCCAGTGGACGCTGGCAATTTCATCTCTGGTTCCTCTGCCTTTTAAAATCCAGCTTTAACATCTGGAAGTTCATGGTTCATGTACTGCTGAAGCCTGGCTTGGAGAATTTTGAGTTTACTTTGCTAGCACGTGAGATGAGTGCAATTGTGTGGTAGTTTGAGCATTCTTTGGCATTGCCTTTCTTTGGGATTGGAATGAAAACTGACCTTTACCAGCCCTGTGGCCACTGCTGAGTTTCCAAATTTGCTGGCATATTGAGTGCAGCACTTGCACTTCTTGGTATTCTCTTGAGTCTTAATATAATTCTCAGTGTAAATATATTTTCTATAATTTTTTTTGATAGATCTCATTTGAATTAGCTCATTATCTTTAAGAATGTATGAACACAAAAGAATCATAAAAGTATCATTCACCAGGGGATGCCAATACGTGGTCATGTCCATGAAACAACTGGATTCCCTGTCTAACCCCTACTACTCCTTCCTCCCTCCTCTCAGTGGAGCTACATACTATGCTTTGTTGTTTTACTTACCTTACTGTGTAACCTAGGGACATAATCTGAGGTGGGATGATTGTCTTACTTTTCTTTGGAAAAGCTCAAAAGTGGTTAAAAGTGTTTTCTATAACATTATCAGTTGTTTGGGCTTCCCAGTGGTGTTCGTGGTAAAGAAGCCATCTACCAATGCAGCAGACATGGAGATGTGGGTTTGATCCCTGGGCCGGGAAGATCCCTTGGAGGAGGGCATGGCAGCTCACTCCAGTATTCTTGCCTGGAGAATCCCATGGACAGAGGAGCCTGGGGGGCTAAGATCCACAGTTGCAAAGAGTTGGACAAAACTAAAGCAACCTAACACACTCGCAGGCATGCATCAGCTGTTTAGGTTGTAGAAGAAAAACAAAATGTTGCTGGTAATAATGAAAATTATGGCCAAAATGTCAAAAGTATAAAGTATACATGTAAGTCCTAGGGAAGAAAAAAAGAGGGCTTACACTGGAAATAGGAGTAAAGAGAATAGGTCTGTGGTTAGGGGAAATGGAAAAGTTGCAGGCAAGGAGAAATGGAGAGAATATTTAGATTTGAATATAGGAAAATCCAGGTTAAATCTGGCATAAGTTCTTCCACTTGCAGATCTTGGGGGAAAAGCATCTCACGTAGCTAGAGCTGTTTTAGTTCTTTGAATATGCTCTCTGAAGAAGCAGGGCTGGAGAACACTAAACCAAGTACACATGTCTAGATTTATATCTCCACGTTAGACAGTGTTCTGGTAGATGTGGCTAACTGCTATAACAAATAGATCCCAATGTTTACAGCAGGTCAAACCAAAAGAAATTTACTTCTTGCTAAGAGTACTGGGTGTTTGCCTAGGATGGCCTGGCAGCCTTCCTTCATGTAGCTATCCAAGGACCTGGTTGGTGGAGGCTTTGCCGTCTTTAATATGTAGCTCTCAAGTTCTCTACAGAGACGGGAGGGTCATCTGTATTTCAGCTGGCCATGAAGGGGAGAAAGGTAGCAAGGGATACATATGGATGTCTTTAGGAGCTACGTCTTCAAGTGGCACATATTTCCATTGGTATTTATTCCAGTGTCTAGAGCTTCATAATATGGTTACATCTAACTGGTAGGACCTTAACTGGCAAAGTAATGTCTCTGATTTTGAATATGATATCTAGGTTGGTCATAACTTTCCTTCCAAGTAGTAAGCGTTTTTTAATTTCATGGCTGCAATCACCATCTGCAGTGATTTTGGAGCCCCCAAAATAAATCTGACAGTTACCACTGTTTCCCCATCTATTTCCCATGAAGTGATGGGACCAGATGCCATGATCTTAGTTTTCTGAATGTTGAACTTTAAGCCAACTTTTTCACTCTCCTCTTTCACTTTCATCAAGAGGCTCTTTAGTTCTTCTTCACTTTCTGCCATAAGGGTGGTGTCATCTGCATATCTGAGGTTATTGATATTTCTCCCAGCAATCTTGATTCCAGCTTGTGCTTCTTCCAGCCCAGCATTTCTCGTGATGAACTCCGCATATAAGTTAAATAAGCAGGGTGACAATATATAGCCTTGACGTACTCGTTTTCCTATTTGGAACCAGTCTCTTGTTCCATGTCCAGTTCTAACTGTTGCTTCCTGACCTGCATACAGGTTTCTCAATAGGCAGGTCAGGTGGTCTGGTATTCCCATCTCTTTCAGAATTTTCCACAGTTTATTGTGATCCACACAGTCAAAGGCTTTGGCATAGTCAATAAAGCAGAAATAGATGTTTTTCTGGAACTCTCTTGCTTTTTTGACGATCCAGCGGATGTTGGCAATTTGATCTCTGGTTCCTCTGCCTTTTCTAAAACCAGCTTGAACATCAGGAAGTTCACGGTTCACGTATTGCTGAAGCCTGGCTTGGAGAATTTTGAGCATTACTTTACTAGCGTGTGAGATGAGTACAATTGCGCAGTAGTTTGAGCATTCTTTGGCATTGCCTTTCTTTGGGATTGGAGTGAAAACTGACCTTTTCCAGTCCTGCCTAGAGAGCATATTAAAAAGCAGAGACATTACTTTGCAAACAAAAGTCTGTCTAGTCAAGGCTATGGTTTTTCCGGTAGTCATGTATAGATGTGAGAGTCGGACTGTGAAGAAAGTTGAGCGCCGAAGAATTGATGCTTTTGAACTGTAGTGTTGGAGAAAACTCTTGAGAGTCCCTTGGACTGCAAGGAGATCCAACCAGTCCAATCTAAAGGAGATCAGTCCTGGGTGTTCCTTGGAAGGAATGATGCTAAAGCTGAAACTCCAGTACTTTGGCCACCTCATGCGAAGAGTTGACTCATTGGAAAAGACTCTGGGAGGGATTGGGGTCAGGAGGAGAAGGGGACGACAGAGGATGAGATGGCTGGATGACATCACTGACTCGATGGACATGAGTCTGAGTGAACTCCAGGAGCTGGTGATGCACAGGGAGGCCTGGTGTGCTGCGATTCATGGGGTCGCAAAGAGTTGGACATGACTGACCAACTGAACTGAACTGAACTGAACTAGTAGGAATTAAAGGAGACAGAGAAATCATTAGAGATGAAGGGAGAAGGGAACTTGCTTCAGGAAAGAAAAGATGAGAACCCTGGAAACTTCCTAGCTTCTCTTTGCTTGGTGTACTTGTAACACTGTGTGTGTTGGTGCGTGTGTGTGTGTGTGTGTGTAATTATGTCAGGTGCAACTGCACAGATTCATCTTATGAGCTTCTCTGGGCCTGAGCATGTGAACTATGCCAAAGTGCCATTTCATGATTTAAAAGGTATGTTGTTTATTTGACTTACAATCAGTTTTCTTTACTATTAAAAATAACGTTTGTGTCCAGAGTTTCATTAAGTGAGGTCCTTGTATGTGGTGGTATCTTATTAGCACAGCATATGCTTGGCACCTTTGATAATCTTTTTATTTTTTTAAATTAGCAAATGCTTATTTAAATTTATCCAAGGTGAGATTTTTGGTATTTTAGTGAAGAGTTATATAGAACATGAATAATTTAGTGCTGAACTAATCAAATTTTGCATTGTATGATCTATAAAATATAAAAAGCTTCTAGTGTCTTTCTAAAACACTAATGGACTTCTACATTTCAATAATTTTTTCTTTGTTGTGTGCAGCACAGTTACCAAAAATTACTCCACTGGAACAGCTATAGGCAAGAACATTAACATAATCTGCTAATGAATTAGTCTATTATATTCTGAAGTGCTCTTTCTTTATTTAAATGCTTTCCTAATCTTAGAATCACTAAAATGATTTTGACAGGGGTCAGTTACAAATATTCTTATAACTTGATTTGGCAACAATTTATAAAATATCAAATATTTGATAGGAACTGTGCTAACAATGGAAAAATGAAATTACAAGCCACATTGTAGATGCTAAAAATATTTGTTAATAAAGGAAAAGATACAAAGATTCTATCACCTCACTCTTGACCTAATTTATCACTTATTATCTGAATAATTGATAACTTATTCAATCACCTGAATATCAAGGCTTTGTCCCTGATTAGTATAGACACAACCATCAGACTTGCTGAAGGCTGTGCACAGACTGGTTTAATTGTTAACAGTCAGTTCTGATCCAAGATACAGAGTCTGAAAGCAGATATATTGTTTTTAAATTGTGTATTTTATTAGTTTTTTTCTTAATTAAATAATTATAGCCTTACTCTCATGTGTGATACAGTACACAAGTTTATGCTCCATCAGGCAAACTAAATGAGAGTGTAGTAAAATGTGGTTGTCTGAAATGGAAAATTCTGAGGCTTACATAATGAATCGCAGAAAAAAATTTAGAATACAGTTTCATACTCAGTCCATTTTCCCCCCGGTGATTGTAGAGAACTGGCTTCAGTCTTTTACTATGCTTTCAACTCTTGTTTATTTCTTTTGGCAGATTATATCATACAACTTGAAGCTTTGCTTGTACGAAATTACTTTATTGTGTTTTAGAATGAAGATGTCTTCAAATCAATACAAAACATAAATTAATTGAGCATTTACTTTGTATGAGTCAATTCAATTAAATAATTTATTTGATTCAGCCAAGTAAGCATGCATTGATTGTGCTCCATGGGAAGGCACTAAAATTGGTTTGGGAAATATTTATATAGAATAGAATTAAGAAATATGTCTACAATTTGTAAGCTTTTGGCCCTGTGAAGTATCATGATTGTGAAAACTCATCAGTCTGATTGATATGTGTCATCTCTGGAGGAAAGCTCCTTGACTGGCATCTGAAACCACAAGTTTTGATCTTCTCATGGCCTGTCAAAACACAATGACTATGTTTTATGTTGTCTAGTAATGCATGACTTAGCAACATGATCATATTCAGTTAAGAGATGCATGTTTTGTCAGACACACAGATGCACACACTTCTTTTAGCCCCTGTTTAGCATGTAGCTTGAACTGGCTTTCACAGTTAAGAAGTGAGCTTGGAACAATTGGGATTCAGGAGAACAGTAGACACAGAGGTGGTCTTGGGATCCCAGGTTTCACTAGGAAAAGAGTCAAGGTGTCTGTAAACAGTTAAAAGTGTATGTTAGGAGGGATGACATTAAAGAGCAATCCCAGGTTTCCAGTCTTTGCCAAATCATATTTCCCAGCGCTCTTGGGTGGACCTGTTGCCCATGAGAAATCCCACACAGCTATGTACTATCTAGCAAGCACTTCAACACTTCAGAAATTACTCTTCCTATCAGATATTTCAGAAAATGACTACCTCTGCTCAACCTAGCAGTATGTACTAGAGCCTGTTACTTTCAGGCTCAGTTTTACTTAATTTCAAAATTATTGAGAACAAAATAATATAGGGTATCATGAGCTTTTTTTCCCCTGACCAGATTATGGTCTAGAAAATCCACAAAATGCCTAGTGAAACTGGAAGGAGAGAAGCCTAGCAACTGATGAGTTTTAATCTACAGTCTCCATGGCCACTCATGTGATGGACATAGTGTCAAAGCCATGGCAACTAGTTTCCACCCCAGGTCCTTAGAACTCCAGTATGTAGGAGCAGAGCCCCACCTCCTTTCTTTTCCCACTGAGACTTTCTCTGAACTGGGCTTGATTTCTGGTCCCCACCTGACTTGACCACTTCTATTATTGAGATGTCTATGTCCTCATATGGGCTTCCCTGGTGGTTCAGGTGGTAAGGAATCTGCCTGCAATGTGGGATCCCTGCATTCGATCCCCAGGTTGGGAACATCCCGTGGGGAAGGGAACAGCTACCAGCCATAAGATCATGGCATCCTGTCCCATCACTTCATGACAGATAGATGGAGAAACAATGAAAACAGAGACTTTATTTTTGGGGCTCCAAAATAACTGCAGATGGTGATTGCAGCCATGAAATTAAAAGATGTGTACTCCTTGAAAGAAAAGCTGTGACCAACCTAGACAGCATATTAAAAAGCATAGACCTTTGCCAACAAAGATCTGTCTAGTCAAAGCTATGGTTTTTCCAGTAGTCATGTGTGAAAGTGAGAGTTGGACTATAAAGAAAGCTGAGTGCCAAAGAATAGATGCTTTTGAACTGTGGTGTTGGAGAAGACTCTTGAGAGTCCCTTGGACTACAAGGAGATCAAACCAGTCAGTTCTAAAAGAAATTAGTCCTGAATATTCATTGGAAGGACTGATGCTAAAGCTGAAACGTCAATACTTTGGCTACCTGATGTCAAGAACTGACTCATTAGAAAAGATCCTGATGCTGGGAAAGATTGAAGGCGGGAGGAGAAGGGGATGACAGAAAATGAGATGGTTGGATGGCATCACTGATTCAATGGCCTTGAGTTTGAGCAAGCTCCAGGAGTTGGTGATGGACAGGGAAACCTGTTAGGCTGCAGTCCATGGGGTTGCAAAGAATCGGACATGACTGAGTGACTGAACTGCACTGATGCCCTCATATAATGCCCCAAACATGATTCTATCACTTGTGTATCAATATCCAGATCAGTCTTTTCTTCTACTATGTGTGACGTTTTAATATGTACTAAGCTACTCTGTGCCTAGTGATTTCATCTTTAGCCTCAAATATTACATCAATCTCTACTTTTCCCCACCGTCTTGACAGGATATTCCAGCTTGCCATATGCCCAAGGCTGCTCCATCTCTGATTGTTTACAAGGTCTCCTTTCCTTCAACACATACGCTTCCCCAGTTCTACAGGGTAGATATAAGGCAAAGGCTTTAGGATAAAATGGTTTGTTGATTTTTTTGGTGCTAAGGCAAATGATGTTGTGTTTTTAATTTCAAATTCCTATTGTCATTGCTGGTATATAGGGAAGAAATTTAGATTCTTCACTTTTTTAAACAATATGCTAAGTTACAGTTCATTTTCTAGATTCTCTGTTCTTAGAATAAAAACTTCCTATACTTCAGACTCAAAAAAGCTAACTATAATCCAATCTCAATCAATCACTGTAAGTTTGCTTCTTCAATCGCATTTCTGAAAACCACTTATTGGTAACATCATCAGTTGGCTGAAGGCCAGGCAGTCAGCAATGGCTGACTTTTAGAGACACTTCCAGAGTTACTGTGCGTGCGTGCTAAGTTGCTGCAGTGTGTGTAACTCTTTGCGACCCCATGGACTGGAGCCTACCAGGTTCCTCTGTCCATGGGATTCTCCAGGCAAGAATACTGGAGTGGGTTACTAAAGATCAGCTAATTCTGAATCACTCCCAGGTCTGAAAGTCCAACAATTTTGTTGTTATGATCCTTATCATAATGGTTTTGTTGAATGTGAATTTTGCTTCAGTTCAATTTAGTTCAGTCACTCAGTCATGTCCGACTCTTTGCGACCCCATGAACTGCAGCACGCCAGACCTACTCCCGGAGTTCACCCAAACCCATGTCCATTGTGCTGGTGATGCCATCCAATCATCTCATCCTCTGTCGTCCTCTTCTCCTCTTGCCCTCAATCTTTCCCAGCATCAGGGTCTTTTCAAATGAGTCAGCTCTTTGAAGTAGGTGGCCAAAGTATTGGAGTTTCAGCTTCAACATCAGTCCCTCCAAAGAACACCCAGGACTGATCTCCTTTAGGACGGGCTGGCACAGTTCAAAAGCACCAATTCTTTGGCACTCAGCTTTCTTTATAGTCCAGTCCTTACATCCATACATGACCACTGGAAAAACCATAGCCCTGACGGACCTTTGTTTGCAAAGTAATGTCTCTGCTTTTTAATATGCTGTCTAGGTTGGTCGTAACTTTCCTTCCAAGGAGCAAGCATCTTTTAATTTCATGGCTGCAGTCACCATCTGCAGTGATTTTGGAGCCCAGAAAAATAAAGTCTGATACTGTTTCCACTGTTTCCCATCTACTTGCCATGAAGTGATGGGACGGGATGCTATGATCTAAGTTTTCTGAATGTTGAGCTTTAAGCCAACTTCTTCACTCTCCTCTTTCACTTTAATCTAGAGGCTCTTTAGTTCTTCTTCACTTTCTGCCATAAGGGTGGTGTTATCTGCATATCTGAGGTTATTGATATTTCTCCTGGCAATCTTGATTCCAGCTTGTGCTTCCTCCAGCCTAGCATTTCTCATGATGTACTCTGCATACAAGTTAAATAAGCAGGGTGATAATATACAGCCTTGACATTCCTATTTGGATCCATTCTGTTGTTCCATGCCCAGTTCTAACTGTTGCTTCCTGACCTGCATACAGGTTTCTCAAGAGGCAGGTCAGGTGGTCTGGTATTCCCATCTCTTTCAGAATTTTCCACAGTTTATTGTGATTCACACAGTCAAAGGCTTTGGCATAGTCAGTAAAGCAGAAGTAGATATTTTTTTGGAACTCTCTTGTTTTTTCGATGATCCAGTGAATGTTGGCAATTTGATCTCTGGTTTCTCTGCCTTTTCTAAGACCAGCTTGAACATCTGGAAGTTCATGGTTCACGTATTGCTGAAGCCTGGCTTGGAGAATTTTGAGCATTACTTTACTACCATGTGAGATGAGTGCAACTGTGCAGTAATTTGAACATTCTTTGGCATTGCCTTTCTTTGGGATTGGAATGAAAACTGACCTTTTCCAGTCCTGTGGCCACTGCTGAGTTTTCCAAATTTGCTGACATATTGAGTGTAGCACTTTCACAGCATCATCTTTCAGGATTTGAAATAGCTCAACTGGAATTCCATCACCTCCACTAGCTTCGTTCATAGTGATGCTTCCTAAGGCCCACTTGACTTCACATTCCAGAATGTCTGACTCTAGGTGAGTGTGAGTGATCATACCATCATGATTATCTTGGTCATGAAGCTCTTTATTGTATAGTTCTTCTGTGTGTTCTTGCCACCTCTTCTTAATATCTTCTGCTTCTGTTAGGTTCATCCCATTTCTGTCCTTTATTGAGCCCATCTTTGCATGAAATGTTCCCTTGGTATCTCTAATTTTCTTGAAGAGATCTCTAGTCTTTCCCATTCTATTGTTTTCCTCTATTTCTTTGCATTGATCCCTGAGGAAGGCTTTCATATCTTTCCTTGCTATTCTTTGGAACTCTGTTTTAAAAATCCATTTTGGGGACTAGGTTTGGAAAAAATTTGTAATACATTTCTTTCTGAGGAACATTAGGGTAAGATGCCACTCCAGTATTCTTGCCTGGAGAATTCCCATGGACAGAGGAGCCTGGCAGGCTACATCATGGGGTCACAAAGAGTCAGACATGACTGAACAACTAAGCCCAGCATGATGAGATGCTAATATTTGCATACTTATCAATCTTTCCAGGCACTTTCACCTTTGATCATAATCCTTTTTTATTTTGCTTTATATAATGTCCAGAATTTGGAAGCAAAATTTTACTGAAGTCAGTCAACTGAGTTTATATTTTTACAAATAATTTCTAACATTGATATTCTTTCAAGCAAAGCCATGTGTGAAAATATTAATTCTCAGTCTAACTGATAAAAGCTAAGCCTCCACAGTAGTTACCTGGCCAACAGTGCAATCAGCGTTGAAAGTACTACAGGTTTAACCGCAATATTGTAGTAAAATAAAAGGCAGCATCTTAACCTTGAAATTTTGGGGTTAACAAGGGATATCAAAATCAAAATAAGCATTCTAAATGTTTATTTCAGTCCTCTATTCAGCAAGGCAGCACATCAGTTATATGAAGAAACTGGCATCCTGCATAGAAGAAGAGTTTTTGCAACATATGTAGAAAAAAGCACATCTTAAATATGAGACCAATTTTGAGTGTGATATAAATTTTTATTTCCACTGCAGATTCCTTGCCTTTCACAACACCAACAACTTGCATTAAGGTGCTTGAAATTAATTTGTTTGGCTGGAATTATAGTCATTGCTGTTATTATGCATAGTTTCTGTTTTCATATAACCAACACAGGTCCTACAAAGAGATGGAATAAATCATGGTGTCCATGGAATGACTTAAAGAGTTGATGAGAAAGCCTTATTCTAGCATATATATTTCTTCTTTTCTTCCCTGGATGCCATTCTGCTTAAAATTCTGTCTTTTAGAAGGGTTGTGGGTAGGGGTACAGTGGAAGATAGATGTGGACTAACCCCTCCAAAATCTAATGAAATGTAGTAAAAGGTTAAACAGAATCTGTATCATTAAGACCGATTATTCTTTTTTTCCCCCAGGAGTATAGTAGATTTTTATTGAAACACAATGAATTCCTGAGGACAGACAGATTACTGGGTCTTCTCTGAGGCTTAGGGTGGATAACCCTAGTAGCCTGGGTGGGGAGGGCAATGGCAGAGGATGGTTAGGAAACTCTAAAATTAGGCACATGTGCAGAATCATCAGTCTTAAGAAGAAACAGCTACTGAGTCTGATCCTGACTAGTAGTGGATTTAGGTTCGGAAGACAAGGGAGGGTTAGTTCTAGTTCCAACAACATGAACCTCAGGGACAGAAGGAAAGAGGCAACTTTGCCTACTTCCTAATTCTTTCTCAAATGACCTTGTCTTTAAGGAGTATAAGGTTTAGCTATTTTAAAGTGCCAACATGCAACAAATGCAATACTAGACAAGAAAACACATATTTTTCAAGGAAAGAGAGGAAAATTATTACCAAAGGAAGTCTTTCTGACTTTCACAGATGTCTCCGCCTGCTCCTAAAACCACTGGAATGAAAGTTGAGAGGCATCTGTTGTTGTCTTGTCATTTCTGCTGATTTTCCAGCTGCTCCAGATATGCCCAACATCATTTATGTATCATATTCAGAGGTTTTCCTAGGCCAAGAGAGGCTCCTTGAACCTGCTTTGAAGACCCTCACTATGAGCAGCTGGGAGACCACCACTGAGAATGAAGAAATTTGATCTTCCATAAGTATTTTTTTATTCCAAATTTCTATTTTATTTTAGCATTTAACAAACACACCCAACTTATTAGGTTTCCTCATTAAATGGCAAAGCAGGTAAGATATTTTTATCCATCCATGGATGTCCTTAAGTGATGTATTTTCCTATTTAAAATGACCACTGATGTATATTGTAACCTGAATTACATGGGAGCTACTTGTAGTAATATCCCTACTCACATTCCATAGTTAAATTTACCTTCATTGAGGATCTTAAATTAGCCATCTGCTTCATGTTATTGCAGCAGCGCTGCCAGCAGTATAACAACTGACATTTAGAAATAGCTATGTATCAGAACCAAACCTAATGTCTAACTTTATGTCATCCAACTCTTACATAAACTATGGCAGTTAATATTATCCTTATTTGATAGAAGAGAAAGCCAAAGTGAAAAGAGTCTCGGTAATCTGTACTAGGTCACATAAATAACTAGTGGCAAAAATTCAATCCTCATGACACTGCAATTTACAATTAAGGACACTAAGGTGCAGAAAGACCAGAAGCAAGGGGATACAATAAGAGACAAATTGCAAATCAGATCTGTCAGAGCCCTCAAAGAACATGCTTCTTCCTACGTGTCATTTATCTTTCATCGTGTTTTGTTTCTCTGCCCTCTCTGAAGGATAGGAAGAGGAAGCAAAATTTGTAAATTAAATGGTTTTGAGGTGTTCTGGAAAGTTCTGACTTTGTGAATAGGCATAATTCTATGCCTAAGCCCACATTTCAGAAAGAACATCTCAGATATGAGCTGCTGGCTTGGCAATGGACTTGAGCATACGTTACCTGGTGACCTGAGTGTTACTAATCACTGGCATATGAGCCAATACAAAATTACCCTTCTTTTCAATTTTTTGTTGAAGTATAGTTGATATATAATGTTGTGTTATTTTCAGGTATACAGAATATATATCATTTTTCAGAATCTTTTTGATTATACTAATTGTTATTTTATTATAAAATATTAAATATAGTTCCCTGTGCTATACAGTAAGTCCTTATTGCTTATCTATTTTATATATAGTAGTGTGTATCTGTTAATCTCAATTCCTAATTTAACCCCTTTTTACTCCTTGCTAAGTCGCTTCAGTCGTGTCCGACTCTGTGTGACCCCATAGACGGCAGCCCACCAGGCTCCCCCATCCCTGGGATTCTCCAGGCAAGAACACTGGAGTGGGTTGCCATTTCCTTCTCCAGGGGATCTTCCCAACCCAGGGAGTGAACCCATTTTTCTTTTACTCCTTTGGTAACCATAAAATTTTTTTCTAATATTAGTCATAAAAAGAGAATGAGATAATGCCATTTGCAGCATCCTTGATGAACCTAGAGATTATCAGACTAAGTGAAGTCAGAGAAAGACGAATATGCCACACAGTCGTGTCTGACTCTATGAGACCCATGGACTGTAGCCTACAGGCTCTCCTCTGTCCATAGGATTCTCCAGGCAAGAATACTGGAGGGGTAGCCATTCCCTTCTCCAGGGGATCTTCCCAACCCAGGCAGTGAACCCGGGTCTCCTGCATTGCAGAAAGATTCTTTACTGTCTGAGCCACCAGGGAAGCCCCTTATCACATGATGTACTATGCTTAGTCACTCAGTTGTGTCCAACTCTTTGTGACTGCATGGACTATAGCCTGCCAGTTTCCTCTGTTCATGGTGATTCTCCAGGCAAGAACACTGGAGTGGGTTGCTATGTCATTTATTTGTGGGACTTATTTATAAAACAAAGTTACTCTTATTAGAACAGAGTCAATTACCAGTAGCTTGCTTCAGAAATCAAAGTTGTTGATGATGGAAGAAATTGTGAAATGAGTTTCACTGGAAAGCATTGTGAGGGTTCTGTTTAATTTCTGAGCTCACATTTGGGCTATGGAAAGGAATTCAAAAAGAAAATGCAGACAATAGGAAAGCTGCTTCACTTTCATCGCTTTCAGCTGGAAACAGGTTAGTGCTCACCCACATCAAGGCTGTGCTTGGACTGGCTGTGTGAAGTACAGTTATATCCTACAAAGTGGTCCTACAGGTTTGCATTCTCCTTCTTCAATGGCTTTCATATCAAATCAGTTTTGTTTCCAAGTTACCATAATGGGACTCAACCTAATAGTTTTCCAAGCTCTCATTGATCCTTGGTGTGGAATAAATGTGCACACTGCCTCATTAATCCTCTCCACAGTCCTTGGAGAGAAGTGGAAAGCAATATCCCATCCATTTTTGCAGTGGAGGAAAGAAAGGCAAAGTAAATTGCTTACGGTGCATCTGTGCCCAGCCTTCTGGACATTTCCATCTGGATATCCTGCTGGCTTGTCAAACTCAACTCACCCCAAATTGAACTCATTCTCTTCCATTTTCCAAAACACATCTCTCTTTCTGGGCATTGTGTCTTGGTTATTGGCACTGCTATCCACACAGTTCCCCTGGTGGAAGCCTCTGAGTCATCTTTGATTTCTCTCACTTCCTATATTCAATCAGTTATGAATTTCCTTTCTTTTTCCTCTGAAATAGCTCTCCAATTCAACCATTCTCTTCAAACAACCCTGACCCAATCTCTCACTGTATCTAGTGTCAGATCATTCCTTATCCAGATGCCTAGAAATAATCCTTACTAATACACCCAACTTAAGTTTTTCAATTTGTTATTTATACTGTCTTCAAAAAAATTAATCTTTGTGAAACCAAGGTATTATTTTCTCTCTTGCTCTAGAAACTGTGATGGTTCCACATGGCCAATAAACCCTGACTCTTTTCCTCACCAGTATCTTATAAAATTGGGCACAACCTCACTCTGAGAATTTGTCCCCCACTTTTTGTTACCTGTTGTTGTTGATCTATTTTATATAAAATAGTGTGTCTGTTAATCCCAAATTCTGTTACCTTGTGTCCCCTACTTTAGACACAAGGCCATATCACTATTCTCTAAGTGCTTTTGCTCATCTTCTAACTTCAGCTCATTATGAGCTTGCCTTAATTTCACCCGATTCAACAAATTTCTAATTAATCTCTCCCTCTATTAAGTCTTTGTAACAGTTTGTTACCATTTGCTGTATCTTGTTTTGCAGTTAATTACCAGTATTTCTCTCAAAGTAGTCTGCAAGTTCCTTGAGGACAAAGTCCATATTTATGTATTTCTGAAATATTAGTACTTCGTATAGTGCTGGGTGCTTACTTGGTGCTAAAATCTTTTTGTATACCAATTTAAAAACAATAAAGAACTTATTTTAGAAAAAAACGTAGTATATTTAATAACCACAATAACTGTAATATAGGCATCACTGCTGACCCCTAACTTACAGATGAACAGACTGAGGCCTAGAGAAGTTAAAAGGTTTTCCATGTCCTGTCTAGCATGAGAGCCAAGACTTACATACCCAGGATAACCATCTGAAAGCCCTAGTTTTATTTCACTGTACTAGACTACACATAAGCAGAAGTATAGTTGGAAATGTGGGCTGAATGCCCAATTTTGATAAAACAAGCATTTTTGGTTACTACAACATGCTAGCTGTTGTTCATCTTGAGGGGTCATCAATATCCAAGGGATGGTCGTGCATTCCTGGTTGTTTTCTTTGTCTGAGAGTAAGAACATGAGTGTCTTAGGGACAAGGACTCTGTCATGTTCGTATTTGGAGCAACCATAGCACCAGTATGGACTTGAATATAAATGATCTTTAATAATTATTGATTGTATAATGGAATCTAGCTGAAGAACTTTGTTATCCTTGGCCATTTTCTCTTGTAATCCCCAGCCAGCACAATATGTTGCCAAATATTTATGAAAAAAGTGTATACACCTTGTTTGGTTTTTTTAATGTTACAATTCACAGTTCCACTTCATTCTTTCCCAGAGAAAAATCCCTATCGTTATGTGGGAAGAGTAGTTTTCCCATATACATCTATATATTTCTCACCATGTATATCTGACCGTAGAGCAGTTTCCTGTTTGTTCCAAAGTTAATATTGTGATGCATGTGTCCTTTTGCAACATCTTTATAATCATAAAATAATGTATCATTTAAGTTCTTTTCTATTGTATTACAACTTTTTATCTCTCAATAGACTCCTTGGAAATACAATGATTTATTAATAATAATTGCTACAATATATTTAGGGTGGAAGGCTGCAGTCCATGGGGTCACTGAGGGTCAGACACGGCTGAGCCACTTAACTTTCACTTTTCACTTTCATGCATTGGAGAAGGAAATGGCAACCCACTCCAGTGTTCTTGCCTGGAGAATCCCAGGGACGGGGGAGCCTGGTGGGCTGCCATCTATGGGGTCACACAGAGTCGGACACGACTGAAGCGACTTAGTAGCAGCAGCAGCAGCAAGTGTCCTAGCACAGTTCAAAATGCTATGGAACCCTCAAAAGAATATAATATAAATGAGAAAATCTGGTCAGAATTTTTCCTGATACCAAGTTTTGAAGAAAATGAGATCCAGTAAGAATTTTGGACTGAAAGGCTGAAAAATAGAAAGTTGGTCCTCTGATTACAAATGCCATCTAGTTTTCTCTTTGGCCCAGCCCATAGCAAGACTCTAGACTCCTCGAGCTGAGTGCCTTACTTTTTAATTTTCTTTTCTTATTTAAATTTATTCTGTATTCTTGCCTAAGGAATTTAACATATTGTTTAACAGATGCTTATATTGTTCTTAGTGTGGTCCTCCAAGTATTAAATAATATGTAAATTTCTCATATGTAATTTCTCATCATGTAAATGTCTCCTCAGCAGACTCTATGGAGTTATTATTAGAGATAAAGCAAATTAGCAATAAATACTTGTTAACAGATTTGGATTGAAATGGATTCTAGTTGTCTACCCCTTCTGGGGAAGAGCAGATCTCTGGCATGAGAACCCTATGGGTACAAATAGGATACTCATTCTCCTTGTGGGCAAGAAAAGGATTGAGATCATAGCTTTTGCTGCCCAAGTGTGAGGTAATAAGTTGGAGCATGTGGAATAAGGTTTAGTTACAAACTCTGTGTAAGTAGGTTTACAAGATGAAATGTGCAGTCACACAGGGCTTAAATGAACTTCTTTCATTGTTTCCTTGTTCAGTATTATGAGCACACTCACTTTATTGTCTAGCTTCCACCTAAATACCTCTAATAAAAGGAAACTCATTATGCTCTAAGACAGCCTGTTCCATTTTTGGACAGCTCATTTTGTTGTAGGATAAAAGGATCATTGGGCCTATTTCCAAGGGCTGTAGGAACAAGATGACTTTCTCAGATGTTTGGAGGCTGAAGTTTATATCAGGGATTAATAATAAAGTTCCAGGAAGAGTGATGCGGAAGCAAATTGTGTCATCCTTGAAGCTACATAAAGTTGACTGTGTTCTGGTATCATTGCAGTCCTGGGAAGCCAAAAGTAATCTTCCCTTCAAACCCCATTGCATAATAATGGACAGTGTTCTCAAATTCTATTGCTTGCTAGATTATGCTGAAAAAGGACAGCTGTAGGGATGATTGATGACAAACAGACTTTCAAAGATGTATTTAAGAAACTAGAATTATTTAGTCTTGGGCAAGAGGAGATTAAAGGAGGGCAAGGATGGTGTTTAGTTATAGGTTCATAATTCCTTAACCACATGTTCCCCCAAGATCACTGAAAAAGAAGTATTTTGTAACTCATTTTATGCAAAAATCTGACTGAACTGAGGTGACGTTATTTATAGTCTCTATCCCATTTCGTATTCATATTCATGTTTTGTTGCAAAAATACTTATGTGTTTGCTAATAAAATACTGTTCCATGTTCTACTGGTGGCATTAGGTAATAGAATATATGCATCATCTTATGTTTCTAAACTTTGAAAAAGTGTGAATTTTGAAACACATCCCTTCCCAGGATCTATAGACTGTGGAAGGTCATTTCCATAGTTAGCTTTTTGAGGATGGTCTTCTTCCAATTTTCCTAAATTTGAGGTACATTGATATTGCAAAAGTAAGATCCCCAAACGGAGAAGGCAATGGCACCCCACTCCAGTACTCTTGGCCTGGAAAATCCCACGGACTGAGGAGCCTGGTAGGCTGCAGTCCATGGGGTCACTAAGAGTCGGACACGACTGAGCAACTTCACTTTCACTTTTCACTTTCATGCATTGGAGAAGGAAATGGCAACCCACTCCAGTGTTCTTGCCTGGAGAATCCCAGGGACGGGGGAGCCTTGTGGGCTGCCGTCTATGGGGTCTCACAGAGTTGGACACGACTGAAGTGACTTAGCATAGCAAGATCCCCAAAAGGAAACACCAGTCAGAGAATATTCTGAAAGAGGAAAGGAAGGATCCTTTATTTCTGCAACTGATTAAAAACTAACTGCTTGGAGAGGAAACAGGAGCTCTTTGGAATATTTCAAGAGCAGTAGTCCTTGACAGGAGTTAGGCTGTGGACCTCTTAGAAAATATGATGAAACCAGTCTATTGACCCTCTCCTAGAAAAATGCAAATGAATATAAAATTATGCATATATTTTCATGGTGCTCACAGATCCCTTAAGCTTATATGGTTAAAAATATCTGCTCTGGAGTACAATTAAGTGGATATAGATTCGATCAAGTGAATAGGTTCCTGTAACTAAGATACAGGTAAATACCTCAGAAGTATTGAATTTGAAGGGAATGGAGTATAGGATATTTATGCTGTCCTAGTCCCCATCATTATTAAAAAGCAGAGACATTACTTTGCCAACAAATGTCCATCTAGTCATGGCTGTGGTTTTTCCAGTAGTCATGTATAGGTATGAGAGTTGGACTATAAAGAAAGCTGAGTGCCAAAGAATTGGTGCTTTTGAATGGTGGTATTGGAAAAGACTCTTGAGAGTCCCTTGGACTGCAAGGAGATCCAGCCAATCCATCCTAAAGGAAATCAGTCCTGAACATTCATTGGAAGGACTGATATTGAAGCTGAAACTCCAATATCTTGGTTACCTGATGTGAAGAACTGACTCATTAGAAAAGACCCTGATGCTGGGGAAGATTGAAGGCAGGAGGAGAAGTGGATGACAGAGGATGAGATGGTTGGATGGCATCACCAACTCAATGGACATGAGTTTGAGTAAACTCCAGGAGTTGGTGATGGATAGGGAGGCCTGGTGTGCTGCAGTCCATGGGGTCGTAAATAGTTGGACACGACTGAGCAACTGAACTGAACTGTCCCCAACATAGTTTAGAACTAAATGAGAGATAAGATACACAACAACAGGTCTCCCTTTGCACAGAACAGCCTTCCCAGGTAAGCTTACCACATAGCAGTCTTTCCAAGCAGAAAGAAATGAAGGAGAGAATCTAGAAGGACTCAGCTGAATTCTTTGCTTGAACTTATCAACCCATCAGGTTACCTCCTCTTCAATGGGAAGAGATGAAGAGGGCCAGGGGGGAGTCAGACAGCCCCCTCCTGTATAAATCATTTCTGTCTCTGTGAAATTTGTACACAAATCAGTAGTGTACAAATCATTTCTGTCTCTGTGAAAACATGAGGAGTGAAGATTAAGTATTAATACTAACAGACTGCGTGGCTGTTTTTGGTTAAACCAATAGTAGCCAACAAAAGGCAATGAAGCTGAACCTCTCCAAAGAGAAGAGTAGGCAGTCCCATCTACACACAAAACAAAATTAGGTTGTAGTTTTCTCAGGCAAGAAGATTGGTGGATAAGCACATGTATACCTGTGATGGATTCATTTTTATATTTGGCAAAACTAATACAATTATGTAAAGTTTAAAAATAAAATAAAATTAAAAAAAATAAAATTCATGTCAGAGAAAAAAAAGAAAAAAGAAAAAATGTTACTCAGAAAACTGTAATTGGAGAAAAAATGTATCAGATTAAAACGTCAGGGAGGTGGATATTGTAGTCTGTCTCTCCCCTTCCTTCATCTTTTCAGTGACACTGCCTCAGTGCCCTTCTCCTTCCATCAACAGTGTCTTCACAGTTCTATCTTCTTCTACCTGCGGCTGACTCCTAAAGTCATTGCAACATGTTTCAGTTTTTTGTTATTGCAGCACTTCTGGGAACCAATTTCTGTTCACTTATTTATGTATGGTAAATCACCACAAATTTCAGTGGCTTAAGATGCAATGATCACTCAATTTGTGCATGAATATGTGGGTCAGGAATTTGGGAAGGGCTTGGCTGGATTATTCTCATTTTCCATATGGTGTTGTCTGAGGTCACTTGCTATTCAAGTGATGGCTGGTGTTATCTAGAGATTCAAAATGACAGCTGGAAGGCTAGGCTCAGCTGAGTTTCTCTTGCTTTTCACGTAGTCTAAGGGCTTCTCTGTGTGACTTATCAAGAAGAGTCGTTGAACTTTTTACATGATATGCCTCTGAGATTTAAAACTGGCACATGTTTATTTTCACATTATTCTGATAATCAAAGAAGTTACTAGAAACAGTGCAGGTTGAAAGGACTGGAACACAGACAACCACTCACCTCCACTGTGGGAGGAATGTAAAAACATTTCTGGCCATTTTCAGTCTACTACATGTAGATTTCTAAATCTTTTATAATTCCTTAATTTGGATGCTTAATTTATTTATTTTCAGCCATTTTTTCCTATTATAAGAATCAAACCCCTTTTACTGCATTGCAAAAGCTGTGTAAAAAAACAGTATAAAACTGTTTTGTTATCATTTAGACCTAAATATCTTAGTTATAATTTCTTATTTCACTCAGTAGCTATTTGAAATGTCTTTAAACTTTTCCAGATACATGGAGTATTTGTTGAACATTTTTATTTCCTTCTAAATTAATTTTGAGGTAGTGGGGATTCTGGCTTCCTAGGTGGAGGTAGTGTTAAAGCACATACTGCCAATGCAGGAGACTTAAGAGATGTGGGTTCTATCCGTAGGTGGGGAAGATTGCTTAGTGAAGGAAATGGCAACCCACTCCAATATTCTTGCCTGGAGAATGCCATGGACAGGAGCCTGGTGGGCTACAGTCCATAGTGTGGCAAAGAGTTGGACATGAATGAAGTAACTTTGCACGTAAACATGGGATTGTATACACGACAATGACTATCTGAAATTTTCTTGATATTTGTTTTTGTCAGGATTTACATTGTCAGTTTTAAAATTTTCAATGTGCTTGTTATTGCTGCTGTTCAGTTGCTAAATTCTGTCTGACTCTTTACAACCAACCCCATGGACTGCAAGATGCCAGGCTTCCCTGTCCTTCACTATCTCCCAGAGTTTGATCCAATTCATGTCCAAAATTTCAATGTATACTCAGAGTTACGCCTATTTTCCTTTATTATAGGGAGCAGAATCTCTCCCACATTCTGTCTTTGTGATCAGATTCTTACCTATGAAGAGAGGTTGTCAGTCTCAACCTCTCAGGTTTTGTACAAGACTGTATTGACTATGGGCTTTCCTTGGGGCTCAGTGGTAAAGAATCCACCTGCTAATGCAGGAAATGTGAGTTTAATCCCTGGGTCGGGAAGATCCCCTGGAGAAGGAAATGGCAAGCCACTCCAGTGTTCTTGCCTCTCCATGAACAGAGGCGGCTGGTGGGCTACAGTCCATGGAGCAGCAAAAGAGCCAGACATGACTTAGCAAATAAGCAACGAACAGCAACAGTATTGACTATAAAAGAGCCTTGTATTTATTCATCACAAAATAAAGTACATACTAAATTTAACTTACTAATTTAATAAAAACAGTTCTTTTAAATCTTAAGGTGGATTTTAACAAAACAAAGAGTCAGTTGTTTAACTTTTCTATGTCTTTATTGCCTTATTAAAAATAAGAACAATACCTTCTCTGTAGGGTTTGTGGCGAGAACTAAATGAGACAAGTAGAATGTCTGTTACCTGGAAAGTGATCAGTAAATTTTGTCTTTGACCTGAACAGAAAGTGTGTTTCACTGTGAAAATAAGTTCAGTTCAGTCGCTCAGTCATGCCCTACTCTTCGCAACCCCATGAACTGCAGCACACCTGTCCATCACTAACTCCCAGAGCTTGCTCAAGCTCATGTCCATTGATTTGGTGATGCCTTCCAACCATCTCATCCTTTGTTATCCCCGTCTCCTCCTGCCTTTAATATTTCCCAGCATCAGGGTCTTTTGCAATGAGTCAGCTCTTTGCATCAGGTGGCCAAAGTATTGGAGTTTCAGCTTCAGTATCAGTCCTTCCAATGAATATTCAAGACTGATTTCTTTTAGGATGGACTTGTTGGATCTCCTTGCAATCCAAGGACTCTCAAGAGTCTTCTCCAACACCACAGTTCAAAAGCATCAGTTCTTTGGCACTCAGCTTTCTTTATAGTCCAACTGTCATACCCATATATGACTACTGGAAAAACCATAGCTTTGACTAGATGGACCGTTGTTGGCACAGTGATGTTTCTGCTTTCTGATATGCTGTCTAGGCTGGTCATAGCTTTTCTTCCAAGGAGAAAGTGTCTTTTAATTTTGTGGCTGCAGTCACCATCTGCAGTGATTTTTTTTTTCTGCAGTGATTTTGCAACCCCAAAATATAAAGTCTGCCACTGTTTCCGTTGTTTCCCCATCTATTTGCCATGAAGTGATGGGACTGGATGCCATGATCTTTGTTTTCTGAAGATTGAGTTTTAAGCCAACTTTTTCACTCTCCTCTTTCACTTTCATCAAGAGGCTCTTTAGTTCTTCTTCACTTTCTGCCATTAGGTTGGTGTCATCAGCATGTCTGAGGTGAAATTAGTCTTCTTGTGAAATAGACTTAAGACTATTGTGAAAATAGTCTTATGATTATTGAATATTTCTTCAGATATCAGATTGAAAAAAATTGAATGAAATAATAAATACCATTTGCAGCAATATGGAAGGATCTGGAAATTATCATACTAAGTGAAATAACTCAGAGAGAGAAAGACAAATACATGATATTACTTATATATGGAAACTAAAGAAAAAAAAAGGTACAAATGAAATTATTTTCAAAACGGTAACAGACTCACAAGAGAAGGAACTTATGGTTACCAGGGTGGGTGGAAGGAGGATGGATTGGGGTTTGAGATTGACACTGACACTTTGAGACACAACTGAGATTGAGATTGACACACTGCTATATTTAAAATAGATAACCAACAAGGACCTACTGTATAGCACAGGGAACTCTGCTCAGTATACTATAATAACCTAAATGGAAAAAGAATTTGAAAAAGAATAGATACACATGTATGGATAACTGAATCACTTTGCCATATACCTGAAACTCAGAACGTTGTTGTTCAAGTATACTCCATTGTTAAATAAAAATTTTAAAAGACAAAAAGGAAAAATTATACAGTCCCTTCAATTAAATATATTGATAATTCTATGTTTTTCAACCAAGCATCAAGATCAGGAGGCATGTTGTTGACCTCCTGCCATATTCTGATATGAAGCATGATGTGAAATGGTTCAGGGGAAACCTTCCATTACTGTGCTTTCTCTCCAGGTTGCGTGTACAGCTCCATTTTTCAGTACTGATGCTTTTCCAGCCTCTATCACAGTTCAGAAAATACTTACTTGGAATCAACTCTTTAATATGTTTTAAGAGTATAACAGAAAGTTTTTTGTATATATACTACCCGCATACCAGGAACAAATGCGTACACTTTGTCAGTAGTCACGTATAGTTGTAAAGTTGTGTCTATCATCATGAACAGAGTGGTAGTCCCTGCTCACCTATATTGAATCCCCCTGACATTGTGTTATGTCTGGCAGTATCCTTTGAAAAACAAGCCCATAGCTGTTTCTTTTTTTATACACAGTGTTCATCTTTAATTTTACTCTCAGTTTGGCTATCTTCTTGGCAGTACAGCCCCTTAAATTTGTATTTTCTAGAAAGGATGACACTTTGAATGATGCTTCTCTATTTTTAGTCTTCTTTGTCATGAAATGAATGAACTTGATACTAGAAAACATTATTTTATACACGTTCTGAGAAAAGATTAATTTACTTGCTAGGAAAGACACTGTTTTGTCTTAGAATGATATGTGAATTTCAGTGGGTTCAGGATGCTACTTGATATGTTTTCTGCAGACAATGCCACATTGTAAAAGGGTAAAATGGATTGCTCATCCAAATAAAGTCAGACTTTCTGATTATCACCATTTCAATTTTTATTTGTATTTCCTTTTGTGCATCTGTGTCTTCCTGTGGGGAATTGCCACAATCACAGTTTATTGCCATAATCACAGTTTTACTAACGTCAGTAATATTTCACTTTTCTTCTCCCTTGAACTATAGTAATGCTACTATATCAATGAATCCCTTTTGAGACCTTGACACAGGTTTGAAATTTGGGGATATAGTATAACATGATGGTGATAATCAGTCATTCAAACTAAAGCACAAAATAATTAATATGCAACTGACATGAAGATAGGTTTTAATCAAGAAGACCTATACCTCTACAGATCTTATAGTACCTGAAAAACATTTAGAAATAGAAATATTATAAATAACTTAATGGAATTTGTGTAAAACATAAAATTAAATTTTGTGTTTTATACTTATGAACTAAAAGCAAAATTTTTATATTTCTCGATAAATCTGTTACCAGTCTTTATTATCTTTGTCACTATGATAGATGAAAGGTAATATTTCATTGCAAAACTAATTTATACATCCTTAATAATGGATGAAACTGAGCATCTTCTCAAGTATTCAGATGCATTTATATTTTCCTTTCTATGACCTGCTTGAAAAAAATTTTCTTCTATTGAGTTTTAATCCTCTTTTAAGAATCTTAAGGAAATCTTAACACTAAGGAAATCTTACCCTTCATCTATCACATGTGTTGGATGTAACTTTTTTCATTTTCAGTTGGCCCTTTGGCTCATTTTCCTCATATGTTTTCTAATGCATAAGTTTTAATTTAGATCTTTTCCCCTTTCTAAACTGGTTCTATTTATGCACAGGTAATTATATGATCTTGGTTAAGTATAATCAAAATGACTTACTTTATAATGAACTTTCAATGCTTTCAGAGTTACCTTGCTTTAGATGTCTCGTAACAACATATATTTGGAGATATGCTTTACAATTCAACTTGTCTTTTTAATTAAATTATTTGCTTATCCCATTACAAACACCATGATAATTTTATACACTTATGTATTCGAAGTGATTCTCTCTCTGCCTCCCCCTAACCTCAACTGGTTTCTGGCATTCAAGGAAATCTTTCAAAATAGTAGCTGAACCTAAGCTAAATGAACAGTTCCTTTCAGAGACCACATATAACAAAAGAATACATTTTAACAAGAATAGTTTGGAGAAGTCCCAAAACAAAGTCACTAAATAAAGAAACAGTTGTGTCCACATTAAGGTACATAAACAAGACTCCAAGGACAGAGACAGTCTGATTTCCAGACCTATTACATTACGATATTCCAGTTTTCAATAAGAGCATTGTGCTAAACAGGAAAAGAATGTAAAAAGTCACTACTATCTGATTCCATTTATTTAACATCATTGATATAAAGAAATTACAGATATGGAGAACAAATTAATTACTGTCAAGGACAGGGATGGTGGGGAAGGAGATAGGTAGCGTGAGGAGCACCTTTTAGTTCTGTTTCTTGTTTGTAAGGTGGTTCTGTGAATCTACACATGGGATTACATGACATAGGGGTATACACACACCATATAATATCAGTTTCCTTGTTTTGCTATAATATTCTTATTGTAGAAGGTTGGGACAAACGAAGTAAAGAGTATGTGGGAACTATCTGTAGTATTTCTATAACTTTCTGTGAATCTATAATTAGTTCATGTAAATAGTTAAAAAATGAAAGCCTAAAACATTAAATTTAATAATTAGATATTGATAAATAGAGACTTATTAATTTTAGGGCTAATGTCTATATCACGTCTCCTTAATAAATTCTAAATGGAGCTAATTGCCTTTTTCATTTGGCTTTTTTGTAAGTTATAACTCATTACTTCAAAATAATGATAGTTTTTAACTTTTTATTTCAGATATTAACCTCTTTTTTCTTACTGAATTATTAAGACATTTAGTACAATGTAGAATAGTAAATGTAGTTAAGTTCAGTCACTCAGTCGTGTCCGACTCTTTGTGACCCCCTTGACTACAGCATGCCAGGCCTCCCTGTCCATCACCAATTCCCAGAGTTTACCCAAACTCATGTCCATTGAGTCAGTGATGCCATCCAACCATCTCATCCTCTGTCATCCCCTTCTCCTCCTGCCTTAAATCTTTCCCAGCATCAGGGTCTTTTCAAATGAGTCAGCTCTTCACATCAGGTGGCCGAAGTATTGGAGTTTCAGCTTCAACATCAGTCCTTCCAATGAACACTCAGGGCTGATGTCCTTTAGGATGGACTGGTTGGATCTCCTTGCAGTCCAAGGGACTCTCAAGAGTCTTCAACACTACAGTTCAAAAGCATCAATTCTTTGGTGCTCAGCTTTCTTTATAGTCCAACTCTCACATCCATACATGACCACAGGAAAAACCATAGCCTTGACTAAACAGACCTTTGTTGACAAAGTAAGGTCTCTGCTTTTTAATATGCTGTCTAGGTTGGTCATAGCTTTTCTTCTAAGGAGCAAGTGTCTTTTAATTTCATGGCTGCAGTCATCATCTTCAGTGATTTCTAGAGCTCCCCCAAAATAAAGTCTGCCACTGTTTCCACTGTTTCCCCATCTGTTTGCCATTAAGTGATGGGACCAGATGCCATGATCTTAGTTTTCTGAATGTTGAGCTTTAAGCCAACTTTTTCAGTCTCCTCTTTCACTTTCATCAAGAGGCTCTTGAGTTCCTCTTCAATTTCTGCCATAAGAGTGGTGTTATCTGCATATCTGAGGTTATGCAGATTCCGGCAATCTTGATTCCAGCTTGTGCTTCATCCAACCCAGCGCTTCTCATGATGTACTCTGCATAGAAGTTAAATAAGCAGGGTGACAGTATACAGCCTTGATGTACTCCTTTTCCTATTTGGAACCAGTCTGTTGTTCCCATGTCTAGTTCTAACTGTTGCTTCCTGACCTGCATATAGGTTTCTCAAGAGGCAGGTCAGGTGGTCTGGTATTCCTATCTTTTTCAGAATTTTCCAGTTTGTTGTGATCTACACAGTCAAAGACTTAGGCATAGCCAATAAAGAAGAAATAGATGTTTTTCTGGAACTCTCTTGTTTTTTGATGATCCATCAAATGTTGGGAATTTGATCTCTGGTTCCTCTGCCTTTTCTAAAACCAGCTTGAACATCTGGAAGTTCACGGTTCATGTATTACTGAAGCCTGGCTTGGAGAATTTTGAGCATTACTTTACTAGCATGTAAGATGCATGCAATGGTGCAGTAGTTTTAACATTCTTTGGCATTGCCTTTCTTTGGGATTGGAATGAAAACTGCCCTTTTCCAGTCCTGTGGACACTGCTGAGTTTTCCAAATTTGCTGGCATATTGAGTGCAGCACTTTCACAGCATCATCTTTTAGGATTTGAAAAGGCTGACCTGGAATTCCATCACCTCCACTAGCTTTGTTCGTAGTGATGCTTTCTATGGCCCACTTGACTTCACTTCCAGGATGTCTGGCTCTAGGTGAGTGATCACACCGTCGTGATTATCTGGGTTGTGAAGATCTTTTTTGTACAGTTCTTCTGTGTATTCTTGCCACCTCTTCTTAATATCTTCTGCTTCTGTTAGGTCCGTCCCATTTCTGTCCTTTATTGAGCCCATCTTTGCATGAAATGATCCCTTGGTATCTCTAATTTTCTTGAAGAGATCTCTAGTCTTTCCCATTCTATTGTTTTCATCTATTTCTTTGCATTGATCACTGAGGAAATCTTTCTTATTGCTCCTTGCTATTCTTTGAAACTCTAATTTCAAATGGGTATATCTTTCCTTTTCTCCTTTGCTTTTGGCTTCTCTTCTTTTCACATCTATTTGTAAGGCCTCCTCAGACAGCCATTTTGCTTTTTTGCATTTCTGTTTCTAGGGGATGATCTCGATCCCTTTCTCCTGTACAATATCATGAACCTCAGTCCATAGTTCATCAGATACTCTGTCTATCAGATCTAGTTCCATAGTAGCAGGCATTTTTTCCTTGTAAAGAAGGGGGATTTTCTTAGTACAGTTTCTATCACTAACTATGACATTTCCTGTAGATTCTGTTGTAGTAATGTAGATTGCATTTATGATGTTAAAGGAATTTCCTTCTGCTCTTTTTTTTTAAAGAACCTTCTTTATTGAAGGATAATTGCTTTACAGAATATTGTTGTCTTCTGTCAAACCTCAAGATGAATCAGCCATAGGCATACATATATCCCCTCCCTTTTGAACCTCCCTCCCACCACCCTCCCCCAACCTAGAGGAAGGTTGATACAGAGCCTCTGTTTCCTGAGCCATACATCAAATTCCCTTCCATTGACTATCTCTTTTACATATGGTAATGTAAGTTTCCATGTTACTCTTTCCATACATCTCACCTTCTTTTCCCCTCTCCCCATGTCCATAAATCTGTTCTCTGTGTCTATTTCTTCATTGCTGCCCAGTAGATAAATTCTTCAGTACCATTTTTCTAGATTCTGTATACATGCATTATAATATGATATTTATCTTTCTCTTTCTGACTATCTTCAATCTGTATAATAGGTTATAGGTTCATCCATCTCATTAGAACTGACTCAAATATGTTCCTTTTGGTGGCTGAGTAATATTTCATTATGCACATGTACCACAACTTCTTTATCCATTCATCTGTCAATGGACATCTAGGTTGCTTCCATGTTCTAGCTATTGTAAATAGTGCTGCAATGAACAATGGGATGCATGCATCTTTTTCAATTTTGGTTTCCTCAGGTTATATGCCTAGGAGTGGGATTGCTGGGTCATATGGTGGTTTTATTTCTAGTTTTTTAAGGAATTTCCATACCATCTTCCATAGTGGCTGTATCAATTTACATTCCCACCAACAGTGCAAGAACGTTCCCTTTTCTCCATTCCCTCTCCAGCATTTATTGTTTGTTGACTTTTTGATGATGGCCATTCTGACTGGTGTAGGTGATCTCTCATTGTAGTTTTGATGTGCATTTCTCTCATAATGAGCAATGTTGAGCATGTTTTCATGTGTTTGTTAGCCATCTGTATGCCTTCTTTGGAGAAATGTCTGTTTAGGTCTTTTCTCCACTTTTTGATTGGGTTGTTTGTTTTTCTGGCACTGAGTTGTATGAGCTGCTTGTATATTTTGGAAATTAATCCTTTGTCAGTTGTTTCATTTCCTATTATTTTCTCACATTCTGAGGGTTTCTTTTTCATCTTGCTTATAGTTTCCTTTGCTGTGCAAAAGCTTTTAAGTTTAATCAGGTCCACTTGTTTACTTTTGTTTTTATTTCTGTTACTCTAGGAGGTGGGTCATAGAGGATTTTGATTTGATTTATGTCATTGAGTGTTCTGGCTATGTTTCTCTAAGAGTTTTATAGTTTCTGGTCTTACATTTAGGTCTTTAATTCATTTTGAGTTTACCTTTTTGACTGGTATTAGAAGTGTTCTAATTACCACTATTTATTGAAGAGTCTGTCTTTGCCCCATTGTATGTTCTTGCCTCCTTTGTCAAAATAATAATCTACCCACAGGTGCATGGGTTTATTTCTGGGCTTTCTATCTCATTCAATTGGTCTGTATTTCTGTTTTTGTGCCAGTACCATACTATCTTGATGATTGTGGCTTTGTAGTATAATCTGAAGTCAGGAAGGTTGATACCTCCAGCCACAGTCTACAGGGTCACAAAGAGTTGGACATTACCAAAGTGACCCAGCATGCAAAGACACAAGACTTTTTTTTTTTTTTTTTTTGGCCTGTGTCAGCTCTGCCCTAGTGAGAGTTGAGCATGGAGGTGGTACAGCTGCTTGGCTTCCAGGGACCTGGTGACACCAAGTGTGCAGGGACATGGACTGCCTCAGCCACAGGATTTATGGCCCTATCAGAGTCTTTTTTTGAGCCTCTTGTAGCTGGCGATCAGAAGGCCTCTTCGGCCAGTCTTTCTCTGTAGCTCTGCCTATTCAGGCACTTAGAGGGCTCCCTTGCCTGGGGTCCTCCTCTGTCATTCGGAGTGTCAGGCACATAAAGGGGGCTCCCATTGCTGGGGTCCTCCTCTGTCATTCGGAGTGTCAGGCACATAGAGGGGCCTCCCCTTGCTGGGGTCCTACTCTGTAGATTGGCACATCAGGCACTTAAAGGGGCACCCTGACTGGGGTCCTACTCTGTAGTACAGAGCATCAGTCACTTAAAGGAGCACCCTGGGTAGGGTCCTATTCTGTAGTTCAGTGCATCAGGCGTTTGATGGGCCAGCCTCTCTATTGTTCAGCTGCTGATGCTGGCTTGTGGGGAGAGGCAGGCTATGGTGATGGCTCCACCCACTTTGCATGACTCAGCAGAATTGCCTTGCTTCCATGGCGGCCCAGCTTTCCTCCACAGGCATTTCCCACCACAATCTCCTCCTTCACATCCCCTCGATGTGTCTCTTGGCAGTCAACAACAGTCCTCACCCTGGGATTGCTTCACAACCTCTAAAGTCCAGCTCCCAGCCACTGTACCTTCCAGGGGACCTGCATCCCTGTCTGGGGTATGTATGGCTGTGGCAAGGACTATCTGATTCTCATTCCATTTAGGCTACCACAGATAGCTGTTTCACTCTCAGCCTTAAATATTTCTCCTCTGACTCAGACAATTTGCCCTACTGTGGGGATTGGACCCATGCTTCAGTTCCCCCACCAGCCCAGGGCAGGTCCCGTCCTACTAACACTCCTGTTTTTTCCCCCCTAGTTCCTTCGTCCTACCAAATTTTGTGTGGTTCTATATATATTCTTTTCCACTAGTCAAGTACTCCTTTCTACTATCAGCTGGTGTTCTGCATGCACTTCTGTGTCTGAAGGTGTATTCATGATGTATCCGTGGAGAAAGATTTACTCCACATCCACCTACTCCTCCACCATCTTGTTCTCCCCTTCTGTCCTTGATTATTGTATTTCACTTGGCACATTATTTACCCCACCTTTTAAATTTCAAGTCACTGCACACTTTTAAATTTCAAGTCACACAGATGGTGACTGCAGCCTTGAAATTAAAAGATGCTTACTCCTTGGAAGGAAAGTTATGACCAACCTAGATAGCATATTCAAAAGCAGAGATATTACTTGGCCAACAAAGGTCCATCTAGTTGAGGCTATGCTTTTTCCTGTGGTCATGTATGGATGTGAAAGTTGGACTGTGAAGAAAGCTGAGCACCAAAGAATAGATGCTTTTGAACTGTGTTGTTGGAGAAGACTCTTGAGAGTCCCTTGGACTGCAAGGAGATCCAACCAGTCCATTCTGAAGGAGATCAGCCCTGGGATTTCTTTGGAAGGAATGATGCTGACGCTGAAACCCCAGTACTTTGGCCACCTCATGTGAAGAGTTGACTCATTGGAAAAGACTCTGATGCTGGGAGGGGTAGGGAGCAGGAGATGGGGACAACAGAGGATGAGATGGCTGGATGAGTTCACGAGTTTGAGTGAACTCCAGGAGTTGGTGATGGACAGGGAGGCCTGGCGTGCTGCAATTCATGGGGTTGCGAAGAGTCGGACACGACTGAGCGACTGAACTGAACTTAATGGGACTGGATGCCATGATCTTAGTTTTGTGGATGTTGAGTTTTAAGCCAGCTTTTCACTCTCCTCTTTCACCTTCATCAAGAGGCTCTTTAGTTCCTCTTTGTTTTCTGCCATTAGAGTGGTATCATCTGCATATCTGAGAAGTTGATATTTCTCCTGGCAATCTTGATTCCACCTTGTGATTCATCTAGCGTGGCATTTCACATGATGTACTTTGCATGCATATAAGTTAAGTAAGCAAGGAGACAATATACAGCCTTTTTGTACTCCTTTCCCAATTTAGGATCAATCAGTTGTTCCCATGTCTGACTCTAACTGTTGCTTGTTGACCTGCATACAGATTTCTCAGGAGACAGGTAAGACGGTCTGGTATTCCCATCTCTTTAAGATTTTTCCACAGTAAAAGCTTTAGTGTAGTCAATGAAGCAGGAGTAGATGTTTTTCTGGAACTCCCTTGCTTTCTCTGTGATTCAGTGGATGTTGGTAATTTGATCTCTGGTTCCACTGCCTCTTTGAAACCCAGCTTATATATCTGGAAGTTCTTGGTTCATGTGCTAATGAAGCCTAGATTGAAGGATTTTAAGCATAACCTTGCTAGCATGTGAAATATGTGCAATTGTATGGTAGTTCAAACACCTATGTGATTGCCCTTCTTTGGGAATGGAATGAACTGACCTTTTCCAGTTCTGTGGCTACTGCTGAGTTTTCCAAATTTTCTAACATATTGAGTGCAGCACTTTAACAGCACCATTTTTAGGATTTGAAAATTTTCAGCAGGAATTCTGTCACCTCCACTAGCTTTGTTTTTAGTAATGCTTCCTAAGGTCCGCCTGACCTCAGACTCCAGGATGTCCAGCTCTAGGTGAGTGACTACACCATCATGGTTATCTGGGTCATGAAGACCTGTTTTGTAGAGTTCTTCTGTGTATTCTTTCCAGCTCTTCTTAATCTCCTCCTTCTGTTAGGTCCTTACTGTTTCTGTCCTTTATTGTGACCATCCTTCCATGAAATATTCCCTTGATATCTCCAAATTTCCTGATGAGATCTCTAGTCTTTCCCATTCTTTTGTTTTCCTCTATTTCTTTTTATTGTTCTCTTAGTAAGGCTTTCTTATCTCTCCTTGCTATTCTCAACTCTGCATTCAGTTGAGCATATCTTTTCCTTTCTCCTTTGCTTTTTGCTTCTCTTCTTTTCTCAGTTATTTTTGGAGAAGGCAATGGCACCCCACTCCAGTACTCTTGCCCAGAGAATCCCATGGACGGAGAAGCCTGGTAGGCTACAGTCCATGGGGCCGCTAAGAGTCGGACATGACTGAGTGACTTCACTTTCACTTTTTACTTTCATGCATTGGAGAAGGAAATGGCAACCTGCTCCAGTAGTCTTGCCTGGAGAATCCCACGGATGGGGGAGCCTGTTGGGCTGCCGTCTATGGGGTTGCACAGAGTTGGACACAACTGATGTGACTTAGCAGCAACAGTAGACAACCACTTTGCCTTCTTGCATTTCTTTTTCTTGGGGATGTTTTTTGATCACCGCATCCTGTACAATGTTATGAACTGCCATCCAAAGTTCTTCAGGCACTCTGTCTCTCAAGTCTAGTCCTTGAATCTATTCATCACCTCTACTGTATAATCATAAGGAATTTGATTTAAGTTGCACCTGAATGGCCTAGTGATTTTTTTCTAATTTCTTCAACTTAAGCCTGAATTTTGCAATTAGTAGCATCAGTCAGCTCCAGGTCTTGTTTTTGCTGATGATATAGAGCTTCTCCATCTTTGGCTCCAAAGAATAAAATCAAGCTGATTTTGGTTTTGACCGTCTGATGACGTCCATGTGTAGAGTCATCTCTTGGGTTGTTGGAAAAGGGTTCTTGCTATGACCAGCTTGTTCTCTTGACAAAACTCTGTTTGCCTTTGCCCTGCTTCATTTTGTACTTCAATGCCAAACTTGCCTGTTACTCCAGGTACCTCTTGACTTCCTATATTTGCATTCCAATCCCCTATAATGATAAAGACATGTTTTTTGGTGTTAGTTCTAGAAGATCTTGTAGGTCTTCATAGAACCAGTCAACTTCAGCTTCTTTGGCATTAATAGTTGGTGAATAGACTTGGATTACTCTAATGTTGAATGGTTCACCTTGGAAATGAACCAAGATCATTCTATAGTTTTTAAGATTGTACCCAAATACTGCATTCCAGACTCTCTTGTTGTCTCTGAGGGCTACTCCATTTCTTCTAAGGGATTCTTGCCCACAGTAGTAGATATAATTGTCATTGTTATTAAATTCAGCTGTTACTATTTTAGTTCATTGATTCCTAACATGCCGATGGTCAATCTTGCCATCTCCTGCCTGACCACATCTAGTTTATCTTGATTCATGAACCTGACATTACAGGTTCCTAGACAATATTGTTCTTTACAGCATTGGACTTTACTTTCACCACCAGACACATTCACAACTAAGCATCATTTTTGCTTTTGCCCAGCCACGTCATGCTTTCTGGAGCTATTTGTAATTGCCCTCTGCTCTTCCCCAGTAGTGTACTGGACACACTCCAACCTGGGGGCCTCATCTTCTGACATATATTTTTGCCTTTTTATACTGTCCTTGGGATTTTTCAGGCAAGAGTACTGGAATGGGTTGCCATTTCCTCCTCCAACAGAACAAATTTTGTCAGAACTTTTCACTATGACCTATCTTTCTTGGGTGGCCCTGCATGGCATGGCTGATAGGTTCACTGAGTTATGCAAGCCCCTTTGAAATGACAAGGCTGTGATCCACGAAGAGGATTTTTTTTTAATAACTGAGTACTAACAACCTTTGGTATTTCAAGTCCCTCCATATATAAACAGATATAAGTGGAGAATATTTACTCAATTCAAACATCTATGACATGTGTCTTCATTGCTCCCCATCTTTCTGATATTTTTTCTTAGGCTGCTTTGTCTTCCCTGCTACAAGTGTTCAGAACTTTTTTGCCTCTAGGCAGTTTTCCAGGGATGAGCCACAATTTACCTTGCTGATAAATATCAGCTGGTATGATTGAAGAGCTCACTGAGGTCTTACATAGATATTAGCTTCTATGATTAGCTTTCTTCTGTAGTGCTGACAGTCTGCTCTGCTTGAATAGTTGCATAAGTTGGCTTCTCAACTCAGATGGTTAACTAAAGTTAGTCTAAAAAATGAGGTTTTATACATTTATACTGAAAGCTATAAAACTTGGCTTGCGTTGATGCTACCTAAGATTTATATAGTGTGAGGAGGCCTCTGGTCAGATAACATATTTTACTCTGTTAACATTATCTCTTAAACACTAGTGGTTCAGCACAGGTTTTACGTTTCCTTTTAGATTCATGGCGAACTCAAGGTGCAATAAACTGCTTAGTCCTGCCAAGCTAGCTCTTGAAAAGCACAAAAGAAAAATCACAGTGTTGTAAGCTTTCTGTAAGATTTTACACAACTACTGAGTGAAACATAGGCTTTCCTGTGTTCTGTGGCAGTATTAGTCGATGTCTTTTCCTCTGCCTATCATCCTGTCCAGCTACTGGAGTCACCCAAGCCCCTTGGGCAATATTTTCATCTGATTCATCTAATTAAAGGGCGGAGAGGTCAAGGATTGCTATCAGGCTAGTGGCCCAACTAAACCATTTGAGAAAGAGTCTTTGAAACATATTAGAGAAAGATCTGAAGTCAATTTCTGATTAAATAATAGATGACAAACATAACTGGAAAAATAAATTCAGGAAAAAGAGAAAAAAAGACACTTGCTTATCTTCATCATAACTTACCAAGTTTTTATTTCCTGTCAAACCTAAGGATAAGAACAGTGATATTTAATTCTACTCAAATATGGAATACTCAGAGATTGTGTCTAAATAGCTGAAAGTCACTCCCCTGAAGATACGTTCTTATAAGATAAAGGTTTGATTACTACAATGGTACTACTAGTAATGTCCTGTAGGTGTGCTAATTTGTATAATAGGCAACTTCCTGGTTTTGAAAAAATATTTTTTTACTTTCCATGACTTGTGTTTGATGCTTTCTCTGGAGTATAGACTCATATATATGAGTTACAAGGGGCTTCCCAGGGGTCTCAGTGGTAAAACATCTGCCTGCCAATGTAAGAGATGCAGGAAACACAGGTTCAACTGCTGAGTCAGGAAGATTCCCTGGAGAAGGAAATGGCAACCCACTCCCATATTCTTGCCTGAGAAATCTCATGGACAGAGCAACCTGGCAGTCTGCAGTCCATAGCATCACAAAGCAGGCCAAAGCATCACTCGTGTCTGACTGAGCACACATGCATGAGTTAACAAAAGTGGAACGTAGTGATGTGGAGCTTCATGCTCCTAATTATTTCTTAGCTTCCAATTTTGCCCATATCTGGTCTTGGAAAGTGAAGAGGTGAGGCAGGGTGCAGAGGAACACCATGGGTATGTAGCATCCGAATTGTTTAAACTTTCCTCACACAGATCACCAGTTGATTTATTTGAATTCTTTAACCTTTATATAGAAATGGTTTCAAAGGCCAGTAGTATTCAACCCTGCCTATATTTTAGGAGGAGGTGTGTGTGTGTGTGTGTGTGTGTGTTGCATGCATGCACGTGCTGTGGGGGGCTTAAAGATACTGATATCAAAGCCTTGTTCCAGATCTATTAAATAAGAATTGCTGGCACTGGGGCCTGGGCATTTGTGTTTTAAAATCTGGTGAAGGAGAGCAGGGGCATACTGAATTGCCAAGGTATTAGCGTTTGGAGGAACTGCTGAGCATGATAGGAACCTCAACAATCTGCCTGCTATCAGTATTAGAGTTTGCTGCAGGAATGAAAAATATAGCTCAAATCAGGTTGCACACTGCAAATTCCTTGAAGTGACAGGTAAATATGGGCACATTGTAGAAAACAATACCATTTGACAACCTGTACTACACACACCTTTAGTAACTGCTTCTTGGAGTCGACTTTTAGGCCGATGGTTCTCAAACTTAAATGTAGATCAGAATTGCCTGGATAGCTTGTTAAAACTCAGAATGCTGGGTGCCACCTCCAGAGTTTCTGATTTAGTAAATCTAGAGTAGATCTCTGGAATTTCCATTTCCCACAACTTGCCAGGTGATGCTGATGCTACTGGTCTGGGCACTACACTTTGCTTTAAGGAATAGCTTAGGAGAGGCATACTTATCAATCACAGTGGATTATCTGTTGGTTTAGTAAGATCCATCTCTTAATAAAATAATTAAGTTCTTTCTTAACAGTTATGGGTTATTAGAATGGCATGATATATAAACACAGGGCACTGAAAGCTGTGAACTTGGGAGGCTTCAGTGATCAGAAAGGGACTGGGTGTCTTTTCCAAAGTCCATTTGCAAGTCTCTTGATTAGAGTACAAGGTGTTTTATCCCCTTGAATGGGTGCTGAGATGCTCATCTAATCCATGCAGACTAGTCACCTGGTGTGCTAGTTTTCAAATTATATATATTAATTGCAACAAGTTTTATTGCATTTGTTTCTTCACATTTGTAGTGTAAATTTTAATTTTTATATAGATTGTTGGAGATTTATTTCTGAGCTCAAGGAGGTTTTTTCTCCAGTCTCTCCCATAGTTTGTTATGGAAATATTTCTGGTCATAGATAAGCTCAACCCCAAATGGAAAATTGTCATTAATGTTTTAATTAGAAGCATGAAATATGTTTGTAACAAAATATGTTCTTATGCTCCCCTCCATTTCCCTTTTGAGGCTCTGTGGTCAGGCCATTCAAGATGGCTATTCTCTTGCTACCTATGTATTCCCTGTTCGACCAGTCCTGGCCTCAAATGACTTTCCAATCCTCTGAATTATAAGGCTTAATCAGTAATTGCCTACATGCTTGCCCCCTGACTCAGACACTGGTTTCCCTGGTAATAGATGAGTTAACCTGACATCAGTTCCCCCTGTAAATGGTAGCCTTTTTCTCCCCAAGTAGTGAAGAGGGCTGCCCGTGTCCTGCCTGCCATCTGCTAAGCACAGTAGGGGTCGCTCCAGGACACTTTGTTTCAGACATGTAAGATGCTCTGTCCAATAAACCTTTGCTGTTTTTTGTCACTGGGTTCTTTTTTAGGTCTCTAGCTGGACAGCTACAAGACTTCCAGCTTGTAGGGTGCAGCCCAACAGAGGCTAAGGGAAATGGCAATATTTGTTTAGTTTAAATTAGAAAACCTTCTATTTATACTGAATATTTGAGAATAGTTGGACATTGGTTCAAAATTGAGAAAGGAGTACAACAAGGCTGTTTATTGTCACCCAGCTTATTTAACTTATATGCAGAGTACATCATGGGAAATGCTGGGCTGGATGAATCAAAAGCTGGAATCAAGATTAGCAGGAAAAATATCAACAATTTCAGATATGCAGATGATATAACTCTAATGACAGAAAGTAAAGAGGAACTAAAGAGCCTCTTGATGAAGTTGAAAGAAAAGAGTGAAAAAGCTGGCTTAAAACTCAACATTCAGAAAACTAAGATCATGGCATCCAGTCCCACCACTTCATGGCAAATAGACGGGGAAAAAGTGGAAGCAGTGACAGATTTTATTTTCTTGGGCTGCAAAATCACTGTGGATAGTGACTGTAGCCATGAAATTAAAAGACACTTGCTCCTTGGAAGGAAAGATATAACAAAACTAGACATCATATTAAAAAGCAGAGACATTACATAGCCAAAGGTCTGTATAGTCAAAGCTACGGTTTTTCCAGTAGTCATGTATGGATATGAGAGTTTGTCCATGAAGAAGGCTGAGCGCCAAAGAATTGATGCTTTTGAATTATGTTGCTGGAGAAGACTCTTGAGGTTCACATGGACTGCAATGAGAATAAACCAGTCAATCATAAAGGAAATCAACCCTAAATATTCATTGGAAGGACTGGTGCTGAAGCAGAAGCTCCAATACTCTGGTCACCTGATGCGAAGATCTGACTTGTTGGGAAAGATCTTGATGCTGGGAAAGATTGAAGGCAAAGGAAGAAGGGGTCAGCAGAAGGTGAGATAGGTTAAATAGCATCACCGGTTCAATGGATATGATTATGAGAAAACTCTGAGAGATAGTGAAGGACAGGGAGACCTGGCTTGCTGCAGTCCATGGGATGGCAAAGAATCAGACACGACTCAACAACAAATTTGAGAATAGTTACCTCCAAACATTTTTTGAGAATGGTTACCCTCCAATATCTACTTCAGCTTTATTGACTATGCCAAAGCCTTTGACTGTGTGGATCACAATAAACTGTGGAAAATTCTGAAAGAGATGGGAATACCAGACCACCTGACCTGCCTCTTGAGAAACCTGTATGCAGGTCAGGAAGCAACAGTTAGAACTGAACATGGAACAACAGACTGGTCCCAAATAGGAAAAGGAGTACATCAAGGCTGTATATTGTCACCCTGCTTATTTAACTTATATGCAGAGTACATCATGAGAAATGCTGGGCTGGAAGAAGCACAAGCTGGAATCAAGATTGCTGGGAGAAATATCAGTAACCTCAGATATGCAGATGACACCACCCTTATGGCAGAAAATGAAGAGGAACTAAAAAGCCTCTTGAAGAAAGTGAAAGAGGAGAGTGAAAAGTTGGCTTAAAGCTCAACATTCAGAAAACTAAGATCATGGCATCTGGTCCCATCACTTTATGGGAAATAGATGGGGAAACAGTGGAAACAGTGTCAGACTTAATCTTTTTGGACTCCAAAATCACTGCAGATGGTGACTGCAGCCATGAAATTAAAAGATGCTTACTCCTTGGAAGGAAAGTTATGACCAACCTAGATAGCATATTCAAAAGCAGAGACATTACTTGGCCAACAAAGGTCCGTCTAGTCAAGGCTATGGTTTTTCCTGTGGTCATGTATGGATGTGAGAGTTGGACTGTGAAGAAGGCTGAGCGCTGAAGAATTGATGCTTTTGAACTGTGGTGTTGGAGAAGACTCTTGAGAGTCCCTTGGACTGCAAGGAGATCCAACCAGTCCATTCTGAAGGAGATCAGCCCTGGGATTTCTTTGGAAGGAATGATGCTAAAGCTGAAACTCAAATACTTTGGCCACCTCATGCGAAGAGTTGACTCATTGGAAAAGACTCTGATGCTGGGAGGGATTGGGGGCAGGAGGAGAAGGGGACAACAGAGGATGAGATGGCTGAATGGCATCACCGACTCGATGGACATGACTTTGAGTGAACTCTGGGAGTTGGTGATGGACAGGGAGGCCTGGCTTGCTGCGATTCATGGGGTCGCAAAGAACCGGACATGACTGAGCAACTGAACTGAACTGAACCCTCCAACATTTCAATTATTATTTCAATATCTTTAAAACTTAAGTTTTTATGTCTTTTGCAACAGGTTTGGCTTTTAAAAAATGTTTGAGTAGTTTATCCATTTAATTTTGGTCACGATCTTGATCAGAGTATAGCTGACTATTGGAGGAGATCTTGTGAGCTGGACCCTGGCAATTGGAGGCCCTACACCACCTCTGCTGTATAGGAATGTATGTTCTGTCCACAATGGGACTCAGTTTCTAGGACATAATCTTGAAAGAATAAGGAATTACTGTGACCACCTGGGCTGAATATGTGGTTGAACCTAATTAAGACCTCTATATAAACTCTTAAGATTATGCTGGGCTGGTGTGGAGATTTGCATGAGACCACCAAAAACAAGCCCTGTATGTAAGTTCTGTTGCTCATTAAAGCTGCCATCTACCAATTTGGAGTGGTCTGCCTTAGTTTCTGGTCTCTCTTTGCCTACAGTTGCAGATTTTACCCGACAACTCCCAATGGTGTTCCCCAATAAATATATTTTAACTATCCTTTAACTACTTTATATTTAGCCAGTTTCCCTTTTCATTTTGTGTTTTATTTTCCTTAATCAGTTGTCACAGAGGCCTATTTTATTTTCTTTGTAATTTCCTATTTGATCTATGAATTATAATAAGTATGATTTTTTTTAAAAAATCAAATATTTTTTGGGGGGTCTTTCTGTGTTGTCAGTTTGTTGCATTATGGCCAAAGAATGTGATTTAAGATATTGTCCCCACATATTTGTTGGGATTTATTTTGATATGTAGTTGCTGGTGGGGAGTATTCAAAATATGTTTATAAAGCGTGTATATTCTTCAACTGTTAGATGAAGGAACTTAATATATGAGTATGAGGTCATGCTTTGTAACTATGGTGTTTAAATCTTTAAATTTTTTTTTCCTACATAATCTCTTACTCAGTGTGTTAGTCTCTTTTTTTATGATTGTCAATTGGTCAACTCCTCCTTGTATTCTATTAAATTTTTTTTAAAGGCCATGTTGTTTTTTCTTGTTACTACAATTTATTAAGTTATTTTGAACTGTAGCTTGTCGAACAATATTTTCTCCATGTGACTGAATTTACTTGTCATTTTAAGGAATTTGTAGTCTGCAACCTCATTTGAATTGACATTTTGTTGCTTCTGGCAAGCTGTCAGACTGACAGAATTCAGATTATTGAGGTTCCTGTCATGCTTAGCAATTGTCCTCCAAATGCTATACTTGACAATTCAGTATGCCCCTGCTTTTCTTCTCCAGATGTTAAAAAGGATCTGTATAAAAATATGATTTTACTGTGGTTTTATACTGGCTGCAGTCCTATCTAAACCTGGAATTTACTTCAACTCCAGTTTATTTTCCCTTCTTTCCCCAGGAACTTTGAGACTGCACCAAAATGGGTATGCCACTGAAACAAGAGGTCATGGGACTGTGTTGTATGAGATACAGGTAAGGCCCTGGGTAATGACTCTGTTAATGCCCACTTAATGCACATCCTTCTGGAGTGAAAGAACAGCCCCAAAGCCCACAGCGCATCTTTTCTGAAGCCATTTCATGCTGATATGGCCTGTCTAATTGCCTTATGAGAGTCACAAATGCATTTTTTGCCTATTTAATCTCCTGAAGTGGAGTCAGCAGGTATTCTTCAGCCTTTGTAGTTTCATATCATGGTCTTTAAAATTACAGGTAAATTCTGCTTCAGTGTTTCTGTTCAGGCATTATTCTGGAGTAATATTTATTTCATGAACTAGTTATGGTATTGAGAAACTTCAAAGTTCTTTTATTTTGTATTTTTACTGCTGCTTAATAGACAAAACAAACACTTGTTTATTTATGTACAAATGGAGACTTTATGCACCAGCTTTAATTTTGGTAAACAGTCAGAAACATGCTCATTTGATATGTTATATAGTTAAAAATTCCCCAAAGAGTCTCTTTCACAAGGACCTGGGAGCCACTCCTTTAAAATGTAACCATCAAGGAAAATAGCACCCCAGTCTTCTTGTCTCTGTCAGAGGGTCAAGGAAGGTCTGACTTCAGGGAGTCCATTGCTCCAAGTTATAGAACTACCTCCTGTCATAAAGATATGCTGCTGCTGCTGCTAAGTTGGCTTCAGTCGTGTCCGACCCTGTGCGACCCCATAGATGGTGGCCCACCAGGCTCCCCCGTCCCTGGGATTCTCCAGGCAAGAACACTGGAGTGGGTTGCCATTTCCTTCTCCAATGCATGAAAGTGAAAAGTGAAAGTGAAGTCGTTCAGTCATGTCTGACCCTCAGCGACCCCATGGACTGCAGTCTACCAGGCTCCTCCATCCATGGGATTTTCCAGGCAAGAGTACTGGAGTGGGGTGCCATTGCCTTCTCCGATAAAGATATGAGGAGTTCATTTTTCCCTTGGCTAAAACTAATTAGCAAACACACATGGCTGCGATAGTTACCAGGTGAATTTAGGATGAACTCTGCCTGACACATGGTACTGTTAAGTTGTCTTACTTGAGGACTAGTTATTGTTCATCTCAAGAACATGTGGGTAATGGGCTGTATGTTCTTGGCTGCATAAAAGGGGAAGATTTCCTTCTGTCTTTGCAATCTCTTAGCAGACTGACTGTGACGCACATGATGTTCTGCCTTAATGTTCATTCAATAATAAAACCCTTCTTTTCTACTTTTGTAAAGTTTTCTGAGTTGGCAGGAGGTTTTGTCTTGGATTTATATTTCTCCAATATATTTGCTATATTTACATGTGTTGTATAATGTAACCCTCTGAACTATACTTTTGTATGTCAGTATTTTGAAATAGGAAGCTTAAGTTCAGAAAAACTGCCTTACCAAAATTCATGTGACTTATAAATGAAGAATGTAATTTGAACTTTATTTTCTCTAGCTCCACAGTCTTTTATTTCATTGTTCCACTTTTCTCATAAACAGACATATCACTTATTTACATGTTGTCATATGCATACAATGACATTGACTTGTTGTTGACATGAGAATTACCAAGGTTTACTTGCTAAATGTGCTCAGTCGACTTAGGGGCCAGGTCTGATTGAAGAGAAGTCTCTTCCTTTATGTCTGGAGCAATAATTCTGTGGCAACAGCCTATAATATTTTTGCATCTGGTAGTAAAGGGCATATTTATTTACAAAAGAACAATTCAAGACCTTTACTTAAAGTATGTAGAGTCCAAAGCAACCATAAACAATTGGAATGTTACCTGTCAAACTAATATCTTCTCATTTAAATTTTTTTTCTAACCAAAATTGACTTCTTGGTATTTGTAGTTTCTTGTGGGTTTTGTCATCATTGTTGTTGTTTGCCTTAAGTTCTGCATTCAAATATTGGTATTACGTTAGGAGTACTCACAAATCAAATAGCATTTCCTGACTAAAGAAATTTTTATAAGGACTAAACACTAATGTTTATAAAGATAGGATATTGTTACGCATGATTCATCTTACATTATTCTAGTATCTACATTTTTAATATTTCTTTTCTGTTTCTCTCCACCTTTTCTTTTTTTTTTTTTTTTTAAGTTTTTTTCAGTCTTTAGTCTTCGGTTTATATGAATTCAAAATGTTCAAGTATGTTAGCTGCTTTTCCTTTGAAGTTTGGTTGATTTACAACATTATATTAGTTTCAGGTGTACAACATAATGATTCAATATTTCTTATAGATTATACTGCATTTAAGGCCATTGTAAAACAATGGCTATATTTACCTGTGCTGCAATAAGGATATATTATCTGTTTCTTGCAATGAAAAAAAAAAGTCCTATAAGAGATGTAAATTCTGTTACAGTTAGCTATTCTGCAGATGGAAATGGAAATGTCTTCACCTTATGAGGCACCTGCCTCAGGTGAGATCGTTATGCAAATGAATCTTTCCCAGGTATCAGGACCCCACTTTTTCTCTATTAGGACCCTGGTTTGGATGCCAGAGTACTGATGAAGCTGAGTATTCAGTATCCTGTACGTGTCCTACCAGTACCTTCAAAGCCTGAGCCTGATTATTTTCCCCCACATGCGGACCTGAAAAGGGTTTTCAGTGTTGCTATGAGGCTTTCTGACTTTCATAGAATGCCTTGAATTGAGTTGAATAACCCAAACCTCTGTTTTTGTTTTAAAAAAAGACTTTAAAAAGTTAACCAAGACAGCTAGTTCTATAGACCTTATTTCCAGAGACCCCCAAACCTTTCAAGTACTACCTCTGCCTCATAGGCCAATGCATCACCTTTGTCTGTAACTTGTCCTAATGTACGAAGCGTTAGAGTGTTACAACTGTGATGCTTCTGCAGCCAGTTCTGATCACCACCCCAGCTACCAGCAGCCCTGGGGCCCTGATTGCCAGCTGACCTGTTGGTTTTCCAGAACAACCAGGGGTCCTAACCTGAGGACTCTCCCAAACTAAGGATCTGCTGTTTAGGGTCATTCTCTAGACCAGCTATCTTGGCCTGGGTCCTTCCAAATCAGAACCTGAAGCAAAGCCTGCCTTTCAGGTAGGTCACTTTAGAATGTACTTCCAGAGACCCAGAGATGGGGGGATGGGAAGAATAAGTCAAGAAAAGAAGGAAAATCTAACCCAAGTAGCATCATTGGACTAGTTACTGCTATAGAAAATGGGGAATTATTCTGTTGGGGACCCTTGGAAAAATGGCACAGATTTCACCTCCAAATGTTCCATTCAAAACATGTGAAGTTATTTTTTCTTGTTACTGTAACAAATTACCACAAACTAGCAGCATAAAACAATACTCATTAATTATTTCACTGTGACATAGTCAGAAATCAAGGTGTTGGCAGGGTTGTAGTCTTATATGAAGATGCTAGGAGAATCTATCTCCCTCTCCATTCAGGTTGCTGGCAGAATTCAGTTCTTGAATTTTATTATTCTCAGAGGACCCAAGTTTCCACTAACATTTTCCCATAGCTTGAATAATTTTCTTTAACATTTATTATGGTGCAATTTTACTGGTAAAAGTATTCTTAGTTTTCTTTTACCTGGAATTCTTTAGTTTGCTTTCATTCTTAAAGGAAAATATCCTATATTTCTAGGATAAAGATGTTATAGACATTCTTGTTCAACCAAAAAGAAAAAACAGTTTCAGCACCACTTAGCACTACAGAGAGATTCTCTCACTCTTCATGTTTCTGATGAGAAATAAGTCATTAATTTGATCATTGATCCCCTGTATATAAAGTTTTTTTCTTACTGCTTTCAAGTATCAGTTACTTCAGTCGCTCAGTTGTGTCCGACTCTTTGTGACCCCATGGACTGCATCATGCCAGGCTTCCCTGTCCATCATCAACTCCTGGAGCTTGCTCAAACTCATGTCCATTGAGTCGGTGATGCCATCCAACCATCTCATTCTCTGTTGTCGCCTTCTCCTCCTGCCTTCTATCTTTCCCAGCATCAGGGTCTTTTCCAATAAGTCAGTTCTTCGCATCAGGTGGCCAAAGTATTGGAGTTTCAGCTTTTTTTTTTTTTTTTCATTGAAAAAAATTTTTTTTGTTATTATTTTTTACTTTACAATATTGTATTGGTTTTGCCATACATCAACATGCATCCGCCACGGGTGTACATGTGTTCCCTGTCCTGAACCCACCTCCCACCTCACTCCCCATACCATCCCTCTGGGTCATCCCAGTGCACCAGCCCCAAGCTTCCTGTATCCTGCATCGAACCTGGACTGGCGATTCGTTTCTTGTATTATATTATACATGTTTGGAGTTTCAGCTTTTAAGAGTTGTTCCTTATCTTTGATTTTTATCATTTTGACTATGATGCACCTCATAACAGGTTCTTTGTGTTTATTCCATTTGATGTTTAATATCTTCTTTTTGAAAAATACTAAGCTTCAATAAATTGGGAACTTTCAATTGTTGTTTTAAAAAATCTTTTTTTTTTTTTTTTCTGCTCCACTCTTTCTATCTTCTTCTGGTATATCAGTTGCATGTATATTAGATCATTTGATATCATCTAATCAATTCTTGAGACTTTTCCTTCAATCTTTATCTCCCTGTTCTTTGGCTTAAAATTTTTTCTATTTCTTTACTTTCGTTCACCAAGTTTTGTTTTACTGGCCACAATGTGTAATGTAAAATATGTGTCTTGGATGTCTTCCAGTATGTTACTTAATCTCTGCACTGGAGGTCAGAAAATATCAGCTATATCAATGGTTCCCAAGCCTGCAGTTTCTGCCAAGGAGGATCCCAGGCAGTAGGCTGGAAGGTGGGAAGAGAGCTAAATCAGGGTACTTATTTCTGTGCTGCACTTCCTATGAAATAGCTTTCCATAGCTCAAAGTCCCTCCTGATCTCAAGGAGACTTCCTCTACCCAATTATCTGCTCTTATTTTTGCCTAGGGATAGCAATAATCCCAAACTCTCAAATGCTCTGAAAAGTCAGAGAAGCAGAAATGCTATGGGAATTATAAAATAAGGGACTTATTATAGGAGTAAGACCACCCACAATGGTGGGAGAAGCTGGGAGAATAATGGTCCATGGGCTTTCCAGGTGGCTCTAGTGATAAAGAACCCACTTGCCAATGCAGGAGACATAAGAGATGTGGGTTCGATCCCTGGGTTGGGAAGATCCCCTGGAGGAGGGCATGGCAACCTACTCAAGTATTCTTGCCTGGAGAATCCCATGGACAGAAGAGCCTGGTGGGCTACAATCTATAGGATCACAAAGAATTAGACACAACTGAAGTGACTTTGCATACACGAACTAAAGCTTCCACAATGGTGGGAGAAGCTGGGGGAGTAATGGTCTATTGGAGAGAATTAGAGAGAAGTCTTAAATCAGTTCTTCTGAAACACTGATACAGGAGTACACATTGAAGTTTGTCAGGCAATCTGAGATACTAGTCACTTTCATCACCTGGACTACAATGTTGATGGTGAGCTGGGGGAAGAGTCTACAAGCCCAGGCTCCCTGTTGGAGGCAGTTAGGAAAGGATACCTGGAGCATGGACCAGCTGGGATGCATCTGTATCTCTGTACCTGTTCTTTACCAGTCTAAAACACCTGCCATCAGATTGTAATGGTCTCTGCCTCACTTCTGTATTCCAAATCTCAAAATTTCTCTTCTGGTCTATTCAAAGCCAGAGCCATACAGCGAAGGAGATTTTGAAAAATGTGTTTTTAGCTTAGCCATATTGACATGGTGCAACCCCACTGCACTATTCCTTGTGATTTCCTTACATCACACCCTATACTACTATTTAAATAAAGTCATTTATAAGATCTACCTGAAATGATATTAATTTGAATGTGTCATGTCTTTTTTATTAGGACCCTGAATGATATATCATTAAAATATGCTTGGATTATCCTCAAGAAAATTGAAAACCATTGGATTTGAAGCAGCACAATAATGGAACAGAGTTGCTGGTTGAGAGATTATTTCAGATGCAGTATATAAAGAATGAAACAGAGGCCTGGGGTTGTGTTGGCTATGAATGGAATTGAAAAAATTCAGAAGGCATAGAAATCAAGATCATTAGGAATCTTGCAAAAATCCATATGAGTAGCAGTGGTGATGAAGGAAACTGGGCAGATTTAAGATAGTGCTATCAGGTAGAATGAGTGGATTTATTGACTAATTAGAGAGGTTTTTCTGTGCAGATTGACATAATAGGTACCACTCAGGGAGATGCAGTTGTAGCATCTAATAGAAACATCTAATAGAAACATTAATAAATATAAGCTAATATGAATGGAAATACAGTTCTAGAAAAGAGGGAGTAGTTTATATTGTAAAATGTGCAAAAATGTACCTGTCTGCATATTCCTAAGCCCCTTTTCTGCCGATAGTAGAAGAGAAAGGAAAACTTGCCAATTAGGGTCAGCTCTTCTGACCTTAAGCAGTCTGTTTCAGTTTAATTGAACATAATTTGAGTAAATACTTCTCTAGGTCTGTCTTTCTCCTGCTTCATGCCTCCCTGCTTGTGGAGAAAGCTTGTGAAAAGCTTTACCACAGTGGTGGTAAGGGAGACATGTTAGAAGGCTAACATGTCTTGCGTTCCAGTTGACCTTGACTACAGTCACCACAACAAAGTCTGGACTCATAGAAATTCTAGCATGCTCTTTTGTCAAAGGATAGGTATGATGGATTTTTCCAATGTTTTTGAAAGCCTTATTTAACCCCTGAAGCTGGCTGCAACACTGTCTAATCAAGCATTTGAGTTTCTTTGTCTTTCTGCTCCAGTGAGACTTCTGTCCTTTGTTATGATGAAAAGAGCTCCACAACCCATTCATGGACATTTGAGATAACCTAGATTCTTTTGACATAACACAGAAGATCAGAGAGACTTGGATTCAATCTTCCAGGGCCATCTATCCCAACCCGTTTCTGTCCCTGGAGCTCTTTTCTTCTGTGCCGTATTATAAGGATGCATATCACTAGCTTGAAAACCTGAGAGTTCCCAGATTTTTTTCTCAACCATGTTTCTCTCCAGAAACTCAGGGGTTATAATTCCCCAAGTCTTATCCTTCCACAATTCTTCCCAATCTAAAACACACAGGTTTTCTACTTCCTCTTTCTGTCAAGTGGGAAATATTCCTTTGTTATCTAACCTTTCAGAAATAATACTTTTAAAAAGCCAATGAGCTAAATAACTTTTGGATTTAGATGTAAAGGGAGACTTTCTCTGTAAACATGGCCTAGCTGTCAAGACTATTAGAGATGACTATGGATCGAGGAAATTAAATTTGCAACCAAGAGCTAAGTGATACTGTCTTTGTTTTAAGCTAGGGTCTTAGCACTGAATGTACTTGGGTCAATAGTTGGAAGTTTCCAACAAGAAAAGGGAATAAAAATTACTGAGTTTAATATTTAAAAAATAAACATAATCACCTGTGCATTCAGGATGATGGTTATAATCTGTCACATAGCATTGTAAGCAAAAGCATGTGGAAATCTATAGAGAATTGGACAGTTGAAATAATGGATAAATTTGGCCCTATCTCTATAAAACCTTTAGAGTTTCTATGCTGTAACACCCAGTATTAGATGCTGTTGTTGTTCAGTCACTCAGTCGTGTCTGACTCTTTGTGATCCCATGGAGTGCAGTGCTCCAGGTTTCCCCATCCTTTACCATCTCCCAGAGTTTGCTCAAACTCGTCTATTGAATCGGTGATGCCACCGAACCATCTCTCCTCTGCCATACCATTCTCCTCCTTCCTTCAATCTTTACCAACACCAGGGTCTTTTCCAATTTATTGCATAGTTTATTAAAACATCTTTCTTTATAATAACAGCAAATGCATGGCTTTTAGCTTGGCTCCCTATCTCATGTGAAATGGAGACAAAAGAAGTTTTTATGTTATATTTAGATATTGCCTGACATTGAGTTCCTCTCCTGGACTGGGAGGAAGTCATAATAAAACAAAGTTATGGAAGAAAGGTGTAATAAACCTCTCTAGGTATTAAATTAGAACATTTACTGAGGAAAATGTTGCTACATTTTAAAAAATTCTCATTTACTTCAAAACTTAGATATGAAGGCTAGTATGTTCAGGCAGGAACTGTGTCTGTGTTTCTCCTTTGCTTTTCATAGGGCACACTAAACCATCACCCAGAGAAGAGGAGACAGGCAATAAATAACACCAGATTTTTAAAACTTTAGCAGTTAGATATTATTCCCATACTCTGAAGTTTTGTTGTTATTGTTGTTGATATTTAATGATTCCGGATTCATTTAAATCTTGTCATTCTAGAACTGAATCTAGTTGAGTTAAAATATTTATTCCAGAAACAAGCATCAGTGAACACTGGAAAAGGATACAGAGAATGTAGAAGGTATTTCCATTTCAGAAGAATTCAGATGCCTGGGAGTATTAAAAGTCATTATCATAAAGATTCTGGAAGACGGTCCAACTAATCTTTGTGATTCTGATATAAGCTGAAGGATTACTGAAAAATAAAGATACTGCTAAAGCAACAGTTCTTTGCAATTTAGAATGGAACCTCCGATTCCTCAAATGAACTAAGAAAGAAAGACAGAGAGACAGACATTGGAATCTTCATTAGAGTTATTTGTTGAGCATGGTTCTACCGATGGGCTTGGTTAGCATTCATAGAAGATGCTATCCCCTGACATGCTTGCCTAAGGAAGACATTGCTTACTATGATTATACTTTTCATTGGCATCTCATACATTATTTTCATCTCTGGAACATTTTGTTTGTCCCCAAATGACTTCTAAAATATGTGGTTTTTAAACATTTGGGGAAACTCGAGGAATCTTAACTCAATGCTTTATAGGATGGGCATAGGACAATAAGAGGAATAAAAGTTTTAGGAAGCATTTAAGAGAAGATTAGGGTTTCCCTGGTGGCTCAGTGGTAAAGAATCAACCTGCCAATGCAGAAGATGCAGGTTTGATCTCTGGGTCAGGAAGATCCCCTGTAGAAGTAAATGTCAACCCACTCCAGTATTCTTGCCTGGGAAATCCCATGGACAGAGGAGCCTGGAGGGCTACAGTCCATGTGGTCACAAAGAGTCAGTCACAACTTACCAACCAACAGCAACAACTAAGGTTGAGGAGGTTTGGTACCAAGTGACTTACCATAAGTGAGCCACTTGGTACCAAAATATACCAAGACACTGAAATTCCATTTCTAAGATGACCTTGGGATTACAAACTTAGAGTACAAATTTGTAAAGAGGGGACAGCTCATTATGTTGAGCTAGAATCAGAGACTAATGCCAATTGTGAAGTAATTCGTTGAGACCACAGCCAACATTGTTTTGACCAGGCAGTCCTTTTCAGGTCTGTGTGACTTAGTAAAAATATCAACAAAATACCAGCACCACATTGAATTCAGAGGGAATGAGAAGGGATTGGAGAGGGGACTCTGTGTCTCTTTCTATCTCTTTGTCATGGATCACAGCAGCCTGTATTTCATGACCTACTTTGATAGGCAGCGGTGGTAGTATTTGAATGACTACTAACACCCTGATACTCAGCAACACTTTAAGTCCCCCCTATTTCACAGTTGGGGGAATGTATTCAGTTATTCCTAGCTCTTGATTGAGTGGCTATTTCATATTCACAGACAGATATGACACTCCTATAAATTGTTTAGATGACAGTAGCAACTCACTATTTTAAACTACTTGACAGAGAAAATATTTTCATTTTCTAAAATGTGTCTTCTCTTCCAGTTGCATTAAACAGTTGAGGAACATTGTTGTCTTAAACACAGAAATTTTCTAACATGCATGAACTTTTCAAAATCATACTAGTATCCTGGAGTTCTACCATGTTCTTGACACCATGTAACATCTATTCTTAGAAAGTGAAATTATCCCTTTGAAAACACAAAAAAATTGTCCCAGTGTGAAGAAAGTAAATTAATAGATATTCAGGGGCCAGAAGAGCACCAGAGAAGCAGATGCATGGGGCTGAGAGCATGCTTTATGGACAGTTTTGATAAATCAGCAACTGAAAAGTCTACAAATTAGAAGTCCTGTGGAGACTGAAAACACCATCTGACATACTATTAAAGCTAATTTGTTTATGTTAAGGAAATAAAGAAAAATTATAGGCAAAGCTAACAGGAACTGCCATTATAGGCTTAATTAAATGCTTCCTGTGACATTTTGCAAATTATTTGTCAATTGGCACTGTGTTGAAGGAGGTGGCTGGCATAGTCAGTTGACCATTTCATTGTTTACTATTTGTGAAGTTGTTGTGAACACAATCTTAGAGAAAAACTTGCCTGTTCTGAGGGAAATGATCACATATTCCCTTTGTTATTAACTCTTTTTTCCCCTAAAAAAATCGTAGAGACATCATGTTCCTCTTTGTAATCTTTTCAGGTTAGGAAATATGCTTCAATACAGTAGTTAGGTTGTTGATCAACTGTGTCCACTTAGTCCCCTTGCTCATAATTCTAATACTAAATATACTCTGAGTAAGATAAATTGCTTCTGGTTTTAATGACCAGAGGCACCTCAAGTTATATCAGCTAATTAAGTGCTCTCATGGCCTCTGGTTAATAGAAGCTTCAGGGCTTCTATTGCTAATGGCTTCTGTGTACTATACTCTCTTAGTATAGTATTTGGGGAATTCCAGCTACCACAAACTTCTGATTGTCTCTAAAGATTGTATATTCAAAATCTCCAGCACAGAGATGTTATTGCATTAGACACTTTTGACTTTATTTGACAAATCTGTCATGCTAGATCCCTTTAGATGCTGCTGGCCAAAAAGTTGTTGGCTGCATTTGGGAAAGGAGTGGATCTTGGTTCTGCTGTGCTGTGGCTAGGATACTTGGGTCACATAGTCAGTCTATCTTTGAAGGAGCTCTGAAAATGCACATAGAGCATAAAAGACTCCTTAATATGCACTGACATGTAAAATCTTGCATCATAAAGAATAGCTTCCACAATTGTTTGCCAAGTTTTAGATGCTGAACTGAGTATATCATAATCTGAAAACATACCAGTCACATAATAGGACAAAGTATTATTATAAACAAGGAAGTGTAGCCTGAGAAATGTTAAATATATGCCCAGCAGTATAATATCTGTAAGTTATAGAGCCAGGACTCAAACTACATTCTAGGTAGTTATAATCCTAATTCCCATACCGGTACTACTGTGCTATATCTGAGGTTGTGGGAAAGAAAAGAGCTAAGAGGAATTGGCTGTGTTTTGCTACCAATTTGCTAGACTTATTATTTTTTCAGTTTTATTTATTTATTTATTTTTACCTTACAATATTGTTTTGGTTTTGCCATACATTGACATGAATCAGCCATGGGTGTACATGTGTTCCCCATCCTGAACTGCTCTCCCACCTCCTTCCATCCCATCCCTCTGAGTCATCCCAGTGGACCAGCCCTGAGCACCCTGGATCATGCATCAAACCTGGACTGGCGATTTGTTTCACATGTGATAATTTACATGTTTTAATGCCATTCTCCCATATCATCCTGCCCTCGCCCTCTCCCACAGAGTCCAAAAGACTGTTCTATACATCTGTGTCTCTTTTGCTGTCTTGCATACAGGGTTATCATTACCATCTTTCTAAATTCCATATATATGCGTTAGTATACTGTATTGGTGTTTTTCTTTCTGGCTTACTTCACTCTGTATAATAGGCTCCAGTTTCATCCACCTCATTAGAACTGATTCAGTTGCTTCATTTGCTATTATTTTCTCCCATTCTGAAGGCTGTCTTTTCACCTTGCTTATAGTTTCCTTTGTTGTGCAGAAGTGTTTAATTTTAATTAGGTCCCATTTGTTTATTTTTGCTTTTATTTCCAATATTCTGGGAAGTGGTTCATAGAGGATCCTGTTATGATTTACTTCAGAGAGTTTTGGCCTATGTTTTTCTCTGGGAGTTTTATAGTTTCTGGTCTTGCGTTTAGATCTTTAATCCATTTTGAGTTTATTTTTGTGTATGGTGTTAGAAAGTGTTCTAGTTTCACTCTTTTACAAGTGGCTGACTGGTTTTCCCAGCACCACTTGTTAAAGAGATTGTTTTTATCCACTGTATAGTCTTGCCTCCTTTGTCAAAGATAAGGTGTCCATATGTGCGTGGACTTATCTCTGGGCTTTCTGTTTTGTTCCATTGATCTATACTTCTGTCTTTGTGCCAGTACCATACTGTCTTCATGACTGTGGCTTTGTAGTAGAGCCTGAAGTCAGGCAGGTTGATTCCTCCAGTTCCATTCTTCTTTCTCAAGATTGCTTTGGCTATTTCAGGTTTTTTGTATTTCCATACAAATTGTGAAATTATTTGTTCTAGCTCTGTGAAGAATACCGTTGGTAGCTTGATAGGGATTGCACTGAATCTATAGATTGCTTTGGGTAGTATACTCATTTTCACTATATTGATTCTCCCAATCCATGAACATGGTATATTTCTCCATCTATTAGTGTCCTCTTTGATTTCGTTCACCAGTGTTTTATAGTTTTCTATATATAGGTCTTTTGTTTCTTTAGGTAGATATATTCCTAAATATTTTATTCTTTTCGTTGCAATGGTGAATGGAATTGTTTCCTTAATTTCCCTTTCTGTTTTCTCATTGTTAGTGTATAGGGATGCAAGGGATTTCTGTGTTTGATTTTAGATTCTTCAACTTTAATATATTTGTTGATTAGCTCTAGTAATTTTCTGGTGGAGTCTTTAGAATTTTCTATGTAGAGGATCATGTCATCTGCAAACAGTGAGAGTTTTACTTCTTCTTTTCCAATCCGGATACCTTTTATTTCTTTTTCTGCTCTAATTGCTGTGGCCAAAACTTCCAAAACTATGTTGAATAGTAGTGGTGAAAGTGGGCACCCTTGTCTTGTTCCTGCCTTTAGGGGAAATGCTTTCAATTTTTCAACATTGAGGATAATGTTTGCTGAGGGTTTGTCATATATAGCTTTTATTATGTTGAGGTATGTTCCTTCTATGGAGAAGGAAATGGCACCCCACTCTCCAGTATTCTTGCCTGGAAAATCCATGGACGGAGGAGTGTGGTAGGCTTCAGTCCATGGGGTCGCTAAGAGTCGGACATGACTGAGCGACTTCACTTTCACTTTTTACTTTCATGCATTGGAGAAGGAAATGGCAACCCACTCCAGTGTTCTTGCCTGGAGAATCCTGGGGATGGGGAAGCCTTGTGGGCTGCCATCTATGGGGTCGCACAGACTCAGACACGACTGAAGCAACTTAGCAGCAGCAGCAGCAGCATGTTCCTTCTATCCCTGCTTTCTGGAGGGTTTTTATCATAAATGGATGTTGAATTTGTCAAAGGCTTTCTCTGCATCTATTGAGATAATCATATGGTTTTTATTTTTCAATTTGTTAATGTGGTGTATCACATTGATTGATTTGCAGATATTGAAGAATCCTTGCATCCCTGGGATAAAGCCCACTTGGTCATGATGTATGACCTTTTTAATGTGTTGTTGGATTCTGATTGCTAGAATTTTGTTAAGGATTTTTGCATCTATGTTCATCAGTGATATTAGCCTGTAGTTTTCTTTTATTGTGGGATCTTTGTCAGGTTTTGGTATTAGGGTGATGGTGGCCTCATAGAATGAGTTTGGAAGTTCACCTTCCTCTGCAATTTTCTGTAAGAGTTTGAGTAGGATAGGTGTTAGCTCTTCTCTAAATTTTTGGTAGAATTCAGCTGTGAAGTTGTCTGGTCCTGGGCTTTTGTTGGTTGGAAGATTTCTGATTACAGTTTCAATTTCCGTGGTTGTGATGGGTCTGTTAAGATTTTATATTTCTTCCTGGTTCAGTTTTGAAAAGTCATACTTTTCTAAGAATTTGTCCATTTCTTCCAAGTTGACAGAGGCGGTCCTAACATGATGGAGGAATAGGATGGGGTCTGTGGCGAGCCTTGGAATCTCAGAGGGCAAAATTTCTTGGAGTAAAAATAAATAAATAATTAAAACCCACAGATTACATGCCTAACAACTCCCAGCAGAGCAGCAGCCCAGACACTTGCATCCCCCTCTTGCAAGGGAGGGCTGGACAGGGAGGCTCCGGCTGCATTGCTTAGGGTAAGGACCAGGCCTGAATGTCCCGAGGGCAATCTGAGGGAACTAGCTTGAGATAGCAACCCAAACTGTGGGATAATTATCCTGTGAAGAGCCCTAACCTAAGACACCGCCAGGCCCTGTCACAGAACAAAGGACTGAGAAGAGCTAGCTGGCTGTGAACTAGCCCATCTCCCATCAGAGACAGGCAGAGGAGGGCAGCCAGAGCTGAAAGGGGGTGATCGCGGCCTCAGAGAGGCGTCATCTACCAAACTGCAAGTAGACTTCATTGCTAACCAAGACTTCTTGGGATTCTGGAAAATTGACATCCGCTGGGAGGGTTGCAGCCAGAGATCAGCTCCCCAGAAGAGACACACGGCACACCTGAGAAGGTGCGCCCATTGTACATCCAGAAAACCAGGCGGCTGGGACGGGGGAGGCGATAAGTCACAGCCTTCAATTGGGGGCGACAGCGCTTGCCAAGCACCTGGTCACCTGAGGTGCTTAGACCTGGGATGGGCACAAAATGCAAGCCCAACCAAGTCTGTGCCTTTGTGGAGTGCCCGAGAACCTGAGCGGCTTAGATCTGGGGAGTGCATGCAACCCAGGGCCAGCATCAGACAGTTCCCAGCAGAGCAATCTAGAGCCTGAGCAGTGTAGACTGGGAAAGCACACATGCCTTGAGCGGGGGCAAACCCAGTGTGGCTGAATCACTGTGAGCACACCAGTGATATTTGTTTGCAGTGTTCCTCCCTCCCCACAGCACAACTGAACAAGCAAGCCTAAAAAAAGTGACCACCACAGCCCCCCTTGTGTCAGGGTGGAAATTAGACACTGAAGAGACCAGCAAACAAAACAAGCTAGACTTTTTAAACAGAATCTGTATGAGGATTGAGTGAGAGATTTATACAAAACCTCTAACACAGTTCTCGGCACAAAATAGGGCCTCATTGCATTGTTGCTGGTAGGGTTTATCATTCTACTGCTTCCAGGTAAAATTCCACAATACATAGATAAATTCCTTTCCAAAGACAAAGCACAGATACAATCACACCCATCCAACAAGAAATTCTCTTGTTTCCATTAGCTTATTTTTGTTTTATCATTGATCATTTCTTTTTCTCCTCTCTTTTCTAGCCTGGACCTTTAGGTATATGTAGCTGAGTTGTGCTCCTTTCCCAATAATGACATATCACTGGGGTAAAGGAGAAGGAACTCTGTAAGGTGCTTATTGGCACAAAAGGACATTTATCCTCCACTGTGTTCTCAAATAGGAATGGTAGAGCAAGCTGATTGTTTGATGGGGAAATAAAATTAAAACATTAACTTTTCATTCATTCAACTAGTATTAATATTTGCCAGATGCTAGATGCTAGGAGCATGTTAATACAGTGATATGTAATCTGTGACTTGAACGTAAAGTCTTTTTGATTCTGATGCAGAGTCTTCAGCTTAGCTTAAAATTAAGCTGACTTACTAGTTAATTAGTATTTCCAGTTCATCACTTTTATACAGTCTCTCAGCACAGGGACTCATCACCAGTGATTCACAAACTGAAAATTCTACAATACATAGTCTACTCTGGGTAATCTATAGTATCTCTTCCCATTATCTGTAAGAAAAATTATAAGCAATAAATATGCTTATATGGGAAACAAAAAAGTATATAATGAAAATTAAGAGCCATATATAGCAAGTGCTAACTTGGTTATTTTCACATTGTGAGGACTATTGCTAATTCATATAAATGGGCATGTTTTTATTTTAATTATTTATGCTTACAGCTGAAAAAAGTTGTTCAGTTGCTAAGTCATGTCTGACTCTTGTACAATGTTATGAAAGTCCATCCGTAGTTCTTCAGGCACTTTGTCTATCTGATCTAACCCCTTGAATCTATTTGTCACTTCTCTTGTATAATCATATGTATTTTATTTAAGTCATACCTGAATGGCCTAGTAGTTTTCCCTACTTCAATTTAAGTCTGAATTTTGCAATAATGAGTTCATAATCTGAGCCACAGCCAGCCCCTGGCCTTGTTTTTATTGACTGTATAGAGTTTCTTTGTCTTTGGCTGCAAAGAATATAATCAGTCTGATTTTGGTATTGACCATCTGATGATGTCCATGAGTACAGTTATCTTGTGTTGTTGGAAGAAGGTGTTAGCTATGACCACTGTGTTCTCTTGGCAAAACTCTGTTAGCCTTTGCCCTGCTTCATTTTGTACAAGGCCAAACTCGCCTGTTACTCCAGGTATATCTCTTGACTTCCTACTTTTGCATTCCAATCCCCTATTATGAAAAGAACATTTTTGTGGGGGATGCCAGTTCTAGAAGGCCTTGTAGATCTTCATAGAACCTGTCAACTTCAGCTTCTTCAGCATTAGTGGTTGGGGCATAGACTGGGAATACTGTGATGTTGAATTGTTTGCCTTGGAAGTGAACTGAGATCGTTCAGTCATTTTTGAGATTGTACTCAAGTACTACATTTCAGACTCTCTTGTTGACTATGAGGGCTACTCTGTTTCTTCTAAGGGATTCTTGTCCATGGTACTAGATATAATGGTCATCCAAGGAATTAGTTTTTTTTAAAAAGTAATCTCATTAAAGCCTGAGGAACTAGGCAACATATTTATCCAGGTATTACAGGGCTTTAGAATATGTTAAGAATCAACACACAATTCAACTTTGAGATATCATCACCTTGGTACTTAAAAAATGAGCTATTTTTGGAAATATGCCCAGTGAAACTTTTTTTTTTTAAAGCAATTCTGTTGCTTAGTTGTAAAAAGTACATTTTGGGTTTGATATCAAGGGTTGAACTAATTGTTTCTACTTACTAAAATGGAAAACTGACTCAAACCTTGGTTTACATTAAAGAATCCAAAATGCTGCATGTAGCTAGGACTGAGATTTACATCATTGAGAATATACTTGAAAAGGATGATTTTGATTAGGCCTCAAGAGATGAACTTCAGTATCTATGTATATGTGTGTGTGTGTGTGTGTTTACACTTATATTTGCATCAAAATACATAGACTCCTATGTTATTGTTTCTTAAAATGCAAGGGATTCCATACTCATGGGAGCTTTATTTTTATATAGGAATTAGAAACAGTATGGATATGGCAACATGTTAGGCTGAAGCAGTCACTTTACTATTAGAGTTCTGGATAATGTTAATGCACCGGAGGACAAATAAAGTATCATCTCCCCAACCACACACAACACTCCGTGTTCCCTGGATCCCATAGAAGATAATCAAAAAGGGCAGAGGAACCCTCTAAATAATGGAGGTCATTTCTTTCATATCATTTGGAAAGCCTTATTCTATTTGTACATAGCAATTGTGCTCAGTGAAAAGAGACAGATTTTGATGAACACAATTAGCTCTGAATGGATACTTTAATAAAATAACTTATACAGAAGATTGAGAAATGGCCTCTGAACTTATGAAACTTATAGTTTCATGGCTGAGAAGATAAGATAGGTAGGATTGACATTAATTATACATAGCATGTGTAAGTTACTGAACAGATATCTTTGACAGCTGGGTCTAAAAATCATCAGAAGCATCGGAAAATGTTTTCATTCCCTTCTTCTCTTCCCTCTCTTCTCTATGGAGATTTCAGTTTTCTCCAAAGAAGAAACTTCTAGTTTCCTGTCTGGCTACCAGTGTCCCTGGAACTAAGGTGAATGAAGATGGGTGGTGGTGGGTGGGTAGAGGAGAGTTGGGATGCCTCATCATTCATCATGAAGAATTTCATATATTCCCTTTCTTGTCAGTTAGGGACCTTTTCCATGAACTTGCCTATGCCCATTTTCACTAAATCTGAAGCCTCCATAGTTCAGTTTTCCAGATCTACATCTTATCATTCCCTTCAGGAGCTGGGAAGGAATAGTTGTGTCTTGCTTGGGAATGGGTGCAGGGCTTTAAAGTCTAACTAGAATTTAAAATAATATCTGATACCAGCTTCTTGTATCATGTTGACATATATATGCCTTTTGATTCCAAATCCTGAACGTCTCTGAGATTCTATAGGATGAATCAGCTTGCTGTTCCTTATACACAACTCAGGAATCAAACCCAGGTCTTCTGCATTGCATGCAAATTATTTACCATTTGAGCCACCAATTGAATTCTAGATACAACTCTAGACAGCACAGTTTGCCTAAGTCAATTGTTATTCTTTTATTGTCCATCTTGCAAAATTTTGGTGACCTATCTTGTATGCTATCTACTCTCTAGTTCATTCTCCTTTTCTATTTATCCTTTTAGTTCCTTTACCGTAATTTTAGTGAAGTTTCTGAAGTAAGCTGAAATAATAGTTTATCTGCAATTTACTATGTTTAATAGAATATCTCTGATAGCTTTAATTGGACTTTTTTGGAGGTATGGATCTTGCTTCTAGAGAGTTAAATCTGAATACAGTATCAAAATTCTATAGTTTCATTCTTATCTTGTGAAACCTGTGTTCACTTGTCATAAGTTTTTAGAGGATGACTTCCTAAATATCCCCAAGTCATATCCAGGTAGGTTCTTTTCAACTGGCTGCTGATGAGACATAGATTCCCATCCTCTACTTTCTTGAGTGCCATTCTCACCTCTAAATAGGCCAGTTCCAACCATCCTTGACATCAAGTGGCATGGAAGGAGGCTTTGTGTGTTGCTCATCACTTAGCTCCATTAAAGTAATAAAATGGCTTACAAATTTACTTCCTAGCCAGTTAGGATAAGCAGTTGCCTCAGTGTTATTGGGTTGGTCAAACAGTTTATTCAGGTTTTTCTGTAAGATAGGCCAAAAAACCTGAACGAACTTCTTGGCCAACTCAATACAAAATGTCAGTGGAACTTAAAAAGAGAAAGTAATTCCTATGGTAGCAACCCACTTTGTGGAAATGTAGGTAATGCATAGATAATATAGGTTCCTTCAGTTTCTGGAATTTTGGCCCCACAGTCAACTTCTCTAAATTCTTTTCTTCTTTGTAACATATTCACACACCCCTTTCTCTTTCTAACAAAAATTCCCTAAAATCAGTTGAAGTCTGTTTTATATATGTGTATATACATATTTGTGTGTGTGTGTATGTGTGTATGTAAGTATTGGCATGTGAACTAGCCTCAAGCAGACATTAAGGTTTTAATATACTCCTTTTCTGCTTTCATATTGACAGTATTGAGCTTCTTGGATGTGGTGGTGCTGCTGTTGCTAAGTCGCTTCAGTTCAGTTCAGTTCAGTCGCTCAGTTGTGTCCGACTCTTTGCGACCTCATGAATCGCAGCATGCCATGCATCCCTGTCCATCACCAACTCCTGGAGTTTACCCAGACTCATGTCCATCGAGTCGGTGATGCCATCCAGCCATCTCATCTTCTGTCGCCCCCTTCTCCTCCTGCCCCCAATCCCTCCCAGCATCAGGGTCTTTTCCAATGAGTCAACTCTTCATATGAGGTAGCCAAAGTATTAGAGTTTCAGCTTCAGCATCAGTCCTTGCAATGAACACCCAGGACATACCTCCTTTAGGATGGACTGATTGGATCTCTTAGCAGTCTAAGGGACTCTCAAGAGTCTTCTCCAACACCACAGTTCAAGAGCATCAATTCTTCGGGGCTCAGCTTTCTTCACAGCCCAAATATCACATCTATACATGACCACTGGAAAAACCATAGCCTTGACTAGACGGACCTTTGTTGGCAAAGTAATGTCTCTGCTTCTGAATATGCTATCTAGGTTGGTCATAACTTTCCTTCCAAGGAGTAAGTTTCTTTTAATTTCATGGCTGCAGTCACCATCTGCAGTGATTTTGGAGGCCCCACCCCCACCCAAAAAAAAAGTCTGACACTGTTTCCACTGTTTCCCATCTATTTCCCATGAAGTGATGGGACCAGATGCCATGATCTTCCTTTTCTGAATGTTGAGCTTTAAGCCAACATTTTCATTCTCCTCTTTCACTTTCATCAAGAGGCTTTTTAGTTCTTTTTCACTTTCTGCCATAAGGGTGGTGTCACCTGCATATGTGAGGTTATTGATATTTCTCCCGGCAATCTTGATTCCAGTTGTGCTTCTTCTGGCCCAACGTTTCTCATGATGTACTCTGCATATAAGTTAAATAAGCAGGGTGACAACATACAGCCTTGACATACTCCTTTTCCTATTTGGAACCAGTCTGTTGTTCCATGTCGAGTTCTAACTGTTGCTTCTTGACCTGCATATAGGTTTCTCAAGAAGCAGATCAGGTGGTCTGGTATTCCCATCTCTTTCAGAATTTTCCACAGTGTATTGTGATCCACACAGTCAAAGGCTTTGGCATAGTCAAGAAAGCAGAAATAGATGTTTTTTTTCTGGAACTCTCTTGCTTTTTCGATGATCCAATGGATGTTGGCAATTTGATCTCTGCTTCCTCTGCCTTTTTAAATCCAGCTTGAACATCTGGAAGTTCACAGTTCACGTGTTGCTGAAGCCTGGCTTGGAGAATTTTGAGCATTACTTTACTAGCATGTGAGATGAGTGCAATTGTGCGGTAGTTTGAGCATTCTTTGGCATTGCCTTTCTTTGCGATTGGAATGAAAACTGACCTTTTCCAGTCCTCTAGCCACTGTTGACTTTTCCAAATTTGCTGGCATATTGAGTGCAGCACTTTCACAGCATCATCTTTCAGCATTTGAAATAGGTCAACTGGAATTCCATCACCTTCACTAGCTTTGTTTGTAGTGATGCTTTCTAAGGCCCACTTGACTTCACATTCCAGGATATCTGGCTCTAGGTGAGTGATCACACCATCATGATTATCTTGGTCGTGAAACTCTTTTTTGTATAGTTCTTCTGTGTATTTTTGCCACGTCTTCTTAATATCTTCTGCTTCTGTTAGGTCCATACCATATCTGTCCTTTATCAAGCCCATCTTTACATGAAATATTCCCTTGGTACCTCTAATTTTCTTGAAGAGATCTCTAGTCTTTCCCATTCTGTTGTTTTTCTCTATTTCTTTGCATTGATCGCTGAGGAGGCTTTCTTATCTCTCCTTGCTATTCTTTGGAGCTCTGCATTCAGATGCTTATATCTTTCCTTTTCTCCTTTGTTTTTCACTTCCCTTCTTTTCACAGCTATGTCCAACTCTGTGCAACCCCAGAGATGGCAGCCCATCAGGCTCTCCTGTCCCTGTGATTCTCCAGGCAAGAACACTGGAGTGGGTTGCCATTTCATAGATCCTATCTATATTTTAAATGTTTCCTTTGTTCCAAAGACAGGCATTAACATGTATACAATGTAGTTATAATGAGCTGACACCAAGGTTCAAAATTTAAGATAATTACTGGGCTATTGGAAGGTAGCGGGTCAATGAGTTTAGTGTTAGTGACATGAATAAGCTCCAATTAAAGTGAAAAATATTCTGAAAGGTCATTATGAGGGACCAGAGTATGTAGGAGGTGAATAAGAATATTCTTACCACAAAAAGGCACAGCCCATGTGCTCCTTGAGCTCAAGGACTAAGTCTCATTTATCCCCGTATCCCTCAAAACTATGAACTTAATCAGATCAGATCAGTCACTCAGTCGTGTCCGACTCTCTGCGACCCCATGAATCACAGCACGCCAGGCCTCCCTGTCCATCACCAACTCCCAGAGTTCACTGAGACTCACGTCCACCGAGTCAGTGATGCCATCCAGCCATCTCATCCTCTGTCGTCCCCTTCTCCTCCTGCCCCCAATCCCTCCCAGCATCAGAGTCTTTTCCAGTGAGTCAACTCTTTGCATGAGGTGGCCAAAGTACTGGAGTTGAACTTAATAGATGCTCATAAATAATCATTCAATAAATGAAAGAGAAAAATATTAGTGAGGTGGCTCCTGCCTCTTGGAGCCTCTTCCTGAACCTAGCATTACAGGAACTCAGACAAAGCTCAGACAAGTTTGAGAGTTTTGAGTTTTGTCCCAGCATTGTACACAAAATGATGAAGCAGAACTTTCTAGTGGTATTCTTTGAATCCAGGCCCTTAGTTGTGATCCATAAGGATGGTTTTTGCAATACTGCAGTAATTTTTCTCCCCTGTATGCATAGCTACTCTCCTATAATTTCTTCAGATGAGACACATTCTCATTTTCTGCATTAAATGCTCTGTGTGGCCAACATTCATGTATACTTTAAGATTTCTACAAGATCCCAAATGATGAATGAATGAAGATAGAATTAAAATATCCTTTAGCTAAGTTTGTATATTTTAATCATTGCACCTTGCTTTTCTTGTCCTTTACTAATGTGGTGTGATGGTTCTTGTATCCTGGGGCTGTCTTAAGGAAGAGAAATTTTTAGAAACTCAAGAAAATAAGCAAACAGATAAATTGTATTTGCATAGCTCTGCTGCTACTGCTAAGTCACTTCAGTCGTGTCCGACTCTGTGTGACCCCATAGACGGCAGCCACCAGGCTCCCCCATCCCTGGGATTCTCCAGGCGAGAACACTGGAGTGGGTTTGCATAGCTCTACATCAAATTAAATTTTTGTCAGTGGAAGTACAGTTCTTTTTTTTAAATTTGTATTATTTTATTATTATTATTTTTTTTTACTTTACAATATTGTATTGGTTTTGCCATACATCAACATGCATCTACCATGGGTGTACATGTGTTCCCCATCCTGAACACCCCTCCCACCTCCCTCCCCATACCATCCTTCTGGGTCATCCCAGTGCACCAGCCCCAGTTCTGATAAGAAGTAATTGAAATACTCTGATCTCTGCTAATAAAAATAAAGAATCAACATCATCTATTTAGTTGAGTCCAGTGGCTCTCTGGAAGATAGGAACATGGACAACAGCAGAAGTTTTTATTAAGGACATCCTCAGTTCTCTACCCTCCACACAATTAACAAGTTGCCTGCTCAGAGTGTGCTGTCCAACCATGTGTATGACATAATTTAGTCCAAGTGAGCTCTGAGTGGGGACATAATCTATGGAACAAGAAGTTATGATATTTTGCTTTAAGCCTAAATCGTCTGTTTTTTTTCTTTCGCTACTTTTTTTTTCGCTACTTTTTTGTCGCTACTTTGACTTCCCGGGCAGTCCAGTGGTTAAGACTCCATGCTTCCACTGCAGGGGCAGGTGTTCAAACCCTGGTTGGAGAACTAAGATTCCACATGTCGTGTGGCAAGGCAAAACTAAATAAATATTTTTAAATAAAATTGTTTCTACTATTTTACTATTTAGACGAAAATGTGCACTGATTATTTTTACCCTAACAGAATCATAGTTCCATTTGGTATATGATTCAGAATCTCTGGAACCCATTTCCCCTCCATTCTCTTATACATGAGATAAGGTTGGTAGTATTTCCATTCAGAGTCAGGACTATCAAAAATCCAAAAGTGACCCACCTCCTGTCACATTTCTATCTAGAACAATTAAGGTAGGGGTGTGTGTCTTTTTACAATAGTTGGAGCAAATTTTAATTAGCAGAGCTGAATTAGGTGAGTGAGGATGAGCTGGACAGAAAAGATTGCCTGGGAAAATTCCTTAAGGAACCAAAACTTGAAAAGTAATCTGGCAGCAGTTGTGAGCCTATCTAGCACACAAGCTTACTTACTTGATATTATCGCTCCCCCATGGCCCTCAAGTTGAATGTCACTTTCACAGCCTTTCAAAATGTTCTTTCTTTAAGTTTGACTTATTCACTCTATGACATTATAACACTGCAGAACAAAACTTTCTAGTGCCTTTATAGTAGTTAACCAAGATATTAAATGAAGGTTTAGCCAAAACAGAAGAATATGTATTCATACAGACAGATGGATTATGTGTGTGTGTGTTTGTATTTGTGTAGAAGCCAATTAGGGCTAGTGAGAATTTTGGAATCTCTTTCAAATGCTTGAAAGGTTTTTTGAAAAGAGCTATAAGTGACTTTCACTGAAGCTCTTGTTACCTTTCCTCATTTTGAATTGTGTATTTCTGGCAGGTCTAATTCCTACATGCATTCCTGTAGTTAGATTTAATAATCAAAGGGTAGCTTTTGTTATAGATGCATGGCACTCATTGCCTTTGAAATTACCTAACCTTCTAGACACAGATGAATTCTTAAAATAATTCGTGGACTTCTAAAAGCATGTGTTTGGTATATTGACTGCTAATGGAAAATACTGAAACCCTGGCTAGAACAGAGGACTTGCTCTGATATCAGTGACATCAGGATAGGAATCAAAGGATTCTTTAGCTTAGTCTTTATTTCAGCAACTGATTGTAGCTCCAACGAAATGTACTCATTATCACTGTATCTTCTACCGAGTGTAAAGAGACAAAGTATAAAGGGAACTGTAAGCTTCTCCTTTTAAATGTTGAATAATAGATGTCCTTTTCTCACCATGACTTTGTGAAAAATATGATAATTTTGTTTATCTATAAAGCATGGAATGCCCTCTATCTGCTTTTTACTAGGTTTCCCTTGTTCTGTTGCCTGGAATGGTAGTGTATATTTTACCAGCTATTATCAGTGCTTCTGAGAAAGCACTTTAGAAATATATGTTGGCAAAGTTAGTAATTAGAACTGTAATCTCTGACCTTACAGCATGCATCTGTTTCAGTTTAGGGTTAAAAAAAAGGGAGTAGTCATATCACTGTGCACTTCTTTCTTTGCTCCTCTGGTTTCTGGGATAGAGAAACTTTTTAGAGAAGATAAAATAGCTTAGATTTCTTTCACCATTTTCTTCCCTGTCCATCCTAGGGGAATGAGAGGAAATCTGATGGAATCCTCTCTGAAAATATTTGTACTTTCTCATTTATAATTTTAGCATTTAAAAATGTTTATGCCTATAAGACATACATGTTGTAAGTTTTATCTCTATATTTTAACATTGTGTGTGCACATTCTTAGTGTTCCCTGAATGATGGAGATAATGATAATGATGATCACAGAGAGTCTATCTGAAAAGACTAACTCACATTAAGAATCCTATTGTTCTCATATTCAGATTTTTTTCCTTCTGAAACATTTCAACTAAAACAAATGCCTTGTGTGCTGTGTGTGCTAAGTGGCTTCAGTTGTGTCCGAATCTTTGAGACCCCATGGACTGTTGCCCGCCAGGCTCCTCTGTCCATGAGATTCTCCAGACAAGAATACTGGAGTGTATTCACTGGAGCCATGCCCTCCTCCAGGGGAACTTCCCAACCCAGGGATTGAACCTGAGTCTCTTATGTCTCCTGCATTGGCAGGTGGGCTCTTTATTGCTAGTGCCACCTGGGAAGCAGTCTTCTGCAAATATATCTGGTTCTTTCCTGCTTCTGCTTTTTCTTTTACTTAAATTGTCTTCCTTTCAGGCTCTACAATTCTTGATGCTGCTGCTGCTATGTCACTTCAGTCTTATCTGACTCTGTGGGACACCATAGATGGCAGCCCATCAGTCTCCCCCGTCCCTGGGATTCTCCAGGGAAGAACACTGGAGTGGGTTGCCATTTCCTTCTCCAATGCATGAAAGTGAAAAGTGAAAGTGAAGTTGCTCAGTCATGTCCTACTCTTAGCGATCCCATGGACTGCAGCCTACCAGGCTCCTCTGTCCATGGGATTTTCCAGGCAAGAGTACTGGAGTGGGGTGCCTAGTTTTTCTTTAAGACCAAGCTCATAAATTCCCTCTTTCCATCAAGGTGTGTAGCTATATTACTTTGATGTTCCTCCTTTTACTGTTCAGAGAAGCCACAGTCGGAGGGGAGTCAGTTTTGGCTAGGGAAGTTTTTGATGGTTTGGTGAGGGTAATCTGTGGGTTTTATATGGGGCTATGTTGCAGAAACCAGGGAGTAAAAATAATTCTTTCTAAGGCAAGATCTCTATCAGGATTAAAAGAAACACTTTATTGAAGTATAACTGACATACCATAAGTTTCATCCACTGTTAAGTGCATGATTGAGTGATTTTTAATGATTCATAGTTGGGTAACCATCGGTACAATCCATTTTTAGAACACTCCATCACCCCAAAGATCCCTCCTGTCCATCTATATGTATAAGCTTGACTCTCATCTCCAGCCCCAGTCAACCAGAGAAATTTCTGTTTTATAAGATTCACTTTTATGAGTATTTCATATGAAGGGAATCAAATGTGTATGTCTTCCTTCACTTAGCTTAATGTTTTGAATGTGTGTTTGTTGCTCAGTTGTATCTGACTTTTTGAGACCCTGTGGACTAAAGCCCTCTGGGCTCCTCTGTCCTTGGAATTCTCCAGGCAAGAATGGAGTGGGTTGCCCTCTCCTTCTCCATGTCTTTCACTTAGCTTAATGTTTTTGAGGTTCATTTGTGTTGTGCTACAGTTCATTTTAATTGGTGACTAGGATTCCATAGGATTGATAGATCATATTTTATCTGGTCACTAGTTGATGAAGAGTTGAATTATTGCTAGTTCTATGCTGTGACAATAATGCTGCTAAGAACCAATGTATATAAATAGTTGTGTGGACATATGTTTTCATTTCTCCTGAACATATACTGGTATTGAAATTGCTAGGTTGTATAGTAAGTTAAGTTTAGCTTTAAGAAATAGATGTATTAGTTATCTTTTGCTGTGTAAAAATAAACTGTAAACTTGGTAGCTAAAAAAAACCCCACATATTTATTATCCTATTGTTTTTGAGTCAGGAGTCTGAGCTTGCTTTAACTGGGTCCTCTGGCTCAGGGTCTCTCACAAGGCTATAGTCAAGGTACTAACTGTGGTCTTATCTCAAATCTCAGTTGAGAAAGAATCTGCATCCAAGCTCCTGTGGTTCTTGGCAGAATTTATTTCCTTATGGGGTTGTTGGACTGATGGTCTCATTTTCTTACTGTCTGTCCACCAGAAGATATGTTTACTTCTTTGCCATGTGGGTTCTCTGTAGGACAGCTAACAATATAGCAGCTCACTTGATCAAAGTCAGCGAGAGAGAATCTACTAGCAAGACAGTAGTTACAGTCTTAAAAAATGTAATCATGGAAGCAATATTCCTTTGCCATGTTTTATTGGTTAGAAGCATAGCACCTGTCATAACCAGAATCAAGGGGAGGTGATTACTATTAGGAGGTGGGAATTATTGGGGACCATTTTAGGGCCTGTCTGCTGTACTGCTAAATTGTTTTCTAAAGTGTTTCTAGCATTCGACACTACCACCAACAAAGTATGAGGGTTCTAGTTTCCATCATCCTCACTTGCACCTTACATAGTTTGTCATTTTGATTATGGTCATTCTGGTGGATATGGAGTGTTATCTCAGTGTGCCCTTAATTGCACTTCCTTAGTAATTAATAATGTTGGTCATTTGTTCATGTGCTTATTTTCCATTATTATATTTTGTTGATGAAATGTTTATGCAATTCTTCTACTTTTCTATTTGGTTCAGTTCAGTTCAGTCTCTCAGTCGTGTCTGACTCTTTGAGACCCCATGAATCACAGCACGCCAGGCCTCCCTGTGCATCACCAACTCCTGGAGTTCACTCAAACTCATGTCCATCGAGTGATGCCATCCAGCCATCTCATTCTCTGTCATCCCCTTCTCCTCCTGCCCCCAATCCCTCCCAGCATCAGAGTCTTTTCCAATGAGTCAACTCTTTGCATGAGGTGGCCAAAGTACTGGAGTTTCAGCTTTAGCATCAGTCCTTCCAGTTAACACCCAAGACTGATCTCCTTTAGGATGGACTGGTTGGATCTCCTTGCAGTCCAAGGGACTCTCAAGAGTCTTCTCCAACAACACAGTTCAAAAGCGTCAATACTTTGGCGCTCAGCTTTCTTCACAGTCCAACTCTCACATCCATACATGACCACTGGACAAACCATAGCCTTGACTAGATGGACCTTTGTTGGCAAAGTAATGTCTCTGCTTTTGAATATGCTATCTAGGTTGGTCATAACTTTCCTTCCAAGGAGTAAACGTCTTTTAATTTCATGGCTGCAGTCACTATCTGCAGTGATTTTGGAGCCAAAAATAAATAAATAAATAAAGTCTGACACTGTTTCCATTGTTTCCCCATCTATTTGCCATGAAGTGATGGGACCAGATGCCATGATCTTCGTTTTCTGAATGTTGAGCTTTAAGCCAACTTTTTCACTCTCCTCTTTCACCTTCATCAAGAGGCTTTTTAGTTCCTCTTCACTTTCTGCCATAAGGGTGGTGTTATCTGCATATGTGAGGTTATTGATATTTCTCCTGGCAATCTTGATTCCAGCTTGTGCTTCTTCCAGCCCAGCGTTTCTCATGATGTACTCTGCATATAAGTTAAATAAGCAGGATGACAATATACAGCCTTGACATACTCCTTTTCCTATTTGGAACCAGTCTGTTGTTCCATGTCCAGTTCTAACTGTTGCTTCCTGACCTGCATGCAGGTTTGTTAAGAGGCAGGTCAGGTGGTCTGGTATTCCCATCTCTTTCAGATTTTTCCATCAGGTAATTATTTATTTGTAAGGATTTTTTAAAAATATATATTCTAAATACAAGTTCTTTATCAGATATATGATTTGCATATTGTTTTTTCCAGGCCTTGGTTTTTTGTTGTTGTTGTCGTTCTTTTACTAATGTATTTTGAAGTGCAGGTTTTTTCAACTTTGATGAAATTCATTCGTTGACAGTCTTTCTTAATGGATCATATTTTGGTGTTATATCCAAGAACTATTTGCTGAGGTTCTCAAGGATTTTTCTGTGATGTTTTCTTCTAGTCATTTTATAGTTTTAGATTTTATATTTAGGTGTAGAGCACGTTCTGGGTTACTGTTTGTGTATGGTGCAGTGTGAGGGTCCAAATGCACTCCTGATATTGCTAATTTGTGTCTTCTTTCTCTTTTTTTAAGCTATTCTATGTATAATGTGTTAATTTTGATCATCTTTTCAAAATAAAATCAGGTCTTTGATTCTTTTTTAAAATCCACTGTTTTCCTGTTTTTATTTAACCTATTTGGTTTCTAATCTCTATCACTTTCATTTTCTATTTGCTTTGGGTTCTGTTTTTTGTTCTTTTTGTAGTTTCTTAAAGTGGGATCTTCGCTTATTGATTTGTGATCATTCTATTTTGCTAATATAGAGGTTTCTACATATGTCTCTCTAATAAATATGTTTTGATTGCATCATGCAAATTTTAATCTGTAGTGTTTTCATTTCAATTTAGTTAAAATATTTTCTAATTATACTTGTGATTTCATCTGTGATGTGTATTAGAGTTCGTTTCCAAATGCTTAGAGGTCTGTCAAAATTCTTTTATTGCTTCTAATTCTGTTGTGGTTGGAGAATGTATTTTGTATTTTACAATCATTTTAAATTTATTGAGACTTATTATGGACTGTTACATGTTCTTTCCCAGGAAGGTTCACATTCACTGAAAAGAATGTGTATTTTGCTCTTATTGTGTGTGAAAGTGAAAGTGAAGTCACTCAGTCATGTTTGACTCTTTGTGACCCTATGGATGGTAGCCTACCAGGCTCCTCTGTCCATGGGATTTTCAATGCAAGAGTACTGCTATTGTGTGTAGTGTTCTTATAGATGTCAGTTAGGTCAGCTGACCTTATCCTTACTTATTTTCTATCTTTCTGTTTTATCAGTTATTGAAACTCAGATTAAAGTCTCAAACTATTATTATTGAATTTCCTACTGCTTATTTCAATTATATCAATTTTTGTTTTGTGTATTTGTGATTCTTTTCAGTTCAGTTCAGTTCAGTCGCTCAGTCGTGTCCAACTCTTTGCGACCCCATGAATCGCAGCACGCCAGGCCTCCCTGTCCATCACCAACTCCCGGAGTTCACCCAGATGCTTATATTATTAAGTTTCCCTAATGAAATAATACTTTATCACTATTAATTGGCCATCTTTGTCTTTAGTAACATATGCTTTTCTGTATTAAACGTTATTTTGCCTGATACTAGTATAGCATTTCAGCTCCGTTAAAGTTACAATTTGTGTTGTATATTTTTTGCCATTCTTTCAACCTACCTGACAAAATCTAATCTCCTTTCATGATAAAATACTCAATAAATCTAGGAATAGAAGGTACTTCCTCAACCTGAGAAGGAAATGGCAAAACATTCCAGTACTCTTGCCTGGAGAATCCCATGGACAGAGGAGCCTGGAGGGTTACAGTCCATGGGGTCGCAAGAGTTAGACATGACTTAGTGACTAAACCACCATCACCACCACCTGCCTATATAGGTGAAAATATTCCCCACAAACCCTTTGCTCATTATAACAGTTTATAATCCTATTGCAAGTCTCTGCAATCACAGATAAACAAATGACATTACTTTGGTCTTATTCTCTTGGTAATCAACACTGAATATTCATTGGTAGGGCTGATGCCGAAGCTGAAGCTCCAGTTTTTTGGTCACCTGATGTGAAGAGTTGACTCAATGGAAAAGACCCCGAGGCTGGGAAAGATTGAAGATAGGAGAAGGGGATGACAGAGATGGTTGGATGGCATTCAGTGGACATGTGTGTGTGCAAACTCCAGGGGATGGTGAAGGACCTGGAAGCCTGGCATGCTGCAATCCATGGGGTCACAAAGAGTCGGACATGACTGAATGACTGAACAACAACAATAACCTAATGTGGCTTCCTGGGTGTCTCAGTGGTAAAGAATCCACCTGCCAATATAGGAGATGTGGGTTTGATCCCTAAGTCAGGAAGATCCTCTGGAAAGCAAAGTGGCAACCCACTCAGTATTCTTGCCTGGCAAATCCCCTGGGCAAGGGAGAATAGAGGGCTACAGTCTATGGAGTCTCAAAGAGCAGGACACCACTTAGCAGCTAGATAACAACAACCTGATAGAGCACAACTCAGAAAGAAAGCCGAAACAATTATCACCCCTAATACTTAAAGACTAAATGCTTCCCCCTAAGAAACAGGACACTTCATGGGAAACAGATGGGGAAACAGTGGAAACAGTGTCAGACTTTATTTTTTGGGGGCTCCAAAATTAGTGCAGATGGTGACTGCAGCCATGAAATTAAAAGACGCTTACTCCTTGGAAGGGAAAGTTATGCCCAACCTAGATAGCATATTCAAAAGCAGAGACATTACTTTGCCAACAAAGGTCCATCTAGTCAAGGCTATGGTTTTTCCTGTGGTCATGTATGGATGTGAGAGTTGGACTGTGAAGAAAGCTGAGCGCCAAAGAATTGACGCTTTTGAACTTGTTGTTGGAGAAGACTCTTGAGAGTCCCTTGGACTGCAAGGAGATCCAACCAGTCCATTCTGAAGGAGATCAGCCCTGGGATTTCTTTGGAAGGAATGACGCTAAAGCTGAAACTCCAGTACTTTGGCCACCTCATGCGAAGAGTTGACTCATTGGAAAAACTCTGATGCTGGAAGGAATTGGGGGCAGGAGGAGAAGGGGATGACAGAGGATGAGATGGCTGGATGGCATCACTGACTCTATGGACGTGAGTCTGAGTGAACTCCGGGAGTTGGTGATGGACAGGGAGGCCTGGCATGCTGCGATTCATGGGGTCGCAAAGAGTCGGACATGACTGAGTGACTGAACTGAACTGAACTGAAGAAACAGGAACAAGACAAGAATGCCTACACTCTCCATTTGGATTCATCCTTATACTAGAAGGTCTGGCCAGGGCAATTAGATTAAAAAAGGAAAGAAAGAAGGCATGTATACTGGAAAGGAAGAAGAGAATTATTTATATTTGCAGATGATAGAAGTATGTATATAAAAATTCCTGAAGAACAGTTAAAAAAAAACTTCGAGTTGATAAACAAGTTCAGCAGGTTTGTAGAATACAAGATCCATATTCAGAATGTATAATATTCTCTATAGTTGTAAGGACATTTCAAAATGATACTAAGCAAACAATTCTAATTCAATTTACAATGACATAAAAAGTAAGAATACATTTAACAAAAGAAGTATAAAAAGTATACTCTTAAATAACTACCAAACGTCGGTGCAAGAAATTTTAGAAGATCAAAATAATTAAGATAATATGTTAATGGATTTGTAAACTTAATATTGTTAGGATAGAAATACTACCCACATTGAACTACAGATTCAGTACAATTTGCATCAGAATCCCAGATGACCTCTTTGTAAATATTACCCAGATAATTCCAAAATTTCATATGGATTACTAGGGACTCAAAGTAACTGAAAAAATTCTTAATGAAGGAGACCAAACTTGGAGTACTCTCACTTCCCAATTTCAAAACTTAATACAAAGTAAAATTCTGGTATTGACATAAGGATATACATTGATGAAATACAATTGTGAGTCCAAAAATAAACCATACATCTGCAGGCAATTTTTTTTAAAAACAAGGTTACCAAGACCATTTAATAGATTAAAAAAAAAAGTATTTCAAGAAAAGATATTGGAACAATGGGATATCCACATGTCAAAAAAAGGGTCAACTCTTACCTTGCAGTATACGCACAAAACACAAAATGAACTTAAGATCTAAGTATAATAGTTAAATCTACACAACACTTAGAAGAAAACTTAGGGGTAAATTTTCATGACTTTTGATTTGGCCATGGATTCTTAGATATGACACCAAAAGCAGAAGAAACAAAAAATAGATAAATAGGGCTTCATTGAAAGTAAACTTTTCTGCTTAAAATTATACCATCAAGAACCTGGAAGGATAACCCGCAGAGGGAAAAAATTAATTACAAATCACATATCTGATAAGTACTTATTTTAGATTATACAAAGACTCATATAACTGAACAGTGATAAAAAGTTTTAAATTAGGCAGAGGTTCTATATAGGCATTTTACCAAAGAAGATATTGAAATGGGCAATATGATCATGAAAAGATATTTGACATCATTAGCCATCAGGGAAATGCAAATGCAAACTACAGTGAGAGACCACATCGTACATTAGGGTGGCTAGGATCAAAAAGATAAGAAATAGTGTTGGTGAAGATGTAGAGAAATCTGAACCCCTCTATACTGCTGATGGGAAAGTAATGTGGTGCAACCACTTTGGAAAGCAGCCTGGGAGTTCCTCAAACAGTTAAACAGAAATATAGCAACTACACACTAGGCCTATACCCCAAAGAAATGTTGACATATATACACACAAAAAGCTTGTAGATGAATATAGCAGTACTATTCATAATAACCAAAAGATTAAATTAATCCCAATGTACATCAATTGATGAATTGACTTTCCATGGGATTCTCCAGCAAGAATACTCGAGTGTGAGTATTTGAATCACTTTTATGTAGATACATAGAACAGCATAGATGCCCTGAAAAAATTATGCTAAGTAAAAGCAGCTGTGCAGAAAAGGTATTGTATGATTTTACTCATATAGGCAAATCTTTAGATATAGAAGGGCTTCCCAGGTTGCACTGGTGGTAAGGAACCCACCTGCCAATGCAAGAAACATAGGAAACATGGGTTCAATACCTGGTTTGGGAAGATCCCTTATAGGAGGGCATGGCAACACACTCGAGTATTCTTGCTGGAGAATCCCACGGACAGAGGAGCCAGACAGGCTACAGTCTATAGGGTTGCAAAGAGTTGGACACAACTGAAATGACTGAGCACACCTAGATAAAGAAAATAGGTTAGTCATTGCTTGGAACTGGAGGATGAAGTAGAGAATAAATGGTGTTTTATATACAATACAGCATTTCTTTATGAGGTAATGAAAATGTTCTAAAATTGACTGTGTAATGGTTGTATATTACCATTGTGAATCTACCAAAACTCACTGAATTTTTAAAGTGGGTGAATTATATAGAATGTGTACTATAAATAAACTGTTAAGAGTTCTTTAATTTCTTTGAATATATTTATAGTTACATTAAAATCTTTGCCAAATCAATATTTGTATCCACACATTCCTGTTTATTTGCATGTCTCTCATAATTAAAAAAATTAATATTCTAGATAATATAGCAAGTCTGGATTCTATTAAGCTTTCCTTAGTTACTTGCTTGAGCTAAATCTGTATAGTTCGTTTCTCCCTCAAAATGCATCTGTTAATGTTTCTGCTCAAAAAAATTGTTTTTGTCATTATAAGGCTTAACGTCCTAGTGGTTACTCCTTGGAAGTTACTCAGCCAATGATTAAATAGAGGTTGTATTCAAATACCTTGAGACAGTAACCCTTTCATCATCATCGTGGAATCTTTATGTGAATCTGCATGTGGGCTTGCGAGTATATTGAAATCTCAGGCTTTTGCTTTCCATGGGGTCCTGCATGTGCACATGGCATCATGCTCAGCCAGGGATTAGTGGATGGCTGGGGACCTCTCTGGACTCTCCTGTACACGTATAGCCTTAGACATGAGCACAGTTTCCAGACCGCCAGGTGTGTGTGGATACTTATCAAGGTTCTCTACATCGAACCCATCCCTTATCTCCCCATTGAACATCTGGCTAGTCTGTCATTCCATTGCTTGTCCCAACTGGTGCTGCAACCTCTTTCCCTGTTACTAAAATTCCTACTGCTTTATGCTTATGTGCCTGAATGTGCAGTTTTTCTAATTTCTGCTTCAAACCTAGTGAGCCCCTGCTGGTGTTGAAGCAGCTGGTTCTCACGACTTGTCCTGCCATATTACAGAACTATTGCAGTGACCAACCTGGGACAGGGTTATTGGCGAAGTTTTGCTCAAGAAGGCTATCTATAGACTGTCACTGTTTTTGCCATAGGTTTAGTACTTTTTCTTTGAATAAGTTTTTTTTTTTTTTCCCTAAGACTTTGGTTGATTTCCAGAGTCTTGAAATGGTTGTGACAATTTTGTCAAGCTTTATTGTTGCTTTTTTTGGAGAAAGGATTTGGCAAGCTCCTTTCTTTGTGCTGATCACACTTGGTTTCTATTGTCTGCAGAGAATGGCTATACAAAAAGTCATATATTGTGGATCTCAATTTTAGCAGCACAGAAAATAGAACTTTGGCCTTTCATTCTACTTTCTTGACTCATTGGTCTCTAGAAAAGGAAGGAGGCCCATACCGCCTCCTTAAAACAGAGTTAAGGTATCCCATACTTATGCATTATTTATCTCTTCCATTACTTTGTAAGTTCTACTCTCTTCACCAGGGTTTTTTAGTTTGGATTCTAGAATATGATTCCCATTGGGGACTTCCTCTTTTCAAACACAAGTAACAAATTTCAGAGCTTTATTAATATGTTTTTGGGATCAGCTTGCAAAAACATTCATGAGGTAGGTGAAACATATCATATCCAAAGCACACAAAGGGAATTAAGTCATGAAGCAATAAAAAGGTTTACAAGCTGGATAATTCCTTTAGAGATCTCTTCTTGTCCCTCTCCAATGGCACTTTGAACATTCTGTCTCATTGGGCTGTTACCTATATATCTGTCTAAGGTTTATAGCTTCTTGGGCTGTGTCTTATTGTCCCTGTATCCCTAGCATAGTATTTGAATAAAGAAGATGTTCAATAAATATCTTTTTACAAACTCCTTGGAAATATGAGAAAACCCATGTTGGGTTTTTAGTATTGTCTTTATCATGATTTTATTTCTGTCAATAGTCCCTGGTCTTTATCAACTAGAATATTATTAGCAGACAACTTGGTACTGATTGCCAACACTTAATAAATAGTACAGGATCTTCCCTAGTGGCTCAGTATTAAAGAATCCACCTGTCAGTGCAGGACATGTGAGTTCAATCCCTGGGTTGAGAAGATTCCATTGAGTAGGAAATGGCAACCCACTCCAGTATTCTTGCCTGGAAAATCTCATGGACAGAGGAGCCTGATGGGCTGTAGTGCATGGGGTCACAAGAGTGAGACATGACTGAGGGTGTGTGCAACAAACAATATAATTTCAATTCTCAAGGAAATGCACTTGTTTTGTAAATGTAGCTACTATGGCAGTATGACACAGATATTTATTAAGATGTTCATTTTTCCAGAAAAATTAAGCCTATCCAATTTTCATTTGTCAATCTCTTGTCAGGAAAATGATAATATATTTTGGAATGATGATGAAATAAATGAGCTAAGCACAAACAAACAATTACAAAAAAATGATGCTAATCCAATAATAAAGACTCATAGATACTGCTCTTCTTTAATTTTTATTTCAGGGTATAATTTACTTTATAATTTAAGGATTTATTAATTGGATATGGAAGTCCCCTAATGTATTATATTTTATAAAGGATTATGCAAAATATAAACCACAGGTTTGAGAGACAACATGCCTCCAGCTGATAGAACCTACAAATTAAAAAATCTTTTTTGAGGGCTGTGACTACATTGGCATAAATGCTAAAATATTAATAACAAATTCTAGTAGCAGTACCTTCTGTTTTTCCTCTCAGAGAAATTTAAGATGGCTGCAATTTTTTTGGAGGATCTGTGTAACAAGGATGCCAATTGCCTATATTATTTTTCAATGCAAATAGATTGACAATAAAATTACAGCCACATTTTTCCATTCCTGATGCTGCTGCCAAGTCGCTTCAGTCGTGTCTAACTCTGTGCGACCCCATGGACTGCAGCCTACCAGGCTTCTCTGTCCATGGGATTCTCCAGGCAAGAAAACTGGAGTGGGTTGCCATTTCCTTCTCCAATGCATGAAAGTGGAAAGTGAAAGTGAAGTCACTCAGTTGTGTCTGACTCTTAGTGACCCCGTGGACTGCAGCCCACCAGGCTCCTCCATCCATGGGATTTTCTGGGCAAGAGTACTGGAGTGGGGTGCCATTGCCTTCTCAGGGGTTTTATATCAGACCCAACGAATTAGGTTGGCAAAGAAGATATTCTACACTAGCTTTGAAGGTCTATTTTCTTAAAAAACCTTGTTTGAAAGTATAGGAGATTGTTCTTAGATTGCAGTGTTTGAAATTTATGATGCAAGAACTTTTAGTAAATTGCTTTACTGCTTTGAGCCTTAGTTTCCATGTAAACTGAGAATAATACTACAATATTTGAACAATGCCTTCTCTTTTAGAAGGTACAAACTCCTGGGGCTGCCCAAGTATCATAACTTGAACTTGGAACCTTCTCCAGATTTTTCTTCCTCCAATATCTGGGTTTATAAAATTTCTCCATCTACTGTGAACAATTTCACCTTCAACATCCACTGCTCTCTTTGGCTCCTACTGGCAGTGAATATTAATAGAAATAATCTTTTTAGAAAAGAATTATTAGGGGAGAAAAAAGTTTGTTTTTTTTTTAATTTATTTCTAATTCTCTTACAGTCTCTGGCTAGATCTGAAAGTTATACTGAGAAATAAAGATTAATAGATTGAGGAGAAAAACATAAACATTTGATTAATATTAGTCTTTTGTAACATAGGAGCCACTTTAAAGGAAGACAAACTCAAAGAGATGGTTAAATCTGAGTGATGCTGAATACACAGTCCTGGAGAGGAAATGTGATAGGGCAGGATAGAAGTGTAACAAACTGGGGGTAATTTGGCAAGGCCTGTTTGTTCAAATTCTTTTCAGGGTCCATTTCTTCAGAGAGAAGGCTGTTTCTCTGTTCTGGGTATGAGGAGGGTACCCATCACAGAAGAGTTTTATGACTTGCTTAGGGGGAGACGGAGGCGTCTTTATGACCTCCTTAGGGGGAAGCAGGGAAGGTGAAAATAGACTGACCTTCACCCATCTGCTGTGTTCTCAAACTCTTTCAGCGCAAAATACTCAATGTGCCAAGGTGCCATATTTGGGGGAAACATGTTCTGAACCCCATGGGAGTATTTTATGAACCCCTGAACCAACCACATTATTTCCTTGTGCTAATCCTACCTGATTTCCATTGTTTTGCAAAGCATGTAAAAGAGGCTTTTACTTTGGATCTCAACTTCTAGCTGCACAGGGAGCAAACAAGCTTTGGAGTTTCATCCTTTCCTTACTCCCTGCCCCACCATCTCTAGAAACTGGAGAAAAGCAGTGAAGAGACAAGAGAGTCCATCCTTGTGTATTACTTCATCCCCTAACCCATTCATACATATATTCAGAACTAGAAGGAGCTCTAGGTTTGTGTTTTTATAACAATTTGTATTTTTACTCCACTATATAGTGAGGTACCCTGAGCAGCTGAAAAATAAATGTCTTCATTGGAATATTTTTCTTAATTTTGTTCAGTTAGATTCTAAATGAGAGCTAATTGCCAGTGATTGAAGTTGGGTCACAGAGGTAGGAGCACTGAATACTGGCCATTCGACCAGTGGTCAGTGGCAAGGCTCTGGTCCTTCAGCTTTGCGGAAAAAAATTCCCACAAAGACAGAAAGTAGTACAACAAATACTTATTAGGAAGAAAAAGAGTACACTACTTAGACACACGGGTGGACTCCGAGAGAGTCACACTCTGGTGGTGGTTTGAATCACCTTTATGGGGCATTTCTTCCGGGTTTCCTCTGGCCAATCACTTTGACTTGCCTGACTATGAGTCCATATTTGGTATATCTCAGGGTCCTCCCATATGTACGTGCATAGCTTTTAGCCAAGATGGATTCTAGTGAGGAGGCGTATGCAGTTAGCTGGCATCACTTACTATGAGGTGATGTCACCTATACTTTTTGACCTCCAAGGAGACTTTCTGTGTATGTGTAGTTGGAAGAATAAGGAATATGTGGTCTTTCATCTCTTACATGGGCAGGGCTTATCCTCTTCCATCATCCTGCTTTTATGGAGTTTCTGCTATTATGGAGTTTCTGTCCACAGGGGAGAAATTGTTCAGCCTATCTATCTATCTCCTGCCCATTTATCTCCTGCCTCAATAAAATGAATAAAGTTTTCTAATGATACATGAATTTTCTTTTGCAGTGTGACAAAGCAAACTCTAATTTAGTGGCTTTACAGATGACTGGATAAAGAAGATGTGGTACATATTTACGATGGAATATTACTCAGCCATAAAAGGAATGCATTTGAGTCAGTTCTAGTGAGGTGGATGAACCTAGAGCCTGTTTTACACAGTGAAGTAAGTCAGAAAAAGAAAAACAAATATAGTATATTAACGCATATGTACGGAATCTAGAAAGATGCTTGATGAACCTATTTGTAGGAAAGGAGTGGAGACTCATATGTAGAGAATGGACATATGGAATACAGTGGGGGAGGGAGTGAGTGGGACGAATGGAGAAAGTAGCATTAATGTGTATACACTATCCGGTGTAGGACAGATAGCTGGTGAGAAGTTGCTGTGCAGCACAGGAGCCCAGTCTGGCGCTCTGTGATGAGCTGGAGGGACAGGATGGGGGATGGGAGAGAGGGGAGAGGGGAGAGGATGTATGTATAATGGCTGATTTGTGTTGCCATATGGCAGAAGCCAACACAACATTGTACACATTTTTTTAAAAAATTGTATAAAAAATTCAATTAAAAAAATAATATAACCATTTAGTTTGTTCACAAGTGAGTGTTAACTAGATGAATCTGTTACCAAATTAAGTCATATGGACCCTGCTCAGGTCCTAGCCCAGCCCAGCCCAGATATCTTTCTTATCTCTGAAACCTTTTAACTTAAAGATTTATGCTCACTCTTTCTAAAGGTGGTGATGGGGTTGGCAGATTTTGAGCAAGGAAACTCCTGCTAAAGGTGGGGAGTTGAAGAGTTTTGAGCAAAAAGATCTGGAGCAGCTCTGGCAACAGATCTGCTCATCTGACCCGGATCAGCCAATCCCTGCTAGGCTTGCTAGTGTATCTGCATTTTGCTGGCAGGTTGGCTGGTTGGTCTAGCATGGTCTCACTAACATTTCAGGTGGTTGGCTGGCTGACAACCCAGAACAACCTAGGTGATAAATGCTCCTGTCTCTCATCAGCTAGGAGACTAGCTCTGGTTTTTCATATAGCAGCTGATCAAGAGTGCCTACGAAGGTACAGAAAAAGGCCTAGGCTTAGAACTGACGCATAACAGTTTTGCCACATTCAACTAGCTAAGTAAATTTATAAGGCAGGCTAAGTACTAGGAAAACTAATTTCTTGATGAGAAGATCTGCAAAATTATATTGAAAGAGATGTGGATACAAGTTGGGCAGTAATCGCATCCATATTTTGCAAATCAAAATATCAAATGGTGTTGATATAATAGCAACAGAATAAGATACTTTTCCCATTTCCTAATTAAGGATGAGAAAAGTCTGTGATTACCATTGACTTTTCAATTTTCAACATCATTTTTTTTTTTTTCTGGCCAAATTTTGCCAAGTAAGCAAAGATCAAATGCTTTGCTTTCTAATTTTTCGCAATACTACTAAAAACTTCACTCCTTAGCAAATTGAAATGTTGCAGAATTGAGAGAAATACATCTTATATATTTTGGAAGAAACTTCTTTCTAGGGATAGTATCAGTTAATGATTCTAAAATATATAATTTCAGGTTATTATTTCCAAAGACCACATTCATACCCATTAATATGTCTAAATAAGTGCTTCTGGAAAAGAGCTAAATTTTGTTTTGCTTTTTTATTTTTGTTGCATGAAGTTTCTTCATTTTGTTTGAAACTAACATATTAATTTGATTTCAGAAATTAAGACTGCTGAATTTTTAGTGAGAAAGAGAATACCAGAAATTGAACCAGCAGAGTTTGTCTTTTCCTGAACAAAGAGACTCCCAGAAGGCTGTGGCCTTTGAATTATTGACACTGCTCTAAGTCTTGAAAGTCACTTGGGGAATAGATCAAGCTCAATAACACAAAGTTTTTCTATTATTTCTCCTATGGATAGTTCATTAAAACTCATGTAGACCCTGAGGATACCCTTTGATATACTAAATTATGCTTGCCTGAAAGAACTAAAACAACATCCAACAGTTTCTAAACTGAAACTAAGGTGTCCTGTGGTTTGGGACACTTTGAATTTTAAAGATAAGTTACAAAAGCATTGAAATTTTTGTTCTCATATTTTTGCTATTGTCATCACTGTTTTTTATTCTGCATAAGATTAATGTTTGGATTTGGCTAGCAACTGCTTCTCTCCAGTGGAAACTTTTCAATTTACAAGTTAAAGAAGTTGTATTTCTACAAATGCCCTAAGTAAAAGTATCTTGAGATGTAATACTTTCATGAAATAGTAGAATTTTGGGTGCATATTATTTGCTTTCATAGCAATAAATAAAGCACCCAAAAAAATCCCTGAAAAGTTTTTCATCTGCAGCATCACATTTGCTAACAGCCCCTCAATCATCAGCAAATTTTATTTCCTATTTATACTTAAGTAGATTCCAGAAGCTTTTTTACCCTTCAAACAATCATTTTTAAACTATAAATATCTTCAATAGTATAAAAAGCCTATTTTACTTTTTTAAAGCAGAGAGAAAATACTTATCATTGATGTGAGTGAAGACAATTATTCTTAAAAAATATACAGCATAAAATTAAGCTTAAAAGTGATCATTTCCAAAAAGAAAGTTTCTCAATGATTAGGTATAATATGGATGAGGGCCATTTCTTTAAGCTTCAAAAATCATTAAAGATTTGAAGAAATATAAAAAGGAAGAAAGAAAAGTATATCTACTAACTCAAATGCTTCATACTGTCAGAATTAAATAGCCATTTCTATTTTCTTACCATTGCTGTATCAAAAGACAAGATTATTTTTCCTTTAACTTTTCTAAGACTAATGCTTTAGACCTCTCTGTTTATTGTATCTCAGTGTTCTACTGGAGTTTGTTGCACAGCAAATAGGAAAACCAAAATACTATTATGGACTCTAAGCTTAATATTATAATAGTAATAATAAAAGTACTTAAAAAAACTTTAAGTAAGCACTTTAACTATGTTTGATATTGGCCTTGTGCTTGTTTTTCTCCCAATTTATATGACCCCAATGTGAAGAAAGAAATGTACCAAGTTGTCTTTTTTCAGGTACTATCTATCCTCATGGTGGAAGGAAAAATACTATCCATTGTACCAAGGCATTGAAACATCCAGAAAATACTTAAAGATTATTTTAAGAATCACCTTAGGATTATATACCTATATTCTTATAAGGGACACTAATTTTATGTGAAATTGTTACTCATCTCTGAAGTAAGTAAGAGTATGCTCAGTTTACAATGGCTAATTTTCTCAGTTGCAGAGGGTTGATTTCTTTTTGCTCTTCATTCACTTTTGTGTTCATTTATCCATTAATTTATTCAGAAAATATGTGTAAGGTACTATGGGGGTCTAAATATATTTAAGACAAAGATTAAATCTTAAGCAGCTTCCTTACTTAGCAAGAGATGGCATACTGTACTGTAAATATGCAATATAGAGTAAATATATTATATAAATAAAATATACCATAATATGGGAAGTATATCAGAGAAGGATGACAGGGTTATTGATGAGACAGAGAATTAGGACTGGGGTTAATAGGCATCCAGGTAGGCATGTGCAGTGGGCTGTATGTCTGTGCTCCTCCCAAATTCATATGTTGAATCTTAATCCCAATATAGCATTTAGAAGTAGGCTGTTGGGAGGTAACTAGAACATGAGGATGGAGTTCTCATGAATGAGATTGATGCCTTTGTAAGAAGAGCCTAGATAACTGGATAGCTGTCTTTCTACCATGGAAACTCAAAGAGATAAGATGGCTGTAAACCAGGGAGTGAAATGCATCAAGAAACTGACCATGCTGACATCCTGACTTCAGACTTCCAGCCCCCAGAATGATGAGAAACAAATGCTTGTTTAAGCCATTTGGTTTAGGGTAACAAATACCTAAAAAGGTGAAACAGAATGGGCTAATAGAAGCTGGATGAGTTTTGAGTGCATTCTAGAAGAAGGTGAGATTATGGTAAAGAGAATTTTAAGGGTGATTCTGGTGAGAGCCTGAAAAGGATAGAGGAGAGATATAGACCAAATTTCCTTCTCCTTGGACCTTAACATAAATAATCACATATGAAAATGGATGGTAAATGTCATTCTGATGTGGTCTCAGATGAAAATAAGGAACATGTACTTGTGCAATGCAGAAAGTGGCAAAGAAATTGGCTAAATTGTGCTCATGTTCTAGTAGTTTGTGGAAGATAGAACTTGGGTAAGATGAAATGCATACTTAGCTAGATTTCTATGCAAAATGTTGGAGTGGCTTGGTTTCTCTTGTTTACAGTAAAAATGTGAAAAAAGAGAGAACTTGAAAATGGAATCATTAAGCAAAAAGGATTTGCTTTGTTTGGAGAAAATTTTCAGCCTCTATGTATTGCAAAAAATGAAAGAGCCTGCTGTAAGAAGAGACATGAGAAGGACAATCTCTCTCCGTCATGTGAGGAAACAGTGAGAAGATGCCCTTTTGTAAACCAGGAAGACAGCACTCATCAGGAACCAAACCGGCCTGCACCTTGGTCTTGGACTGCCCAGACTTCAAAACAATGAGAAAAGAGTGTTTGTTGTTTAAGATTCTGTCTATGGTATTCTGTAATAGGAGCACAAACTGACCAAGACATGTCTCATCTGTGAGATGAAAAGATTGAACTGAATATTCTCCCAAGGCCGTTAGAGCTCTATGCTCTGCATTTGTAGCCTGAAGCTTTCTGTTTGAGGAAATGCAATCAAAGTGAAGGACTTGTTACTAATGAAAACGTGAGAGATTAGACTGAGCAGGGAAGGGATGGAAGTAAGAATGTATTTATAGAAACGAAGCTACTGTTCTGCCACAAGTCTGTATAGAATCTTATGCAGCCCAGGAGACAAAGTCCAACAAGCCTAGTACATGTGAAGAAGTCTTCTTCTTCATCATCTTCTTCAGGGATGTAGACTTTTTTACCTGGAGGAGAAGTAGGGCAAAGGCCCTTCAGATAGAGAAAACAGTATTAAAGATGAACAGACAGAAAAGCATGGCAGAGGTAGGAAGGAACAGGCATACTTGCAGATTTATGAGTGTTACAGTTACTCTTGGTGTCCCGGCTAGCATTTCAGTTCTGCCTGAAGGCTGGCCACAAGTGTGTGCTCAGTCTGCAGGCTGGAAGTATCAAGGAGTTAATGCACTCTATAACTGCCCTCAAAATATGACAGGCGGAAGTTAAAGGACGAATATCACAGGGCCCTTGCCTTTTGGGTAGAATAATTGTGAGGTGTGCTCTATATGGTCACTGAGAATCTGTGAGGAATTGTGCACATATAAGCCCATATGGTAATCACTTATTAGCATACTCTGACTTTTTTCTCCTGGCATTTTCAGTTCATATCTCCATTTGGTGCATTCTGGCACCACCTTCCAAGTTACATCTCCACCCCATCCAGAAGTCTTCTAGGGAGACCTAACCAATGTGAGTGAGTAGTAAGGTATAATTAGAATTCAGTCATTATGAGAGTGTAGGTAAGAGAGTGGGGTTTCTCTGATGGCTCAGTGGTAAAGAATCCGCCTGCCAATACAGGAAAGATGGGTTCGATTCCTGGGTCAGGAAGGAGAAGGAAATGGCAATCCACTGCAATATTCTTGCCCAGAAAATCTCATGAACAGTGGATCCTAGTAGGCTCTAGTTCATGAGGTTGCAAAAGAGTCAGACATGACTTAGCAACTAAATAGCAACAATAACATCATCTAAGAGATATGCCAGATGTTGAAGGGCTTTATTTGACATTCTGATGACTTTAGACTTTGTAAGTGGTGAGAAGCCACTGGAGGCTTGTGAGGAGAATGACATAATTAGTTTAGTGTTTTAAAAGATAATTCTGTCAATAATGAGATGCAGGAGTGATTACTTATATCTCTGTGATAATTTTTTAAATAATAAGGGTCAAAGAAGACATATGTGACATTAAGAGAAGTCAGACTTATTGCAGTGGGAGAAATGGTGAAATGTAAGTAGGCTAGATTTGGGCAGAGGTACAAAGGTCAGGAACAGAGACAGGCTGAATTTACCTTTGATTCTGTTTGAGAGTGGCACCCTAAGTTCATTTGGAAAGGTAGATGCTAAGTGGGAACTGACCAGCATCAGAAGAGCTGATCTTCTGATCAGAAAGCTAGGAACTAAAACTTCCAACTTTAAAGTTAGTACAACTCCCTACTTTTGTTATTAGATATTAGAGATATTTGGTTAGGGAAGTAAAAGTGAAGTCATTCAGTCGTGTCCGATTCTTTGCGACCCCATGGACCGTAGCCCATGAGGCTCCTTCATCCATGGAATTTTCCAGGCAAGAGTACCGGAGTGGGTTGCCATTTCCTTCTCCAGAGGGTCTTCCCCATCCAGGGATCAAACCCGGGTCTCCCACATTGCAAGCAGATGCTTTTACCCTCTGAAAGGGGTGGTCAATTGTGACATTAAAAGAATCTACAGAAGGAGTGTAGGAGTCCTTTATGTTCTTAACAGAACTGCTGAAATAACTGGCTGCTTGGCAGAAAGTGAAGAGGAACTAAAAAGCCTCTTGATGAAAGTGAAAGTGGAGAGTGAAAAAGTTGGCTTAAAGCTCAACATTCAGAAAACAAAGATCATGGTATCTGGTCCCATCACTTCATGGGAAATAGATGGGGAAACAATGGAAACAGTGTCAGACTTTATTTTTCTGGGCTCCAAAATCACTTTAGATGGTGATTGCAGCCATGAAATTAAAAGACGCTTACTGCTTGGAAGAAAAGTTATGACCAACCTAGATAGCATATTCAAAAGCAGAGACATTACTTTGCAAACAAAGGTCCGTCTAGTCAAGGCTATGGTTTTTCCAGTGGTCATGTATGGATGTGAGAGTTGGACTGTGAAGAAGGCTGAGCACTGAAGAATTGATGCTTTTGAACTGTGGTGTTGGAGAAGACTCTTGAGAGTCCCTTGGACTGCAAGGAGATCCAACCAGTCCATTCTGAAGATTAGCCCTGGGATTTCTTTGGAAGGAATGATACTGAAGCTGAAACTCCAGTACTTTGGCCACCTCATGCAAAGTGCTGACTAATTGGAAAAGACTCTGATACTAGGAGGGATTGGGGGCAGGAGGAGAAAGGGACGACAGAGGATGAGATGGCTGGATGGCATCACTGACTTGATGGACATGAGCCTGAGTGAACTCTGGGAGTTGGTGATGCACAGGGAGGCCTGGCGTGCTGCGATTCATGGGGTCGCAAAGAGTCGGACATGACTGAGCAACTGAACTGAACTGAGGACATAGAGTCCATTTTTTTCCCCAATTATCTTCAGTGTTTCCCTGTAAGGTAGATGAAGATAAGGATGATGGTAAGTTTGAGAAGAACAGCTGCTGCCATATACATTGTACAGATGAAGAAATTGGAACAAAGTGGCATGCAGATATTCTGAGGCTCAAAGTAACTTAATAGCTGTCATTAGGACCCCTCTTTTGACTGTTAGTTCAGTTTGTTACACATAGTAAGAAGGTACAGATACCTGATTGTTTAAAAGAGTTAAGAGTAGATGGCTTAAAATTGCTTGGAGCGTTAGAATAGCAGGAGGGATTAAGGAGCTTGTTCGGTTGAAACATTTCTATACTCGTTTAACTCTGATAGGTGTAGTCGACTGTGCCAGGCAACTGGCAAATAAATTCCATCCAATGACTCCAGGGCTCCCTTGATAAATAGTTATTCTTTGGCAGTCCATATACTTGCAACCCATTTAAAACTAAGTCTGTGAACCTTGCTGATTGGGTAAGTTGAAATCAATAGTGGCCAAAGAGACAGAGATTCACTGCACAACGGATCAATGTAGAACTCTCTGTTGCAAATGAATATGGATCACAGAGGGAAGGAAATCGTGTTCTGTCCTGGGGCTAGTGATTTTCTACAAGTTATATTGCTTTGTAAAATGTGCTGCACTCTTTGGCAAATACTTATTCAGGGCCTTCTGGACTATGGTATGTGCACTGTTTGCTAAGTGAGCTACAGAGCTAAAATCCTGTGTATCTTATTAGTGCTAACTGGAACCTGGCATATGGATACTTGCAATGAGGTATGCTGATAAGCATGGTGATAGATACTTAGATAGATACTTAAATGCAGATATTTTATGCATTCATTTAGAAAAGTCATTTGAAAAATTGAATGTAAAATTCAAAAATTTCTGTGTGAAACCAAGTTCTGGAGTATTGGTTCAAGCTTATGAACATAAATTGCCTAAAGCAGAAATCTATTTATTCAATGTTGAATGGTTGCCTTGGAAACAAACCAAGATCATTCTGTCATTTTTGAGATTGCATCCAAGTACTGTATTTTGGACTCTTGTTGACTATGAGGGCTACTCCATTTCTCCTAAGGGATTCTTGCCCATAGTAGCAGATATAATGGTCATCTGAATTAAATTCACCCATTCCCGTCCATTTTAGTTCACTGACTCCTAAGCTGTCGATGTTCACTCTTGCCATATCCTGCTTGATCACATCCAATTTACCTTGATTCATGGACCTAACGTTCTAGGTTCCTATGCAGTATTGTTCTTTACAGCATTGGACTTCACTTTCATCACCACACATCCACAACTGAGAGCGATGTTTTCGCTTTGACCCAGCCCCTTCATTTTTTCTCTGCTCTTCCATTGTAGCATATCGGACACCTACTGACCTGGGGGTGCTCATCTTCTGGTGTCATATCTTTTTGTCTTTTCATTGTGTTCATGGGGCTCTCAAGGCAAGACTATGGAAGTGGTTTGTCATTCCTTTCTCTGGTGGCCATGTTTTGTCAGGCCCTGACTAGCAGGGACGTGACTTTTAGCCACTCCACATAGCTGGATGACATGCCCAGCACCCTGATTGTCTTACTGCTGGTCCTCATTGAGCTGGTCCACCCATTGCTGGGTGTTGGTCAATGTATTGCCCAGGGGCCAGGGCAGATGCCCTGCCACAGTCTTCACGAAGGGGGTCCAGGGAAGGCTGAAAGCCCTTATTGAGTGCCTACTGATTTTTAAGTCATCATATATACTACTTCAGTAGATACCAAAAGTTCTTCACTAAATACTCAATTCCTGACTTTGAGGAGTTTCTAGTCTAATTGATTCTTACAACTGTATAGTCGGTGACTTAGGATATAATGAAATGAATTAAAATGCTTTAGACTTATCGTCTGAATCTGAATGATCAATGAGAGAGGATTTATTCTGCTATACATTTTTTTTACTTACAAAGCAGTAAATGACCAATTTTTCTCTTGCCATATTGAGTTAATATGTCATCTTTAACTTGTGTTTTATACCTTTTGTGTAAAAGTGATGACCTTCTTGATATTTCAATTATTAAAATATTCCCCTAATTACCCAGTTATAAATCCCACTGCTTTGCACACAGCATTCTTTTTCTGATACTGTGATATTGCCAGTTTTATTCTGTTGCATTAATTATGTCATGCTTGGTTTATCAGGGATACTGTACATCATCAATTAGATGGGTTTTGTTTTGTTTTGGCTTGCTTTTCTATTAATTTGTAGAGGATAAAATCTGGATGAATTGTCTCTTCCAGTTCTAAACCCAGGGGTTTAGACTACCATAATTGTTCAATCCAAAGGATTTATTGTCCTTCAACATAGAGAGTCCTCTAAAGTAGTAGTTATCCTACTTTCTTTCTTTCCAATGAATTTGAAGGGCCAGAGTTCATTCCTCGAGCTGTGAAGTCAAATATTACTCATAGAGCAGAAACAGTATTGTGTAATTATAATCAATATGCAGGTTATTTCTTTATGAAAATCTCTTCCTAACTTCATGGGAAAATGAGATTATGAGATTATGCAAAATTCCACTTGTGCCAACATGTGGACCTCCCGTAGTTATTCCACTAGATGATTGCTTAAGACTTTCGCTCCAGCTTTCAATAGGATAATTCCTGCCCTTTTAACTCATCAGTAAAATCTGTGAAGGATGGGTTTCTTATTATTGGTCACTTTTAATAACATATAAAACTGTGGGCATTTTATGAAAACAGTCCTTCTAGATTCATTGACACAGATTTATACTTTAAAGCTTTGATTCTTAAACTAAGTTATCCTACTTTATTCAATTAGTAAATGTAAGACTTTTGTGTAGAGGCTGGAAGTGCTCATAAAAGAACAACATATAAAGTATTGAATATATGAAAATTTATAGATAAATTCCTATATGAAGAAAAATTTCTGTTGTTCTTTCCCAGAACTATTATCTGTGGTACTCTGGAAAAGTAATCTTTAGTAAGTTACTTAACCAATGCTATCTTCTGTTTCTTCAACTGAAAACAAAGACAATAATTTAAACTCTACTTCATGGGATTTTATAAGGAAATAAGATAAATCAAATAAAGTATTAATCACAGTGCCAAATTTATAATAATCACTCAGTGATAGTTATTAGCATCATTATTTTTATTACTTTTATTATCATACTAACATGCAAGTAAATTAGTAGTCCCAGAGCCAATTTTTACTTATATTAGTGCTAACAAATCTTTCTGGAGAGACGTGTAGAGTCAATCATACTTCTCTGTAGTTTTTTGTTTTGTTTTGTTTTTGTTGTTTGACTGCACTGTGTGGCATGTGGGATCCTAGTTCCCTGGCCAGGAATAAAACCATGCTTCCTGTAGTGGAAGCATAGATTCTTAACCACTGGACCACCAGGCAAGTCCCCATCCCTCTCTCTATAGCCCCTCACATAGCCAAATTTATGAAACTTGAACACTGTGACGTGTAATTCCAATCAACTGTATATCCTCTTTTTTCCTGGAAGGTTCAGTTGCAAGTTCATCTTACTTGATTGTATATTCATGGTGTGTATCATGTATGCTGTAAAAATGCATAAACAATTTGGCTAAATTTAAGATTGTAGTAGTAGGTTGAAATCTACTAGAAGACTACTATAGTATGTATTAGAAGCAGCCAGGCTTTCCTGGTGGACCAGATGGTAAAGAATCTACCTGCAATGAGGGAGGCCTGGGTTTGATGCCTGGGTTGGGAAGATCCCCTGGAGGGGGACATGGCAACCCACTTCAGTATTCTTGCCTCGAAAATCCCCATGTACAGAAGAGCCTGGCAGGCTAAAGTCCATGGAGTCGCAAAGAGCTGAACATGACTGAGTCACTAAGCACAGCACACACCATAATACAAAACAGAATATGATCCCTGATGGTGAGGGTGGTGCAAAGAGCTTTACAAGTTCAGAGGAAGGAGCCATCACATCAACTGGGGCGATCGGGGAACATGGTAAAAGTAAGGTGGTGTATGATGGACCCTTAAGAGCAGTTAAGATTTCAAAAGGCAGAGTTAGAACCAGAATGGACATTTCAGGGAGAGAGAAGAGCATGAGAAAATTTAAAAGTGGGCAGGCAGGTACCTGAAATGGTGCAGGAAGTTTGTGGTCCAATTATGGCCTGGCGAGAGAGAGTTGGGAGTTGGGAGAGAGAGTTGAAGATAAAAAGGTAGATGCTAAAGCAAATATGAGAAATTCCTAAATTCTAAGAAATCTGTACTTTATCCAGCAAGTAGTAGAGAGCTACTGAACGAGAAAGATTATAATCAGAATAGTGAGATTTAGAGATCAAGGAGATAGCTAAAGAGGCATTTGAGACCGTCTATGTAGGATACATAACATTGCTGAGGAAAGATATTGCCAAGAAACATGCAATGGATGAGGGCTCGGAAGGGCCAAGTAAGCTCGTGATATGAAGAAGGGAAAGAAGAGGTAGAGTCCGTGGATTTGATCCTTTCTTCAGTACTGGTAGAAAAGCAAATATATTATTGGAACTAGGGAGATCTTAAAACATACCACCTTAGGACATTTGCACTTCCCTATACCTGGAATGTACTTCTTCTAGATACTCATATGACTAGTATAACCCTTCAGAAAAATGCAGATGAAGAGCTACTGGCACGACCTATGGAATGACATAAATTTATGGGAAAATCAAGGGAAAAGACATTACTGGGAAGAGGCTTTTCTTAAATAATTCTGTCACCAATGTTACCATTTAATATATATTCAATTTATATAAAATAATATTTCCAGCTTGAAATTATCCCAGTTACAGCTGCTTTATAGGGGAATAATGTAGTCTTTGGCCTCACAGGTGGCTCAGTGGTAAAGAACCCACCTATCAAGTAGGCCACATGGATTTGATCCCTGGGTCGGGAAGATCCCCTGGAGAAGGAAATGACAACCTACTCCAGTATTCTTGCCTGGAAAATCCCATGGACAGAGGAGCCTGTGGAGCTACAGACTATGGGGTTGCAAAAGAGTTGGACACGACTTAGCAACTAAACCATCACAACAAAAGTAGTCCTTTTACTTAAGTATTTTATCTAAATTATTCTCAGAACATCCAAAAAATTTTAAATGTCTCCCCTTGAGTTTCATTAAAATCTCAAGGAGAGTGGAAAAATTATGAATGAAAGTAAATTAAATGATGTTTATAGTTTGAAAATGTTATATAATTTTTAGAATTAAGACTTGATGGGCTTTTTTTTAGAGGATTTAGATTTTAAAGTGAGTAAAAATCCAGCACACTGAAGTCTAAATTGTATATCTTTATTTCTCCCTCCTATTCCTAACTCCTCTTTAACTTGTTATTTCCTTTGCATCTCTGATACCACAATGAAAGTAAATTACTGATGACTGTATTGAGGAAAGCTTTAATGGATTGATAGGTAAGCAAAATAGGATATACCTATATTTATGCATAAAAAGAAATGGAATTTTGATTCATGCTGCATAAGGATGAGCCTGTAAGTTTAAAAATAAAATAAAATAAAATTTCCTAAAAAAAAAAAAGAAAATATTATGCTAAGAGAAAGAAGTTGGATACAAAAGTCACATATTGGGTGATTCCATTTGTATATTTTGCCCCAAATAGGCAAATCCATAGAGACAGAAAACAGATTAGTAGTGGCCACGAATGAATGAGGAGGAGTGAGGAGTGACTGATAATGAGTATAGGCACTTTCTGAGTTCTGGAATGTTCTTAGAGACATAGTGATGACAGTTGCACAACATTGAGAATATTTTTAAACTACAGAATTTTATGTTTAAAAAATACGTTTTCCAGATGTTGGGTGACTTGTTATGTCAATTCAGTAAATTTGATGGTATTATTCCAAGTCTTCTATATCTCTTATTACTTTCTTATTTTCTGTATACCTATTAGATTCTTTTCAGATGTGTGCATGTTCAATTCAGTTCAGTCACTCAGTCACGTCCGACTCTTTGTGACCCCATGGACTGCATGTTTGCATGTTACTTTTTTTTTTTTTTTAAACCTCATGGGTTTAGCTATATCTCCTTGGCTCTGTTGATTTTTGCTTTATATATTTGGATGTTCTGCTTTGGTTCCAGGTTCTTGGCCTCCTTAATCTATAGAAATTGATCAGAGGCCAGACAAGAAATTCAGAAAAGGCCTTGTTGGGGCTCCTGCTATGGAAGAAAATAAACGGTCCCTTTACCAGTTTGGTCTGGGGAAGGTGAAAAAGTGAAAGTATTAGTCACTCAGTTGTGTCTGACAGGCTCTTCTGTCCATGGAATTCTCCAGGCCAGAATACTGCAGTGGGGCTTGTTCCTTATGTGGGATGAGGGTAGGGGTATGTCCAGGGGCAGGCTGGAGGCGTGGCTTGTGTGGTTTGCCCACCCCTTAGGTGGCGCTGTGTGCAAGGGGCATGCACAGTGCTCTGCTTTTGTTCCTTACCCTCTACTTTTGCTCTGGGCTCTTCAAAAGTGGCAGTTGGGTTTTTTGACCTCTTTGTACCCTTTTGTCCAGAATTTGCCCTAAATATGCTTGCATGAAGTTCATTATAGTCTCATATAGTTTCCTTGTACTTTGTTGCTTGAGGATAGGTGTGTCCAGGTGCAACCATTGCAGCACTGAAGCAAAGGGTCCCAGAGTCCATCCTTACCCGGGTCCAGCCCCGGTTGGATCCAGGGATTCCCTCAGGATGACGGCGTCGGTGATTAGAATAGCAAAGCAAAGAGATTAGAGGCTCATTATAACTGGTTTATGTGGAAAATCAATACAACCCGTGACACCAGGTTTGCTCTGACCACGGAGGCTGCAGGCGCTCTCTCAAATCGCTAAAGGTGCCCCACCTTGGGCACCTTCTCGAGTGGGTCTTAGAAGCCCAGGCAAGTAAGTGGTCTCAGAGGACCTCCGCGCTCCAATTAGTTTGATCTGAAGGAAGATTAGAAGAGAAAAGGAGGAAAAGGAAACAAGAAAGAACGACACGGGGAGATCAAGCTTTGAGCAAGGCCCGTAGCTTTATTTTCAAAGGGAGCTTATATACCTTAAGTTGTGCATAGAGGATAATAGGGGGTGTGAAATCATGCAAAGTCAGCAGTCTTTGATCCTTATCAAGACCAGGCTCTCTTTTCTGCAAACTTATCATATACAAATGGTTTAGGTGATTTACATCATCTTCTGGCCAGAAGGCCTGTTAAACATTTTATGACTCTGATAAAGGTTTGTCAACCATAAGACTTATTTTCTCTAAGAGTAATTATTTTAAAGTTTGGCGCCATCCTCCGAAGGTGTTAGATAAAGTTGAATCCCTATAGGGCAGAGGTGCAGTGGGTTTACAACAAGGAAAGAATTTATTACCTTAAGGGTCTAAAGTTGTTAGCACCAAGGCCACTACTTATTTTTTCTGTGTACCAACTATATTAATTAATACATTTCCAAGGATACAATACAGGGGATGTGGAAACTTGGCAGCAAACATTGGCTCAACAATGAAGTCTTCTACTAGTTCTATTCTAACAATTTCTAACTCCCCAAGAGGCTCTATACTATTTGAATATCTTAAGCTTCCCATGCATCTCACGGTTGGGAGACTGTAAACAATCATATGCATAGCTGTAGGAGTCCGGGTAAACCTGTCAGGCAAGTTAGAGAGCCATCTGAGGGGTTTGGATTGAAACACTCCTATTATGCCCAAGAGGCTAATTAGCTAGAGCTCTAAGTTGATTTCCTTCAGAGAAAGGTGGTCAGGGATAGCCCCCCATTAATGTCAGAGGAGTTGGTGAAAGTCGTAAAATAGTAAAACGGACAGATTCTGGTTTTAGGGTAGATGCTCAGGTAGATGTCCAGGGGGGGCCCCTCAAGTCCTGACTCGCCTTTGCATATCAGGCCTCTCCGCATGACCTTTGTCATGGGTGGGAACTCCCGTGCTGGCTCCCGGCACATCCTGTCTCACTTTTAGGCAAGTATACACATATTTAGGATTGTTATGTCTTCTTGATAAATTGACCACCTTTATCTCAGAAAGAAAAATACACAATGGCACATCTTAATCAAATTATTGAAAATATATGACAAAGAAAATATGAAAATATTAAAAGCAGCCAATACGGATGACCATTATATCTACTACTGTGGGCAGGAATCCCTTAGAAGAAATGGAGTAGCCATCATGGTCAACAAGAGTCTGAAATGCAGTACTTGAATGTGATCTCAGAAATGACAGAATGATCTCTGTTCTTTTCCAAGGCAAACCATTCAATGTCACAGTAATCCAAGCCTATGCCCCTACCAATAACACTAAAGAAGCTGAAGTTGAACTGTTCTATGAAGACCTACAAGACCTTTTAGAACTAACACCCAAAAAAGATGTCCTTTTCATTATAGGGGACTAGAATGCAAAAGTAGGAAGTCAAGAAACACCTGGGGTAACAGGCAAATTTGACCTTGGAATGCGGAATGAAGCAGGGCAAAGGCTAATAGAGTTCTGCCAAGAGAATGCACTGATCATAGCAAACACCCTCTTCCAACAACACAAGAGAAGACTCTACACATGGACATCACCAGATGGTCAACACCGAAATCAGATTGATTAAATTCTTTGCAGCCAAAGATGGAGAAGCTCTATACAGTCAGCAAAAACAAGACCAGGAGCTGACTGTGGCTCAGACCGTGAACTCCTTATTGCCAAATTCAGACTTAAATTGAAGAAAGTAGGGAAAACCACTAGACCATTCAGGTATGACCTAAATCAAATCCCTTATGATTATACAGTGGAAGTGAGAAATAGATTTAAGGGCCTAGATCTGATAGAGTGCCTGATGAACTATGGAATGAGGTTCATGACATTGTACAGGAGACAGGGATCAAGACCATTCCCATGGAAAAGAAATGCAAAAAAGCAAAATGGCTGTCTGGGAAGGCCTTACAAATAGCTGTGAAAAGAAGAGAAGCGAAAAGCAAAGGAGAAAAGGAAAGAAATAAGCATCTGAATGCAGAGTTCCAAAGAATAGCAAGCAGAGATAAGAAAGCCTTCTTCAGCAATCAATGCAAAGAAATAGAGGAAAACAACAGAATGGGAAAGACTAGAGATCTCTTCAAGAAAATTAGAGATACTAAGGGAACATTTCATGCAAAGACAGGCTCAATAAAGGACAGAAATGGTATGGACCTAACAGAAGCAGAAGATATTAAGAAGAGGTGGCAAGAATATACAGAAGAACTGTACAAAAAAGATCTTCATGATCAAGATAATCACGATGGTGTGATCACTGACCTAGAGCCAGACATCCTGGAATGTGAAGTCCAGTGGGCCTTAGAAAGCATCACTACGAACAAAGCTAGTGGAGGTGGTGGAATTCCAGTTGAGCTATTTTAAATCCTGAAGATGATGCTGTGAAAGTGCTGCACTCAATATGCCAGCAAATTTGGAAAACTCAGCAGTGGCCACAGGACTGGAAAATGTCCATTTTCATTCCAATCCCAAAGAAAGGCAATGCCAAAGAATGCTCAAACTACTGCACAATTGCACTCATCTCACACTCTAGTAAAGTAATGCTCAAAATTCTCCAAGCCAGGCTTCAGCAATACATGAACCATGAACTTCCTGATGTTCAAGCTGGTTTTAGAAAAGGCAGAGGAACCAGAGATCAAATTGCCAACATCTGCTGGATCATGGAAAAAGCAAGAGAGTTCCAGAAAAACATCTCTTTCTGCTTTATTGACTATGCCAGAGCCTTTGACTGTGTGGATCACAATAAACTGTGGAAAATTCTGAAAGAGATGGGCATACCAGACCACCTGACCTGCCTCTTGAGAAACCTATATGCTGGTCAGGAAGCAACAGTTAGAACTGGACATGGAGCAACAGACTGGTTCCAAATAGGAAAAGGAGTACGTCAAGGCTGTATATTGTCACCCTGCTTACTTAACTTCTATGCAGAGTACATCATCAGAAACACTGGGCTGGAAGAAGCACAAGGTGGAATCAAGATTGCTGGGAGAAATATCAAGAGCCTCAGGTATGCAAATGACACCACCCTCATGGCAGAAAGTGAAGAGGAACTAAAAAGCCTCTTGATGAAAGTGAAAGTGGAGAGTGAAAAAGTTGGCTTAAAGCTCAACATTCAGAAAACAAAGATCATGGCATCTGGTCCCATCACTTCATGGGAAATAGATGGGTAAACAGCAGAAACAGTGTCGACTTTTTTGGGGGGCTCCAAAATCACTGCAGATGGTGATTGCAGCCATGAAATTAAAAGACACTTACTCCTTGGAAGGAGAGGTATTACCAACCTAGATAGCATATTGAAAAGCAGAGACATTACTTTTCCAACAAAGATCCCTTTAGCCAAGGCTATGGATTTTCCAGTGGTCATGTATGGATGTGAGAGTTGGACTGTGAAGAAAGCTGAGTGCCAATGAATTGACGCTTTTGAACTGTGGTGTTGGAGAAGACTCTTGAGAGTCCCTTGGACTGCAAGGAGATCCAACCAGTCCATTCTAAAGGAGATATGTCCTGGGTGTTCATTGCAAGGATCGATGCTGAAGCTGAAACTCCAATACTTTGGTCACCTCATGCGAAGAGTTGACTCGTTGGAAAAGACCCTGATGCTGGGAGGGATTGGGGCAGGAGGAGAAGGGGACGACAGAAGATGAGATGGCCTGATGGCCTCACTGACTCGATACACGTGAGTTTGAGTAAACTCCGGGAGTTGGTGATGGACAGGGAGGCATGGCGTTCTGCAATTCATGGGGTCGCAAAGAGTTGGACACGACTGAGCAACTGCACTGAACTGAATGTAGCTGCTCCATGTTTCCTATTCATGTTTACATGGTTTTCATTTTCCATCTACATTTTTAGATTAAAAAATGCACATCTTTTATATAGCTGGGGTATTCTTTTAAAACAATATGATATTCTCTCTCCTTTTTTCATTTTATATAATTGTACTTTATATAATTTATATAATTTACATTTCATATAATTAAAATTTTGTATGATTTTCAACATAGTGGGATTTCCTCCTATTCTCTTGCTGTTTGTTCCCTCTTTTTTGGTGTTTCCTTTTCCTTGTTTGTGGCTTTCTTTTGGATTAACTGAATATTTTTAAGGATTTCATTTTACTTCCACAATTGGCCTTGTTAATTCTATGTCTTTTTCTTTATTATGAGTTGCTATAGGGAACTATTGCTTGAAGTTTTGAATTAAAAAAATCTTGAAATGAAAAAAATAATATTTTATATTTACCAGTGTACTTACCATTTCTTTCTTTCTTTTTTTTTTTTACTTACCATTTCTAATGGTACTCATTCCTTTGCATAGGGTAGCGTTGGTGCACTATGGCCTAGTAAATGATTTTGTAAATAAAGTTTTATTGCAGTCCCACCACACTTGTTCATTTATATATTGTGCATGATTGCTTTCATGTTGCAAAGGCAGAGTTGCGTACTTGCAACAGAATTTTGCAAAGCCTAAAGAATTTGCTGTTTACTGACACTTTGTGTGAAATGTTTGCTGACTTCTAATGTAGGTTCAAACTTTAGCCAGTTACCATTTTCTTTTTGCATGAAGAACTTGGTTTAACAATATTTTCTGGAGTACAGACTAGGCATCTAATGGTCTAATATCCTGCCTAGGGGGTTGAGCTATTTTATCCCATCTCTTCCCCAGTTTCAATGGATCCTTCTCCGTACCTGGGAGATGACAGCCTTTGCTGTCCTTCACTTGGAATCTTACAGCTTTTGTTACACAGGGTAGAAGGATTTAGCAGGGCTAACTGACTTACTTTTTTCACTGATGGGCTGTCCCAATCCTTGTCATAATCACTTTGTGAAAGTCTGAAAAGACGAAACTACAAGGGGATGTGAACTCCCCTGTGTCTATGGATCCCAGGAGTTCTATATTTTCACTCTCACCCACACTTGGTCGTTGTTACTTTGCGAAAAATTGTAGCTTACCCACCTGTATGATGGTACCTATTACTCTTGTGTTCTATTCCAAGTAAGGGCTCATGGACTACTTATTGGAGGTGCTTGGCTTTCCTTACAATGTACTGATAGTTGGTTGTCATGAAACTTCAGGTTTCTGATAGGTTCAAGAAACAGGGAGATTCTATAGCTGGTTTGTTTTTCTCTTGTCAGGGCTGAAGCAATGCACTTTCTTAATGTCTACAGCCTAAGCAGCACATGCTAGAAGCCCCATTATTTCTTCAAATATATTTTTTTATTCTCTTTTATTTCTCCTTTCCTTCTAGGACTCCAATAATATGCATGGCAGTAAAGTCAGGATTGTTTCCTAGGTCACTTTTTCAGTCTTTATTTCTCTGTGCTTCATCTTGAGTAGTTTCTTTTGCTATATCTTTATTTCCTTGATCTTCTGTTCTATAGTATCTAATTTATCAATCCTGCTCATTGAACTTTTTGATGTTTCCTTAATTTCTCATTTATTTGTACAGTCCATTTATTTTCATACAGTGTTAATACCTTCTTTTTCAAAAATTTTAGTGTTAAATATAATTTATGTATAATTTTATCCTTTTAATGTGTTCAGTTCAATGAGTTTTAAAGTGTGTGTGTGTGTGTGTGTGTGTATAGAGAGAGAGAGAGAGGGAGGGAGAATGGTATACATCATCAATCAAGAAACACTTTCAGAAATTAAGAATAATCCTATACCTCTGGAACCAAAAATATTTTAAGTATCTCAAAAGTGTTTTTCTTACCTTTTGCAGCAAATTTCCTGTCTCCATCACTAGTTCTTGGCAACCTCTGATCTGTTTTTTCTTGTTATAGTTTTACATTTTCAGGCATTTTATATATAGGGGATAATTCAGTGTGTAGTCTTACATGTCTGGCTCCTTTAACTTAACATGATGCCTTAGAGATTTACTAACATTATTACATTTATTAGTGATTCATTTATTATTATAACCATTTTAATGTCCTTGTCTACTAATTTCAACATTTCTGTGACTGATGTGTCTTTTTTATTTCTGGGGAATGCATCACATATACCTTTTACTTGCATGTCTTACAATATATCATTAGATCTCACACATTGTGAAGTTTATGATTGATTCATTGTGTGGGTTGCACTCACTTAGAGACCATTGGCCTTTTAACCTAGAGGGAACTTATAATTCTGGCATGGCAATTTCATTTTTTCAAAGCCTGTTTTGAAGGCTTTTTAAGGTCATGCATAATGCAGCCCTTCTACTGAGACTAGCTTAGTCCTGAAATTAAGGTGCTGATATTTGGGATATTTACTTAAATCTTCATGGATTCAGCAAAGTCTCTCAATTAGGATCTGTATCATCTTTGATAATTTTCAGGCTTTTCTTAACTCTTAGAATTGTTGCTTGCAATTCCCCAGAAAATTTTCTTTCCCTGAAAGTTGTTATTCAGTGGTCTATTTTACTCTGTAAATGCATAGCTTAATATATGGCCAAAGGTTCAAAAGCCAAAATTTGTGCACATTTTACCCTGTGCACCTTGCCCTTGATACTCTGTTCTTTAAGTCCTCACCACCTTGGTATCTCTGTCTCATCTTCTCATTGAGAGACCACTGGTCTCTGTTTGTATCCCATTCCACGAGCCATGGTCTAGCAATTGCTTAAATAAGGAAATCTGGGGTGATTATAGGGCTAACTTCATTTTTATCCCTTCTCTCAAGGATTTTAGTTATGTACTACCCATTTTCCAGCATCTGAAAAGAATTAATATATGTTTCTTCAGTTTTCCAATTGCTTTATAGAAGAAGACATCCCTCATTACATAAAACAAAAGTCCTTTATGATATATTTTGAAAAACAGAATTATTTTTTAATGTAATTTCTCATTTTTTTTAGTGATCTATACTTCTTATATCCTATATGTATATTCTTTTACAGTTTCTTCCAAAGGTTTGTCTTTCACACTTCAGTTCAGTTGCTCAGTCATGTCCAACTCTTTGCGACCCCATGAATTGCAGCACGCCAGGCCTCCCTGTCTATCACCAACTCCCAGAGTTCACTCAAATTCACGTCCATTGAGTCGGTGATGCCATCCAGCCATCTCATCCTCTGTCATCCCCTTCTCCTCCTATTCCCAATCCCTCCCCACATCAGAGTCTTTCCAATAAGTCAACTCTTTGCATGAGGTGGCCAAAGTACTGGAGTTTCAGCTTTAGCATCAGTCCTTCCAAAGAACACCCAGGACCAATCTCTTAGAATGGACTGGTTGGATTCTCCTTGCAGTCCAAGGGACTCGCAAGAGTCTTCTCCAACACCACAGTTTAAAAGCATCAATTCTTCGGCGCACAGCTTTCTTCACAGTCCAACTCTCACATCCATACGTGACCACTGGAAAAACCATAGCCTTGACTAGACGGACCTTTGTTGGAAAAGTAATGTCTCTGCTTTTCAATATGCTATCTAGGTTGGTCATAACTTTCCTTCCAAGGAGTAAGCGTCTTTTAATTTCATTAAGTGCTTATTATTTTGATTTCTGTGTGATGTGTCAATCTTTTATTTCTTCCTTTATGTATTAACAATTATCCTAGCACCATTTTTGAATAATTAACTCTCTACTTGATATTCTGCAATGACAGATAGAACATATATCAGATTTCTACCTGTAGTTGGGTCTGTTTCTCATTTTTAAAATGTTATGTATGTAATCATCTCATTTTCTCTAAACTTTGCATATCTGAGGCCATTGTTTGTGGCTTCTCTATATTCTTGCTCAAAATGACTCGTTTTCTCATTTATTTTTGTGTGTTTTTTATTCTGATTTCATGATTTTAGCAATGTCGCCCATGACAGTTCTTTGAGTTTTATGGTTTAAATAGTTGGTTCTGAAATTATTTAAATATATTTCTGCCCTACTCCTTGGACACTGACAACCCAGGATATTTAAAATTTTCAACTCAGGTTTGAATTACAACTTCAAACTCATATGAGTGTGTATTTAATGTGAGTCATTCTTAAGTGAGATCTTTTACTTTTTCTTTTCCTATATTTATAGAAGAAGCTGATATAGGAAAATATCCTTCTTTAACACTTCCCCCCATCCCTAGTATGAGTACATTCTATGTCCCTACCTTTATGTAAGAATCTCTAATCTAACATCTCATCATTTTCAGACTCCAGGATTTGTCACCTGTTTACCTATCTGGTAAATACTTCACTTTTTCATCAGTATATCCAGAGATATACCCAGGGAAGTTGAGGCTTGGATCTTCCACTACTCCTATTAAATGATGGTTCTGGATCATTTATACCCCTTCCCTTCCTTTACTTAATTTTAGATACTTATTATGTTTTATATATCCTTTTTATGCATTACTGGAGAAGGCAATGGCACCCAACTCCAGTACTCTTGCCTGGAAAATCCCATGGATGGAGGAGCCTGGTGGGCTGCAGTCCATGGGGTTGCGAAGAGTCGGACACGACTGAGCAACTTCACTTTCACTTTTCACTTTCATGCATTGGAGAAGGAAATGGCAACCCACTCCAGTGTTCTTGCCTGGAGAATCCCAGGGATGGGGGAGCCTGTTGGGCTGCTGTCTGTGGGGTCGCACAGAGTCGGACATGACTGAAATGACTTAGCAGTTTATGCATACGATAGGTTCCTTTCTACATCAAGTCTAACATAGTACCAGACATACACATTTTACTGCTGTCAAATGGATTCTTACAAGTTTAAAATATAAATCAAATTTCAAATAGAAATCAAGCATATTGTTGAGCAGGCAATGTCAAAAATGTGTGGTTTCATGGAAAGGTATTTTAAGTAGCAGCCTTTTAATCAGTATTGGGAAGTAAATGTTAAATAAAATATAAGAAGTCGCTAAATCAAATCAAATAAATATGTATGAATATATATAAATAACATATAATATATTTTAATAAAATATGAGAAGTGACTAAATGAAAAGATCTCTCTTGGTAAAATGTCACATTCCACTTGAAAATATGAAAGTTATTTTCAAATATTTTTTGGTATTGATTTTTAATATAATTCTAGTGATAGAATAGACTCTGTATGATTTCCATACCTTTAGAAGATGAAATTTTTGCACCATGTTTTATGTCCTTGGATATGTTCCAGTGTCTTCTGGTTTATAGTCTATTGGAACTTGAATAGAATTTGTATCCTGATGTTATGTGAAAATTGTATAAATCTTATGTTGAATAGGTTCATAGTGCTTTTCAGGTCTAGTATGCTTCTACTTTTCTGTCTATTCATTCTATTGATTTTTGAGAGTGTGATGTTGAAAGCCCAACTAAAAATCTTAATTCATCTACTTAAAAATAATAGTTAATATATAATGGAATTATATGTTATTTTGTTCTCCATTTTCTAAGTCTCTTGTAAATGTGCTATCATTCTTTCATAATTTAAAGTATAAGAAAGAAAAAAAGAAATGAGTATTTAGGCATCATTGAGGGGTTGATGAAAGTAATCCAGATTCATAATGCTTATTTAGATTAATGGCTTAGACCTTGACAAAAAAAAAAAAATGACCTAAAATATACTCAGTTATTTATTTAGCAGATGATAAGTATGCACTTGTGATACAGAAGGAGAGAAAATTATGCCAAGTTCTATAAGTAAGCAATGACCATGAATATTTACTCCATCCTGCTTTTGAATTTTATGTGAAGACTGCCGGGGTCCAGCCCCGGTGGACCCAGGGAATTCGAAGTGGGGACGGCGTCGGCGAGGATCAGGAAACAATTGCTTAATTAAACGTTAATTAAGGATATAAAGAGTGGTTAAATCAGGATAGCTCAGTGAGGAAATTCAGTGGAGAAAAAGAGGCTGAATAATTCAGCCAGAAGGTGAGAGAAAGAACAACATGCAGAGACCAAGCTTCGGTGAACAAGGCCCTCACTTTATTTTCCAAAGTAGTTTTTATACCTTAAGTTATGCATAGAGGATAATGGGGGAAGGGGTAGAGTCATGAAGTAAGCCAGGCTTTCTTCCTGCAAACTTATCATATGCAAAAGTTAGGTGATTGCATCATCTTCTGGCCCAGAGGCCTGTTAACATTTTAAGACCCTTTCTTCAGAAAACTTATTTTTCTCTAAAGGTGATTAGTCAGGCGCCACCCTCCAAAAGCATTAGATAAAGTTGCATTTCTATAGGGCAAAGGTGTGGTGGGCTATAACAAGAAAAAGAATTAACTCAAGGGTCCAAGGTTACAAACATTAAAGCTACTACTTACACCAATTATATTAATCAGTACACTGCCAGGGACACAGTAGGTAAGGGATATGGAGACTTAGCAGCAAACATTGGCCCAACAAGTGAAAAACCCTTCACCAATACAATTTCTAATCAATCTTTTAACTGCTCAAAGAAATCTGTATTCAGACAGTTTAGAACATCTCATGCCTCTCACGGTTGTGAACAAAAACACTCTTGTCACGCCCAGGAACTTTATTAACTGGAGCTGTAATTTAACTCTTTTTCCGAGAGAGGTGGTGGGGGACAGCCCCCCGTAGTCAGAGGTGTAGGTGAGAGCACAAAGCAGTAAAGTAGGCAGACTCTGGTTTTGGGGGTAGATGCTCGAGAATTTCCAGGGGCACTCCTGAGGCTCGATCCCGCCTTTGCGTATGCCGAGCCTCCTTCCTCATGACCTTTGCCACTGGCAGAGTTCCTCATGCTGGCTCCCGGCAGAAGACATCAGATCAAATCCTCACCCGAACTGTGACTCTGGTCAGATCGGATCAGATCAGTCGGTCAGTCGTGTCCGACTCTTTGTGACCCCATGAATCGCAGCACGCCAGGCCTCCTTGTCCATCACCAACTCCTGGAATTCACTCAGACTCACGTCCATCAAGTCAGTGATGCCATCCAGCCATCTCATCCTCTGTCGTCCCCTTCTCCTCTTGCCCTCAATCCCTCCCAGCATCAGAGTCTTCTCCAATGAGTCAACTCTTCGCATGAGGTGGCTAAAGTACTGGAGTTTCAGCTTTAGCATCATTCCTTCCAAAGAAGTACTTGTGCCTTTATCAGTTTTTAGACTAGAGTGTGAGTGCATGGCCAGTAAGTTTTATAGAATACAAAGTAGGCAAATAGCTTCTTATGATTAAAAAAAAAAATGTAGTTTGAAATTTCATCACAGAAATTATCTTCCTTCAATCAAAATGATAAAAGAAAAGATAATACCTAGCAGAAAAGAAAAAAAAAAAGCAACTAAATCAGGCTGTCCTCAACTTCCTCCAAAATATATTTAAAGCCTGCTGCTAAGTTGCTTCAGTCATGTCTGACCCTGTGCGACCCCATAGACGGCAGCCCACCAGGCTCCCCCGTCCCTGGGATTCTCCAGGCAAGAACACTGGAGTGGGTTGCCATTTCCTTCTCCAATGCATGAAAGTGAAAAGTGAAAGTGAAGTCACTCAGTCGTGTCCGACTCCTAGCGACCCCATGGACTGCAGCCTACCAGGCTCTTCAGTCCACGGGATTTTCCAGGCAAGACTACTGGAGTGGGGTGCCATTGCCTTCTCCATATTTAAAGCCAAATGATAATAAATCAATACCAGTAAAATTTTGAGAGAAATTGTGACTGGCAATATTATACCTATTCTAGATTCAATTTTGTTACTAGGACAACAAAGACATATTTCTAACCAGGAAAGAACCCAAGGTATAAAACATCCATATATATTTTGGGGGGAAAAAGCAAAAATAATATTTGCTGATAAAATTCAGTCAAATTAAGAAACAAACTTAACAGAGTTTAGGAACTGTTATCAGGATTAAAATCTTAGTTTTAAGTACAGAATTCATTGAAATATGGACACATATCAAACAACTGCATATTATAGTTATGAAACAGAATATGAAAGTTAAAAACAAGAATTTTATATAAAACATATATAAAATAACTCACCTATATAGGAGGTTACCGATGGGATGGTGGGAATAATTGTGAGATTATTGCCTTCATTTTTCAATGTAGGAAATCAATCTGTTGTTTTAAATAGAAACATGGTTTAAAAAAGCACATTACTAGATTATTTTCTTAACCTTAGAGATTTGGGGGAAAATACCTTTTGTTGAAAGAAGATTTCAGTTTCTTTTTCTTTTTCTGTTACATTTAAATAAACTAAGTTGAATACTTGTTATTAAAGATGAGATATGAGGGGATTCAAGGGATCCAGAAAGAAAAGATTAGAAATGTTATTTGTATTTTTTAAAAATATACAAATAAAGAAGTTAAGCTTTATTTATTATACAGCTTGACTTCTCATCTCTTTGGTTAGTCAGTGTGGCAAATTAATTATACAAATGGCTCCCCAAATGGTCCCACTTCTCCACTCCTTCCTGTAAACATGCCCATTATAATATATCTTGCAATTCTTCCTAGTAAATTGTAGAGTCTATTTCCCCACTCTGAATTGGCTATCCTTATGCCTTGTTTTGGGGCTCCCTTGGTAGCTAGGCTGGTAAAGGATCCACCTGCAATGCAGAAGATCCTGGTTCAATTCCTGGGTCCAGAAGATCCCCTGGAGAAGGGATAGGCTACCCACTCCAGTACTCATGAGCTTCCCTGGTGGCTCAGATGGTAAAGAATCCACCTGCAAGGCAGAGGACCTGGGTTTGATTCCCAGGTTGGGAAGATCCCTAGGAGGAGGGCATGGTAACACACTTCAGTATTCTTGCCTGGAGAATCCCATGGACAGAGGAGTCTGGCTACAGTCCATGGGGCCTCATAGAGTGGGACACAACTAAAGAGACTAAGCACAGCACATATACCTTGCTTTGGTCAATAGAATACTGGTGGAAGCAATAGCATCAGTTCTGAACTGCAAGAGAACTTGCCTCCTTCACTGTGTTTCTTGGGGCTTCTGTGACAGCTCTGTGAATAAATGTGGGCCAATGAATCTCTCAGTTACCTTTTTCCATTCCCAATTGCCCTCTCATGGCCTATTCCCTCTACCTATCCTTCTTCCACACCTAATATTGAAGTCATTTTTTCCATTTACTCTAGTTTTCCTTTGTCATTCTCTCCTCCAAACCAAAGTCTTGCCATAGTAGGTTTTTCTAAACCAAAAAAGAAATGAAGAAAGGAAAGAAGCATGTCTATATGACATCAAACACTCACATACAAAGTAAGATTTTTGTTTGCATATTTAGATACACTTGAAAGTGGGAATGGTGTTTTCACATTGATTCTTGGAAATACACGCTTGTTTTGCTTTGTCTGAAAATGAGTATTCAGAATGTTGACAAGAATCTATATTTTTAATTTAAGTGTGTTTGTATTGTATGGACTTGGAGAGAACTAACCCTGTTTGAGGAACATTTTACCCTTGGCATTGCTGGATATTTGAGCCATTGAAAATACTAATAACAAATGCTCCCTTTACATAGTCCAGAATAATAGGTTCTAAGCTAAGTCTTCAAATTTATCTATGCTCTTTCACTGTATTAGTATCACATGAACCATGTTATTTCATTGCTTATTAAATATTCACAGACCATTAGGTCCTAGCTTAGGAGGCAAAGAAGCCAAAGAAATTAAATTCATTTGGTTATTACTATATTTAGAAAAGAATAAGATTTCCTTTTAATAATTATTTACTCCATTAGTCACATAAAATAAAACTGTAAAGCTCTGACTTTGTTTGTTACAAAGTTGTTACTTTGTTTGCATGTCTAATTCATAAAAATTGACATATTCTTCCCAGTTATTTCATACAAAAATAAGGCATTGTGCACAGTTGACATACATTATTCAGACTGTTGATAGGTAAATTTTATTCACCATGACACATAGCTTTTCCCATGGTAATTCTTTTCTTGATTTCCTTTTTCCACCTGAAAAAGCAGCAATTTGTATGTCCTAAAGAGTTGATCTTCCAGTGGTTTTGTTTCCACTTGAAACTTTTGCAAAATTCTTGTGATTTCTGTAAAAGACAGTGGAGAATAAAAAGCAATCATTATATAGTCCAGAATTCTTTAGCTTTCTCATAACCTTGAACAGACTTTCACTTTAAATTTTCACCACATTCTTATTTCCATCAAGTTATAATGTGGGAAGCAGGTACTGTGGAAAGTTTGAATAAGGTCACATATTGTGTAATTCCAAGTGGCCTTCTCTTATTTCTAAGTCACTAACAGAGACACAGGTAATCATTCCTTTCAAGAAAGTCATTTACTCTGTTAGAAAGAGGAGATTATGGTCAAATTTTTTAAGTGAAGTTTAATAGTACTGTTTTAGATTTAGAAATTTAGTACTATTTTGGGTCATGAATAATGACTTGGAATAAAACAACCCTTTTAGAAACTATTTTATATGTGACTGTAATTGACCCATGAATATGTTAGTTGGTAAAGCTTTGGGAATATCTTATAAAATGTTGGGAAGTAGCATTTGTGACATTATTAGCATTGGTTATCTGCCTGCATTTTAATATAAATTGATATTGCTTTATGATTGTGATTGTTACTTTTCATTATTTGACTTCTTAGCAGTTTTTGTTTTCTGATCCAACATCTTTGAGAAACCAACTTAACTGTACCTTTTCGTATTAAATGACAAGACCTTTTCCATGTAAAATTATACACTTTGAAATTTTTTAAAGTGCATGTTTTTAAACATGTAAATAAGCAATTTGAGAATACGTATTGATAAAGCATGCTTCCCTGGTGGCTCTGTTGGTAAAGAATTCGCCTGCAATACGGGAGACCTGGGTTCAGTTCCTGGGTCAGGAAGATCCCCTGGAGGAGGGCATGGCAACCCACTCCAGTATTCTTGTCCATCGGAGAACCCCGATGGACAGAGGAGCCTGGTAGGCTATAGTCCATGGAGTTGCAAAGAGTCAGACACGACTGAAAAATTAATCACCCACATTGATAAAGCATAATTTGGATTAGAAAAGGTAAGTTTCCACAAAGTGTAAGAAAGAGATGTTTTTATTAAAATTAACATGGTGATATTTTATTCTTGCTAACAAGTGAAGTCCACATGTCCCCTGCCCACAACTCCTAAAGGGTTAGTTGACTGGTTCATCTACTGCTGTGCACCTCTGACTCTCATTTTTTAAAGTTCAGTTCAGTCGCTCAGACGTATCTGACTCTTTGAGACTGCATGGACTGCAGATTGCCAGGATTTCCTGTCCACCACCAACTTGTGCAGCTTGCTCAAACTCATGTCCATCGAGTTGGTGATGCCATCCAACCATCTCATCCTCTGTCATCCCCTCCTCCTCCCACCTTCAATCTTTCCCAGAATCAGGGCTCTTTTCCAATGAGTCAGTTCCTTGCATCAGGTAGCCAAAGTATTGGAGATTCAGCTTCAGCATCAATCCTTCCAATGAATATTCAGGACAGATTTCCTTTAGAATTGACTGATTTGATCTCCTTACAGTCCAGGAAGAGTCTTCTCCAACACCACAGTTCAAAAGCATCAATTCTTTGGTGTTCAGCTTTCTTTATGGTCCAAATCTCACATCTATACATGACTACTGGAAAAACCATAGCTTTGACTAGATGGACCTCTGTTGGCAAAGTAATGTCTCTGCTTTTTAATATGCTGTTTAGGTTGGTTATAGCTTTTCTTCCAAGGAGCAAGTATCTTTTAATTTCATGGCTGCAGTCGCTATCTGCAGTGTTTTTGGAACCTAAAAACATAAAGTCTGACACTGTTTCCATTGTTTCCCCATCTATTTGCCATGAACTGATGGGACTGGATGCCATGATCTTCATTTTTTGAATGTTGATTTTTAAGCCTACTTTTTCACCCTCCTCTTTCACTATCATCAAGAGGCTTTTTAGTTCCTCTTCACTTTCTGACATAAGGGTGGTGTCATCTGCATATCTGAAGTTACTGATATTTCTCCCAGCATTCTTGATTTCAGCTTGTGCTTCATCCAGCCTGGCATTTCACATGATATACTCTGCATATAAGTTAAATAAGCAGGGTGACAATATACAACCTTGATGTACTCCTTTCCCAGTTTGGAACCAGTCTGGTGTTCCATGTCCAGTTCTAACAATTGCTTCTTGATCTGCATACAGATTTCTAAGGAGGCAGGTAAGGTGGTCTGATATTCCCATCTCTTTAAGAATTTTCCACAGTTTGCTGTCATCCACACAGTCAAAGGCTTTGGCATAGTCAATAAAACAGAAGTAGATATTTTTTGGAACTCTTGCTTCAACGGATGTTGGCAATTTGACCTCTGGTTCTTCTGCCCTTTCAAAATCTGACTTGAACATCTGGAAGTTCATGGTTCAAGTACTGTTGAAGTCTGGCTCGGAGAATTTTGAGCATTACTTTACTAGCATGTGAGATGAGTGCAATTGTGCAATAGTTTGTGCATTCTTTGGCATTGCCTTTCTTTGGGATTGGAATGAAAACTGACCTTTTCCAGTCCTGTGGCCACTGGTGAGTTTTCCAAATTTGCTGGCATATTGAGTGCAGGACTTTAACAGCATCATCTTTTTAGGGTTTGAAAGAGTTCAACTGGAATATCCATTACTATGGATATCCATTTCCATTAAATATTTCAAATAGAAGTTAAGGCAATTGGCTCCACTGTTATTGTGAGGTAGAAAGAAGGGATGTATGAACATATTCTATTTTTAGTGATTGGTTTGAAAAATGCAGATTTCCAAATGTTGGTTTCAAGTAGTATGTTTCACTTTCTTAACCTCTGAGAAGCTTGCTGTTGCAGTGATGCTCAGCTTGCCCACTGACTCTTGGGCCACATCACTATGGGTTAAAAGTGTGGGGTGGACCCTGAATGCCTGGGGGATGGCATGTGTGTGCTTACAAATGTGTACATGTGTATATATTCCTCTCCCATTTGTTGGATTTTTTTTTAGTCCTTAATCAAAATATGCCCAAACTTGAATTAAACAGCAGATTTAATGAACTGAACAACTGTTTTTTTTTTAAATTAATTTTTTTTTAAAATTAGAGGATATTTACTTTACAATATTGAAATGGTTTCTGCCATACATCAACATGAATCATCCCTAGGTATATATATGCCTCCTCCCTCTTAAGCCTTCCTCCCTCCTCCCTCCCCATCCCTCCCTTCTAGGTTGCCACCGAGTACCAGCTTTGGGGTCCCTTTGTCATACAGCAACTGCTTTTTAAATCCAAATTTATAGAGGTCATTTATAAATTGACAGAAAAATAGTGGAAAAGTGAATGAGCATTTCCTTCCATTTTTTTTAAATGTAAGTTTTATGGCTGATACCGTTTTGCCCTCATGCAATCAGCAATGTTCTTGAATACACGGGTATGAAATTCTAAGTACAAAATAATTTTACTAAAATACAACTTAATTTACCTATTTTCTGTGATCTAGAGTTGGCAATGGGAAGTTTGATGCCACTGGAATTCTTGTACCTCTGTGTAACCTATTTTACCCTCTCTAAAAGGTTTTTTTCATTTACCCAGTGTCTTAAATTTCACATCAATATGTATAGGGCAAGTATGTTTTCTCCTCCATCCTACTCTGTGTATGGTGAGCCTTTTCAATATGAATTCTATTTTTTTCCTTTTCTTTTTTTAAATTTTATTTTATTTTTTAACTTTACAATATTGTATTGGTTTTGCCATATACCGAAATGAATCCGCCACAGGTATACATGTGTTCCCCATCCTGAACCCTCCCCCCTCCTCCCTCTGCATACCATCCCTCTGGGTCGTCCCAGTGCACCAGCCCCAAGCATCCAGTATCGTGCATCGAACCTGGACTGGCGACTCGTTTCATATATGATATTATACATACTTCAATGCCATTCTCCCAAATCTTCCCACCCTCTCCCTCTCCCATAGAGTCCAAAAGACTGTTCTATACATCAGTGTCTCTTTTGCTGTCTCTTATACAGGGTTATTGTTACCATCTTTCTAAATTCCATATATATGCGTTAGTATACTGTATTGGTGTTTTTCTTTCTAGAGTTTTTAATTATCTCTAAAATATTCTTCTAATATTTATTCGTTTACTTTAATATATTCTGTTTTTTCTCATACAAGTCTCAGAAATAGACAGTATCTCTTTTTTTTTCTTGCACCTTTAGCCATTATTACATATATTTTCACTTGTCTTTTCATTTAGGAAAAACCATTGTCTAGAAGCCCTAGCTAATACGTCTTCCATTTTTATCATTCTTATAATAAACCCAACTATTACATTATATAAAGATAATATTAGCATGTCTAAAATGTTTATTTTTTATAATAGCTTGCTATGAATATTTTCACAAGGATATTAATTGCAGTTATTTCAAAACCTTCATTTTCTTCTTTTACCTCTGCTTTCTGAGGTATTTTTCTGATGCCTAATTTAGTTCTTAACTTTTGAAGTGCTCCTTTTCCTGAAATGGTTGGTGACTTGGTTATCTAAAGCTTTTTTGTTTTTGAATTTTTCTTTACATTTGGGTTTTTTTATACGAACACAAAGTGGTAATATCATGGACTATACATAGCAATTTCAAGGCAGGAAGTATGTGTGCTAAAAAAAGATGAGGTTGTAAGTAAGTCATCTTGATTGTGAAGGCTTCTTGTCTTCCTGGGGCTCTCTCAGGTGTTTAGGGGCCTGCATTCCCTTTGCAGACCCAGTGATGACCTTTGTTGGTATATACTAGTAACATGCAGCAGTGGCTTTTCGTATTTAAGCATTAGGTAGTATTTTTCCACGGAGAAGGCAATGGCACCCCACTCCGGTACTTTTGCCTGGAAAATCCCATGAACGGAGGAGCCTGGTAGGCTGCAGTCCATGGGGTAGCTAAGAGTTGGACACGACTGAGCGACTTCACTTTCACTTTTCACTTTCATGCATTGGAGAAGGAAATGGCAACCCACTCCAGTGCTCTTGCCTGGAGAATCCCAGGGACGGGGGAGCCTGGTGGCTGCCGTCTATGGGGTCACACAGAGTCGGACATGACTGAAGTGACTTAGCATAGCATAGTATTTTTCCAAGGATTTTGTTTGTTTGTTTGTTTTGTTTTGAGGAGGAGTAACGGGCTGCCGTCTATGGGGTCGCACAGAGTCAGACATGACTGAAGCGACTTAGCAGCAGCAGCAGCAGCAGCAACATATATACGGGCTTTGGTGCTAGTGGTAAAGAATCTGCCTGCCTATGCAGGAGACACAGGAGATATGGATTCTATGCCTGGGTTGAGAAGATCCCCTGGAGGAGGGTATGACAACCCACTCTAGCATTTTTGCCTGGAGAATCCCATGGACAAAGGAACCTAGCTGGCTACAGTCCGTGGGGTCGCAAGAGTCAGACACGACCGAAGTGATTTAGCACCATGCGTAATTAATTTTTACCAATAACCACCCATGTATCAATCTTGAGCTTAAATAATAAAACATGAACAGTAACTTTGAATATCCTATGTGTCCTTTTCAAATCACAGTCTATATCCTTTTCCCTAGGGAAAACTGATATTCTGAACTTTGTAATAAGTACAGTGTTTGCTGTTCATGTACACGTGCATGCGTGTGTTCCAATGTTCATGTGTGGATATGTATTTGCCTATAATGGTTTAGCTTTGCCTGTTTTGTTGTATCTTATATAAACAGAGACATTCATATTTATTCTTTACCAACCTCACTTTTCTTTTCCACATTATATGTTTGACGTTTGCTCTGGTTCACTTCACTGTTGGGTATGTTCAAATACATAAATAATTCCACAACTCACTTATATCCTCACTACTGATGAGTAGCTGTGCTGTTTCTGGCTTTTTTAAAATGACAGTAATTCTATTTTTCTTTTTATGGCTACTAATACATGCATATAAAATATACCTAATAGAAGAATTGCTAGATTGTAAAATATGTATATCTCTATTTTTAGAAATTACTGCCATGTTATTTCCTAAAATAGTTAAACTAATATATAATTCTGTTGGTAGTTTTGAGTATTCTCATTGTTCTACATTCTTGCTAATACTTGATTTTTATACTTTAAAACTTTATTTTTGCCATAAATGTGGGTGTGTTGCATTGCCTTTAATTTTTATTTTCCTGATCATTAGGATGGTGGAGCATCTTTTCCTATGTTTATTTGCCATTTGCATTTCCTCTTCAGTGAAAATCCATCCATCCTTTGCTCCATTCCCTATCAGATTGTCTTATTATCCACAGGTGTTATTTGTATATGATATGGACTAATGCTCTTCATTGGTTGTGTCGGTTACACAGATGTCTATTGATGTTTTCAGGTACGTACCAGGTTAGAACTATCATATATTTTTGGTAAATTGAGTATTTTTTTATTATGTAGTAACACTTTTGTTACTACATAATGCCCTACTGCAAATGCCCTGCTGAGTTATGAAAATAGGTTAACATTTTAAAACTAATTATTTGAGGGATATTTCTTTTGTTTAACATCCTAAGAAATGTTTTTTCTACAGCTACTCTTATTATTGATAAATTTTCCTTTTAATTTTTCACTGAAATTACAAATTTAGAGTTTGAAAATATACCCTTTGGTTTCCATTAAATCTTTATGAATACCAGACCAGCATTTTAATTCAGCCTACTGATTGTTCTTTATTAAGAATTTATTTTCTATTTTTTCTTGCTATAAAAATGATAGCCTAGATTGATCAGTATATTAGACCAGATAGGTTAATTGTTATCATAAATCAGTAAACACACAGTAAAATATATTTTTTTGCTCACATGACGTACTTTGCAGATGTTCCTAGCTAAGCAATTCTCTGTAACATGTAAGAACACAAACACACACACACACTCACACAAACACAAAAACACACACACATACACACACACACACACACAGTATAGACAGGTAGACCTCTTCATTGAACCCTGTGGACTTTAAAGAAACAGTCAGAGGTCAGCCAAGATTCAGGAAAAGGGAAATAGACTTCATGTCTTTGTGTCTTCATAGGGGGAAAATAGCCACATATCTGTATAAAAAATTGATATCACGAGAAGGCAAAAGGTAAAGTTACAATAAATACTATCTAAATGAGTGCCTCAGGAGGAGTGATCAAAACCATCCCCAAGAAAAAGAAATGCAAAAAGGCAAAATGATTGTCTGAGGAGGCATTACAAATAGCTGAGAAAAGAAGAGAAGCAAAAGGCAAAGGAGAAAAGCAAAGATATACTCATTTGAATGCTTAATTCCAAAGAATAGCAGGGAGAGATAAGAAAGCCTTCCTAAGTGATCAATACAAATAAAATAGAAGAAATCAATAGAATGGGAAAGACTAGAGATCTCTTCAAGAAAATTAGAGATACCAAGGGAATATTTCATGTAAAGATGGGCTCAATAAAGGACAGAAACAGTATGGACCTAACAGAAGCAGAGGATATGAAGAGGGGGTGGCAAGAATATATACAGAAGAACTATACAAAAAAGATCTTAATAACCCAGATAATCTTGATGGTGTGATCACTCACCTAGAGCCAGACATCCTGGAGTGTGAAGTCAAGTGGGCCTTAGGAAGAATCACTACAAGCTGGCAGAGGTGATGGAATTACAGTTGAGCTATTTCAAATCCTAAAAGGTGATGCTGTGAAAGTGCTGCACTCAATACGCCAGCAAATTTGGAAATTAAATGGCCATAGGACTGGAAAGATCAATTTTCATTCCAATCCCAAATTAGGGCAATGCAAAAGAATGTTGAAACTACTGCACAATTGCACTTATTTTACATGCTAGCAAGGTAATGCTCAAAATTCTTCAAGCTAGGCTATGAAGTATGTGAACTGAAAACTTCCAGATGTACAAGCTGGATTTAGAAAAGGCAGAGGAACCAGAGATAAAATTGTAAACATCTTTCGGATCAGAGAAAAAACAAGAGAATTCCAGGAAAACATCTACTTTTGTTTCATTGACTACGCTAAAGCCTTTGACTGTGTGGATCACAACAAACTGTGGAAAATTATTCAAGAGATGGAAACACCAGACCACCTTACTTGCCTCCTGAGAAGCCTGTATGCAGGTCAAGAAGCAACAGTTAGACATGGACATGGAACAACAGACAGGTTCCAAATTGGGAAAGGAATATGCCAAGGCTGTATATTGTCACTTTGTTTATTTAACTTATATGCAGAGTACATCATGCGATGTGCAGGCTGGATGAAGTGCAAGCTGGAACCAAGATTTCCAGGAGAAATATCAATAACCTCAGATATGCAGATAACATCACCCTTAGGGCAGAAAGTGAAGAGGAACTAAAGAACCTCTTGATGAAGATGAAAGAGGAGAGTGACATAGTTGGCTTAAAACTTAACATTCAAAAAACAAAGATAATGACATCTGGTCCCATCACTTCATGACAAACAGATGGGGAAACAATGGAAACAGTGACAGACTTTCTTTTCTTGGACTCCAAAATCACTGCAGATGGTGACTGCACCCATCTTAAGTGTCTGAAATCAACAGATGTTTGATCCTTGGAAGAAAAGCTATGACAAATATAGACAGCACATTAAAAAGCAGAGACATTACTTTGCTGACAAAGGTCCATCTAGTCAAGGCTATGGTTTTTTCAGTAGTCATGTATGGATGTGAGAGTTGGACCATAAAGAAAGCTGAGCTCCAAAGAATTGATGCTTTTGAACTGTAGTGTTGGAGAAGACTCTTGAAAGTCCCTTGGACTGCAAGGAGATCAAACCAGTCAATCCTAAAGGAAATCAGTCGTGAATATTCATTGGAAGGATTGATGCTGAAGCTCCAATACTTTGGCAACCTGATGCTAAGAGCCATCTCATTAGAAGAGACCCTGATGCTGGGAAAGATTGAGGGCAGGAGGAGAAAGGGACAGAGGATGAGATGGTTGGATGGCATCACTGACTCAATGGAGATGAGTTTGAGCAAGCTCCGGGAAATGGTGAAAGGCAGGGTTGCCTGGCGTTCTGTTGTCCATGGGGGTCACAAATAGTTGGACACAACTGCGCAACTGAACAACAAATGACTGCCTCAGGCTCACAGCCTCATGGAATATTCTTGGCCATAGACATCTCACAGAAGTTGAATGTCTTTCTGGCCTTCAGGTAGTGTGTGGGGCCTTGGAGCCTGAACAAAACAAAGGTTGTGGGACCCTCAGTTGCATATGAGCAGAATGTTCCTCAGGTATCCCCCTGTGTGCATAGTACTCATCAGAAGCACCAGGTCTGCCTAGTTTGGCTTATTCCCCAGCAGGCTTGGCTGAACCAAAATTCTCAGCTATAGAGAAACCATCTTTGTGTATACACATCCTTTATACTTTGGAGAGAGTTATTTTCTGCATTTATTTGCTAAGTGTTAGATGTTTTCATTTTCTGGCCCTAGACTGGCAGTGCCAGGTGGCTACCCTAAACTCAATTATGTACTTGGTCTAGGAGTGCACTTTGGAAGCACTCGCCTGGGATATATGCAGCTTGCTCTACATCTGCAAGAAATCCTGCCTCCCCCTGAAACATGTGGTTTCAGGTTGGCTCAAAACTAGCTAATTATACTTTAGTGAGAGTGTAGGTTTGTCAGGACTTAAACAGTTCCATAGCAAGAGACAATGGAAACAGCCACTGCAGCACAGACTTACTCAAGTGTGTGATGGTCTGATGGTCATGTCACAAGATAAAACTCATACTCAATGGACAGGACCCAAAGGCAAGATGGAGACTAAGAAGTTGTAAGTCTGTTGTCTGTGAACGAACAGCAGCTTGAATGAGATCCATTCTGGGGCCACTACTTTCACAAGTATCTACACTTCAAAAGAAGTCTGAAGTGTCCCAGATTTCATGCTCTGAAGAGAGCAGTATGCATGAGTTCCTTCTCCAAATGTGCTAAACATAAACACTCAGTGTCAAATTTAACTTCTGGTTAGGAGGTTGGTCCTTGTTTGGTTTAAGATGACATATCATTGGTTCCAGAAAAGGGACACAGATTTTTTGATATCTCAGTGAAGCTGAAACCAGAATTTTCTGCTGATCTGCTTCACTGATAAACCCACTGGTCTCTGCTCTGTAGTGTAGCAATGCTTCTATTAATTAAGTTTCTGTATTTTTTTAAATGGCACCTTGACACATGGAAACTCAGATTTTCTTTTTGGTTGCAGCACTAAGAATGTGACATATAAAGTCAATTTGAGTAAAGATTTTTTGAAAGTTTAATTCTTTACTTGCAAAAATAGCAGTAATAATATGAAAATAACTTGCAAACAGAAAGAATTTCTATGTGTCTTGTAGGTGAGAAAAATTGAGGACCAGAATTTTTACCACAGAGCTTGAGGTGACAAGAAAGGGCTGTACTGCTCTGGGATATTTGCATAAATCTCTCAGCTCAGAATGTTTGACTTTGTAGTGATAAAACAAAGTCACAGGTTGTAAAAACTCATTTTCCATAGGAAAGCATTTTTCAATTCTTGCCCATTGTTTTAAATTTAAATATGGTGCCGATTTAAGCAGTAACTTTCTGTATACGAGTCAGGAGTTTCTGTTAAGCTTTTGTACTTCTGCAATATAGAGACTTGGAGAATGATGATGATGTGAAATATTATTAATGAAATACTGATTGAAGTCTTCCACGTGTTGTGTATTTTTTAATGGCTTTACATGGACTAACTTACTGAATCTTTACAAAGTCCTTACAAGGAAGGAGCTATTAATATCTGAGCTGTACTTAGAAGAAAACTGAGATATGTAGAGAATAACCTGCCCAAGGTTACGCAGCTAGGAAGTGGCAGAGCCCAAGCCTAAATTCTTAACCTGAATCTCACATAATGAAGAATACAACGTTGCCTGACCTACCTGCCTGGATATCATGAAACCATAGAACTGCCTTTAATACCAAAGGGATTTTGTTTTCATTTAGAATTTTAAAACAAGAAAAAATGAAGTACAAGTAATTTTAACAGTTTATTTATCATCAGGCTTTGGTCTTTGTCCAGGATATATACTTCAGTTTACATACTGTTTGAAATGGGTCTGAAAACACACACAACACACACACACACACACACACACACACGTATGCATTCACACACACACACATGCCATATACATACTGCATGTAAGTACATAGTGACCCGTGGTAATTATAGTCACCAGTAAAATAAGAATCTATCATTATTTAAAACACAAAATTCTATGCTATGGATATGTAGATAATGAAGGATTCTTACTTTGCTGGTGACTATAATTACTATAACTCATTTTTGTTGTCTGGAGAAGGAAATGGCAACCACTCCAGTATTCTTGACTGGAAAATCCCCATGGGCAGAGGAGCCTGGCAGGCTACAGTCCGTGGGGTCGCAGAGAGTCAGACAACACTGAAAACAGCACATAGCACATTTTAGTTGTTAAATGTTTATACTATTGATGATTAAATATGTTAGGGTCCTATGGGATTTTCCAGGCAAGAGTACTGGAGTGGGGTGCCATTGCCTTCTCCAAAAAAAGTAGGTAGCTCTTCAATTTGTTAGGACTGCCTGGATTTACATATAGCAAGAAAAAAAGCAATGTAAAATAGAACTTCCAAATACATTTGCTGTCTGATAAAGAGGACACCTGGAAACATTTAGAGAGGTTTTGTAGAACTTAGGGAACTTAACTTTTCCTTGAAGCCCTAGAAGAGGGAACTTGAAAGAAGCAAACAAGTTCATATGGAATGCTGTGACAAGGTGGTGGTGGTTTAGGGATATGCAAGGAATTGTAAAAATTTAGACAAATACAGCTGATTTGGAGAATGGGGCAACTTATACACTAAGTTCATTAAGAAGTTAGTATGTTTTCTGCTCAGAGGTTTGACGTGTGTACTAGGTACAAAGTTTAGTTGCTGTCATTGTATCTACCACAACATGATCAATTAGATGACATGGCATCACTGACTTGATGGACATGGGTTTGGGTGGACTCCGGGAGTTGGTGATGGACAAGGAGGCCTGGTGTGCTGCAATTCATGGGGTCGCAGAGTCGGACACGACTGAGCAACTGAACTGAACTGAACCATGTCCTAACTGATGATCTTGCTTCTCCCTTAGATTTGGAATCTATGCTCTCCTCTATCCTGTCTACTTCATCATGTTTTAAAATTCTATGGACACTTTCTCTACAGTGTCTCTGAGAACTTCTTTTCCATTTACACTGTTACTTTACTAGCATGGTTCTCCAGTACCTTACAACTCTCAAGATCATACAAACCTGTTTAGTCAACTTGTATTCTCTAGGACTCTTTTAAGTGGGTTCAGTTCAGTTCAGTCGCTCAGTCATGTCTGACTCTTTGCAACCCCGTGAATTGCAGCACGCCAGGCCTCCCTGTCCATCACCAACTCCCGGAGTTCACCCAGACTCACGTCCATAGAGTCAGTGATGCCATCCAGCCATCTCATCCTCTGTCATCCCCTTCTCCTCCTGCCCCCAATCCCTCCCAGCATCAGAGTCTTTTCCAATGAGTCAACTCTTCACATCAGGTGGCCAAAGTACTGGAATTTCAGCTTCAGCATCATTCCTTCCAAAGAAATCCCAGGGCTGATCTCCTTCAGAATGGACTGGTTGGATCTCCTTGCAGTCCAAGGAACTCTCAAGAGTCTTCTCCAACACCACAGTTCAAAAGCATCAATTCTTCGGCACTCAGCTTTCTTCACAGTCCAATTCTCACATCCATACATGACCACTGGAAAAACCATAGCCTTGACTAGACGAACCTTTGTGGGCAAAGTAATGTCTCTGCTTTTGAATATGCTATCTAGGTTGGACATAACTTTCCTTCCAAGGAGTAAGCGTCTTTTAATTTCATGGCCGCAGTCACCATCTGCAGTGATTTTGGAGCCCAAAAAAAATAAAGTCTGACACTGTTTCCACTGTTTCCCCATCCATTTACCATGAAGTGATGGGACCAGATGCCATGATCTTCGTTTTCTGAATGTTGAGCTTTAAGCCAACTTTTTCACTCTCCACTTTAGTCTAAAAGGAGAGTTTATGGCATATGTAACTAACCTGGTAAGAAAGAAGGTAAGACTTGCCTCAGGGCCAACTGAATTGAAGGACTTGTCGACTATCAGATCTATTTCCCATCTCTAATTCCCTCTCTCTGTTGGCTCCATTCTCATCTTTTATATACAAATTTTGCATTCAAGGGACCTGGTCTCAGGCTGTTTCCATATTCACATTTCTCCAGTGTAGTGATCTAAAAAGAAAGAGACTCTTGCCTGCCAGTTATAGTCAGAAAATAACCTGGCTAAGTGCTGTGACTGACTGCTTTGATGAAGAGACCATCTGCAGAAAAACTTGTAAAGCCAGGAGCATGGTGTACTGGAGTTAGGTGTTCATCAGCACCAGTCAGGGGGTGAGGAATATTAAAGAATTATTCAAAACACAGAAGCACATTTCTGAGAAGGCAAAACATTAATAAGTGCCCACTGCTCTCTCTGAGTAGTAGTCTTTTAATATATTTTCATCCTTGTATTCCTATATTCAAATAGAACTATTCTTAGCATTGCCATTTGTTTTCAAAGGTTGTTCAACAATGTCTGCTCTAGTAATAGTCAACTTGTTAGTTAAATCCTACTTGTGTAGCTAGTGACTATTCCAGGATCCTCCTGTTGTCTCTGTGTTCTAGTAACAGACTAGCACTGGCTTCTGGGCACAGTGAGCTCAGAAGCATGATATTCAGTACCAGAGGTCAGGAATGGTGGTAGTCATGAAAGGAGGAGGGGATGTAGAGATGAGGACATGGGAAGTGCTGATTCTTTGAAAAAGAATGAAAAAATATAAGTGACATGTTATATGAGAAAATGCTTTGAAGAGACTAACGTATCATACACATTTTCATTACTCTGTTTCTGAGAAATAAAAGAAAGACTTTTGAATAGGAGCTGAACTTGAAAATTCCCAGGATAGAACTACTACATTAGGAGGCAGGGGTACTATTGCCAATGCCTGATTTGCTTGGATCCTTGGTCCTCTGTTTTTCTCTCTGCAGAAATTCTTAAAACCACCCTTCTCCCTTGTCAGGCTCTGCATCCACAGTTTTTGGTAGGTTTTGCTTTCATATATTTCAGATTTTTGAAAATTTATATTTGAAATGGACAGCATTCTAAAATGGTCTGCAAGATTCCGCCCCTGGAAAAACTACTCTGTATCATCACTTACTCATGAGTGTGGGTAGAAACCATTAGTACGATTAAGTTACACTTGATAGGAAAGGTGATGGTGCAGTCACTAAAATAATTATATGAAGTTCTATTAGACTCCTTTTTAGCAGACTGGATAGAGAATCTTCTGTTGGCTTTGAAGAAAAAGCTTCCATGTTGTAAGAAAGCCATGTAGCTAAGACCTAAGGGCAATTTCTAGGGACTGAGGGCAAACCCCTCACCTGCCCACATCCAGCAGTAAATACCTCAGTCCCTTAACCAGAAGTATTTCTGCCAACAACCTGGAGGGTCTTGGAAGAGAATTCTGAGCTCTAGATGAGAATGCAGCCTACCCAGTGTCTTGATTTCAGCATTGTGAATCCCTGAACAGAGAATCCAGCTACATTGTTCCCAAACACCTAATCCATAAAGACTGTAATACTCTACATTTCTGCTGTTTTAAGCTAATTTTTAGATAATTTGTTATGCAGCATTAAAAAACTAATATATATGTCAGATTTTAAATTAGAATTAGGTCTTTAATTTATTTGTACTTTCCAGGGTGCCTAGTTTAGTACCTTATGAAAACCACATTGCAATTAAGATTTGCTGGTACATTAATTTTTTGATTAATATAACTATCCTCAAAATTTCTTACAGGTTTGACCTCTTTTTCCCCAACTAAAGAAGTCTTTAAGATTTTTTCCAAAAATTTAGAAAATAGCATCATACTTTTTCTTTCTAGAAAACTCTAGCTCTCATTAGCCAGTCAAGAACATCCATATTGATTCAAACCAAATAAGTGATGTAGGTCAAAAGGTACTTTGGGAGGGAAGACCATGATTTTGGGGAGAATTGAGTTGAGTAGCCACAATTAAAGTCTTATCTACTTAAATTATTAAACTATGGAATAATGACATGGAATCTTAGTATGAATGGGTCAGAAGTTTCCTTTTTTTTTTTTTCCTGATGTTTCCCAATTATGTTCATGTATATTGAGAGTGATAACAACAACAATAGTTAACCCTTATTAATCACCTGGTATGTGCCTGGAATTTTTTAAGAGTTTTATAATTATTAACATATTTCAGCCTTAAGGATATCTACATGCTAGGTTACTATTACTATCCCCATCTTACAGATAAGGAAAACAAGGTACAGAGAGATTAAATGGCCTGTCCATGTTCAAATGGATGATCATAGCAAAAATACTTGTATAGCACTTCTTTAGTGTTTTATGTATATTAAATCATTTCGTCCTTATGACAATCTTGTGAATTGTAAGGAAACAGAGGCACACTAAATACATCATTTTAGAGCACTTTTCTTCCCTAAATACTTCTAAGTTAATGAATCAATTTTAAGGATTGTTGCTTACGTAGGAGATATCCTTTTATCTCATTTTTTCAAAAATTAGTTTGATATTGCCAGATTAATCCTCCTTGAGGCACTCCTTACCATGCTCATCTTCTTCCAAGGAAAGATCAATGACTCTCAGTTGCTAACTGACCAAATTCCAGTGATTTATTGTGGCCATTCAGGGTCTTCTCTGACTTTTCTCTGATGAATATTTCTAGGTACTTTTTCTACTGTGTCTCAACATATGCTCTGAGTTCAGCCAAATTAACATAGGTGATGTTCACCACAACCAATTGCCGGGGTCCAGCCTCGGTGGATCCAGGGAATTCGAAGCGGGGACGGCGTCGGTGAGGATCAGGAAACAACTGCTTAATTAAACTTTAATTAAGGATATAAAGAGTAATAGAATAAGGATAGCTCAGTGAGGAAATTCAGTGGAGAAAAGAGGCTGAAATAAGGATAGCTCAGTGAGGAAATTCAGTGGAGAAAAGAGGCTGAATAATTCAGCCAGAAGGTAAGAGAAAGAACGACATGGTGAGACCAAGTTTCGGTGAACAAGGCCCGCACTTTATTTTTCAAAGTAGTTTTTATACCTTAAGTTATGCATAGAGGATAATGGGGGAAGGGGTAGAGTCATGCAGTAAGCCAGGCTTTCTTCCTGCAAACTTATCATATGCAAAAGCTTAGGTGATTTGCATCATCTTCTGGCCCAGAGGCCTGTTAACATTTTAAGACCCTTTCTTCAGAAAACTTATTTTTCTCTAAAGATGATTGGTCAGGAGCCACCCTCCAAAAGCATTAGATAAAGTTGCATTCCTACAGAGCAAAGGTGTGGTGGGGTATAACAAGAAAAAGAATTAACTCAAGCGTCCCAGGTTACAAACATTAAAGCTACTACTTACACCAGTTATATTAATCAATACACTGCCAGGGACACAGCAGGTAAGGGATATGGAAACTTAGCAGCAAACATTGGCCCAACAAGTGAAAAACCCTTCACCAATACAATTTCTAATCAATCTTTTAACTGCTGAAAGGAATCTGTATTTAGACAGTTTAGAACATCTCATGCCTCTCATAGTTGGGAGGCTCTGAGCAATCACATGTGGCTGGAAAAACCTATTCAGGCAGGCTAGAGGGTTTCCAAAGGAGTTTGTAGATTGAAACACTGTCACACCCAGGAATTATTAACTGGAGCTGTAAGCTAACTCTTTTTTCAGAGAGAGGTAGTGGGGGACAGCCCCCTGTAAAGTCAGAGGTGTAGGTGAAAGCACAAAGCAGAAAGTAGGCAGACTCTGGTTTTGGGGGTAGATGCTTGAGAATTTCCAGGGGGATTCCTGAGGCTCCATCCCGCGTTTGCGTATGCCGAACCTCCTTCTTCATGACCTTTGTCATGGGTGGAGCTCCTCACGCTGGCTCCCGGGCAGTGATAGAATTCTAGTTGAGCTATTCCAGATCCTGGAAAGTGCTGCACTCAATATGCAATATGCACTCAATATGCAATATGCCGGCTCCCGGCAACCAATTGTTCATGTCTCTCTAATTTTCTGATTTAATTCTGGCCACCTGCAAGGCCCTCCTCCATCTCCACTTGTCAAATTATCATTTTCCTTTCAATTTCATATGTCAGCTTCTCTAGCAAGAATTCCTTTAATTCACCCATACGTGTTGCCTCCTTTACTTTGAAGATGTCTTGTGGAACTTACTGCAGTTCTGTTTATATCAGTTTTTTTTCTTTCTGCCATATCTTCCTTCCATATATTTTTCTTAATTAGAAAAAATTTGTCTATATTGAAATTCAGTGAAGGATCTGATAGTATTTAATATTACATTATTTGAGTATAATTCTAAGATACTTTGAATTTCTTTCCATAATTGTCGATGAAAAGCAAACAAGTGGAGATGCTACTTTTTCGGCTAGAGGATTCTTTCCTCATATTCCTGAAAGTCTGTTTTCCCTTAGGTGTTCATATGTAAGTCTAACAAGTGCTGTAATCTATATAATGATGACACAACTGAAAATATGGAAATAAAGGGGATGGAACTTACTTAGAAACATAAGATAAATTCTATTATTGAGCCATACTATGAGCCAAACAAAAATCCCCAAAAATGGAGCTGAAATTCCAGTAGGAAGCCACAAACAAAAAACAATAAATTATATCTTAGATCTATGAAAATATAAATGAACACAAAGAATTAGTCATGGCATATGGTTAGGGAAAGTAGGTATGGACTGGTTGGCCTCATTGAAAAGTTGATAGCAGAGCCAGAAGAGATGTCCAAGAAGGTTTTATAATTTTTCTACTTTTATGTGGATTATTCACTTTAACTGTTTATTGACCAGGAGATTTTTTGCAGAAACTAAATCCTATGGCTAGTAATTTGTTATGTAAGTGAATATTGAAAGACTCCAGTCAAAAATATATGGGTTACAAAAGATGTATTATTACATGTATGGTCAATAATATGTTAAAAGGAAGGATACTGTTTTCTATTGATAAAAGAGAAAAAGTTCTTAGCTTTGGTTCAGTGAAGTGTAATGATAAATGATTTGAAACTGTTTGACCTTTCTCTGTCACTCACATAAATGCAAAATATAGATAATTGGATATTTTGTTGTTGTCCAGTTGTTCGGTTATGTCTGACTCTTTGTGACCCCAAGGACTGCAGGGCGCCAGGCCTCCCTGTCCTTCACCATCTCCTGGAGCTGCTCAAATTTGTGTCCATTGAGTCGGTGATGCCATCCAACCACCTCATTCTCCATCGTCCCCTTCTCCTCCTGCCTTCAATCTTTCCCAGCATCTTTTCTAATGAGTTGGTTCTTCACATCAGGTGGTCAAAGTATTGGAGCTTCAGCTTCAGCATCAGTCCTTCAAATGAATATCCAGAATTGATTTCCTTTTGGATTTTAGCTATATACTAATAGTTAACCTGGGAACAACATGGGCTTGAACCATGCAGGTCCATTTATATGCAGATTTTTTCAATAGTAAATACTAGTACTACACATCTGGTTGAATCAGTGGATATGGAACCAGGGGAACCATGGATATGAAAGGCCGACTATAGGGTATATGCAAATTTTTCACTGTGAGAAGAGTTGGCACCCCTAATTCCCGTGTTGTTCAAGGGTCAACTGGATATGCTTTTAAAGGCTAAGTCAGATGCATGGTGTTATGGACTAAATTGTGTCTCCCAACCCCCAATTCATATATTGAAGTTCTACCCTATGTACTTCAGAATGTGACTATATTTGGAGATAGGGTCTTTAAAAAGGTAATTAGGGTAAAATGAGGTCATGTGAGGGGGCCTGAATCCAGGAATGACAGGCATCTTCATACAAAGAGTAAATCAGGACTCAGACAACACACAGACTGAGGGGCATTCTTGTGATGAAACAGCAAGAAGGTGGCCATTTGCAAGCCAGACTATGGTTACCATGAGGTTTGCACAAAATATCTTCAATTATAGCACCCTGTGTTAAGCTAACAACAGCACAACTTCAGTAGAATTCCCAAGTCTTACAATTTTAGTTCCTCTCCTCCTCAAATTTAGGTTATTGATGTTATAATTTATATACATTTTATATTATATAACTAATTTAAAAATTATATAGTTATGGTTATTTTACTACATTTCTTTCAACTTTTAAAATTGAGACGTAAGTAAGTTATGCACCCCATTTTCTTATTGAAGAATCCTTATTGAAGAATCTTATTGAAGACTATATACTTAGCATTGCTAGTGATTTTTACATGGTCTTCTTATATTTTTATGATATTAACTAATGTTCTTTTATTTCATTCAAAGAACTCCTTATAGCATTTCTTGTAAGGCAGGTCTATTTGTGATGAATTTCCTCAAACGAATTTTGGTTGTTTGGAAAAGTCTTTATTCCTTCTTTATTTCCAAAGGACAGCTTTACTGGGTGTAGTATTCTTGGTGACAATTTTTTTCCACCAATATTTTGAATATGTCATACCATTTTCTTGCCTATAAACTTTCTGATGAGAAATGTGCTGATAGTCTTATGGGAGTTCCCTTGTATATGATTTTGCTTTTACTATTTTAAATGTTTAATATTTTAGTCTTGATAATTATAATGCATTTAATTATATGCAGGTTCAACCTATTGGATTCTTTGGGCCTCTTGGATCTTGATGTCAATCTCTCCCCATGTTTGGGAAGTTTTAAGTCATTAGAGCTTTAAATGTATTTTGTGTCCTTTTCCATTCCCCTCTGGAATTACCATAATGAAACTATGTTTATTTTCATTGGGTCCTATGAATTCCATAGGCTTTCTTCACTCTTTTCAATTCTTTTCTCTTTTTGATTCTCTGGATAATTACAATTGTCTTGTTGTTTAGATTATAGATTATTTCTTCTAATGGTTGAGTCTACTTTTGAAGCTTTATTTTGAATTCTTTAGTTACTTTTAGCTCTAGGATTTATATATATATGTTTCTATTTTTTTAATTTCTTATTTTGTTCATGCATTGTTTTCCTGTTCTTGTTTAGTTATCTGTCTGTATACGCCCTCCTCAACTTTTTAAAGAGAACTATTCTGAATTCTTTGAATGTTCATGGATATCCATTTCTTACTTATTAGAGCTTTATTACTTTCCTTTGGTGGTGTCTTATTTACCAGGTTTTTCATGATCCTTGATTCCTTACATTGGTATTTTCACATTTGAGTAAGTGGTCTCCTCATCTACTTTGCAGGACTGCTTTGGGACAGTTCTTCACCAGTCAATTCAGTTTGGATTCCTTGATGTGTCTGTTGGTAACAGCTTTGGACAGGTGAGGCCTGGTATTAGGGTCAATTTTGGAGCAAAGCAACTGTTTGAGCTCTGAAATTGGGGGTTGGGGTGTGCCACTGGCTGAGAACAACTATATAGGAGGGATGATTTGGTTTCCTGCTCAAGTGGAGGTGTAAGCTTGCTTCCTAGTTGCCTGGATTCTCTGGCTAGACATGTTAGACAGTCAACACTGGCTACTATACTCAGCAGTTATCAGGGCTATGAATTAGCTGCCCCACCTTGCTGGGGCAACAGGACGGGACCTACGGCCTATAGAGTGCATTGTTTTAGGATCTGAATAAGGTAAGACTGTGCCCTGAATATCCTGATCAAGTGAGGCCACCAGACTTGCTCTGCAGACAGGGAAGGTCATGGGCTGTTCTTCCTGTTAAAATGTACTGTGAGCAGAGCTGTTTTTTGGGCTACACAGCTTCTTGTGTGTTCCTGTAAGGTTTCCTGGTTTGATGGTATGAAGGCTTTATTAGCAGTAAGTAGGCTACAAATTGGAGAAGGCAATGGCAACCCACTCCAGTACTCTTGCCTGGAAAATCCCATGGATAGAGGAGCCTGGTAGGCTGCAGTCCATGGGGTCGCTAAGAGTAGAAAACCACTGACTGACTTCACCTTCACTTTTCACTTTCATGCATTGGAGAAGGAAATGGCAACCCACTCCAGTGTTCTTGCCTGGAGAATCCCAGGGACGGGGGAGCCTGGTGGGCTGCCGTCTATGGGGTCGCACAGAGTTGGACATGACTGAAGTGACTTAGCAGCAGCAGCAGCAGGCTACAAATTGGACTTCCTGGGTGGCTCAGTGGTAGAGAATCCATCTGCCAATGCTGGAGATGGTTTGATGCCTGGGTTGGGAAGATTCCCTGGAGAAGGAAATGGCTACACTCTCTAGTATTCTTGCCTGATAAATCACATGGACAGAGAAGTCTGGTGGACTGCACTCCTGAGAGCAGTAGGAGAAGCAGTCCCAAGGCCATTAATGCTCTTTGCTTGTCGTCTTGACTCAAGCCACCCATATGCCAAGTTCCCTGGCTAAACAGGGCCACTCTACTTTGCTGTAGGATGATGAGTTCTGCATACACGCCTTTTGCTCTAGCATTGCTGGGTTACACAGCTTTAAGGTGTTCTTACCAGAACTTCCTCTCAGATGGGGCTGGAGATTGTGCTTTGTAGCTGGTAGGGCTACTATTCTGGCTCCTACCTAGGTGGGACCAAGAGGACCCATTCCAAGTAACCAACTCCTCAATTTTCCTAAATAGGCTTTCTGTTTGAAAGGGGTTGGGAGCTGCCATTTACAAGGTAGAGGTATGACTCATTTTTCTGCCTGAGTACAGGGGCTTCACTGGTGGCTCATACAGTAACGAAACTGTCTGCAATGCAGGAGACCTGGGTTTGATCCCTGGGTCAGGAAGACCCCCTGGAGAAGGGAATGGCAACCCAGTCCAGTATTCTTGCCTGGAAAATTTCATAGACAGAGGAGCCTTCTGGGCTACAGTACATGGGGTCACAGAGTTGGACACGATTGAGTGACTAACAGTTTACTATGGGCAGATCAGACTCCAGGGTTAGCAGAATTCCTCATTTGGGGAAACTGTACCTTATTGAGTTTCTTGGTCAGACTCTGTTCCTGATTTGGTTCTGTAGATGATCAAAGCTATTGATTGGGATTACTATTTGAGCTCTGCCAGTAGGAACTCAGTCTGCCGTAATCCAAGTGCTGGTTTTTAGAAGCCCCTACTCCCTTTTCAGTCTCTCAGATTTGAATGGGTTGAACCCTGTAGAGTCCCAATCTGTCTCATATGGTGAAAGCAGAAGAGGGGCTCTCATGAAGTGAACCACATGTTGAGTTGGGAGAGACAGGTGTTATCCCTGGACTCTCTTTTACACCTTGGACAACTGTAGTCTCCAGGGAGATCTCTTAGAATGGTGCTCTGCTGGTCTGAGGGAGGGACAATGTGGTCAGAGTCCAGCCATAGTCTTACCTTTCTAACACAGCCTGTCTTGGTCTCTGTGATACAGTGAGGTGCTTTAGCCTCCCTCTGTGTTCTAGGAGACTCGCAGTGGTGTATTGTCCATGAATAGTTGTTGGTTGTTCTTGTCAGGGGGAGCTAAGTCAGGAAGCAACCGTGTCGCTTCCCTCTCCAAATTTTCTAAATCAAATATATAGAGATGCTGTGAAGGGAATTTGTAATTAAAGTCTATAGTCACTTGATTAAGTAAATCAAAAGAGAAGTTTTCCTAGATGGGTCTGAATAAAGAGAGATTCTCTTTATTCAGAGAATAAAGAGACAAAAAAAAAATGGACCCGTGGACAAAAAAAAAATTGCAGCTTATACCCTTGGGGTTACATCCTGCTTGTAGCCTTGTCTTGTTGCTGATTGCTCTATGGATTTCAGACTAGTTTAGTCAGGTCCCCACATATGAGTAAGCATATTCCTTTTGATGAATTCCTTTATATATATAAATATACATACACATATATATACATACATACATACACACTATCTTATATATATATATATGCTTATAAAATCTCTTCTACTGCTTTTGAGTCTTTATTTGAACCCTGAATGACATACTTCCTAAAAATAAATAGAAGGGATATTTTTTCCTTCTGTTAAGACTGTGCAAAGTGTCATTTAATTTAGTAATTCAATCATATCTTAGCAATCAACTTAAAATCAATTTCCAGATAGTTAGGTTTTTATGTATATACTTATCTACAAGCTTCATAAAATTCAAATCAATTAACTCTAGTGAATTATAATTTCTCTCATGATGAGTGTTCTGAGAATGAAGATTCTGTGAACACATTATCCATTTTCTCAAATAGAATGAGTGTTAAGCCAAAAGAGCAGCATGTGTCTTCTGGGGAAATAAATTGTTTCTGAAGATTTATTCTTCTTCCATTATCAAACTCTAGTGCCAGTGCTAAGTCACTTCATCTGTTTCCGACTCTTTGCGATCCTATGGACCATAGCTCACCAGGCTCTTCTGTCCAGAGATTCTCCAGGCATGAATACTGGAATGGGTTACCATTTTCTCCTCCAGGGGATCTTCCTGATCCAGGGATTAAACCCACATCTCTTATGTCTCTTGCATTGGCAGGTGGATTCTTTACCTCTAGTGCCACCTCAGACTCCTCCAAACTTGAAACAATAAAAAAAATCAACCAAATTACTTTCACCTGAGGTGTGGCTGTCCTTCCTCTTCTCCGGTCTCAGAAGGAGGGGCCTATATTTATAGTCTCTCTTTTTGTCAGTTTTCATTCATTCCTCAGCTATTAAGATTTGGCTTTCATTCTTAATACTCTGCACAATTGGTCCTGACTTCCTGTCATTAAACTTAATGGTCATATTTAATAATCACTTATTCAACCCCTTAACATTATTCAATAATATTTGATAACTCTTTTCTTCTGGAAAACCTCTCTTTTCATTGGCATCCATGACATCGGAACCTTCTGGTTTTCCTGCTGTTTCCAGGTTATTCTTTCTCTGACCATTTTACTGGCTCATCAGCCTCTAGCTATACTTAAGTCCTCAAGGTCCAGCCCTAGTTTTCCTTATTTGTTTCTACATTCTTTTCTTGGAAGTATTATCCCACATGCATCGGTTCTATAACCAAGCAGATTACAGTAAATTTTCAATGTGCAACTCCATTCCAGATCTGACCCTTGTATCCAACTGCTTCTTCATTATCTCTACTTGGGCATTTCAAAAGCACCTTTACGGCAAAGAGTCCAAAATTTAACTAACGATTTTCCTCTAGACCTTCCCTCGTCCAACATTCCTCACTTTAGTCATCATCATTATGGAAAACATCATATGGATACAATTACTATCTATTTGCAGAAGTTAAAAACCTGAGGCTGCTTCTCCTATTTCTTTTTGCCTCATTTCCTCCTTCCCAGCCCCACTACCATTCTTTTTTTTTAATATAAATTTATTTATTTTAATTGTAGGCTAATTACTTTACAATATTGTATTGGTTTTGCATACATCAACATGAATCTGCCCACTACCATTCTTAAATCGCTAAGTTCTATTAACTTTGCAATCTAGAATCTGTTTTCTCCTCTGTGTATCCTCCACTCCCAATCCAACTTCAAGCCACATTCATATCAGTGTGAAGTGAAAAGTGAAAATGTTGGTCACTCAGTAGTGTCTGACTTTTTGCAACACCATGGAATGTAGCCCACCAGGCTCCTTTGTCCATAGAATTCTTCAGGCAAGAGTACTGGAGTGGGTAGCCATTTTCTTATCCAGGGGATCTTCCTGACCTAGGGGTCAAACCCAGGTCTTCTGCATTGCAGGCAGATTCTTTACCATCTGAGCCACCAGGGAAGTGTCATATCAATATTGTAATGTAAAAGCACCCTAATGAGTCTCCACGCAACCACTCCTGCTCAACACACTTGAATTCAATTTTTATATCATATGCAAAAATATTTTTTTCAAACTCTACATCTCACCCTATTACTTCTTTACTTAAAAACCTTCAGTGGCTTCTTAGTCACCTATGTCTTTGCCATTTTTTGCCATTCTCTCTGAATTTGTCTGTTCCAACAAACTTACCTTCTTTCTTTTCCTACTTTGAAGATTGCACATGCCTGCCACACCATCTCTAATCAGCATCTTCACTTAGTTATCTTTTCTGCTTTATTTGAATTGTAGCTTAAATGACATTCCTAATGGGAGAATTTCCGATGTCCATGATCAGATTCTCCTGTCATAACCTCTCAAGCATCCTACATTTAAAAAATAATACTGATATCTGTGTGCTCCATGAGACACTGAGGTGTTTTTCATCTTCACATTTTCAAATAGTAGAATAGGTGTAATACATGGTAGGCACTTAAAAAGTACTCGAGGAACAATTAAATGAATGAATGATTGAATAAAGCATGGTTACAGCATCCTAGATAGTTTCTGCTAAAGTATTAGTGTTGAAATACAATATAAGAACCTATGTAAAGAATATGACCTTGTCGAGTTCCGTATTTATTCTTTCTTAATTATATTTACTTGAATCTGCACAGTTTCTAAATTATAGGCTGATTTTTTTAACTACCAGAGTTGAAAATTCAGCCCATGATGTGAAAATCAAGCTGTGCTCTCTCAACAGACATCTCAAGTTAATGCATTTTTTATATAGGAAGATACAAGATTCTGGGCTCATTGAAATTAATCCTTTGATATGCACTTTGTCTAGGGCTAGTATCCAGTTTTTCTCTGTCCTGAACACCTCAGGGTCCATCATTGGGGGGTGGCTGCATTGACTGATGGCTTGATCTCACCATCTCACCATGGCTTGATCTCACCATCCCTTGTTTACTGAAATGGCAGCTGACATTCTCTGTCTACAACAGTATTTTCCCAACTTGGAGATTTTCCAATCTCCAAGATTACTCCAGTCAACTTGGAGTAACTAGTAAAAATAATCCGATGCTATAATAATAGCTACTGTTTACTAAGCACATACTAATTTCCAGAAAGTGTGTTAAATTTTTGGTGTTATAATCTCATTTGATTCTTTAAATAGTCCAGCAAGATAGGCATTGCTATATCATCATTTTGAAGATAATGAGTTAGTCTGAGAAGCTAAGTAACTTGTCTAAAGTTAGAAAGCAAGTAAATGACAGAGTGGTAATTCAGACACAGGTCTTTCATATTCCAGGATTCTTTTCTGAACCACTGCATTATAACTTGGAATATATTTGAAAAACATTTGTGGATAAAGATATATATCTTCTTTGGGTTATCTCTCTAGTATAGGAAATTTTCATGGGGATGTTAAAATGGTAGAAAAGTCTGAGAGTTTGGTTGAATTCTTGCTTTAGGTTTCATATGCATTGGGACATAAATTAAGCTTCCACATAAAAATATGAATATGGTGGCTCAAAATGGATATCCATTCTTTCTTTTCATTATTGGTAGCAGTAAGTGTTGGGCTTTCCTGGTGACTCAGTGGAAAAGAATTCACCTGCCAGTGTAGGAGACGTGGGTAAGATCCCTTGGTTGGGAATATCCCATGGAGAAATAAATGGCAACCCCTTCCAGTATTCTTGCCTGGGAAATCCCATGGACAGAGGACCTTGGTGGGCTACAGTCTTTGGGGTCGCAAAAGAATCGGACATGACTTAGCAACTAAACAGCAGCAGCAGTAAGCGTTACCCATTAAACCATACAGGCAAGAAGGAAAAATAGAGAACATTTTCACATTTATTTTTAAGCTCCAGTCAAGTTTTAGACATATCCACTAAGAAGATATAACTGAACAGTGTTCCAAGAGGTTACTTAGGAGAAAGATTGATGACAATTTAGAGTGAGTAATATATTTCATAGAAATGGCATAAAATATAAAACTAATTCTACACCCTGGCATTCTAGGTTAGAATGTAGAATTAGTTCCTGCAATTGACTTTTGTTTTGAAAATCACTTACTGTTTTAGTCCTTGTTCTGTTCCAATATTTATGCAATGAGGAGTCATTCTCAACCTTGCAAATACCCCAGCTGCAGCAATGTTCTGTGCTCAGTTAGGGAGAGGAAAACAATTGTTCTTTGTTCTACAGTACTGATTTAGCAGGGGCAGAATTGTGTCTGGCAAGGTAAAGAAAACTGTAGCAGTGGGGTTACAAGTTCTCAGAGAGACTGTTCAATGTGCTGGTGACTAGAACTTGGAGCAGCATACTAAGGGCCATCAAAGAGGAAAGATTTTCATGCAGCAGTTAAGACCAAATTGCCAGATAAACATACCTGCTTCCTCAAACTGCTTTGCAGTTATGGCAACTGTGTACATAATTGTGTTGAATGGACACAAGCTGAGGGCTTTAGGAAAGGTTTTGATTTTCTTGAATAAGGTGCTATTCCTTTCATCTTCAGGCTTCCCTTGTAGCTCAGTTGGTAAAGAGTTTGCTTGCAATCTAGAAGACCCAGGTTTGATCCCTGGGTCAGGAAGGTCCCCTGGAGAAGGAAATGGCAACCCACTCCAGTATTCATGCCTGGAGAATCCCCATGAGCGGAGGAGCCTGGCAGGCTACAGTCTATGGGGTCGCAACAGTCGGACATGATTTAGCAGTTAACCACCACCATCACCTCCCATCTTCTCCCTGTCCTGAATGTGGAAACAATGTGTGGCATTATTATCTAGCTTAGACCATCATTTGTTAGGTTTTCTGTTACATATCATCAAACACATTTTTGACATTATATGTTGAGAAACATCTCTATATAGTCTCTGTCATTTTTGCAAGCAGAGATAATGACCTCTTTGTTCCAGACTATCTTTTCAAGGATGATTGTGTAGCAAATTGCCTTGGAAGATAAGCATAGTAAATCCTCCCACAGTAAAGGGATGTATGTTTACTGTTCAGTATAATAAGGATAATGCTTCCTTCTGGAGCAAAGTTCAAGCACTGTCCATTATAAAAGTTCAGAATTTTAAGCTTGAGGTCCCTTTCTTGTAACAAAACCCACTCTTTGTGCAAGTGTTACCTGCTGTCTAGTTCAGGCTGCTGTGGGCGAATACAATAGACTAGGTGGCTTAAAAATAGACCTTTATTTCTCATACTTACGGGGGCCAGGAGCTCCAAGAACAGGATGCTATCAGATTCAATATCTTCAGAGAAGGACCCTCTGCCTGGTTCACAAATACCTGCCTTCCTGCTTTATCCTCACATCTCACATGATGGAGAGGGAGAGAGCTTTCTTTCTTTCTCTTCTTATAAGGGTATTAATCCCATTATGGGAATTTCACTCTCATGACCCCATCTAAACCTAATTACTTCCAAAGGCCCCACTTCCAAATAGTATCACTTTAGGGATAAGAGCTTCAAGATGATAATTTGAGGATATTGAATCATTCAACTCATAGGCTCTGGCCCTATAGGACTTGAGGTTAGGAAAGCTGGTAAAAATACTAAAACTTTTAATGCTGCTATTGTTGTAACTAAAAAGTACTTTGTTTTAGACCCTGCTTACGTTCATGCATGTGTGGCCGTATTACTTTTTATCTTGAAAGTAGTATTAAACTTTTTAGTGATGATTAAATATCAGTCTGTGAATAGTACTTAACAAGATGATTTCTTCTTTCCAGATTTATTGAGAGATAGCTGACAGAAAGCACTGTATAATCTTCAGGTATACAACATAATAATTTGACTTACATACTGCATAAGAGGATTACCATGATAAGTTTAGTGAACATCCATCATCACATACAGATATAAAAAGAAAACAAAGTTTTTTTTTGTGTGTGTGTGTATAACATACAAGTGTTAATTATGTTGTACATTACATTCCTAGTCTTATTTATCTTATAATTAGAAGTTTATACCTTTTGACTACATTCATTCCCTTCTCCTCATCCTACCTCTTGCCTCTGGTAAGCACAAATCTGGTCTCTTTTCTATGAGATACTTTGGTTTTATTTTTAGAAGTATATTTAACCCATAACACTATATTCTTGGTACACAACACAGTGATTCCATATTTCTATACATCACAGAATGATCACCACAGTTCAGTTCAGTTCAGTTGCTCAGTCGTGTCCGACTGTTTGCAACCCCATGAATTGCAGCACGCCAGGCCTCCCTGTCCATCACCAACTCCTGGAGTTCACCCAGAAGATGAGTCTATTTACCATGTGTTACCAAGAAGGCTGAGCGCTGAAGAATTGATGCTTTTGAACTGTGGTGTTGGAGAAGACTCTTGAGAGTCCCTTGGACTGCGAGGAGATCCAACCAGTCCATTCTAAAGGAGATCAGCCCTGGGATTTCTTTGGAGGGAATGATGCTGAAGCTGAAACTCCAGTACTTTGGCCACCTCGTGCGAAGAGTTGACTCATTGGAAAAGACTATGATGCTGGGAGGGATTGGGAGCAGGAGGAGAAGGGTACGACAGAGGATGAGATGGCTGCATGGCATCACTGACTCGATGGACGTGAGTCTGAGTGAACTCTGGGAGCTGGTGATGGACAGGGAGGCCTGGCGTGCTGCGATTCATGGGGTCGTGAAGAGTCGGACACGATTGAGCTACTGAACTGAACTGAACTGAACCATGAAAGATATGACCACCTTATAGACTAAATCCTGCACTGTGTACATATCATTCCCAGAAACTCATTTATTTTGCAACTAAGAAGTTTGTACCTCTTAAATCTCCCTTACGCATTTCAGTCATCTGCCACTCCCCTCACTTTTTGAGGTCATCTACTTATTTCTGTATCTGTGATTCTGTTTCTGTTATGTTTGCTCATTCGTTTGGATTTTTAGATTCTACATGTAAGTGAAATTGTACAGTATTTGTCTTCATCTGACACATTTGATTTAGATAAGAATGTCCAGGTCTATCCATGTTGTTGAAAATGGCAATATTTCATTCTTTTTTATTGCTGAAATGTCCCATTATATACAATATTTTCTTTAGCCATTCATGTATTGGTAGGCATTTAGGTTGCTTTCATATCCTGGCTATTGTGAATGATGCTGTTATACACACTTGGGTGTGCATATCTTTAAGCATTAGTGCTTTCATTTTCTTCATATATATACCCAGGGATATAACTGTTGAATCATATGGTAGTTCTATTTTAGTTTTCTAGAAACTTCCATATTGCTTTCTACAATGGCTGTACCAGTTAACATCCCTACCAACAAGATACAAGGGCTCACTTTTCTTCATGTCCTTAACAATATTTGTCATTTGTGGTCTTTTTGATAATAACCATGGTGTGAGGTGATATCTCATGGTTTTGATACGCATTTTGCTGATGATTAGTAATGTTGAGAATCTTTTCATGTGTCTATTGGCCATCTGTATGTCTTATTTGGGAAAACATCTTTTCAGGTCTTGCTATTTTTAATTTTTTTTTTTGATATTGAGTTTTATCAGCTGTTAGTATATTTTGTGTATTTATCCCTAACTGGACATATCACTTGCAAATATTTCCTCCCATTCACTAGGCTTTCTTTCTGTTTTGTCTATGGTTTACTTTGCTGTACAAAAGCTTTTAAGTTTAATTATGTCCTGTTTGTTTATTTTTTGCTTTTGTTTCTTTCACCTTAGAGGATAGACCCCCCAAAATATTGCTACAATTTGTATCAAAGAGTATTCTGCCTATGTTTTCTTTTAGGAGTTTTAAGATTTCTGGTCTTCCATCTGTGTTTTTAATCCATTTTTAATTTGTTTGTTTTATATGATATGAGAAAATGTTTGAATTTCATTCTTTTACACATAACTGTCCAGTTTTCCTGGCACCATTTACTGAAGGACTGTATTTTTTTCATTGTATATTCTTGACTCCTTTATTACAGATTAATTGACCATAAAGACAATGAGTTTATTTCTGAGCTCTCAGTTCTGTTCCATTGATATATGTATCTGTTTTTGTGCCAGTATCATAACGCTGTTTTACTCTAGATTTGTAATATAATCTGAAGCCAGCAAATGTGTTTCCTCTGGCTCTGTTTCTTTTTTCTCAGGATTGTTTTGGCTATTCAAGGTCTTTGGTTTTTTTCCACACAACTTTTAGAATTATTGTGAAATATTGTGGAAAATGCCACTGGTTATTTGATAGAGATTGCATTGTCTCTGTAAATTGCCTTTAGTAGTAGAGTCAATTTAAAAAATGTAAATTCTTCCAGTCCATGAACATGGTATAACTTAACTGCTGTTTGTGTCATCTTCAATTTCCATCACCAGTGTATTACAGTTTCCAAGTTCGTGTCTTTTACCTCCTTTGGCAGATTTATTCCTAAGTTATTATTCCCCTTAGTGTGATTCTAAATGGGATTGTTTCCTTAATTTCTCTTCCTGTTAGTTTGTTGTTAGTGTTTAGAAATGCAACAGGTTTCTATATATTACCTTTGCATCCTATAACTTTACCAAATCACTGATGAGCTCTAGTTGGTTTTTGGTGGCATCTTTAGGGTTTCTGTGTATGATATCATGTCATCTGGAAACAGTCACAGTTTTACTTTTTCCTTTCTAATTTGGATTCCTGTTATTTCTTTTTCTTGTGTGATTACACTGGCTGGGTCTTCCAATACCATGTTTAATAAAAGAGGTGAGAGTAGGCATCCTTGTCTTGTTTCTGATCTTAGAGGAAATGCTTTCAGCTTTTTACAGTTGATTTTGATGTTAGCTGTAGGCTTAATGTATATGGCCTTTATTGCTTCAAGGTATATTCCCTCAATGGGCTTCCCAGGCGGTGCAGTGGTAGAGAATCCACCTGCCAGTGCAGAGATGAAAGTAACACGGGTTCGATTCCTGGGTCAGGAAGATCCCCTAGAGTAGGAAATGGCAACGCACCCCAGTATTCTTGCCTGGAAAATTCCATGGACAGAGAATCCTGATGGGCTACAGTCTCGTGGGTTATGAAGAGTCAGATATGACTGAGCTACTGAGTACACAGCATGCTTATTCCCTCCATGTCCACTTTCTGGAGAGTTTTTATCATAAATGGATGTTGACAAGTTGATTTTGAATAGGATAGGTAAAATCGATATGCATGTAAATTCTATAGATAACTATTATTGTACCCTCTCAGTTCAGTTCATTTCAGTCACTCAGTCGTGTCTGACTTTGCGACGCCATGGACTGCATGCAGCACACCAGACTACGCTGTCCGTCACCAACTCCTGGAGCTTGCTCAAACTCATGTCCATCGAATCGATGATTGTGCCCCTTACATATGAACTAAAGTGCTCATAATTATGGGCAGTGTTTATTAAGTTAAAGGAAACAAGCAAAAATTCTACTCAACTTGGCATTTGTAAAAACTAACAGTGCTGTACACTTACATATTTTTAATTGGCTGTATGATCAGCAATGCAGTGTGGAACTGGAAAGTTGAAAAGAATTTCCTAGAAAAATTAAACACTGTTTCACACTCAGTAAAAAGAAAAATAGTATTGATTTTTACAGAAAATTACATTGTCTTGTATGACCTTGAGAAGCATCTAGAATGTGGTGAAAGGGATCAGGGAACAATATATATAGAAAAATGAATAGGGGAAAATAAAAAAGCAGTAATTGATGTCCTAGGAGTAAGCAGAAAGAGAATTCCAATATGATAATACTATGACTATAATTCTAATAAAACTTTTCTGAAATGGAAAAAGGCCTGAGTTTGAATATCAAAATGACCCACAGCTTAGAAAGAAGAAAAGAATAATTAAATGAGATTAAAAAATAAAGAATAAAACAAGACTATGGAAAAAATAAGAGTATTTCACATTGGAAAAACTAATTAGACTGTTGTTAGCTACTGGTTTCACAATACTGAATGCCAGAATACCACCAGCAAAAATAAATCAAATAACCCAAGTGTATACAAATAGAGAATCAGACAAATTATTGTATATCAACATAATAAAACACCCTGTAACCATTAAAGTAATAATAAAATACTAGTATAAAATGCAGACAATTGTGGGAAATGTCCATGAATTAATTTAAATCATTTCAATCTGTATGTTTATTTCTCCCTGTGTTTCGTTCTGTATACTTTCTTCAGGTCTAGCCTCTTACTTTTATTTATTATTATTTTTTTTAAATTTTATTTTTAAACTTTACATAATTGTATTAGTTTTGCCAAATATCAAAATGAATCCGCCACAGGCATACATGTGTTCCCCATCCTGAACCCTCCTCCCTCCTCCCTCCCCACACCATCCCTCTGGGTCGTCCCAGTGCACCAGCCCCAAGCATCCAGTATCACTCATCGAACCTGGACTGACAACTCGTTTCTTACATGATATTCTACATGTTTCAATCTCACTCTCCCAAATCTTCCCACCCTCTCCCTCTCCCACAGAGTCCATAAGACTGTTCTATACATCAGTGTCTCTTTTGCTGTCTCGTACACAGAGTTATTGTTACCATCTTTCTAAATTCCATAATATGCGTTAGTATACTGTATTTATGTTTTTCCTTCTGGCTTACTTCACTCTGTATAATAGGCTCCAGTTTCATCCACCTCATTAGAACTGATTCAAATGTATTCTTTTTAATGGCTGAGTAATACTCCATTGTGTATATGTACCACTGCTTTCTTATCCATTCATCTGCTGATGGACATCTAGGTTGCTTCCATGTCCTGGCTATTATAAACAGTGCTGCGATGAACATTGGGGTACACGTGTCTCTTTCCCTTCTGGTTTCCTCAGTGTGTATGCCCAGCAGTGGGATTGCTGGAACATAAGGCAGTTCTATTTCCAGTTTTTTAAGGAATCTCCACACTGTTCTCCATAGTGGCTATACTAGTTTGCATTCCCACCAACAGTGTAAGAGGGTTCCCTTTTCTCCACACCCTCTCCAGCATTTATTATTTGTAGACTTTTGGATCGCAGCCATTCTGACTGGTGTGAAATGGTATCTCATAGTGGGTTTGATTTGCATTTCTCTGATAATGAGTGATGTTGAGCATCTTTTCATGTGTTTGTTAGCCATCTGTATGTCTTCTTTGGAGAAATGTCTATTTAGTTCTTTGGCCCATTTTTTGATTGGGTCATTTATTTTTCTGGAGTTGAGCTGTAGGAGTTGCTTGTATATTTTTGAGATTAGTTGTTTGTCAGTTGCTTCATTTGCTATTATTTTCTCCCATTCTGAAGGCTGTCTTTTCACCTTGCTAATAGTTTCCTTTGATGTGCAGAAGCTTTTAAGGTTAATTAGGTCCCATTTGTTTATTTTTGCTTTTATTTCCAATATTCTGGGAGGTGGATCATAGAGGATCCTGCTGTGATGTATGTCAGAGAGTGTTTTGCCTATGTTCTCCTCTAGGAGTTTTATAGTTTCTGGTCTTACGTTTAGATCTTTAATCCATTTTGAGTTTATTTTTGTGTATGGTGTTAGAAAGTGGTCTAGTTTCATTCTTTTACAAGTGGTTGACCAGATTTCCCAGCACCACTTGTTAAAGAGATTGTCTTTAATCCATTGTATATTTTTGCCTCCTTTGTCAAAGATAAGGTGTCCATATGTGCGTGGATTTATCTCTGGGCTTTCTATTTTGTTCCATTGATCTATATTTCTGTCTTTGTGCCAGTACCATACTGTCTTGATAACTGTGGCTTTGTAGTAGAGCCTGAAGTCAGGTAGGTTGATTCCTCCAGTTCCATTCTTCTTTCTCAAGATCGCTTCGGCTATTCGAGGTTTTTTGTATTTCCATACAAATTGTGAAATTATTTGTTCTAGCTCTGTGAAGAATACTGTTGGTAGCTTGATAGGGATTGCGTTGAATCTATAAATTGTTTTGGGTAGTATACTCATTTTCACTATATTGATTCTTCCAATCCATGAACATGGTATATTTCTCCATCTATTAGTGTCCTCTTTGATTTCTTTCACCAGTGTTTTATAGTTTTCTATATATAGGTCTTTAGTTTCTTTAGGTAGATATATTCCTAAGTATTTTATTCTTTCTGTTGCAATGGTGAATGGAATTGTTTCCTTAATTTCTCTCTCTGTTTTCTCATTATTAGTGTATAGGAATGCAAGGGATTTCTGTGTGTTGATTTTATATCCTGCAACTTTACTATAGTCATTGATTATTTCTAGTAATTTTCTGGTGGAATCTTTAGGGTTTTCTATGTAGAGGATCATGTCATCTGCAAATAGTGAGAGTTTTACTTCTTCTTTTCCAATTTGGATTCCTTTTATTTCTTTTTCTGCTCTGATTGCTGTGGCCAAAACTTCCAAAACTACGTTGAATAGTAATGGTGAAAGTGGGCACCCTTGTCTTGTTCCTGACTTTAGAGGAAATGCTTTCAATTTTTCACCATTGAGGATAATGTTTGCTGTGGGTTTGTCATATATAGCTTTTATTATGTTGAGGTATGTTCCTTCTATTCCTGCTTTCTGGAGAGTTTTTATCATAAATGGATATTGAATTTGTCAAAGGCTTTCTCTGCATCTATTGAGATAATCATATGGTTTTTGTTTTTCAATTTGTTAATGTGGTGTATAACATTGATTGATTTGTGGATATTGAAGAATCCTTGCATCCCTGGGATAAAGCCCACTTGATCATGGTGTATGATCTTTTTAATGTGTTGTTGGATTCTGATTGCTAGAATTTTGTTAAGGATTTTTGCATCTATGTTCATCAGTGATATTGGCCTGTAGTTTTCTTTTTTTGTGGGATCTTTGTCAGGTTTTGGTATTAGGGTGATGGTGGCCTCATAGAATAGCCTCTTACTTTTAATTTTACAGCTGTGCCTACACTATATTTGGCCCATCTACTGAGATTCTAACTTCAATAATTGAGTTTTTCAATTGTAGAAATTAATTTGGGTTATTCAAACATTATACATTCAGACTGCTTTTTCTTTGCTGATTTTGCTTTGTAAATGAGCTAGTTCAAACACAAAAGGGTAGATATAAACAATCTATGGAAGAAAAAGATAAAAACAACTGTGAAACAAAAAAATAGAATACTGATACTTTGTTTTCAATTATTGTTAAAAAACAAAAATAATCTTTAATATTATTTTTGACTTTCATTTTACTAAGATTGAGGCTTCAGAAAGATAAATGATATGACATAGGTAATTAGACAGAGATTATATTAGAACCTTATTCTTTTGATCCTCAGTTTAGTTTTAATTATTTTATAACTTCAACAGAAGTACAGAGTACTGAAATGTTTTGGGATACTCAGTGTACCTTGAATACATGTAATAATACAATGTATAAAAGGACAGTGTTTCAGTGTTATCTACATTTGACCTACTTAAACCTAGTAAGCTAGAAAAAATAAGCATTGAACATTCATTAATATTTAATTTAGAGAATTTACAGAAAAATTTAGAAGATATATGCTTTTCACAAAGCTCACTAGAAATGTCTAAATTCATAACTTTGTTTTGTGTTTAAGTATTTCCATCACTTAACCAGAAAAGCTTGAAGTTATTCCACTGATGTATTTTTTAAAAGCCCATTGACATTGTTAATAATGGCCTTTTCACATATATAATCCAATATCTAGTGCTGGCAGATATCAAGTATTCAATAAATGCTGAATAAATGGATGATGTCTTGAAGACAGAAAAAATGATTTATTATTCATGCCTTGACATTAATTAGCTAAATCAACACATCACAAACATTTTTTTTTATCTTCAGCTTCTGCATCTGTAAAATGACATAATTGGACAAAGTTATGGATAGTAAATAAGTTTTAATTTGTTCACTACTTCTGATTAAGACTAGTTTCATAGCACTAACTTCGTGATAATGAATATGATGGTGTGTCTAAGCTGAGCTAAGAAAAGCATCATGTTCAATTAATGACATTGCTGCTGCTGCTGCGTCGCTTCAGTCGTGTCCGACTCTGTGCGACCCCATAGACAGCAACCCATTAGGCTCCTGTGTCCTTGGGATTCTCCAGGAAAGAATACTGGAGTGGGTTGCCATTTCCTTCTCCAATGCATGAAAGTGAAAAGTGAAAGTGAAGTCGCTCAGTTATGTCCTACTCTTAGCGACCCCATGGACTGCAGCCTACCAGGCTCCTCCGTCCATGGATTTTCCAGGCAAGAGTACTGGAGTGGGGTGCCATTGCCTTCTCCGAATTAATGACATGAGTCATGTGAAAAGGATAAGATGTCATATATGAACCACACATTTTCCCACACACTAGGGGGCGCATCAGATATTCCTAACCATTTCATAAGTGGGCCAGTTGTTCTATTTTCGAGGTCATTTCTAGCTCTGATTGTCAGAAATTTATGGGTTATTCTCAGTCACTCAGTTGTGTGCTCCTCTTTGTGACCTCATGGACTGCAGCAAGCCAGGCTTCTTTCTTCTCTGTCCTCCACTATCTCTTAGAGTTTGCTGAAATTCATGGCCATTGAGTTGGTGATGCTATCTAATCATCTCTTCCTCTGCTGACCCCTTCTCCTTTTGCCTTCAATCTTTCCCAGCATTAGGGTCTTTTCCAATGAATCAACTCTTTGCAGCAGGTGGCCAAAGTATTGGAGCTTCAGCAACAGTCCTTCCAGTGAATTTTCAGGATTGATTTCTTTTAGTATTGACTGGTTTGATCTCCTTGCAGTCCAAGGAACTCTCAAGCTTCTTCTCCAGCACCACAATTTGAAAGCATCAATTCTTTGATGCTTAGCCTTCTTTATGGTCCAACTCTCACATGCATACTGGTCCACGAGCAAAACCATGCTGTTAGTGTTTAGTCTCTAAGTCATATCCGACTCTTTGTGACCCCATAGACTGTAGCCAGACTCCTCTGCCCAGGCAAGAATATTGGAGTGGGCTGTCATTTCCTTTTCCAGATCTTCCCAACCCAGGGTTCAAACCCAGGTCTCCTGCTTGGTTAGTGGATTCTTTACCATAACTTTGACTATATGGACCTTTGTTGGCAAAGTGACATCTCTGCTTTTTAATATGCTGTCTAGGTTTGTAAATTTAGTGATTTTTCTAAGTGGAAAATTTACTATACAGAAAGATTTAGAGATCTGACAACAGAAATGAACATCCCTGAATGTATAATAAGTTTATCTGGGAAGTTAAAGTGACTTTTTAGAAATGATGGGAAATTTTATCAGTTTTTCTGAGAAAGAGTGTTTCAAAAATTCCCAAGTCATTTATAAATGCAGGTGCAAGCACTCAAGAGATCAAGGAAAAAATAACTCTTTATTTTGAAGATATCTCTGCAGCCTGAAAAATGAGAATAGAAGCTTTTCTTTGGTCAAAGGGAAGAATTCTAACTTCTAGAGAGCTAATAAGAACTTCAGAAGGCAGTGATAATAGATATTCCGATTTCCATGGAACTTGAGGGCCCCTCTAGCATTTGTGGACACTTATATTAAAAACTGTAAATTCATGGTTTCCTTAACTTTCCTCTTTCCCTGCCTCCTTTCTTCTATATCCTTTACCTTATGATAGTTATAAACATATGCTAAAGCATGCATTTCCAGCCTCTACTAGGTAAAGTTTTTTTTCCCCACATTCTTAATTTAAAATATGGAAAAAGCAACCACCTTTTGTTTTAACAAATTTTTAGATTACGTTCCTTTTGACTTGCATAAAGCATGTGACTAATTTTTTCTTTCTGTGTGTCAGAACATTTGTAAAGTTTTCCACCCTATGTTTAAAAGGCTTTTAAAATAGGACAACGATAAGCTTAATTTCAAGTTAGTTATGATTCCTGTAAACCCTTTCTTGTTTGTTTCAGTTATAAGGACCTTGCAAAAAATTGCTTAAATGTGCAGGAGTCTTGGTGTCAGGAAAAGTACTTAGTAGAGACAAACCACTATTATACTTAAGTGATATGGATCTATTTTTTTCCTTTACACTAGGAATGCTGTTTGGAAATAGCTTTCTATGACATAGACTTTAAGATTTTTTTTTTTTTTTTTTTAGGTGGCTTTTTTTTTTTTTTTCTCTAATTTTATTTTATTTTTAAACTTTACATAATTGTATTAGTTTTGCCAAATATCAAAATGAATCCGCCACAGGTATACATGTGTTCTCCATCCCGAACCCTCCTCCCTCCTCCTCCCCATACCATCCCTCCGGGCCGTCCCAGTGCACCAGCCCCAAGCATCCAGCATCACGCATCGAACCTGGACTGCAAAAATAAACTCAAAATGGATTAAAGATCTAAACATAAGACCCGAAACTATAAAACTCCTAGAGGAGAACATAGGCAAAACACTCTCCGACATACATCACAGCAGGATCCTCTATGACCCACCTCCCAGAATATTGGAAATAAAAGCAAAAATAAACAAATGGGACCTAATTAACCTTAAAAGCTTCTGCACATCAAAGGAAACTATTAGCAAGGTGAAAAGACAGCCTTCAGAATGGGAGAAAATAATAGCAAATGAAGCAACCGACAAACAACTAATCTCAAAAATATACAAGCAACTCCTACAGCTCAACTCCAGAAAAATAAACGACCCAATCAAAAAATGGGCCAAAGAACTAAATAGACATTTCTCCAAAAAAGACATACAGATGGCTAACAAACACATGAAAAGATGCTCAACATCACTCATTATCAGAGAAATGCAAATCAAACCCACTATGAGGTACCATTTCACACCAGTCAGAATGGCTGCGATCCAAAAGTCTACAAATAATAAATGCTGGAGAGGGTGTGGAGAAAAGGGAACCCTTTTACACTGTTGGTGGGAATGCAAACTAGTACAGCCACTATGGAGAACAGTGTGGAGATTCCTTAAAAAACTGGAAATAGAACTGCCTTATGATCCAGCAACCCCACTGCTGGGCATACACACTGAGGAAACCAGAAGGGAAAGAGACACGTGTACCCCAATGTTCATCGCAGCACTGTTTATAATAGCCAAGACATGGAAGCAACCTAGATGTCCATCAGCAGATGAATGGATAAGAAAGCTGTGGTACATATACACAATGGAGTATTACTCAGACTTTAAGATTTTGTATTCCATCTGAAGGACTTGTTAGAACTTAGAATGATCTCAATAGAAAGACTTCTTTATAACTTATAACTTGCTCCTTAATTTATGTAACACCTTATTCTTAAGGTTTTGCACTACTTTTTTAACGACTGAACTTTCCACTTCCAAGTATTTGTCATATTTGCACTTGCTTTTTCTAATTACAGTATATATCATGGTGAGATTGCACCCCAGTGGATCTGCTTTATCACAGTTTAGGTGGAAGGATAGTCCTGAGAATTTTCCATAGCTGAATCTTAACTGTCAGTTAAATATTTTTCTGGCCTAAATTATGCAAAACTCAGATCATCTTCAGACTTAAATATGGTTTATTACAAGTTTGTATTCCCTATTGGTGTTCATTATTTATGCCATAATTGCTTTCCCTGCTGGAGTTATAGGTTTGAATCATAGTCATAATACCTAGTTACTTACAGAAATGAAGATAAAGTAGGAGAGGATGATAATTTAAAAGGAAGAACTAGTAATTAGGCTATAAAAAAAGCTGGGATTGTTCACTGGGAAACTTTTGCCCAAATAAGAACTCAAAAATTATTTTCATTTAATTTTTAATTTATTCCCCTCCTATTAAAAAAAAAAAACAGCAACAACATAACTTGGAATACTAACTCTTCCTAGCTATATGCTATTCTAATGATTTACTTCATACAGCATTAATTCCCATAGAAAACTAAGGACTGTGCAGTTATCACTGAATTAGCTTGTGTAATTTATAATAAAACAAACAGGCTTCGTAAGTGTGCTTACTTCTTCATAACTAAAAGGGGCAAAAACTGTTCCTACAAAATGAATCATGCTTTGATCTATGTTGATTCATTCTTTTCCTTCTCTTACAGTCTCCTTTTTGGTTCATCCTTTATGATACATGCCACATGGTTATGGTTACAAATTGCATAATTATTTTACTGTGTTGTTCAGTGGCTGAGTCATGTCCAGCTCTTTGTGACCCCATGGACTGCAGTGTACCAGTCCTCCTGTCTCTCACTACCTCCCAGAGTTTGCACAAGTTAATGTCCAATGAATCAGTGATGCTATCCAACAATCTCATTCTTTGCCACCCTCTTCTCCTTTTGCCTTCAATCTTTCCTAGCATCAGGATCTTTTCCAAACAGTTGGCTGTTTGCACCAGGTGGCCAAATGATTGGAGCTTCAGCATCAGTCCTTCAGATGAATATTCAGGGTTGATTTCCTTAAGATTAACTGGTTTGATCTCCTTGCAATCCAAGGGACTCTTAGAGTCTTCTCCAGCACCGCAGTTCAAAAGCATTAATTCTACAGTGCTCAGCCTTCTTTGTGGTCCAACTTTCACATCTGTACATGACTACTGGAAAGACCATAGTTTTGACTACACAGACCTTTGTCAGCAAAGTGATGTCTTTGCTTTTTAATATGCTGTCTAGGTTTGTCATAGCTTTCCTTTCAAGAAGCAAGCATCTTCTAATTTCATTATAGTTTGAATCAAATTCAGAGTAAAAGTTATATAGATTTTTGATACTAGGAAGTATGGAAATGATAGTGTCATTCATATAGGTGTCATTCATATTGTATAGATGAGGCATTTCAGGAACAAAGAGGTCAAAATTTTGGTTGAAAGTCACCAAATCAGTTAGAGCATCTTTCATTTCTCAATTAGTTTAGGACAGCTTGAAAATCCAATAGCATTTATACATATTCTCGTTGTCTGATGTATTTTCAATTGGTTATAACTTCCCATGCCTTCTATTCTGAAGTCACCTTCCTTTCTTCAGTTCAGTTCAGTTCAGTCACTCAGTCATGTCTGACTCCTTGTGACCCCATGAATTGCAGCACACCAGGCCTCCCTGTCCATCACCAACTCCTGGAGTTCACTCAGACTCACGTCCATCGAGTCAGTGATGCCATCCAGCCATCTTGTCCTCTGTCATCCCCTTCTTCTCTGGCCCCCAATCCCTCCCAGCATCAGTCTTTTCCAATGAGTCTTCCTTTCTTACTAGGTGTAAACTTTCATATCAAAGTCTGATTCATACATTTACTGTAGAAATACGTTTTATGCTATAATAATGCTGAACTCCAGTTACGTGGCAAGCATTCTGCCAGGTGGTTTAGATTCAAAAGGGAGAAAAACAGATTGGATTTGACCAAGAACACTCTGGGGCGGACAATCAATCAAATGACCTCCTGAATAAGTAATTATTCACAACAGAATGTGTTGTGAATCATATGTTGAAGGCAAAATGGAGGTGCTTGTTAGGCTGGGGAGCGAGGATGTGATACGTGAGATGATATTTGAAAGGTGATGAATCAACAGGGGTTGGATGGGGAGAAGAGAACCAAGGCATGCAGAACACATTAATAGCATTTTCCTTCCAGATAAGGAGAGAGTGTAGGTTATTCACAGAATGGGAAAAAGGATGAGTAGTTAGAAGTGGAATGGAGACGAACAATTGAGGCTGGGGAGAGAAGCAGGGACCAGGACATTCAGGTCCCTGTGATCTATACCAAGGGTTTAATCCTTAGCCTAAGAGCATCCTAAGAATAATGAGAACCTCTTAAAAAGGTACAAAAGAAAAGCAATAAGTTAGAATTTCATATTTGAAAAGAAGATTATGAATTGGAGAGAAGAGAGCTCCATTCTCTGCAAAGTGGAAGTAGAGAAAATAGTTTCACATCTGTTGCTAAAGTTGAGAGAGACGGTGAGACAGTGGCCCCAGATGGAGGTGGTGGTGGACGGGACAAAGCATGAGTCAGTGGTATTTAGTGATTAAAACTGAATAGAGTTTAGGATAGTTGAACAGTTATCATAGTTTACTTGATCTCTGGAGAGGGACTTTCTTTTGGCTTAGATGTGGAATGTCTCTAGCCATTGAACCAAGTTTCATAAATGTCTTCATAGATGTCCTAAACCCTGCCTTTTAAAGAAAGGTATTTAGAGCATGTTTAGCTTCTTGGACTACCTACCTATTCACTCAGACTTTTATCCATGTTTTCACTTTAAATGATGATATCATTTCTAAAATCTACTAGCCTGTGTGTTTATGTTGAAACAGGCAGTAATAGACACTTATCATAGAAGTATAAATAAATATAACCATTTGGGATGGTAATTGATACTTTGTCTCATGAGTCTGAAACATGCCTCTTAATCCCATTTACCCAGTAAATTCTCATCTGGGAAACCATACTTAAGAAAAAACTCTAACCAACGTTTCTGTGGACAAAGATATCTACTAACTCATTGTTTCTTAATTGTGAAAAAGAGGCAACTACCTACATATTCAAATATAGGAGAAAGATTATGTAACTTATGGCATATTTATATCAATTACCTTTTTCACCCTTTATGTATGCATGTAAAGTTGCTTATATGTTGTGTTAGTTTCTTCTGTACAATAAAATGAATCCGCTGTATATATACACACATATCCCTTCCCTCTTGGACCTCCCCACAACCCCATCCCACCCACCTAGGTCACCACAGAGCACTGAGCTGAGTTCCCTCCTCTATACAGCAGATTCCCACTAGCTGTTTTACACATACAGTGCACATACATCAGTTCCAATCTCTCATTTCATCCCACAGTCTCCCTCTCCCCGCTGGTGCCAACTCATCTGTTTTCTATGTCTGTGCCTCTATTCCTGCTCTGCAAAATAGGTACATCTGTACCATTTTTTTTCTATTCCACATACATGGTAATTAAAAACAAAGTATTTACAGTGAACATGTCCTATTTAACAAGCAGAAAAATAACTTTTTGAGTTTTTGAATTAATTTGTCTTTTAAATTCCATTTTTGTGCTGGTTTAGGTTTTTTTTTTTTTTTTGAAATATAATTGATTTACAATCTTCTGTTAGCTTGAGCTATACAACAAAGTGATTCAGATATGTGTGTGAGTATTGTTTTTTCAGAATCTTTTCCTTTATATGTTACTACAAAATATTGAGTATAGTTCCCTGTGTTATATAGTAGGCCTTTGTTGATTAACTGTTTTATACAAGACACAGAATATGTTAATCCCAAACTCCTAATTTATCCTGTTTCTTTTCCCTTTTTGTAACCACAAGTTTGTTTTCTATGTCTGTGTGTATATTTCAATTTTATATATGTCTATTTGTTAAAATAGATTTTAACAGCAAATTTGGAAAACTCAGCAGTGGCCACAGGACTGGAAAAGGTCAGTTTTCATTCCAATCCCAAAGAAAGGCAATGCCAAAGAATGCTCAAACTACCGCACAATTGCACTCATCTCACACTCTAGTAAAGTAATGCTCAAAATTCTCCAAGCCAGGCGTCAGCAATATATGAACCATGAACTTCCTGATGTTCAAGCTGGTTTTAGAAAAGGCAGAGGAACCAGAGATCAAATTGCCAACATCCACTGGATCATGGAAAAAGCAAGAGAGTTCCAGAAAAACATCTATTTCTGCTTTATTGACTATGCCAAAGCCTTTGACTGTGTGGATCACAATAAACTGTGGAAAATTCTGAAAGAGATGGGAATACCAGACCACCTGATCTGCCTCTTGAGAAATTTGTATGCAGGTCAGGAAGCAATAGTTAGAACTGGACATGGAACAATAGACTGGTTCCAAATAGGAAAAGGAGTACATCAAGGCTGTATATTGTCACCCTGTTTATTTAACTTATATGCAGAGTACATCATGGAGAAGGCGATGGCACCCCACTCCAGTACCCTTGCCTGGAAAATCCCACGGACAGAGGAGCCTGGTAGGCTGCAGTCCATGGGGTCGCTGGGAGTCGGACACGACTGAGCAACTTCACTTTCACTTTTCACTTACATGCATTGGAGAAGGAAATGGCAACCCACTCCAGTGTTCTTGCCTGGGGAATCCCAGGGATGGGGGAGCCTGGTGGGCTGCAGTCTATGGGGTCGCACAGAGTCGGACACAACTGAAGCGACTTAGCAGCAGCAGCAGCAGCAGAGTACATCATGAGAAATGCTGGACTGGAAGAAACACAAGCTGGAATCAAGACTGCCAGAAGAAATATCAATAACCTCAGATATGCAGATGACACCACCCTTATGGCAGAAAGTGAAGAGGAACTAACAAGCCTCTTGATGAAAGTGAAAGTAGAGAGTGAAAAAGTTGGCTTAAAGCTCAACATTCAGAAAACGAAGATCATGGCATCCGGTCCCATCACTTCATGGGAAATAGATGGGGAAACAGTGGAAACAGTGTCAGACTTTATTATTCTGGGCTCCAAAATCACTGCAGATGGTGACTGCAGCCATGAAATTAAAAGACGCTTACTGCTTGGAAGGAAAGTTATGACCAACCTAGATAGCATATTCAAAAGCAGAGACATTACTTTGCCAACAGGGGTTCTTCTAGTCAAGGCTATGGTTTTTCCTGTGGTCATGTATGGATGTGAGAGTTGGACTGTGAAGAACGCTGAGCACCGAAGAATTGATGCTTTTGAACTGTGGTGTTGGAGAAGACTCTTGAGAGTCCCTTGGACTGCAAAGAGATACAACCAGTCCATTCTGAAGGAGATCAGCCCTGGGATTTCTTTGGAAGGAATGATGCTAAAGCTGAAACTCCAATACTTTGGCCACCTCATGCGAAGAGTTGATTCATTGGAAAAGACTCTGATGCTGGGAGGAATTGGGGGCAAGAGGAGAAGGGGACGACAGAGGATGAGATGGCTGGATGGCATCACTGACTCGATGGACATGAGTCTGAGTGAACTCCAGGAGTTGGTGATGGACAGGGAGGCCTGGCGTGCTGCGATTCATGGGGTCGCAAAGAGTCGGACACGACTGAGCGACTGATCTGATCTGATCTGATTTGTTAAAAAACAACTTTTTAAAGACCCAAGATATCAACAACTCTATGCACATGATTATTTCCTAGTTAAAACCTCACATTTATATTTTAATGCTTTTCTTGGATTCTGGGGTTTCTCAAGGATTGGATGAAGGGTAAATGTAGATGAAGACTTACGTATAAGATAACGTTGGTGAGAATATTTCATAAGCCATAGAACAGTAAGCAGTGAGAAATGTGTATCTCAGTTTGAGGTCCCAAACTGTATCAATTGTAAAGTCTGACATATGCAGTGGACAAATGTTAGGTATTCATGCAATATGTGAGTACCTAATGTATACATTTTATGAGAAGGCCAGATTAAAGACACTTGGGCCTGATAACTGATCCCTGATTCTGTAAGGATCCCTATCTTACACCTCACCTTACTAGAGGTAGGTAGCAAACTGTTCATTCAATGAAGATAAAGTACAGAAACTGGCTGAGGGTCAGCAAGGATGACCATGGCAACTGGAAGAGGATGAGGGGCACCATATTTTGCAGAGAACATAATATGGTATTGGAGACAGCATCTCATAATACCATAATATGGTATTTTGGAGAGAGCATCTCATCCATATGGTATTGTCCCACCCTTTTTTTATTATTATTATTTTAATACAGCTCTACAGAAAAAATTAGGTATAAAAAGAGACAACTATTAAAAAAAAGTTAACTAAACATTTGGAATTTCTATTGTTTCTGGAAGACCAGACATGCAAATTAGCACTACTTTAAAGCCCAGTCACTGAGTGTTTATTGGTTTGGACTACAGATTAAACCTCAGAATGGAGGAATGACAAGGCTAACAGAGTAGTCAGCAGCCTAATCAGAGAAATATGGTGGTGTATGGTGGTGATGTTGTGCAGTCATGCAGTTGTGCCCAACTCTTCATGACCCCATGGACTGCAGCATGCCAGACCTCCTTGTCCCTCACCATTTCCCAGAGTTTGCTCAAGTTCATGTCCATTGCATTGGTGATGTCACTCAACCATCTCATTCTCTGCCACCCTCTTCTTTTGCTTTCAATCTTTCCTACCATCACAGTCTTTTCCAATCAGTTGGCTGTTCACATCAGGTGACCACAATATTGTCCATTCAGCATCAGTTCTTCCAATGAATATTCAAGGTTGATTTTCTTTAACATTGACTGGTTTGATCTCCTTGCTGTCCAAGGGACACTTAGGAATCTTCTCCAGCACTACAGTTCAAAGGCATCAATGATTTGGTGCTCTACATTCTTTACAGTCCAGCTCTCAGATCCATATGTGATTATTGGAAAAACCATAGCTTTGACTATATGGACTTTTGTCAGCAATGTGAAATCTCTTCTTTTTAATACACTGTCTAGGTTTATCATGGCTTTTCTTCCAAGGAGCAAGCATCTTTTAATTTCATGGAATATGGTAGCTATAAAATAAAGTCAGTAGAACAGAAAGGTCATAAAGCAAAAAGTTGATAATTAGATTTTCCAGGCATATGTAATCAACTTTATCCCTCAGGACTTAGAGGAGAGAGGATTTATTCCTTTCACTGTAGCCTGATTGCATTCTTGGTAGGTAATATTGGAATGTCTGAATCCTCCACTGGACTCAGCCCCATGAGGTCAGACATCTTTTTATGTACTACTGTGTCCTCTGGCCAGCAGAGTTTGTGCTAAGTTGCTTCAGTTGTGTCCGACTCTGTGTGACCCTATGGACAGTAGCTTACTACGTTCCTCTGTCCATGACATTGTCCAGGCAAGAATACTGGAGTGGGTGGCCATGCCCTTCTCCAGGGGATTTTCCTGATCCAAGGATCGAACCCACATCTCTTATGCCTCCTGCATTGGCAGGTGAGTTCTTTACCACTAGTGCCACCTGGCCAGCAGAGGAAGGCTATAATATTAATTGAATTAATTAATAGAGTAGTAGTGTCCCTTAGTAGTGCTAAAATGAGGCAGTTTTAGCTATGGAGAGAAGAGGGAAGAGGGAGATTTGATGCTCAAGGCCAGGCAAGCATCAGTCTGGACCATGCACTGCTGCCAAAGGGAGTAGAGAAATCTAGGCAGAAGAAAGATGGAAACCTCCAGCAATGTGAAGGCCTGAGACAACTGTCTCAGAAAAACATCCATTACCAAACAGGTAAGCAATAGTTATAAGAAGCTGTCTTGTTTAGAGAGCAAAGATCATTTGTAAACAGGTAAGAGGAGAGAGAAGCAACCATAAACCTATTCTTGATGGAGTCAGTTGGAATGTGGTTTTAAGTAAACAGAAAGCCTGGCTGAGCATGTGTATTCCACGTCCCAAAGGATTTCATAAAAAACTCTCTATTCCATACCAAAAGAAGAAATGTGTGTGTTAAAATGACCAAATTTAAAAGTCTGCAACTGAGGTTCTAAGAGAGCTTTTTCCAAGGTTATACCCTAACAACTAAACAACCTATAAAATCTATGAATGTAGAGCACATTTGCTTGAGAGTACATGTGTGTATGTGTATACTAATTTGGGTTATAAAGGAATTACATTGACAAATAATTGTTCTTATTTTGTATGCTTTTCCTTTTCCCTCATTCATACCCATATTAAAGTTCTCCAGAGAAACAGAATCAATGGGTACAATGGTAGATCTACATATCTATCCATTTATTTTATTATTTTAAGGAATTGATGAATATGATTATGGAAGAATATCAAGATCTGCAACTGACAAGCTGAAGAGCCAGGAGAGCCAACGGTTAGGTTCCAGAAGAAGGCAAGAAAAGACCTATATTTCAGCTGAAGGACAGGTAAGTGGATGAGCTAATTCTTTCTCCACTACTTTTATTATTCTATTCAGGTCAACAGTTTGGATGAGGTCTACCTCCACTGGGAAGGAGAATATTCCTTACTCATTCTCCTGATTCAAATGCTGTCACCAAGAAATCTACTCACACAGATTCAGAACATTGTTGAACTATTATAGCTATCCTGGCTCCCTGTGGCCCAGACAAGGTGACATAAAATTAGCAACACAAAATTTTATCTAGAAGAATGTAAGGAAATGACTGAGATATACTTCAATCCTATCATTTTTACATAATTTTGAAGTTTTGGAATGAATAATTTATACTCTTTATTATTAGTACACTGGAAAACACTAAAATATCCATATGTTATCACCACTAGCTAAGTATTAACAAAATACAACAATGCAGTCAGCTAACATTTTAGAGCCCTGATGGCCACAAAAGGTGGTATTTAATGACTCAGCCAGCCTTCCAGGAAATGAGATTTTGAAAATTATAAAGGACTGCTATTGATTAGATTTACTGTTTGAGAGACAATTTGGCAAGACCGACCACTAGTTTATAGTGTTCAAATTGGGGATATTTGTATATTAATGAATGTGCCAAAAGTAGTGATTTTCTCTACTGGAAAGAATCTGGCCTTTTAAAAATTAAGCTATTATAATGTATTATAATTTTTTCTTCATTTCACGCAGGATATTTTACATGTCTCAATGCCATACTCCCATATCATCCTGCCCTCGCCCTCTCCCAAAGAGTCCAAACGACTGTTCTATACATCTGTGTCTCTTTTGCTGTCTCACATACAGGGTTATCATTACCTTCTTTCTCAATTCCATATATATATGCATTAGTATACTGTATTGGTGTTTTTCTTTCTGGCTCACTTCACTCTGTATTATAGGCTCCAGTTCCATCCACCCCATTAGAACTGATTCAAATATATCCTCTTTAATGGCTGAGTAATATTCCATTGTGTATATGTACCACAGCTTTCTTATCCATTCATCTGCTGATGGACATCTAGGTTGCTTCCATGTCCTGGCTATTATAAACAGTGCTGTGATGAACATTGGGGTACACGTGTCTCTTTCAATTCTGGTTTCCTAAGTATGTATGCCCAGCAGTGGGATTTCTAGGTCCTATGGCAGTTCTATTTCCAGTTTTTTAAGGAATCTCCACACTGTTCTTCATAGCGGCTGTACTAGTTTGCATTCCCACCAACAGTGTAAGAGGGTTCCCTTTTCTGCACACCCTCTCTGGAATTTATTGCTTGTAGACTTTTGGATTGCAGCCATTCTGACTGGCTTGAAATGGTACCTCATACTGGTTTTGATTTGCATTTCTCTGATAATGAGTGATGTTGAGCATCTTTTCATGTGTTTGTTAGTCATTTGTATGTCTTCTTTGGAGAAATGTCTCTTTAGTTCTTTGGCCCACTTTTTGATTGGGTCGTTTATTTTTCTGGAGTTGAGCTGCAGGAATTGCTTGTAAATTTTTGAGGTTAATTCTTTGTCCATTGCTTCATTTGCTGCTATTTTCTCCCATTCTGAAGGCTGTGGTCCTAGTGTGATTAGATTGACTAGTTTTCTGTGAGTATGGTTTCAGTGTGTTTGCCCTCTGATGCCCTCTTGCAATACCTACCATCTTACTTGGGTTTCTCTTACCTTGGGCGTGGGGTATCTCTTCACGGCTGCTCCAGCAAAGCGCAGCCATTGCTCCTTACCTTGGATGAGGTGTATCTCCTCACCGCCGCCCTTCCTGACCTTCAATGTGGGATAGCTCCCCTAGGCCCTCCTGCGCTCGCGCAGCCACAGCTCCTTGGACGTGGGGTTGGTCCTCCCAGCCACCGCCCCTGGCCTCGGTCGTGGGGTTGCTCCTCCCTGCCGCCGCTTTTGGCCTCGGGCTTAGGGGCGTGGGGTAGCTCCTCCCGGCTGCTGCCCCTGACCTCGGATGCGGGGTAACTCCTTTCGTCACCACCCCTGGCCTCGGACGCTGGGTATCTCCTCTCAGCCGCGCCCCCTGACCTCGGATGTGGGGTAGCTTCTCTCAGCCATTCCTGCGCCATCGCAGTCTGGTATTCTCGGCCGCTGCCCCTGACCTCGGACGTGGGGTAACTCCTCTTGGCCGCCGCCATTCGGGCATGGGGTCCTCCTGGCTTCCGCCCCTGACCTCGGACGTGGGGTGGCTCCTCTCCGCAGCGCTTTGGCGTGCCTGTCGCAGCCACCTGCGTAAAGTAATAGTAGGTTATAAAATGAAAAAGGAGTAATGGGGACTTAAAAATAACAAAAAAAATTTTTTTTCTAAATTAAAAAAATGATAATAGTAAAAATATATCTAAGACTTTCTCTGGAGCTGTTGCAGACAGTGTGGGGTCAGTTCATTTTCAGATAGTTCCTTGGTCCAGTTTGTACGTCTCATGGTCTATAGGCCCCTTCCTATGTAGTTGGTGCTAACTACAGAGTTTTAATCTATTGCACCTGTCACTTCCAAAGTGGTTCCCTCAGCTTATTTTAGCTTCTTCTGTTTGCTGGTCTCTTCAGTGTCTAATTTCCACCCTGACAGAAGGGGCACAGTGGTGGTCATTTTTTTTTTTAGGCTGGCTTGTTCAGCCATGCTTTGGGGATGGAGAAACACTGCAAACAAATATCACTGGTGTGTTCACAGTGATTCAGTCACACTGGGTTTGCCCCCGCTCACAACGTGTGTGCTTTCCCAGTCTATACTGCTCAGACTCTAGGTTGCTCTGCCAGGAACTGTCTGATGTGCGCCCTGGTTTGCATGCACTTCCCAGGCCTAAGCCGCTCAGGTTCAGGTTCTCGGGTACTCCACAAAGGCGCAGACTTGGTTGGGCCTGCGTTTTGCACCCATCCCAGGTCTGAGCAGCTCAGGTGACAAGTTCATTGGCGCCCGTAGTCTCCTCCAGTTGAAGGCTGCAACTTATCCCCTCCCCCGCCCCAGCTGCTCGGTTTTCTGGGTGTACAACTGGCGCGCCTTCAGCTCAGTTCAGCTCTCTGGCTGCCACCCTCCCAGCGGATGTCGACTGTCCAGAATCCCGAGAAATCTGGGTTAGCAACGAAGTCTGCTTGCAGTTTGGTATAGGATGCCTCTCTAGGGCCACAATTGCCCCCTTACTGCTCTGGCTGCCCTCGCCTGCCTGTTTCCAGTGGGGGATGGGCCGGTCTGCAGCTGGCTAGCTCTGCTCAGTCCTTTGTTCTGTGAGTGTGCTTGGCGATGGTTAGGGCTTTTCGGGGGATTGAGGGATAACTATCCCACAGTCTGGGTTGCTATCTCAAGCTAGTTCCCTCAGATTGCCCTCAGGGCATTCAGGCCTGGTCCTTATTGTAAGCAATGCTGCCTGCTCCTCCCTGTCTCTCCCCAGCTTGCTAGTGGGGGATGCAAGTGTCTGGGCTGTTGCAGCGCTGGGAGTTGCTGTTAGGCATGTAATCTGTGGATTTTAATTTATTTATTTATTTTTCCTCCCAGTTATTTTGCCCTCTGAGATTCCAAGGCTCACCACAGACCCGCCGGAGATAGACTCCCTTCCCGGGATGGATCTCCATCCCTACCTCTTTTGTCTCTCTTTTTATCTTTTATATTTTGTCCTACCTCCTTTCGAAGACAATGGGCTGCTTTTCTGGGTGCTTGATGTCCTCTGCCAGCATTCAGAAGTTGTTCTGTGGAATTTGCTTGGCGCTCAAATGTTCTTTCGATGAATTTGTTGGGGAGAAAGTGGTCTCCCCATCCTATTCCTCCACCAACTTAGGACCGCCTCTTATAACTTATTATAATTATGTTCAAATATAAATGCTCCCATTCAAAGCATCATCTTTGGGGAAAAATGTCCCCAATTGAACACTTCTGCTGTTCAGAAGCAGGTAACATAAGGAGATATTTCTAGCTATTTGATTATTCATTCTCACCTCTGCAACCAGCAATTTTTTCCTATGTAATTTATTTTGTTTACTTGTCTTGGTGCTAGTCATTTTTGGCCATCACGTGCTATAAGGTTCACCCTTACTTAGGATGTCAAAATAGTGAACGAAAGTCTTGAAGGTAAATCAAGAGGAAGTCTGAGACAGGACTGGGCAGTAGCAGCACCACTGAACTGTATGTGCAGCCCCTTAACACCACCTTGAAGGTAGGTGGGGAGAAGGAACTAGGGATGAGAATTTGAAAAGCTTAGCTTCATCTATGCTACTGACTTCCTGCCAGAATGGATGATACTCAATGCCCTCTTCTCCTCCTCCCTGTTTAACACAATTGTGGTTCCAGCTTAATTAACTCAACTCTCCCTTCAAGAGTGTGTTCTGAATGACCCAAAGGCAGGTAATTCCAATTTTTCTTGTCAGAGTTCTTGCTGAAGAGGCTGATAGATAACCAGTTACCACTCCTAAAACAAAAGGTACATAGTTTTTGGTTGTTCTTTGGTTTTACCAGATTTACTCCAACTAAGAAAAAGAACTTTCACTCTATACTTAAGAGAAAGATAGGAGGAAGTACATTGCCCAGTTTGTGACTGGCAGCTTTGTTGTGTAAGGAGAAATACAAAATAAAAATAAGAAGCTTAGATTTCCCTGTTGAAAATAAAGGAAATGACTTTCTTCTTTTCCTGAAGCATTTACCTTAGGAAACTTGAAAGCTTTTTTCTGTCTTTCTAAAAGTATGTAAATCCTGTTGAAAGCCAAATAAGCCTTTGGCCAGCTGTATGACCCCAGCTTTATTACACAGAAACTGGGAAAGCATTTCTGTCTCTCAGTTTCTGTGTGAAGGCAGGAGACTAATTTTGTCTGGGACACTCATTCCAAGTAGCAAAATTACCTCTTGTCATAAAGACATGAGAATTTTACTGTTTCTTTGAACAAAGTCAATTAGCTAACATAAATGGTCACCTCAATTACCAAGTGAATTTAGGATGAATTATATGTGACAAATTGTGCTGTTCTCTTGACTAGTTATTGTTTATCTTGAGAACATATGTGTAACAGATTGTATCTGCTTGGTTATATAAGAGGGTAAGATTTTTGTCTGTAGAATTTTGTAGCTTATTGAACATAAGTAGCTTATTTTGAATTATCAGGGAAAAAAATTAGACTCTAGTACTAATTCTCATAACATATCATTCTTAAGCAACATGAGTGAATGGCCTAATAAAGCCATTAGGAATAAATACTGACTGTAGTAATATAATAATAAACATTTTCCTAGAATAAAACCATAGAAGAATGAACAATGGAAAAATAAAGCATTAAGTGGTCATTTAAGTCTTGTATGTAAAAGTTTTGGGTTTATGTTATTACTGGAGATCCTTCCTGAGGGTAGCACATTCTAATTGGCTAATAACATAATCTAGTTCATCCACAACTGAGAAAGTTTATTTTCACCTATTCCTTTCAGAAGGAACTAAAATGAAATGAACTGGATCAGTATAATGACCAGAAAAAAAAAAAAAAAAAAAGACTCTGTTTCCAGATTAAAAGTAAAAGCTAATACTTAAATGATGACTGCTTGAAATGATGTTCCAGTAATTTCAATGCTTGGGCTTCCCTTGTGGCTCAGCTGGTAAAAGAATCCGCCTGCAATGTGGGAGACCTGGGTTCGATCCCTGGGTTGGGAAGATCCCCTGGAGAAGGGAAAGGCTACCCACTCTAGTATTCTGGCCTGGAGAATTCCATGGACTGTATAGTCGCAAAGAGTTGGATATGACTGAGCAACTTGCACTTTCACTTAAGAACAATTTTTTTTTTTTTTTAAGTGTAGTATGGATGTGAGAGTTGGACTATGAAAAAAGCTGAGCACCAAAGAATTGATGCTTTTGAACTGTGGTGTTGGAGAAGACTCTTGAGAGTCCCTTGGACTGCAAGGACATCCAACCAGTTCATTCTAAAGGAGATCAGCCCTGGGTGGTCTTTGGAAGGAATGATGCTAAAGCTGAAACTCCAATACTTTGGCCACCTCATGTGAATAGTCGACTCATTGGAAAAAGACCCTGATGCTGGGAGGGATTGTGGACAGGAGGAGAAGGAGACAACAGAGAATGAGATGGCTGGATGGCATCACTGACTCGATGGACATGAGTTTGAGTAAATTCCGGGAGTTGGTGATGGACAGGGAGGCCTGGCGTGCTGCAGTTCATGGGGTTGCAAAGAGTCAGACACGACTGAGCGACTGAACTGACTGAACTGAATAGAAATACAATGAGACATAAGTCATAGTGGTGTGAATAAAATTCTATTCCTTTCTTATAGTTTGGGAAATGAATTTTGAAGTCTGAGCACAGCTGTAAGTTAATTATAATCTTGTTGCACTTAACTCATCATGATATATACTCAAAGTCTGCAAAAATAGAATGAAACACCTTCTCCTGCCAGAATGGGAATTTTTTACATAGTACCATTTGTGCAAATAAACTGAACAGATGTAGACAGTCAATGGCCAAGAGTTTGGTGGCCATCCATGGAAACAAAGGTATCTTTGTTATGAGGGAGTTAATTCTTGGTCCTTTTGGTTAGGTCAACTTCTATGCATTTGGTTTTCCTGAGTATATTTAATGAGGATGCTGAATTACAATTTCTGAAGCTTTTTGTTTGTTTGTCTATATTTCCCTTTGGTTCAAGTATCCAGAGGAGAGAAATATAAATTCTAACAATGATATATTTCCCATTACAAACAATGCTAGTGGATGTCCCTGTACATTTCTATTCATATATCTTACATGAATGTGTTAGAGTATGCTGAGAAATGGAACTGTTGGGTTGTAGGATATGCTTATTTTCAACTTGAGAAGATATTGCCAAATTGCCCCTCAAACCCAGTTTATCCTCCAACTGGCTGTGTATGAGATTTTCATTCCTATATCTTATCATTTGGAGTTAATATAGTTTTTGCCAGTTTAATGGGTTTTAAATGACATCTTGTTTTGTTTTGCATTTTTTCTCAACCACTAATGATACTGTGTCTGTTTTCTTCCTTGATTTACCCATATTCTTTGTCTCTTTTCTATTGGATTATTTATCATATTCTTATTGACTGATAGGAATCATTTGAATTTTTCTATTGTCTGTAGTGCATGTTGGTGGTATTTTTCAGTTTATTTCTCTTTTAACTTAATAGTCTTTTTTACTGTAGAAGTTTTAAAAGATATGATAGGCAGAATTACTTATCTCTTTAAGTTTTTTTTTCATTTCATGTTTAGCTCTATATCATATACATAGTAATTTTGTGCATGATTTGACTTAAGCATCTAATTTTATAGTGGAAATGGTTTGTCCTAATATTGTTTACCAAGTAACTACCTTTCCCTCTTTGCTTTTTAATGCATTTTCTAATATATATAAAAGTTCCACAAAGACTTTATTCTTAAGAGTGCTCTGTTTTTCCTATTGATCTTTCTCTGTACCAATAGGAAAATATTTTAATTACTACAGCATTATAAGTCCTGATATCTTGATTAAAGCAAGTCACCCCGACCTGTGCATCTTCAAAATATCATGCTTAATCTAGTCTTTAGCAACTGCATGTAAATATTAGAAATTGCTTGATACCTTGCAAGGGATTTTTATTATAATTGCATAAAAGACTTTACATCTTCAATCATACTTTTCACAAGTAAAGGTTGTATATATATCTTATTTTTTATTCAAATACTTTATAGGACCCATGTATCTTCTATGTTCTAACTCAGGTTTAGTGAGGTATAATTTATGTAGGGGCTTCCCTGGTGGCTCAGGTGGTAAACAATCTGCCTGTAGTGCAGAAGACCTGTGTTCGATCCCTGGAGAAGGGAACGGCTACCCAGTCCAGTATTTTGGCCTAGAGAATTCTATACAGTCCATGGGGTTGCAGAGAGTCAGTCAGACACAACTGAGTGACTTTCACTTTCTTTCTTTCAATTTATATAGAGTAAAATAGACTTTGTAGCTGTGCAGTTCAATGAATTTCTGACAAATGTATATAGTCACATAACCATTATCTCAGAATATAGAACATTTCCCATCACTTCCAAAAGTTTGTGGTTAACCTGCTCCCCTACCACTAGCCCCTGGTAACCACTGATCTTTTGTGTGTCCTATAGTTGTGCCTTTTTCAGATTATCATATAAATGGAATCATACTGTGTGACTTCTTTTAGGTAACATAATGCTTTTAAGATATATCCATGTTGTTTTATGTAATGGTTAATTTCTCCTTTTTTTAGTGTGTTATTCCCCTGAATGTACATGACATCTTGCTTCCAGTTTGAGTGGTTATGAATAAAGCAGTCATAAATATTCACTTACAGGTTTTGTGTGGACATACCTTTTCATTTTTTGTTGGGTAAAGACCTAGGTTTTGAATTTCTGGATCATATGGTTAGAGTATTTTCAACTCTATAAAAACATTCATATTCATGTTATGTACTGAGTCTTTTATTTTGTAATATCATTAGTAAAATAGTATTTTCATTCCAGAATATGCTCCCTCAACATTAGGTATCTGGCAATATGGTACCAAAATGTGTTGGCTTTAGTTCCTGTATAGCATCTGTCATTTTGTCTCAAGTCAGTTAGGATAATGTCTGGAGGTTTGAGACAAATGACATGAAGGGTATTTAGATAAAGTTTAGCATGTCTGGATTTAAATCTTAGCCTTGTACTTCTCATCTGTGTGCTTTTGAGATATTCATTTTAACTTTTAAAGTTTTACTTTCCTCATGTTTTAAATGGAAACAGTAATATCTGATTTTTCTAAATTGGTCAATAAAGATCAAAATAGATACTGTAATGCTAGTATTGTACTATATAAACAGAATTTGGTGAATTTCTTTCCCTTTTCATTTTAAAACTATTTAAAAAATGAGATTCTCTGGTCAGATTACACAGGGAAGAGAATTTCCAGGATAAAACCATTTCCTCTACTAGTTAAATTTAACATTTGCTTTAATTATGGTATAAAACTTAGCTATTAGCTATTAAAAAGCTCAGTTAGTAAGTAAAAGTAATTATTATTGTAAGATACTACATGTATCCAGAATAAGACAGTTAATATTAAAATCTTCACATTTATACTATCTCTGTATCATATCTTGCTGTGTTATAAATATTATTTTATTAAGTGCATTGCTGATTTGTGGGGAAAAAAATATTTGAGAAACTTCCAAGTACCATACAATGTGAAGCCACCCTAGAAGACAATAATTTTGTCCTTATCTTCTCTTCCAGTAAGGAAGTCAGGCATGTGAACTAAAATGACAGTGCAATGGGATATGTGCCTTTGCAAAGCTCTCTGTATCTACTGCTAATTTGCCCAGGTGAGTAACTAAAGAGTCAGCACTGGTAAATGAACTTTTCTATTTTCCTCAGGTTGATGGAGAAAGAAAAACTAGCATATTAAAGGTATAGTGTTGGGGGTAACAAAACACTTTCATTATCAACAGAATTATGTGTTGTTTGATATGGCTGGGACACAGTGTATGCAGAAGAGTTGTGAGTGATTAAAGAGTAGCCAAGGGATCAAATTACTAAGTGCCATATATACCATATTAACATTTGGTGTAATGTTCATGAGAGAAGTAAATCATCTTAAAAATTCATGTCACCATTTTCAAGAGATGATATCTTGCCTTGGGGTTCTCTCAAAGTGGAGCCTGAGATAAGGGGTTTGGTGCAGGTAGTATACTTGGAAGTTATCCCAGGAATCAGGAGAAAAGAATGGAGGAGAGTGGGACAAGGAAGGAAGAAAGCCAAAAGTAATTATGTTGCTGATGTTTGCTGCTCTAGGAAGTACAGGGTCAGTTCTGCAGGGATCTCTGAGAAACTCAGAGAAGACTTCCAGAATGATCCATCTAAAGAACAAGGGCTGGGACATGTGTCTACTGAGTATTTCCCCAGGGAACTCCCCAGACTATCCATACTGTATCTGCCAATTACCTGAGTAGTCACCACAGCTTCAAGAAAGCTCCAAAGCAAAAAAGTGAAAAGATAATGGATGTATTTAGAATGGAAGTATATGCTACAACCACAAATGAAATCTGAAGAGGATCTGAACTCATTTGCTGCAGATGAGAAAACAGAGGTAGCACAGAACCTAGGTTTTAGTTACATTGCACTCCACCATGGATATGTTTTGGTCATGAAATTTCTACTTGCTTTCCAGTTATACAAAAGCAATTATTGAAAATGTTTTCACTTTGTTCATTAGGTTGGCTGGATTCTCAGAGCAGCAGACACCAAGATGGGATTAAACATGCGAGGGCTTTATTAAGGAAAGGCCTCCAGTTAGAAAAAGAGAGGGAACCACATATCAGAAAAGCCATGAAGAGTAGTATCACCAAGATGGTAACCTTGGGCATTCCTGATTTTGCTCTGCCTCATAAGAACAGCAACGAAAAACTATTCATGGATAAGACACCATTAAAATAATCCTAGAACTTGAAGCTGAAGCAACTCTCTGCACCATAGGAACCAAGACAGACTGCATTAGAAAGGTAAGAGGAATGGCTACATAATGACCTCATGACTCCTTCCCTAGGTTGGCATAGCAGCACACCAAGAGGTTTCCTCTGAGCCTACATTTCCTCTGTAGGAAAGAGAGCCCAGGGTGACGTCAGGCTCTTACAGCATTGTGGATTGCTGTGCTGGAGTCTTTACTCTGGTTTCACTGCATGGGGATAACCCAGGGAAATTCCACAAGGGAATCTGTGGGACTCAGCCACCAGGAACCCGATTGACACTGAAAGAAGAGGAGAGCTTCCAGCAACCAGCCCTGTTACTACCAGCAGGGCTCAAGTAGTAGCCCCAATAAGGGGTTTTGCTCATCTGTAGAGTCAAGTCAGGGAAGAGTCTGACCAGGGAACTTGGAAGGGCAGGGACAGCTTAATTCAGGTGCCTGACAGGATATTCAGTGCACACTCTTATCTGATTCAGGATACAAAACAGTGAGTTGTGCAAGCCTTGGGTCCCATTCCTGCTGCCCTGTCAGGGCTGGGAAGCAACTTATAGCCCTGCCTACTGCCAAGTGTAGTACCCAGTCCCCACTGTTTAGTATGCCTGGCCAGAGAATCTAGGCAACTACAAAGCCAACAGTCACAGGGACTGCAGGGAACAAAGCCAGCAGTTCTATCAAGCTGTTCTCAGCCAGTGGCACACCACTCTACCCACAATCTCAGAGCCTGAACAGTTGCTTTACTCAAAAATAGAACCTAATAGAACCATAAGTTGCCCAAGGATGTTGCCAGCAGACATGTCCAGAAGCCTCAGCTGAAGTTACTGGTGAAGAACTATCTCTGCCAAAGTGAACCTACAAAGTCTAGAAAAGGAAGCTTATTCATATGCACAGATACCAAGGTAAGGAATCAGGGATCATGAAAAAATGAGGTAATTATGACAGTGTCAAAGGAAACTATTTAATAATAAATCTCTAATAACCTAAAGGGCTATGAACTATCAGATAATTCAGAATAATTCTTTAAAATGTTTAGTGAACTCTAGGAACACATACACAACTAAATGAAATTTAAAAATAATGGATGAAAAAAATGAGAAATTTAACAAATTTAAACCATAAAAAAAAAACCCAGAAATTCTACAGCTAAAAAAATGCAGTAACTGAACAGAATAATTCACTAGAGAGCTTCAAAAGCAGTCTCAGACCATTAATAGGATTAATAGGCAGGATCAGCAACCTAGAAGATAGGACATTTGAAATTATCCAGTCAGAGGAACCAAGGTAAGGAATCAAGGATCATGAAAAAATGAAGCAAATGAGAACACCAAAGGAAGCTATTTAATAATAAAGGTCTAATAACTGATACTAAAGATCTATGAACTATCAGAGAATTCAGAATAATTCTTTAAAATGTTTAGTAGAGGTGGCTGTGTGGAGTTGGAGTGGCAGCTGTGCAGCGCTAGAGCAACTTTGAGGAGATACCCCATGTCCAAGGTCAAAGGAGAAGTCCCAGCAAGATGGTAGGAGGGGCGAAATCATATTTAGAACCAAACCCCATACCCGCCAGAGACACTCAGAGGGCCCAAACAAACCTTGTGCACACCAGGACACAGGGACCAAGACAGAACTGTGTTTGAGTGTCTCCTGTGGAGGGATGGGTCAGCAGTGGACCTGGGTGTGGCATAAGCCCTCTTGGAGGAGGTAACCATTAATCCCACCATAGAAACAACAGAACTTACACAGGACTGGGGAAACAGACTCTTGGAGGGCACAAACAGAAACTTATGCACACCAGGACCTAGGAGAAAGGAGCAGTGACCCCACAAGAGACTGACCCAGACTTGCCCATGAATGTCCTGGAATTGCCAGCAGAGGTGTGGGTCGGTGGTGGCCTGCTGCAGGGTTGGGGGCACTGAGTGTAGCAGTGTATGCATGGGACCTTTTGAAGGTTGCCATTATCTTCATTACCTCCACAATAGTTGGGACCCAGATAAATAACAGGGAGGGAACACAGCCCCACCCATTAACAGAAAATTGGATAAAGATTTACTGAACATGGACCTGGACCATCAGACAAAGACCAAGTTTCCCCCTCAGTCAGTCTCTCCCATCAGGAAGCTTCCATAAGCCTCTTATCCTTCTCCATCAGAGGGCAGACAGACTGGAAACCACAATCACAGAAAACTAACCAATCTGATCACAAGGACCACAGGCTTGTCTAACTCAAAGAAACTATGAGCCATACTGTGTAGGATCACCAAAGATGGGCAGGTCATGGTGGAGAGTTCTGAAAAAATGTGATCCACTGGAGAAGGGAATGGCAAACCACTTCAGTATTCTTGCCTTGAGAAACCCATGAACAGTATGCAAAGGCAAAAAGATAGATAGGACACTGAAAGATAAACTCCCCAGGTCGGTAGGTGCCCAATACAATACTGAAGAAGAGTGGAGAAATAACTCCAGAAAGAATGAAGAGACGAAGCCAAAGCAAAAACAACACCCAGTTGTGGATGTGACTGGTGATAAAAGCAAAGTCTGATGCTGTGAAGAGCAATATTGCATAGTAAACTAGAATGGGTCCAGGTAAATTGGAAATGGTCAAATAGGATATGGCAAGAGTGAACATTGACATTTTAGGAATCAGCAAATTAAAATGGACGGGAATGGGTGAATTTAACTTATATGACCATTATATCTACTACCATGGGCAAAAATCCCTTAGAAGAAATGGAATAGACGTCATAGTCAACAAGAGTCCAAAATGCAGTACTTGTATGCAATCTCAAAAATGACAGAATGATCTCTGTTTGTTTCCAAGGCAAACCTTTCACTATCACAGTAATCCAAGTCTATGTCCCAAGGAGTAATGCTGAAGAAGCTGAAGTTGAACAGTTCTATGAAGACCTACAAGACCTTCTAGAATTAATACACAAAAAAGATGTCCTTTTCATTATAGGGGACTGGAATGAAAAAGTAGAAAGTCAAGAAATACCTGGAGTAACAGCAAATTTGGCCTTGGAGTACAGAATGAAGCAGGGCAAAGGCTAATAGAGTTTTGCCAAAAGAATGCACTGGTCATAGCAAACACCCTCTTCCAACAACACAAGAGAAGATTGTATACATGGACATCACCAGATAGTCAATAATGAAATCAGATTGATTATATTCTTTGCAGCCAAAGATGGAGAAGTTCTATACAGTCAGCAAAAAAAAAAAAAAAGACTGGAAGCTGACTGTGGCATAGACCATGAACTCATTATTGCCAGATTCAGACTTAAATTGAAGAAAGTATGGAAAACCACTAGACCATTCAGGTATGACCTAAATCAAATCCCTTATGATTATACAGTGGAAGTGACAAATAGATTCAAGGGATTAGATCTGATGGACAGAGTGTCTGAAGAACTATGGATGGAGGTTCATAACATTGTACAGGAGGCAGGGATCAAGACTATCCACAGGGGGAAAAAATGCAAAAAAACAAAATGGTTGTCTGAGGAGGCCTTACAAATAGCTGTGAATAGAAGAGAAGTGAAAGGCAAAGGAAAGATATACCCATCTGAATGCAGAGTTCCAAAGAATAGCAAGAAGAGATAAGAAAGCCTTCCTCATCTATCAATGCAAAGAAATAGAGGGGAACAATAGAATGGGAAAGACTAGAGATCTCTTCAAGAAAATTAGAGATACCAAGGGAACATTTCATGCAAAGATGGGCTCGATAAAGGACAGAAATGGGATGGACCTAACAGAAGCAGAAGATATTAAGAAGAGATGGCAAGAATACACAGAAGAACTGTACAAAAAAGATCTTCATGACCCAGATAATCATGATGGTTTGATCACTCACCTAGAAGCAGACATCCTGGAATGCAAAGTCAAGTGGGCCTTAAGAAGCATCACTATGAACAAAGCTAGTGGAGATGATGGAATTCCAGTTATGCTATTTTAAATACTGAAAGATGATGCTGTGAAAGTGCTGCACTCAATATGTCAGCAAATTTAAAAAACTCAGCAGTGGCTACAGGACTAGAAAAGGTCAGTTTTCATTCCAATCCCAAAGGAAGGCAATGCCAAAGAATGCTCAAAATACCACACAATTGTACTCATCTCACATGCTACTAAAGTAATGCTCAAAATTCTCCAATCCAGGTGTCAAAAGTACGTGAACCGTGAACTTCCAGATGTTCAAGCTGGATTTAGAAAAGGCAGAGGAACCAGAGATCAAATTGCTAACATCACTTAGATCATAGAAAAAGCAAGAGAATTCCAGAAATACATCTACTTCTTCTTCATCGACTACACTAACACCTTTAACTGTGTGGAGCACAACAAACTGTGGAAAATTCTTAAAGAGATGGGAATACTAGGCCACCTGACCTGCCTCCTGAGAAATCTATATGCAGTCAAGAAGCAACAGTTAGAACCAGACATGGAAAAATGGACTGGTTCCAAATTGGGAAAAGAATACATCAAGACTGTGTATTATCACCTTGCTTATTTAACTTATATGCAGAATATATCATGTGAAATGCCAGGCTAGATGAAACACAAGCTGCAATCAAGATTGCCAGGAGAAATATCAATAACCTCAGATATGCAGATGACACCACCCATATGGCAGAAAGCAAAGAGGAAATAAAGAGCTTCTTTATGAAAGTGAAAGAGGAGAATGAAAAAGCTGGCTTAAAGCTCAACATTAAAAAAAACTGAGATCATGGCATCTGGTACCATCACTTCATGGCAAATAGATGGGAAAACAATGGAAACATTGACAGACTTTCTTTTCTTGGGCTCCAGAATCACTTCAGATGGTGACTGCAGCTGTGAAGTTAAAAGACGCTTGCTCCTTGAAAGAAAAGTTATGACCAACCTAGACAGCATATTAAAAAGCAGAGAAATTACTTTACCAAGAAAGATCCATCTAGTCAAAGCTTTGGTTTTTCCAGTAGTCATGTATAGATGTGAGAATTGGACCATAAAGAAAGTTGTGCACCAAAGAATTGATGCCTTGAACTATGGTGTTGAAGACTCTTGTGAGTCCCTTGAACTGCAAACAGATCCAACCAGTCAATACTAAAGGAAATCAGTCCTGAAAGGACTGATGCTGAAGCTGAAACTCTAATACTTTGGCCACCTGATGCAAAGAGCTGACTCATTGGAAAAACCCTGATACTGGGGCAAGATTGAAGGTGGGGGAAGAAGGGGACGACAGAGGAAGAGATGGTTGGATCGCATCACTGACTCAATGGATGGGAGTTTGAGTAAGCTCCAGGAGTTTGTGATTGACAGGGAAGCCTGGCGTGCTGCAGTCCATGGGCTCATAAACAGTCAGACATGGTTAGGTTGGGAAGATCCCTGGGAAAGGAAATGGTAACCCATTCTAGTACTCTTGCCTGGGAAATCTCGTGGACAGGTGAACCTGGAGGGCTACAGTCCATGAGGTCACAAGTTCAGACACAACTTGGCAACTAAACCACCCCCACCAGACCTGACTTACAGAAAATGCCAAAGTCAGTGCTCTGAATGGAAATAAAAAGACACTGGTTAACATCATAAAAACATGAAAAGGGAGTGTAAAACTCACTGAACAGGGTAAATATATAGTCAAAACTAGATTTTTTATAGTCAAAACCACCATGAAAAGGGAGTGTAAAACTCACTGAACAGGGTAAATATATAGTCAAAACTAGATTTTTTATAGTCAAAACTACCAGTAGTGGTGGTGTGTAATTCACTTAAAATTCTAATTTAAAAGTTAAAAAAACAAATATAATAATAATATAGGTATAATAATTTGTTATCAGTTATAAAATACAAAAGATATGTAAAGTATAACACTGAAAACCTAAAATGTTAGGGGAATGAGAAATAATAGTGTAAGCCTTAGGAATTCTGTTGAAGGTGTCAGTTTAAAGCAGAGTTGTTCTATTTTATGTAAGCTTCATGCAAGGGAAAAACCTGTAGTAAATGTATAAAATAACTTTATATAAAAATCAAAGCAGAGGAGGAGCCAAGATGGCGGAGGAGTAGGACGGGGAGAACACTTTCTCCCCCACAAATTCATCAAAAGAGCATTTAAACGTCGAGTAAATTCCACAAAACAACTTCTGAATGCCGGCAGAGGACATCAGGCACCCAGAAAAGCAACCCAACTCTTCGAAAGGAGGTAGGAAAAAATATTAAAAACAAAAAAAAGAGACAAAAGAGGGAGGGACGGAGTTCCGTCCCGGGAAGGGAATCTTAAAAAGAGAGAAGTTTCCAAACATCAGGAAACCTTCTCACTGCCGAATCTGTGCCGAGCTTTGGAAGCACAGAGGGCAACATAACAGGGAGAAAAAAATAAATAAACAATTTAAAACTCGCAGATTGCGAGCCCTAGGGTAACTCCCCCAGCAGAGAAGCAGCGCAGACGCCTGCATCCGCCATTAGCAAACCGGGGCTGGGCAGGGAGGCGCGGCGTGGGCTGCATCGCTGAGAGTAAGAATCTGGCCTGAATACCCTGAGCGCTATCTGAGCGAAATAATTTGGGCTAGCAAACCAGACTGTGGGATACCTACTACGCGAAAAGCCAGCCCTAACCTAAGACCGCCAGGCCCGCGCACGGAACAAAGGACTGAACAGAGATAGCCAGCTGCAGACCTTCCCCCTCCGGTGACAGGCAGCCAGAGCCGGAAGGGGGCAATCGCAGCCCCAGAGAGACATTATCTATAAAATTGTAAGCAGGCTTCTTTGCTAACTAAAACTTCTTGGGGGTCTGGACGGTCAACATCTGCCTGAGAAGGTGCGCCGGTTTTACATCCAGATAACCGAGTGGCGGGGAGGCTATAAGTCGCAGCATTGGCGCTCGCCTGGGAAGAGCAAATTGGCGCTCGGACCTGGGAAGAGCACAAAACTCAGGCCCAACTGAGTCTGCGCCTCTGAGGACTACCCGAGTGCCTGAACCTGAGCGGCTTGGACCTGGGAGGTGCATGCAGCCCAGGGCCAGCCTCGGATTGTTCCCGGCGGAACAACCTAGAGTCCGAGCAGTGTGGACAGGGAGGCTACACGCGCCGTGAGCAGGGGCAGACCCAGGGTGGCTGAGGCACTGAGAGCCCACGCCAGTGTTATTTGTTTGCAGCATCCCTCCCTCCCTCCCCACAGCGCGACTGAACAAGTAAGCCTAAAAAAAAAAAAAAAAGTGTCCTCCACCGTGCCCTTTGAGTCAGGGCGGAAACCAGAAACTGAAGAGACTAGCAAACAGAAGATATAACAGAGGGAAACGCCTTGGAAGCTATAGGCAATAGATCAAAACCCTGTGGTTACTACGGACTACATAGGAAGGGGCCTATAGATCTTGAGAAATATAAATCTGACCAAGAAACTAGCCAAAAATGAACTGAACCCACAACACCCACAAAAAAAAAAAAAAAAAAAGTCCTAGATATATTTTTATTATTTTTACGATCATTCTTTTTTTTTTAATTAAAAAAAAAAACTTTTTTTAAGTCCTCTATTGTTCCTTTAATTTTCACTTTTATAACCTATTACTTTGCAAAAAAAAAAAAAAGACCCTATTTTTTTCTTCTTCAGCAAACTTCATATATATATATTTTATAATTTTTTGACCTTGTTTTTTTTGTTTGTTTGTTTTTGTTTTTTTCTTCTTTTCTTTAACATTGTATTTTTGAAATTCCAAACTCTACTCTAGATTTTTAATTTTCGCTTTTTGGTATATGTTATCAATTTTGTACCTATAGTTTTTTTTTATATAATTTCTGTGACCTTTTTTTTTTTTTTTTCTTCTTCTCTGTTTCTTTCTCTTCTTCTTTTATATAACATTGTATATCTGAAATTCCAAACTTTACTCTAGATTTTTAATTTATGCTTTTTGGTATTTGATATCAATTTTGTACCTGTATTTTCTTTATAATTTTTGTGACATTGTTCTTATTTGTTTGTTTGTTTTCTCTCTTTATTTTTCTTCTTCTTCTTCTTTTTTTTTTTTTTTTAACATTGTATTTTTGAAATTCCAAACTCTACTCTAGATTTTTAATTTTTGCTTTCTGGTATTAGTTATCAATTTTGTACCTGTACTTTCTTTATAATTTTCGCGACCTTGTTTGTTTTTGTTTGTTCGTTTTTTCTCTCTTTCTTTTCCTTCTTCTTTTCTTTAACATCGTATTTTTGAAATTCCAAACTCTACTCTAGATTTTTAATTTTCGCTTTCTGGTATTAGTTATCAATTTTGTACCTGTACTTTCTTTATAATTTTCGCGACCTTGTTTGTTTTTGTTTGTTCGTTCTTTCTCTCTTTCTTTTCCTTCTTCTTTTCTTTAACATTGTATTTTTGAAATTCCAAACTCTACTCTAGATTTTTAATTTTTGCTTTTATGTATTTGTTACCAATTTTGTACCTTTAAGGACCCAATCTTCAGGACCCATTTTTCACTAGGGAGTGAGATTACTGGCTTGACTGCTCTCTCTCCCTTTGGACCCTCCTTTTTCTCCACCAGGTCGCCTGTGTCTCCTCCCTAACCCCTCTCTACTCTACCCAACTCTGTGAATTTCTGTGTGTTCCAGACGGTGGAGAACACTTAGGGAACTGATTACTGGCTGGATCTGTCTCCCTCCTTTTCATTCCCCCCTTTTTATCCTTCTGGCCACCTCTGTTACCTTCCTCCTTCTTCTCTTCTCTGTATAACCCCGTGAACATCTCTGAGTGGTCCAGTTGTGGAGTGCACATAAGGAAGTGACTACTGGCTAGCCCACTCTCTCCACTATTGATTCACCTCATCTCATTTGGGTCACCTCTAACTCCCTCCTCCCTCTTCTCTTCTCCATGTAACCCTGTGAACCTCTCTGAGTGACCCTCACTGTAGAGAAACTTATCATCTTTAATGTAGATGTTTTATCAATGGTGCTGTATACAAGGAGAAGTTTTGAAACTACTGTAAAAATAAGACCGATAATCGGAAGCAGGAGACTTAAGTCCAAACCCTGACTCCAGGGAACTCCTGACTCCAGGAACATTCATTCACAGGAGCTCATCAAATGCCTCCATACCGACACTGAAACCAAGCACCACACAAGGGCCAATAAGTTCCAGGGCAAGACATACCAAGCAAATTCTCCAGCAACAAAGGAACACAGCCCTGAGCTTCAAGATACAGGCTGCCCAAAGTCACCCCAAAACTATAGACATCTCATAACTCATTACTGGACATTTCATTGCACTCCAGAGAGAAGAAATACAGCTCCACCCACCAGAACACCGACACAAGCTTCCCTAACCAGGAAACCTTGACAAGCCACCTGTACAAACCCACACATAGCGAGGAAACACCACAACAAAGAGAACTCCACAAACTGCCAGAATACAGAAAGGACACCCCAAACTCAGCAATTTAAACAAGATGAAGAGACAGAGGAATACTCAGCAGATAAAGGAACAGGATAAATGCCCACCAAACCAAACAAAAGAGGAAGAGATAGGGAATCTACCTGATAAAGAATTCCGAATAATGATAGTGAAATTGATCCAAAATCTTGAAACTAAAATGGAATCACAGATAAATAGCCTGGAGACAAGGATTGAGAAGATGCAAGAAAGGTTTAACAAGGACCTAGAAGAAATAAAAAAGAGTCAATATATAATGAATAATGCAATAAGTGAAATTAAAAACACTCTGGAGGCAACAAATAGTAGAATAACAGAGGCAGAAGACAGGATTAGTGAATTAGAAGATAGAATGGTAGAAATAAATGAATCAGAGAGGATAAAAGAGAAACGAATTAAAAGAAATGAGGACAATCTCAGAGACCTCCAGGACAATATTAAACGCTACAACATTCGAATCATAGGGGTTCCAGAAGAAGAAGACAAAAAGAAAGACCATGAGAAAATACTTGAGGAGATAATAGTGGAAAACTTCCCTAAAATGGGGAAGGAAATAATCACCCAAGTCCAAGAAACCCAGAGAGTACCAAACAGGATAAACCCAAGGAGAAACACCCCAAGACACATATTAATCAAATTAACAAAGATCAAACACAAAGAACAAATATTAAAAGCAGCAAGGGAAAAACAACAAATAACACATAAGGGAATTCCCATAAGGATAACAGCTGATCTTTCAATAGAAACTCTTCAAGCCAGGAGGGAATGGCAAGACATACTTAAAATGATGAAAGAAAATAACCTACAGCCCAGATTATTGTACCCAGCAAGGATCTCATTCAAGTATGAAGGAGAAATCAAAAGCTTTTCAGACAAGCAAAAGCTGAGAGAATTCTGCACCACCAAACCAGCTCTCCAACAAATACTAAAGGATATTCTCTAGACAGGAAACACAAAAACGGTGTATAAACTCGAACCCAAAATAATAAAGTAAATGGCAACGGGAACATACTTATCAGTAATTACCTTAAACGTAAATGGGTTGAATGCCCCAACCAAAAGACAAAGACTGGCTGAATGGATACAAAAACAAGACCCCTACATATGTTGTCTACAAGAGACCCACCTCAAAACAGGGGACACATACAGACTGAAAGTGAAGGGCTGGAAAAAGATTTTCCATGCAAATAGGGACCAAAAGAAAGCAGGAGTAGCAATACTCATATCAGATAAAATAGACTTTAAAACAAAGGCTGTGAAAAGAGACAAAGAAGGTCACTACATAATGATCAAAGGATCAATCCAAGAAGAAGATATAACAATTATAAATATATATGCACCCAACACGGGAGCACCACAGTACGTAAGACAAATGCTAACAAGTATGAAAGGAGAAATTAACAATAACACAATAATAGTGGGAGACTTTAATACCCCACTTACACCTATGGATAGATCAACTAAACAGAAAATTAACAAGGAAACACAAACTTTAAACGATACAATAGACCAGTTAGACCTAATTGATATCTATAGGTCATTTCATCCCAAAACAATGAATTTCACCTTTTTCTCAAGCGCACATGGAACCTTCTCCAGGATAGATCACATCCTGGGCCATAAAGCTAGCCTTGGTAAATTCAAAAATATAGAAATCATTCCAAGCATTTTTTCTGACCACAATGCAGTAAGATTAGATCTCAATTACAGGAGAAAAACTATTAAGAATTCCAACATATGGAGGCTGAACAACACGCTGCTGAATAACCAACAAATCACAGAAGAAATCAAAAAAGAAATCAAAATTTGCATAGAAACGAATGAAAATGAAAACACAACAACCCAAAACCTGTGGGACACGGTAAAAGCAGTCCTAAGGGGAAAGTTCATAGCAATACAGGCACACCTCAAGAAACAAGAAAAAAGTCAAATAAATAACCTAACTCTACACCTAAAGCAACTAGAAAAGGAAGAAATGAAGAACCCCAGGGTTAGTAGAAGGAAAGAAATCTTAAAAATTAGAGCAGAAATAAATGCAAAAGAAACAAAAGAGACCATAGCAAAAATCAACAAAACCAAAAGCTGGTTCTTTGAAAGGATAAATAAAATTGACAAACCATTAGCCAGACTCATCAAGAAACAAAGGGAGAAAAATCAAATCAACAAAATTAGAAACGAAAATGGAGAGATCACAACAGACAACACAGAAATACAAAGGATCATAAGAGACTACTATCAACAATTATATGCCAATAAAATGGACAACGTGGAAGAAATGGACAAATTCTTAGAAAAGTACAACTTTCCAAAACTGGACCAGGAAGAAATAGAAAATCTTAACAGACCCATCACAAGCATGGAAATTGAAACTGTAATCAAAAATCTTCCAGCAAACAAAAGCCCCGGTCCAGACGGCTTCACAGCTGAATTCTACCAAAAATTTAGAGAAGAGCTAACACCTATCCTGCTCAAACTCTTCCAGAAAATTGCAGAGGAAGGTAAACTTCCAAACTCATTCTATGAGGCCACCATCACCCTAATACCAAAACCTGACAAAGATCCCACAAAAAAAGAAAACTACAGGCCAATATCACTGATGAACATAGATGCAAAAATCCTTAACAAAATTCTAGCAATCAGAATCCAACAACACATTAAAAAGATCATACACCACGATCAAGTGGGCTTTATCCCAGGGATGCAAGGATTCTTCAATATCCGCAAATCAATCAATGTAATACACCACATTAACAAATTGAAAAATAAAAACCATATGATTATCTCAATAGATGCAGAGAAAGCCTTTGACAAAATTCAACATCCATTTATGATAAAAACTCTCCAGAAAGCAGGAATAGAAGGAACATACCTCAACATAATAAAAGCTATATATGACAAACCCACTGCAAACATTATCCTCAATGGTGAAAAATTGAAAGCATTTCCTCTAAAGTCAGGAACAAGACAAGGGTGCCCACTTTCACCATTACTATTCAACATAGTTTTGGAAGTTTTGGCCACAGCAATCAGAGCAGAAAAAGAAATAAAAGGAATCCAAATTGGAAAAGAAGAAGTAAAACTCTCACTATTTGCAGATGACATGATCCTCTACATAGAAAACCCTAAAGATTCCACCAGAAAATTACTAGAAATAATCAATGACTACAGTAAAGTTGCAGGATATAAAATCAACACACAGAAATCCCTTGCATTCCTATACACTAATAATGAGAAAACAGAAAGAGAAATTAAGGAAACAATTCCATTCACCATTGCAACAGAAAGAATAAAATACTTAGGAATATATCTACCTAAAGAAACTAAAGACCTATATATAGAAAACTATAAAACACTGGTGAAAGAAATCAAAGAGGACACTAATAGATGGAGAAATATACCATGTTCATGGATTGGAAGAATCAATATAGTGAAAATGAGTATACTACCCAAAGCAATTTATAGATTCAACGCAATCCCTATCAAGCTACCAACAGTATTCTTCACAGAGCTAGAACAAATAATTTCACAATTTGTATGGAAATACAAAAAACCTCGAATAGCCAAAGCGATCTTGAGAAAGAAGAATGGAACTGGAGGAATCAACCTACCTGACTTCAGGCTCTACTACAAAGCCACAGTTATCAAGACAGTATGGTACTGGCACAAAGACAGAAATATTGATCAATGGAATAAAATAGAAAGCCCAGAGATAAATCCACGCACATATGGACACCTTATCTTCGACAAAGGAGGCAAGAATATACAATGGATTAAAGACAATCTCTTTAACAAGTGGTGCTGGGAAATCTGGTCAACCACTTGTAAAAGAATGAAACTGGACCACTTTCTAACACCATACACAAAAATAAACTCAAAATGGATTAAAGATCTAAACATAAGACCAGAAACTATAAAACTCCTAGAGGAGAACATAGGCAAAACACTCTCCGACATACATCACAGCAGGATCCTCTATGACCCACCTCCCAGAATATTGGAAATAAAAGCAAAAATAAACAAATGGGACCTAATTAACCTTAAAAGCTTCTGCACATCAAAGGAAACTATTAGCAAGGTGAAAAGACAGCCTTCAGAATGGGAGAAAATAATAGCAAATGAAGCAACCGACAAACAACTAATCTCAAAAATATACAAGCAACTCCTACAGCTCAACTCCAGAAAAATAAACGACCCAATCAAAAAATGGGCCAAAGAACTAAATAGACATTTCTCCAAAAAAGACATACAGATGGCTAACAAACACATGAAAAGATGCTCAACATCACTCATTATCAGAGAAATGCAAATCAAAACCACTATGAGGTACCATTTCACACCAGTCAGAATGGCTGCGATCCAAAAGTCTACAAATAATAAATGCTGGAGAGGGTGTGGAGAAAAGGGAACCCTCTTACACTGTTGGTGGGAATGCAAACTAGTACAGCCACTATGGAGAACAGTGTGGAGATTCCTTAAAAAACTGGAAATAGAACTGCCTTATGATCCAGCAACCCCACTGCTGGGCATACACACTGAGGAAACCAGAAGGGAAAGAGACACGTGTACCCCAATGTTCATTGCAGCACTGTTTATAATAGCCAAGACATGGAAGCAACCTAGATGTCCATCAGCAGATGAATGGATAAGAAAGCAGTGGTACATATACACAATGGAGTATTACTCAGCCATTAAAAAGAATACATTTGAATCAGTTCTAATGAGGTAGATGAAACTGGAGCCTATTATACAGAGTGAAGTAAGCCAGAAGGAAAAACATAAATACAGTATTCTAACGCATATATATGGAATTTAGAAAGATGGTAACAATAACCCTGTGTACGAGACAGCAAAAGAGACACTGATGTATAGAACAGTCTTATGGACTCTGTGGGAGAGGGAGAGGGTGGGAAGATTTGGGAGAATGACATTGTAACATGTAAAATATCATGTAAGAAACGAGTTGCCAGTCCAGGTTCGATGCACGATACTGGATGCTTGGGGCTAGTGCACTGGGACGACCCAGAGGGATGGTATGGGGAGGGAGGAGGGAGGAGGGTTCAGGATGGGGAACACATGTATACCTGTGGTGGATTCATTTTGATATTTGGCAAAACTAATACAATTATGTAAAGTTTAAAAATAAAATAAAATTTAAAAAAAAAAAAAATCAAAGCGTACTCATACCATAAGATACCAAACAAGTGAAAAAAGACAGCCACATAAAAAAGGACAATGGATCTTCAAAACAGTCAGAAAATAACGAACAAAATGGCAAGTGTGAGTTTCTATCAATAACTACTTTAAATATAAATATTGGGGGGCCAAAAAAAATTCATTTGGATTTTTCCACGTTATAGAAAAACTGGAATGAACTTTTTGGCCAATCTAATAGATTAAATTCCCCAATCAAAACAAATGGAGTGACTGAATGGATATAAAAACTAAATCCAACAATATGCTTCCTGTGAACCACTTACTTTAGCCTTAAAGATACACAAAGACCAAGAGTAAAGGGACAGAAAAGCATAGTTCAGTAAATGGTCACCAAAGAAAAAGCAGGACAGGTATATTTATATGGAAAACAGACTTTAAGCATGGTAAAAAAAAACAGACAAAGGCATTATATAACGATAAAGGGGTCAATACATCAAGAAGATATAACAGTTGTAACTATTTATAAGCCCAAGATTGGAGCAACTACACACATAAAGCAAAACTAATGAGGTACTCAAAGGAGAAATAAACTGCAGTATAATAGTGGTTGGAAACTTCAATATTCCACTTTCAATAATAGATCATTCAGACTAAGAATCAATAAGGAGACAGTGGATATTAACAATACTACAGACTATCTGTACCCAACAGACATATATAGATCAGTCTATTAGACAACAGCAAACCATGCATTCTTAAGTACATGTAAACATTTTCTAGGATAGACCACAAAACGATTCTTAGCAAATTAAGAAGACTGAAATCATAACCAGGTGACTTCTCTGACCACAATGGTTAGAGAAACTAAAAACCAATCAGAAGAAAACTAAAATTTATGAATGCCTTGAAATTAAACAATACTCTGCTGAACAACCAATGGACCAAAGAAGAAATTAACAGAGAAATAAAGTATCTAGAGATGTGAAAATGAAAATATTACATACCAAAACATATGGGACTCAGAAAAAGCAGTTCTAAGAGGAAGTTCTTAGCAATAAACACAATAAGAAAGAAGAAAGATCTCAGTTTAACTCTGTATCTTATGAAAATAGAAAACAAGCTCAAATTTAGCAGAAAGAAGGAAATACAAGCAAAATGTGTTGTATTACTGTTGTTATATTATGCTTTGCAGATACTGCATATTTTACAAATGAAAGCTTTGTTGCAATCTTGCATGGATCAAGTCTATCATACCCTTTTCCCAACAGTATTATTATTTTTTTTAATTAAAGGTATGTACATTGTTTTTTAAGTCATAATGCTATTGTACACTTAATATAGTGTAAACATAGCACTTATATGTAATATATGTATATAGTGTAAACATGCATTGGGAAACCACACACAAAAAAATCCTATTTGGCTTGCTTTATGCAATATTTGCTATATTGCAGTGGTTTGGAAACAAACATATAATATCTTCATGGTATGCCTGGAGTAAAGATTAGTGTAGAAATAGAGAAGAGGAAAACAACAGAAAGGACTAACCAAACTAAAAGCAGGCTCTAAGATAAACAAAATGGACAAATCTATAGCTAGATTAACCAAGCTCATAGAAGGTGACCCAAATCAAAATTATGAGTGAAAAAGGAGACATCAAGTCTGATACTACAGAAATAAATTAATCACAAGAGGGGCTTCTATGAACAATATACACCAACAAATAGGACAATCTAGAAGAAATGGATGGAGAAGGCAATGGCACCCCACTCCAGCACTCTTGCCTGGAAAATCCCATGGATAGAGGAGCCTGGTGGGCCATAAGTCCATGGGGTCGCTAAGAGTCAGATAAGACTCAGAGACTTCACTTTCACTTTTCACTTTCCTACATTGGAGAAGGCAATGGCAACCCACTCCAGTGTTGTTGCCTGGAGAATCCCAGGGACAGGGGAGCCTGGTGGGCTGCTGTCTATGGGGTCGCACAGAGTCGGACACGACTGAAGCGACTTAGCAGCAGCAGAAGAAATGGAAAACTTCTTAGAAACATATAAACTAAGACTGAATCAGGAAGAAATAGAAAGTCTGAATAGATCAGTTAGTAGAAAGGAGACTGAATCATTGAATAGCGTGAAAACTATAGTTAATACTATATGTATGAAAACAGTTGAAAGTGTAAGTTCTAAGATTTCTCATCACAAGGAATTTTTTCATTATCTTTTATTGAATCTATACGAGATAATGGATACTAGCCAAACCTCTGTAATAATCAATTCACAGTATATGTAAGTCATTCTATAATACCACACCTTAAACCTTTACAATAACACATGTAAATTATATCACTACAAAACTGGGGTGGGGGAAGCCATCAAACAGCGAGGTACATTCAGTTTTGTGGAGGAGGAAGGAATATGGGAAAGGAAAGGCCTTAAGACTAGACAAAGTTTTAAGATAATTTTGGCAAAGTTGATGGGAAATCTTCAAGTCAAGTTACCCATTGGTATAGTCCTGAATTTCTCAGGAATGGGCCTGTCTCAGTACTCTTCACCTTGCTAAGTTACTGGCTGGGAATAGCCTATCAGAAGTGTAGCCTTGGTACCAGCTTATAGATGGATTTCAGAGAGAATCAGCAGGTGCCAGTTAATTACACTCTCTGTACTAGGAAAGCAGAGAAGCACATTTTCATCACTATATTCATCCTTTTGGAAAAAGAAGGAACAATTTTGTAAATCAAAACAAGGTATCAGCTCTGCATATTTTCCTTATGTTAGGTAGATTGCAGTGCACACAGATCTTTCTGGAAGGCTCTACTCAAATTGTACCTAAAAGAAACATAGTGTTGTATTCTTTCTTAAGAGAGCACAGGTTTTCCCACTGTGGAACCACAAAATGGCACAGCTCCCAAAATGTAACACTGCTTCACCTCAGTTCTAAGAAGTATACGAACACCTTGGCCCCCAGAACAGAAGAACCTAGAAACCTATCAATAAGACTTATCTCCATATCTGGCATGTCTAACCATTCACATAACTCATGTTTTATTGGCACTTAAAGTACAGTAATCAAAGTCTATGCCCAGACCAGTAATGCTGAAGAAGCTGAAGTTGAACAGTTCTATGAAGACCTACAAGACCTTTTAGAAATAACACCCAAAAAAGATGTCCTTTTCATTATAGGGGACTGGAATGGAAAAGTAGGAAGTCAAGAAACACCTGGAGTAACAGACAAATTTGGCCTTGGAGTAGAGAATGAAGTAGGGCAAAGGCTAATAGAGTTTTGCCAAGAGAATGCACTGGTCATAACAAAAAACCTCTCCCAACAACACAAAAGAAGACTCTACACATGGACATCACCAGATGGCCAACACCGAAATCAGATTGATTATATTCTTTGCAGCCAAAGATGGAGAAGCTCTATACAGCCAGCAAAAAGAAGACAAGGAGCTGACTGTGGCTCAGACCATGAACTCCTTATTGCCAAATTCAGACTTAAATTGAAGAAAGTAGGGAAAACCACTAGACCATTCAGGTATGACCTAAATCTAATCCCTTATGATTATACAGTGGAAGTGAGAAATAGATTTAAGGGACTAGATCTGATAGATAGAGTGCCTGATGAACTATGGACAGACGTACATGACATAGTACAGGAGACAGGGATCAAGACCTACCCAAAGGAAAAGAAATGCAAAAAGGCAAAATGACTCTCCGAGAAGGCCTTACAAATAGCTGTGCAAAGAAGAGAAGCAAAAAACAGAGGAGAAAAGGAAAGATATAAACATCTGAATGCAGAGTTCCAAAGAATAGCAAGAAGAGATAAGAAAGCCTTCCTCAGTGATCAATACAAAGAAATAGAGGAAAACAATAGAATGGGAAAGACTACAGATCTCTTCAAGAAAATTAGAGATACCATGGGAACATTTCATGTAAAGATGGGCTCAATAAAGGACAGAAGTGGGATGGACCTAACAGAAGCAGAAGATATTAAGAAGAGGTGGCAAGAATACACAGAAGAACTGTAAAAAAAAGATCTTCGCAACCCAGATAATCATGATGGTATGATCACTCACCTAGAGCCAGACATCCTGGAATGTGAAGTCAAGTGGGCCTTAGAAAGCATCACTACAAACAAAGCTAGAGGAGGTGATGGAATTCCAGTTGAGCTATTTCAAATCCTGAAAGATGATGCTGTGAAAGTGCTGCACTCAATATGCATGCAAATTTGGAAAACTCAGCAGTGGCCACAGGACTGGAAAAGGTCAGTTTTCATTCCAATCCCAAAGAAAGGCAATACCAAAGAATGCTCAAACTATCACACAATTGCACTCATCTCACACGCTAGTAAAGTTATGCTCAAAATTCTCCAAGCCAGGCTTCAGCAATACATGAACCGTGAACTTCCAGATGTTCAAGCTGGTTTTAGAAAAGGCAGAGGAACCAGAGATCAAATTGCCAACATTTGTTGATCATTGATAAGCAAGAGAGTTCCAGAAAAACATTTACTTCTGCTTTATTGACTATGCCAAAGCCTTTGACTGTGTGGATCACAATAAACTGTGGGAAATTCTGAAAGAGATGGGAATACCAGACCACCTGACCTGCCTCTTGAGAAACCTATATGCAGGTCAGGAAGCAACAGTTAGAACTGGACATGGAACAACAGATTGGTTCCAAATAGGAAAAGGAGTACGTCAAGGCTATATATTGTCACTCTGCTTTTTTAACTTATATGCAGAGTACATCATGAGAAATACTGGACTGGAAGAAACACAAGCTGGAATCAAGATTGCTGGGAGAAATATCAATAACCTCAGATATGCAGATGACACCACCCTTATGGCAGAAAGTGAAGAGGAACTAAAAAGCCTCTTGATGAAAGTGAAAGAGGAGAGTGGAAAAGTTGGCTTTAAGCTCAACATTCAGAAAACAAAGATCATGACATCTGGTCCCATCACTTCATGGGAAATAGATGGGGAAACAGTGGAAACAGTGGCTGACTTAATTTTGGGGGGCTCCAAAATCACTGCAGATGGTGATTGCAGCCATTAAATTAAAAGACGCTTACTACTTGGAAGAAAAGTTATGACCAACCTAGACAGCAGTTTAAAAAGCAGAGACATTACTTTGTCAACAAAAGTCCATCTAGTCAAGGCTACGGTTTTTTCAGTAGTCAAGTATGGATGTGAGAGTTGGACCATAAAGAAAGCTGAGCCCTGAAGAATTGATGCTTTTGAACTATGGTCTTGGAGAAGACTATTGAGAGTCTCTTGGACTGCAAGGAGATCCAACCAGTCCATCCTAAAGGAAATCAGTCCTGGGTGTTCATTGGAAGGACTGATGTTGAAGCTGAAACTCCAGTACTCTGGCCACCTCATGCGAAGAGCTGACTCATTGGAAAAGATCCTGATGCTGGGAAAGATTGAGAAGGAGAAGGGGATGCCAGAGGATAAGATGGTTGAATGGCATCACTGACTCAATGGACACGGGTTTGGGTGGACTCTGGGAGTTGGTGATGTACAGGGATGCCTGGCATGCTGCGGTTCATGGGGTTGCAAAGAGTCGGACACGACTGAGTGACTGAACTGAACTGAAAAGTACTTTTTGCCTCCCTAAAACACATTCTTTATTGTCTCCTAGATTCTCTAGGGCATATCCTTCATCTTCATGATCAAATTCTTTTAGCATCTACAAAACATTTGATTTTTTAACTTATTCCATTTCAGCCAACTTCCCTGGGCACCACCAATAGCTACTTCTTACAGCTGTTTGGGGGAGAGGATTCTAGAGATGCCAAAATGGGTGTGAATGCTTTAGTGAAACAAAGCCATGCTGTATTCATGCAGAAATGAAGAGATGGCTTTCTTTGTTTAAAATTGAATATTTACATATTAAAATACTTAAAACTAAAATCTTATTCTTGTGATTCTAAGAGTTTATGGAGATTTTAGTGAAAATATTTTTGTCAGCGCTATCATATATTCTTTTCACTTCCTATTAAAATGAGATAAAAGTTCATTTGGAATTATATCAAAAGACAAACCTTTGGATTCAAAGAACTGGAAATGTATCACATGCTCTTGGTTTGGAAGAATTAATATTGTTAAAATGTCCATACCATCCAAAGCAATCCAGAGATTTAATGCAATCCCTATCAACATACGCATGACATCTTTCACAGAAGTGTACTAATGCTAAAATTTATGTGAAACCAGAAAAGGGCCAGAATTGTGAAAGCAATCTGAGGAAAAAGAACAAAGCTGGAGGCATAACCCTTTCAGAGCATATTACAAAACTAAGGTAATCAAAACACTGTGTTATTGGCACAAAATAGACGTACAAATCAATGGAACAGAGTAGAATGCCTAGAAACAAATCCCATACCCTACGGCCGATTAATCTACAACACAGGCAAGAATATTCAGTGGAGAAAAGGCAATCTCTAACACGCGATGTGGGGAAGAAGGACAGTGACAATGTAAACCAATGAAAATAGAAACATTCCTTCATACTATCTACGCAAAAATAAACTCAAAATGGTTTAAAGACCTAGGTATAAGACATGGCACCATAAAACTCCTAGAAGAGAACATAGACAAAATGTTCCCTGACATAAATTGTAGCAATATTTTCTTAGATCAGTCTCCCTGATCTAGGTAAAAATAAATGAGCCCTAATCAAACTTAAAAGCTTTTCACAGCAAAGGAAACCATCAACAAACAAAAATGATACACTGTATAGCACAGGGAATTATATCCATGCCTTGTAATAACCCATAATGAACTGTAATCTGAAAAGTAACTGAATCACTTTGCTGTATACCTGAAACCAACACAAAACTGTAAATCGACTATATTTTAATTATAAAAAAAAAAGTCTTTGGAAAAAATTCCATACTGTACTCATATTTCCTTTCCCCATTAATTCCTACTAGGCTGAGTGTGTATACCAGACTGCCTTTTTTTCTGAGGATGACTCCTCAGAAATCTTCCTGCAAAGATCACTGCTGACCTATCCTACCAGTTTGCCAACCATGCCCTGGCATGGTGTGATCCCAGTGGTGGACATGCTCAGGAAGGAACATCTGCTGTATATGAGCCCCTCTACTATTACTCCAAACAACTTACAGCCTTTCATATCTGGTGTGGCATTTTTTCTCCTAAATAGCCCTGCTTTTTTTTTTTTTTTTCTACTAGAGTTATAGTGTTCCCTAACTGATTATATCGCTGAACACAATGATAAAAACGTATTCCTAATTCAAAGGGAGATAACCCATGTCAAATTGATTCTACTTTAATACATTTGGCTCTCTCTTTTTGCCCATGCCCGCCTACAGAAATTCAATTGAATTCTTACATTCATCTTAAAAGCAATAGAATACAGAAAAGGAAAAAAAACAACACTTGGTCATTCATCATAGAAAATTGAGCAAAATATATAGTGCATTTTGGGTTCAATACATTGTATTTTTATGAAATAAATGCCAATAGTAATGAAAATGAAGACAGCATCTGCCTTTTACTGATATCTCCTTTGTGCTGGGCACTTTATGTGCACCATTTCTAATTCTTACATTCACCCTGAAAGTTAGGTACGATTATCATCCTGTTGTATGCATGTGGAAACTGAGGGATATTCTCCCAACTCTGCAATTAGATAGTTGGTGGTATTTGGCATGCTCCCAAACACAGTCCTTCTCATTGTTTCACTTAAGAAATATGAAGCATCTAGGATGGTGAGGTGAACTTAAGGTACAAATCATGGTGAAATTACCTTGAAGATCTCTCCCATGTCTGAGGGTCTGATGGCAGAGTTCCAATTCTTGTTATACAGAATCCTATGGTTCTTCTGAGATATCTCTTAGGATGCAGGGAAGCTGGGGCCAGATTTTATATTGATTAATGTTTGTTTTTTACTGTGAGGTTCCACATCCATGCCTTAAGTATTAAAGGTGTGTAGAGACAATCTCACAGTTCCTTCATTTTCTCTTAAATTTGTCTGTGTCTCATTGTGTTCGGTGGACCAAGCATAGTACAATGAGTCCTCCACTTTCAAATTCCCTCTCCCTTGATTCATGGTCACTTCCTGGATCACAGAATATCATCATGTTTAAGAGCACAAGCCATTATCACACTGCTTGCCTTAGAAGTTTGGCTCTATTACTTTCTACTATCTGTGTGACCTTGAGCAGTTTATTCAACTTCTCTAAGCACATTTTTTTCATCTGTAAAATGAGATAATAATAGTACTTTGTCCCCGGGTTGTTGGGAGGATTGCAGGTGAAAGTGTTAGCCACTCAGTCATGTCTGACTCTTTGTGACCCTAAGGACTGTAGCCTACCAGACTCCTCTATCCATGGAACTCTCCAGGCAAGAATACTGCAGTGGGTAGCCATTCCTTTCTCTGGGAGATCTTCCTGACCCAGGGACTGACCCAGGTTTCCTGTATTGCAGGCAGGTTCTTATTCATCTGAGCCACCAGGGAAGTCTGTTGGGAGAATAAGATAAATATAAAAATACAAATGCCTCTCATGATAAGGGATTAATAACTGGTTAGTTCAGTCGCTCAGTCATGTCTGACTCTTTGCAACCCCATGAACCGCAGCACACCAGGCCTCCCTGTCCATCACCAACTCCCGGAGTTCACTCAGACTCACGTCCATCGAATCAGTGAGGCCATCCAGCCATCTCATCCTCTGTCGTCCCCTTCTCCTCCTGCCCCCAATCCCTCCCAGCATCAGAGTCTTTTCCAATGAGTCAGCTCTTCGCATGAGGTGGCCAAAGTACTGGAGTTTGAGCCTTAGCATCAGTCCTTCCAAAGAAATCCCAGGGCTGATCTCCTTCAGAATGGACTGGTTGGATCTCCTTGCAGTCCAAGGGACTCTCAGGAGTCTTCTCCAACACCACAGTTCAAAAGCATCAATTCTTTGGCATTCAGCTTTCTTCACAGTCCAACTCTCATATCCATACATGACTACTGGAAAAACCATAGCCTTGACTAGATGGACCTTTGTTGGCAAAGTAATGTCTCTGCTTTTGAATATGCTATCTAGGTTGGTCATAACTTTTCTTCCATGGAGTAAGCGTCTTTTAATTTCATGACTGCACTCACCATCTGCAGTGATTTTGGAGCCCCCCAAAATAAAGTCTGACACTGTTTCCACTGTTTCCCCATCTATTTGCCATGAAGTGATGGGATCAGATGCCATGATCTTTGTTTTCTGAATGTTGAGCTTTAAGCCAACTTTTTCACTCTCCTCTTTCACTTTCATCAAGAGGCTTTTTAGTTCCTCTTCACTTTCTGCCATAAGGGTGGTGTCATCTGCATATCTGAGGTTATTGGTATTTCTCCCAGCAATCTTAATTCCAGCTTGTGCTTCTTCCAGCCCAGTGTTTCTCATGATGTATTCTGCATATAAGTTAAAAAAGCAGGGTGACAATATACAGCCTTGACGTACTCCTTTTCCTATTTGGAACCAGTTTGTTGTTCCGTGTCCAGTTCTAACTGTTGCTTCCTGACCTGCATATAGATTTCTCAAGAGGCAGGTCAGGTGGTCTGATATTCCCATCTCTTTCAGAATTTTCCACAGTTTATTGTGATCCACACAGGCTTTGGCATAGTCAATAAAGCAGAAAGAGATGTTTTTCTGGAACTCTATTGCTTTTTCGATGATCCAGTGGATGTTGGCAATTTGATCTCTAGTTCCTCAGCCTTTTCTAAAACCAGCTTGAACATGTGGAAGTTCACGGTTCATGTATTGCTGAAGCCTGTCTTGGAGAATTTAGAGCATTACTTTACTAGCGTGTGAGATGAGTGCAATTGTGTGGTAGTTTGAGTATTCTTTGGCATTGCCTTTCTTTGGGATTGGAATGAAAACTGACCTTTTCCAGTCCTGTGGCCACTGCTGGCAAATTTTTGGCAAAAAAAAAAAAAATGTTTTCCAAATTGCTGGCATATTGATTGCAGCACTTTCACAGCATCATCTTTCAGGATTTGAAATAGCTCAACTGGAATTCCATCACCTCCACTAGCTTTGTTCATAGTGATGCTTCCTAAGGCCCACTGGACTTCACATTCTAGGATGTCTGGCTCTAGGTGAGTGATCACACCATTATTGTTATTTTCTTTTACTTTGAAGATGATATATCACATTGTTTAAGGTACCTTTGGGTGGCTGCCTTTTCTATGATCTTGCTATTCACATAAACATTATTCTTGGTTTGGTGATCTGTCAATCACAGGTTAATTGACTTAAAATATCTCACTTCTGGCTAATATTTTCAAATAGAAAATTCTCCAAGCAATAATGGAAGCTTCAAGTGAATAGATCATATTCTTAATCAAAGAAGTACACTCACCATCATATTCGAGTTAGGCAAGAATGGAGAAAGAAACATGTTTAAGATGAGTATAAGAGAAATTAGTAGCAGAAGGTGTCACAAAAAGCACAGTTTCAGGTGTTCCAGGGACACATCACAGAAAATGCATAAGCTACAATGCAGAGAATTAACTGGAATTGGGAAAAAGAATATGGTCAGCTATCAGGAGTCACTTGAGTGGTTGGAATGATAGGCAGCTTGTTATACTATGTTTAGCAATTTCCTTTTTGCCTAGAGATATTCCAATTTGGTCATTCCAGTTTTCAGCAGCATTTACCTGTCATATCTTAAAAGTGCACCATTGATATCTGAAACAAAGTGTTATTTTTTTATACACATTTTGAAAGAGTTCTATTCTAGCTTTACTTCTCCTTACCATTAAAGCGCTCTTCTTAACTGGTGCTATTCTTCCATCCTGAAAATATCCTTGACAGTGCAATAATGGCAACACACATAAGACTTCAGTTCAATCTTTCCTTATATTCAAACTCCACGTTAAACGGTGTCTATATGACTCCATTAAACAGAGATCTACATGACGGAGATAACTAATCCGAGACGTAAGGGCACAAGTTTTGGAAAACTACTAGAAGCAGCTTAAACCATTTTGTTAAGAGTCTGCAACAAATCAAAATTCTCAGCAGTAGTCCCGAAAATTAATCTGAATCCTTAATCAGTGCTTCTTGACCACTTCCCATAGAGAGATAGTGAGCGATGCCTATGGTAATTGAAGTGGCTCTGCTTTGATCATATTCATCACTTATATGACAGGATCAAATGGGTCAGAAAATTTATTTTATAGTCTGTATTTATGTGAACAAGTTGTAAATTTTCTCCAGGTAGGTAAATGAGATAACAATGATATGTCATTTGAAATAACAACTATAGTTACTAATAAAGGTAACTTTTTATCAGATACCACACTAGTGAATAATATAAAATCCGTAGACAATTTGTCTGCTACCACCCTGTCAACATCTCATTATAAGAGCATGATTTGGGTACAAAATTAATCGTATGATTTGGTAAACCTGACAAAATTTTAGTGTAGCTGGTGCAACAAAATCTACCATCTGCTGAGGCAGGTGGCACTGGGCACTGAAATCATATGTTGCTTTTTTCCTACTTGAATGCATATAAAAAGTGTTTGTATGCATAGTCAGGAGCCCTAACTAAAATATCTAGCTGAAGTAGTTAATGTCATAGAGTTTTCCTTAGAAAATGAAGGCACTGTTTTGATCACTACAAATTAAGAGACATTGCCTTAGAGTAGATGTCTCAATTACAAAAATGACAGAAAGGGATTGTTGTTACCACCTTTCTCTCTTTCACACAAAAGTCTGCTTACTTAAACAATATTCATCTACAAGATTAAGTGCCTATGAATTTTCAGGCATTTTGCTAGCTATATATGTGTGTGTGTGTGTGTGTATTAATATATTGATTTTTCCTCTCAAGGAGCTTATAGTCTAGAAATAAGATCATTAAGTACCTTGAAAATTGCAACATGATGGCATTGGATTAGGTGTATGTATCAGGTGCAATAAGAATTGCACCCTGATTTTTATTGGGATGGGTGAGGAAGGGAAGCTTCTGCGGTGGTAAGATGGTACATGAGCTAAGTCATGAAAACTAATGGGGGTCATCTACAGAAAGGGAGGGTTGGGGGATGGTGGTATTCCAGGAAAAGAGAGTCATACCTACATAAGCCAGTTTGAGAGAAGGTATAGGATACACTGGACAAATCAAAGTTGCTTAGCGTGAAATAAGCAAGTCCTGATTATAAGAAATTGTTGACTTCAGGAACAGCCTAATTTATTCTATCAGCCTATGATGTGTGGAAGGTGTTGATCTCATAGTACAAACAAAAAAACCAAAACGAAACACTTAAACATCTTCTGCCTACTCCTGGAATACCTCAAAAGATTAGCTCCAGGCATCACTTGAAAAAAAAAAATCTCAAAAACAAAACAGAATTTCTGAAGAGAGAGGCATTCCTTAAAATGTGAGGGTTCTTTGGTTCCTTTAGTAGCTTTTTGCAATTCGAGCTGAATCAGCAGGTCTGCCTGTGAGGACAGCAAACATACATGTAGACTTGATGTCCTGAATCAGGGTGGTTTCAGTTCAAGCATATGAAATGACTTTGGACTCTCACTTAAATATTAAATGTAAGAACTCATGAAGTTCTGAGAAAGCATCACCAGTCCAATTATATCTTCAATTCTATTCTATTCAATAAGAGTTTACTGAACAACATTTTATGGAAGGGACAAAGGACAGGAATACAAAAATACATATTGTATGGAAACTTCTCAAAGAAGTTTAATAGCAATGATCATTCTAAGAATAATACATAATTTTTTATTGGTGTTTAGTCGCTAATTTTTGTCCAACTCTTTGTGGCCCCACAGACTGTAGCCCACCAGGCTCCCTTGTCCATGGGATTTCCAGGCAAGAATTCTAGAGTGTGTTGCCATTTCCTTATCACGGGGGTCTTCCTGACCCAGGAATCGAACCCATGTCTCCTGCATTGGCAGGCAGATTCTTTAACACTGAATCACCAGGGAAGCTCTCATAGTACGTAATACGCAGGAATAAAACACGTTAGAAAATGAATAACTGGCAAAGAAACTTAAGGAGACTTAATTAAGGAGGTGGCATTTGAATGTAACCTTGGCAGATTTTCAAATGTAAAGTTTGGGTTCAAAACCAATTTTAGGTCTGTAAACAGAGTCCAAGATTAAGTACATTTTACTTTCTATGCAGCAGTCACAGAGTCTTATGAAATATAAAGCGGGTCATATTGCCTTTCTTCTACAGAAGGAACAAAAAGATAAGGTTTTTCAATCAGTAGATGGCTAAGATTTTCAGATTCCTATGTACTCACTAAGGCTAAATTTTCATCTCTAGTTTTAGATGAATAAAGATAAAACCAAGAATATGATGGAAGAAATTAGGCTGTTCCTGAAGTCAACAATTTCCTATAGTCAGGACTTCCTGATAGTACGAAGGCCATTGACTAAGATGCCCATGAGAATATTTGCTCCAAATTGGGCTTTGCCCCTCTGCATGTTCACAGCAGAGCTTCCCACATTATCAAAGGAATCAATACAACTTCACCTATAAAACTAAAAATTGTGATCTTGAGACAAATGGTCATGTAGTCCCAATAAATGTGGTAAAAGGTCATATGAGATAATGAATACAAATTTATTTTTCCTAATAATACTGAATGGTAATCAGGGTTGACGTCTAAGTTTAGGTTTTGATCCTTTCAAATTAGGTTTAAACTACTACATTACTGAGAGATATCTTGCCCAAACACTTGTGAATGTGATTCTCCTTCAAATTCCTATAGTGATGTGGAAAATTAAGACCACTCAGTTCTGTGTAATGAAAATAGCCTTCACAACCTATGGATTCTATTATGTTGCATTGTAAAATGCACCCTGGCTTCAAGTGCCATTACCGATTGAGGAATTTACATTCTGTGCTCATAAATTTGAAACACGCTCATGGACACAGATCTCCTCGTTTTAAGTAGAGAATGATACTTCTAAATAGATCTGGGAATATTCTGTAATGTTCAACTCTTGTTAAAAAAACTTTCTACCAGAACTTGTCAGGAGATTCTTGCATTAGAAGATATTCCTTTCTCCAATGACATATGGCCTATTTTTTAGCTATTATTAAATTTGATCAAGAAAAAATTTAACATAAGCAGCCTATTTATGAAATCCACAATTCAAAATATCTACGGAATTTCCAAACTTATGGTTGAAATGTAGAACAATACTGTGATGTAAATACAATTCCCTCAGAATTCCTTTGGTTCAATTTTAACTGATGAATCACTAAATGCTGACTCGGTATTAGTTAGGAGTGTGCTTTTAATGATCTTCAGGTTGTTTAAACATGATAGTCTTAAGTAAAATAATAAACAATGGACTATATACATTATTAGAATCAGAGAAGAGCTATATTGGAAGATTATTTAGTTTGCTTCCAGAAAGAACAAAGGCCTTTCAGCATATGAACCTCAGGAAAGAGTATTTCTAAGTGTCTCTTAAATAATAACAAAATATTTTAAATAAAAGACTATCTTCCATCAGAACAGCACTTTATATTTTTATAAAGTGTTGGACAGCATTTTTATTCTCTTTGATCCAATCAACACTATTACAAGAATGCAGGGCAGAGGCTACTGTTAACTTTTTACATGAAAGGTAAAAAAATAAAACAGACTTGAATGAGGTAAATTGGCTCACCTTAGGGCTAATTACTAGTAAACTGTGTTTACTAGTACTAGAATCTGTAATTTTTTCTTCCTAAAATAACCTATATTTCCTCAGTTTCTGTGTTCTCTTGCATCTAATAGCCTGCACCCATGACTCTTTGAGGGCTGTCCAAGGGCAACTGGACTTGCTTTGCCTGTGTGCACAGATTGTCAGAAATTCTGATTTTATAACTTTCCTGGAATGCTCAAAGTCAATGACTAGGGCAGGAGTCCACCCTGCTTGCTTTCTTGAGTCAGGACAAACTAGGGTGTCATTTATACTTCCGAGTTCCCAATGGGTGTCAGGCTGATACTAGGACTTTTCTTTTTTTTTTTTTCTTAATTTACTTAGTTTTAACTGAAGGATAATTACAGTATTGTGTTGGTTTCTGCCATACATCAATATGGATCAGCTATAGGTATACATATGTCTCCTAGGACGTTTCTGCAATCACAACATTGTTTGACTTTTTCCACTTGCTACTCTTTCTTCCAGCAGCACTTACTGTTTATTTGTTGGTAACATTTCCTTAATAGATCATTTGCACAGGAATCCTTATCTCTAAATTGGCTTTTCCAGAACTCAGACTAAGAAATTTACTAGTAAAATGGAGGAATAGTTTAAATATCCATTCTAAGGGCACACGTTTCATAAATGAAGGAGACAGAAATCAAATCTAACTAAAGCACCATCATTTTGTTGTTGTTCTTTCAGTTGGTTCATTACAAGCGACTAGAACATCTGTGTTAAAGTTTTTACTTTGTCAGAAATTTACTTAATCTCTTTGAGCATGTTTCTTTTGAATCTGTAACCTGGGAGATAATAGCAACTGCTCAAGCTGTTGCATATAGGTATTATGATAACCAAATAAATTAACAGGGAAATATTTTTATATCATAAAATACTCCAACAGTATTTTCCAAAATGTAAAAGAAAGAAAATATAGATTTCCAAGATGCACAGATCCTTCCCTTGATTGCATATATTCTCATTAATAGGTACATTAGCATTAGAGAACCTGCATTTTAACAAGTCCTTTAGCTGACTTCCTGGTGGCTCAGAGGTTAAAGCGTCTGCCCTCAATGCGGGAGACCTGGGTTCCATTCCTGGGTCAGGAAGATTCCCTGGAGAAGGAAATGGCAACCCACTCCAGTATTCTTTCCTGGAGAATCCCATGGACAGTGGAGCCTGGTGGGCTACAGTCCACGGGTCGCAAAGAGTCGCACAGGACTGAGTGACTTCACTTTCACTTTCACTTTAGTTGACTTAGCTGAAGAAGATTACACAGTTTGAGAAACAGAACTGTTCAAGATGCGTTGATGCTATCATCATCACCATCATCTAAATAGAAGAGTCAATTTCTTTCTGATTTATCTGCATAACATCTAATAGCTTGTTACTGTTTTTAATATTATTAATTTGTTGATTTTCTCTATTGTTATCTTCTCTTTAATTCTTAGCTGACACTAGCAAAATATTTATAGCTAACTAAAAGCAAGCCAAACCAAACAAAGCAAATAAAACAGGAAGACTAAGCAAGCACATTAGCAAACACTTGAAAATGACCAGGAGGAAATTATCAAAATGATTTTTGAATTTTTTTTCATATAGATGTTGCTCATTAATTAGCTCTCTATATTAAAAATATAGTGAAAAATTCACTGTGACAGTTTAAGAAAATGAATAAAAAGTGAATTCAGCTAAAATGCTTTTCAGGGCATGAACATAATCACAATCTGCAAGAAATGCACAAAGCTGAAAGTACTTATCATTCCTAAGTTTTGGACCTTGTACCACTTTCACAGTTTAAGCTTATTTACATAATGTATCACAGACACAGGAATCACCAGTTAGATACAGTAGTACATGACTATCATTGCTAATTGTTCTTTTTGTCTTTACAAATGCTAAAGAGAAGTATATTCCTATTTAGTTGATTTCAATTCTAGGTACCATACAGAACGGAAAAATAGTATCTAAAATGTTTTAAGCAACTGCTGTTGCTGCTAAGTTGCTTCAGTCGTGTCCGACTCTGTGTGACCCCATAGACGGCAGCCCACCAGGCTCCCCCGTCCCTGCGATTCTCCAGGCAAGAACACTGGAGTGGGCTGGCATTACCTTCTCCAATTTTAAGCAACTAATTGCAACCATATTCATGTATTTGTTTAAATTTACACATAAATATAAATTGTTCCAGTTTGTGAAGTTTTAAAAAATTAAATTGCAAAACAATAACTTAATTCTGTTAAGTTATTTTATTAAGGGGAATAGAAGCAGTATATAATTTCATGTTGACAAATTCATGCTTTCTTCATGCTAATGTTTCCCAAATTTACATCTCCAGCACAAAACTCTCCTTAACACCAGACTCACATAAACAACTGCTTAAATAATGTGTGTGATGGGACGTCTCAAAATGAACATGTCCACAGCTGAACCCTCTTCCATCCCAGTCTTCTAAATCATTCTACCAGTTGCTCAAGACTATTCAATCAATCCACCAGCAAAACCCAAAAATCCCAAATTTGAATTCTTTAATTACTTCACTCTTCCTCTCATATCTCATATGTAATTTGTCTCATCACAGCGATCTGTGAAAATATGTAATACATATCATGTCATTTCCCAGAAGTTCACTATGATTCTCCATTTCCCTTAAAGTAAAAGATTATAATACTAGATATATATTTCTAAATTATATAAAACCAGCCTCTGTTACCTTGCAGACTTCATCCCCTCTGACTCTCCATGTTGCTTACTTTGATCCAACTGAATTGACCACTGGCTATTTCCTGCTGTTCCTTAAGCATACCTGTACTGCTCTCTTCTTCGGGCCTTTCCACTGGCTGTTGTTTTAGTTTGCAATGATTGCCTTTAGATATCCAGTGACCTCTCCTATCCTGAATTTTTTATTTTTTACAGTGTTATTTCTCAATGTATCTATCATGATCAAATTATTTTAAATTGTCTCCTCCCCTCCCACAATATGATTTCTTTTATCTCCTTTTAATTTTTCTTTGCAGTGGCTCTGATAATCTTTTTATATACTTATGGAATTAATTTAGTGTGTTTGTTGTTTACTTTCTGTCTACCGCTTCCAAATGTAAGTTGAATGAGGGAAAGGATCTTTTTAAAAATTCCTTACTAGTATCCTTTACCTTCCTACAAAAATTGGGACATTATTAGTCAATCAGCACTTACTGAATGAATAAATTTGTAGAAATGGAGAATTAAGAAATATCATACATCTGAGGAAAACAAATAGTAATAGAAAAGACTGTAAGTAGACTTGGTTCTGATGGAAATAGATAATCTGGGTAATATGAAAGAACATTAAACTATTCCAATGAGAATCATAATTTGTGAGATATTATTTAATCTACTAATATTGGAAAACCTTTCTGATCTGAGACCTGCTGATTGATATCTAAAATTTGTATCTCATATGCATTAAAATGTTTTGAAATATATAGTTATTCCTTAGCTTGGAATTTTTCTCAGCTTCTGGCTATTAATTTATAGGAAACAATATATGTTATTCCTGACATTTGTAAATTCCTTTATGTTTTTATTCTTTACATACAACAAAGGTCCATCTAGTCAAGGCTATGGTTTTTCCAGTGGTCATGTATGGATGTAAGGATTGGACTGTGAAGAAAGCTGAGCACGAAGAATTGATGCTTTTGAACTGTGGTGTTGGAGAAGACTCTTGAGAGTCCCTTGGACTGCAAGGAGGTCCAACTAGTCCATCCTAAAGGAGGTCAGTCCTGGGTGTTCATTGGAAGGCCTGATGCTAAAGCTGAACTCCAATACTTTGGCCCCCTCATTCGAAGAGTTGACTCATTGGAAAAGACTCTGATGCTGGGAGGGATTGGGGGCAGGAGGAGAAGGGGATGACAGAGGATGAGATGGCTGGATGGCATCACCGACTCAATGGACATGAGTTTGAACAAACTCTGGGAGTTGGTGATGGACAGGGAGGCCTGGTGTTCTGCGATTCATGGGGTCGCAGAGAGTCAGACACGACTGAGTGACTGAACTGAACTGACACCAAAAAATACACTTTGATGCAGTGGAGAAAACACATTATTATTTATTATATTTTTCTGATATTTTCTAAGAAACTCCATTTGTTAATAATAAAAAGATACTGATCCTTATTCAACTCTGTTCTACTTAGGGAAGAAAATGCTTTAAATCTTTACAATCTGGGGCACTGGCTCTCTGGATATGCTTGATAATAATTATTGCAGGCAGCTGTAATACATTTCAAATGCCAGTGTCCCCAAAACTATTTTCTGAAAGACAAACACTGTTGATTTAGTTGCTTGTCACTGGTTTATCATAGCTTTTGCCACATTTTGTAATCTCTCAATCATACTTTAAGAGCAAACTAGTATTCATCTACCCTAGATTTCTTTTACATATATTTCAGAGCCTAGTAATTTCAATTTAATTTATAAACTAAAATGTTTTCCTGTTTCTCAATGACAATGGCTAGGTCAGTTCTATGAAGTAGGATTCCCACTTAATGAAAAATTTATTTCATCCACTGATATCAAATCCTCTTTCTCTTATCCTCGGTTTATGTTTTGTTTAGTTGCTAAGTCATGTCTGCCTTTTTTGCAACCCCTTAAACTGTAGCCCGTCAGGCTCCTCTGTCAGTGGGATTTCCTAGGAAAGAATACTGGAGTGGGTTGCCATTTACAACTCCAGGGGATCTTCTCGACCAGGGATTGAACTCTCCTGCATTGCAGGTGGATTCTTTAGCACTGCGCTACCTGGGAAGACCTGGTTTCTTTATGTCTCTGACTATTTTAGGAGTTTTGCAACCTTTCATGTTTCATTTCCAATCTAGAAATGATGTGGGGATCGACCAACTCCACTCTTCTTCAGCAAGAAGGAAGAGTATGGAGAAATACCTAGAAGTTGAGACAGAAAAAAACATATAGTCTAATTTCTTATTCCCTAGCAATGTATAACTGTTGACACAGACACTGCTTCTGCTGAAATTCACCAGGTTGAGATAATTGATTAACTGTATCCCTAAGGAGAACACTGCTTGTTTAACATACAAGGAAGCAATGGTGCTCAAAAATACTGTCTGTGCAGCAGCTGTCAGGTAAGTTCTGGGTAAACCTTATTTTTTCTGTCTTTTCATTTAATAGAAGCTATGGGAATAACACAACCATAGAAAGGATACTAACCTAGTGTCTCACACTCTATCTTGAAGTGCCTTGTAAGTCTGTTCATCAAAATTACAGAGTAAAATTTGTATATAGTAAAATGAAGTCATACCATTAGATTTAATCACCTGGGCCATATCTTTCCAGTTGAAAAATTTTAAGCATAGCCAAGGGAATCAAGTTCAAACTTACATAATGCTTTCATGATATTTAGAAGATATATCAACTCCTTTAATTCTGTTCCTATTAATTCAATATTTATTTGCATGACATTAGTGTTCTGAGAATACCTTGTTTGTTATAAATATATAGTTTCTTCAAAAGAAAATTTTAAAAATAATTTGCTTACAGAAATCAGTAATATTTTTCTATGAACTTAATTCCACATATTTTACCCTACATAGAAATGAGCATCAGAGTAAACAGGAGACAGGAAGGCAGGCAAGAGACGATGACAACCCAGGGTAAGGTACTAACAATAGATGTATACTGGAGCCAACAGAAATTGTTGATAAATTTAGAGTAGAAGGTACTGAAAAGAAAACCCCTGGTATGGGAATTGGGAAACTAAAATAAATGAAAACCTTTGGATGTTACACATCTATAATTTTTGAAGAAAGACTTTCTTTTCCATGCTACTTTATCCCACCAAAAGACTCAAAAAGTTCTTCAGCATGTTATGGGCCATTCATTAAAGAATGGTGTAGCCATATGTAGTGGGAACTACATTGATTGATGACCTGCATTCAGTTTTGTGACCTTGGGGATGTCATCTAACTGCTCACAGCTTATGATTCACCTGTAACACAGGTCAATGATAACATCTCCACAATGTTTTCATGAAGGTCAAAAGAGATAATGCTCAAAAAGATGCCATTTGATGGTAGTTAAAATTTTAATAACTATGCCTTTTAACTTTCTTGTGTGCTGCCTAACAATGTCATATTCAAATAGAACTGTTTTAGTGTCAAATTGAGATTGACTGTTCTAAACACTTTATTGGTAATAAGATTATGATGTATAGTATATTACATAATTATTACATATAATTATATTTATATTAATTATGTAACTATAAACATGCACAAGCATATATATATACAAACTAAACAAAAAAAAAAAAAGAAAAACTAAAATTCAACCAGACCATTTTTAGACATCATGCCATGGAGAGTTTAGTACAATTTAGCAATGTGGTAGCAGAGATAATATTTCTTTCTTAAACTTATTTCTCTTCAATGCTATATTGGTCAAGGAATGCCTAAGGCTTTGCAGCTGATGCTTCTGGAGCAGATCGATTTTACCATTTTTTTTCCCCTCTGGAGCCCGTCCAAGGAGAAGAGCAAAGATCTCGGTTGAACAGCATTTTTCACACTGACCTGTTCATTCATTTGAATCAGTAGCAATATTTAAATAAGAACCAACTGAATGAAAACATTATGAGGATCCATGACTGATGCTTCCAGTTGGAAGCATTTTTTCCCCTATTTTGTTCAACTCCTATAACACTATGTTACTCTCTCTATTTTGGTATTTTACACTGTCACTGTGATATACATAAGTGTGTATATCATATATTTACATACACACAAACACAGACATATGTGCAAATATTGAAAAATTATATAGCACATTATTGTGCTAAAATATGTTATTTTGCTTTACCGCCATCACTTATGTAAGTACATTCTTACTTATCTTTAATGACCTTGCACCTGGTTTATACAGAAAATCTTTTGTTTCAGATGAATCAAAGATTTAATGAGTGCATGGATTGCAAGGTAAATGGGTGAAATGTTTAGGCAAAATTCTAAATAGTTGGGAAAAGAGGATAAATTCGATATTTGCATGGCAGGCAGATTTATTCTTTTTTTTTTTTTAATGTGGATGAACTTTATTTTTTTAAATTTTATTTTATTTTTAAATTTTACAATATTGTATTAGTTTTGCCAAATATCAAAATGAATCCACCACAGGTATACCTGTGTTCCCCATCCTGAACCCTCCTCCCTCCTTCCTCCCCATACCCTCCCTCTGGGTCATCCCAGTGTACCAGCCCCAAGCATCCAGTATCATGCGTCGAAACTGGATTGGCGACTCATTTCATACATGGTATTATACATGTTTCAATGCCATTCTCCCAAATCTCCCCACCCTCTCCCTCTCCCACAGAGTCCATAAGACTGATCTATACATCAGTGTCTCTTTTGCTGTCTCGTACACAGGGTTATTGTTACCATCTTTCTAAATTCCATATATATGCGTTAGTATACTGTATTAGTGTTTTTCTTTCTGGCTTACTTCACTCTGTATAATAGGTTCCAGTTTCATCCATCTCATTAGAACTGATTCAAATGTATTCTTTTTAATGGCTGAGTAATACTCCATTGTGTATATTTACCGCAGCTTTCTTATCCATTCATCTGCTGATGGGCATCTAGGTTGCTTCCATGTCCTGGCTATTATAAACAGTGCTGTGATGAACATTGGGGTACATGTGTCTCTTTCCCTTCTGGTTTCCTCAGTGTGTATGCCCAGCAGTGGGATTGCTGGATCATAAGGCAGTTCTATTTCCAGTTTTTTAAGGAATCTCCACACTGTTCTCCATAGTGGCTATACTAGTTTGCATTCCCACCAACAGTGTAAGAGAGTTCCCTTTTCTCCACACCCTCTCCAGCATTTATTGCTTGTAGACTTTTGGATCGCAGCCATTCTGACTGGCTTGAAATGGTACCTCATAGTGGTTTTGATTTGCATTTCTCTGATAATGAGTGATGTTGAGCATCTTTTCATGTGTTTGTTAGCCATGTATGTCTTCTTTGGAGAAATGTCTATTTAGTTCTTTGGTCCATTTTTTTTTTTGATTTGGGTCATTTATTTTTCTGGAGTTGAGCTGTAGGAGTTGCTTGTATATTTTTGAGATTAGTTGTTTGTCAGTTGCTTCATTTGCTAGTATTTTCTCCCATTCTGAAGGCTGCCTTTTCACCTTGCTAATAGTTTCCTTTGTTGTGCAGAAGCTTTTAAGTTTAATTAGGTCCCATTTGTTTATTTTTGCTTTTATTTCCAATATTCTGGGAGGTGGGTCATAGAGGATCCTGCTGTGATGTATGTCAGAGAGTGTTTTGCCTATGTTCTCCTCTAGGAGTTTTATAGTTTGTGGTCTTACATTTAGATCTTTAATCCATTTTGAGTTTATTTTTGTGTATGGTGTTAGAAAGTATTCTAGTTTCATTCTTTTACAAGTGGTTGACCAGTTTTCCCAGCACCACTTGTTAAAGAGATTGTCTTTAATCCATTGTGTATTCTTGCCTCCTTTGTCAAAGATAAGGTATCCATATGTGCGTGGATTTGTCTCTGGGCTTTCTATTTTGTTCCATTGATCAATATTTCTGTCTTTGTGCCAGTACCATACTGTCTTGATAACTGTGGCTTTGTAATAGAGGGCAGGCAGATTTAAATAAAACTTGCCTTTTAAACCTTCTGTTGAGTAGACTTTTTATAACATTTACATTAATGTATTCAGTGGAAGTGACAAATAGTTCAAGGGATTAGATCTGATAAGAGTGCCTAAAGAACTATGGAAAGAGGTTCATAACATTGTACAGAAGGCAGTGATCAAACCATCCAGAAGAATTGCAAAAAAAAGTCAAAATGGTTGTCAGAGGAGGCCTTAGAAATAGGTGATAAAAGAAGAGAAATGAAAGACAAAGGAGAAAAGGAAAGACATACCCACCTGAATGCAGAGTTCCAAGGAATAGCAATGAGAGATAAGAAAGTCTTCCTAAGTGAACAATGCAAAGAAATAGAGGAAAACAATGGAATGGGAAAGACTAGAAATCTCTTAAAGAATTAGAGATACCAAGGTAACATTTCAGGTAAAGATGGGCATGATTAAGGATAAAAATGGTATGGACCTAACAGAAGCAAAAGATATTTAAAAAGAAGTGGCAAGAATACACAGAAGAACGGTACAAAAAAGATCTTCATGAACCAGGTAAGCATGGTGGTGTGGTCATTCAACTAGAGCCAGACATCCTGAAATGTGAAGGCAAGTGGGCCTTAGGAAGCATCACTATGAACAAAGCTAGGGAAGTGATGAAAAAATTCCAGCTGAGCTCTTTCAAATCCTAAAAGATGACGCTGTGTAAGTGCTGCACTCAATATGCCAGCAAATTTTAAAAACTCCGCAGTGGCCACTGGGCTGGGAAAGGTCAGTTTTCAATCCAATCCGAAAGAAAGGTAATGTCAAAGAATCTTCAAACTACTGCACAAGTACACTCATTTCACACAGTAGCAAAGTAATGCTCAAAATTCTCCAAGCTAGGCTTCAACAGTATGTGAACCAAGATCTTTCAGATGCTATAACTTGATTTAGAAAAGGCAGAGGAACCAGAGATCAAATTGCCAACATCTGTTGGATCATGGGAAAAGCAAGAAGATTCTAGAAAAACATCTACTTCTGCTTTATTGACTATGGCAAAGCCTTTGTTTGGGTCACAACAAACTGTGGAAAATTCTGAAAGAGATGGGAATACCAGATCACCTTACTGCCTCCTGAGAAACCTGTATGCAGGTCAAGAAGCAACAGTTAGAACTGGTCATGGGATAACAAACTGATTCTAAATTGGAAAAAGAGTATGTCAAGGCTGTATATTGTCATTCTGCTTATTTAACTTACATGCAGAGTACATCATGTGAAATGCTGGGCTGGCTGAAGCAGAAGCTGGAATCAGGATTGCCGGGAGAAATATCAATAAACTCACATATGTGGATGACACCACCCTTATGGCAGAAAGTGAAGAAGAACTAAAGAGCCTCTTGATGAAAGTGAAAAGAGGAGAGTGAAAAAGTTGGCTTAAAGCTCAACATTCAGAAAACAAAGATCATGGCATCCGGTCCCATCACTTCATGGCAAGTAGATGGGGAAACAGTGGAAACAATGGCTGACTTTATTTTTGGGGGGCTCCAAAATCATTGCAGATGGTGATTGCAGCCATGAAATTAAAAGATGCTTACTCCTTGGAAGGAAAGTTATGACCAACCTAGACAGCATATTAAAAAGTAGAGACATTACTTTGCCAACAAAGGTCCATCTAGTCAAGACTATGGTTTTTCCAGTAGCCATGTATGGATGTGAAAGTTGGACTATAAAGAAAGCTGAGAACTGCAGAATTGATGATTTTGAACTTGAGAGTCCCTTGGACTTCAATGAGATCCAACCAGTCCATCCTAAATGAAATCAGTCCTGAATATTCATTAAAAAGACTGATGTTGAAGCTGAAACTCCAATACTTTGACCACCTAATGTGAAGAGCTGACTCATTTGAAAAGACCCTGATGCTGGGAAAGATTAAAGGTGGAAGGAGAAGAGGGTGACGGAGGATGAGATGGCTGGATGGCATCACTGACTCAATGGACATGAGTTTGAGTAAACTCTGGGAGTTGGTGATGGACAGGGATGCCTGGCGTGCTGAAGTCCATGGGGTCGCAAAGAGTTGGACACGACTGAGCGACTGAATGACAACAATTCAATCAGTAAATATTTTTAAATAAATGCTATGTCCAATATTCTTGTCTGGAGGATCCTATGGACGGATGAGCCTGGCAGGCTAAAGTTCATTGAGTTGCAAAGAGTTGGACATGAGATAGCCACTTAGCAGGCATGTATGTCTAAGGTACTCTGTTAAACATTGGGAATACAATAGTAAAAATTAAAACAGTTCCTGCTATCATAGTGTCATCCTCCAACACATGTCATTGTCCAAAATGTACATTAATATTTGATTTTCAAAATAGTATAATCAAAAAAGTAAAATTGAAATCGCTCAGTCATGTCCAACTCTCTGAGACCCTATGGACTGTAGCCTACCAGGCTCCTCTGTCCATGGGATTTTCCAGGCAAGGGTACTGGAGTGGATTGTCATTTCCTTCTCCAGGGGAATCTTCCCGACCCAGGGATCAAACCTGGATATCCCATATTGCAGGCAGACACTTTATCATCTGAGCCATGTTTAAAGAAGTCTGACCTGACTTTCTATTCTCCCAATCACTACTACTTAATGTTTGGAGGTCAATTTGATGTTTTCATTTTTTTTTTTTTTTGCAATTGTAGTATTACTCCTGAGTTTGAAGTTTTTGCAAAGCCAACCTTCTCTCCAGGCATACAAATAGAGAATAAATTTCTTTTTCAAACTCAATTTTTTTCAATACTCGGTTTTTCTTTTGTATGAGCAAGAAGGTCACAATGGCTTAGTATTAATGAGGATATAAAATACACACAAATAAATATTAATACTTTTTACACATCTCCTCTAATAGACCATACAATTAAAAGCTATTTGTCTAAGATGCCTGAAAAGAATTAGAGGAGTGTGGAGGTTGTGTGCTAAGCAATTTATAATGGGTGGTGTGGTAAAGCAATTTATCATAATCCTTTCTGGCCTAAAAATAAGCTGCCTGAACTGATGTGAATCTTACCTAAGATTTTTTTTTAACTTGTTAACTTTCCTTTTTTAAACTCCTGTTAATTTTCTTTTCTTTTTTTAATGACACAGTATTATAGACCACACATTTGGAAATAATATGTGAACTGAAAACTGAGACAGAAAAATACCCAAATACTGTAAGATCTGAAATCAAAAGGTGTGTGAATGGTGAGGGAGTAGAGGCAGAATAACATATTAAAAATATTGTAGAACCTGGGGGTCAACAAGCATAGATTTGTGCCCTGGCTTACCCACTTCCCAGTGATTTCAATCTAATCATGTAAACTGTCTAAGCCTGTTAATTGGAGATGTGAAAACATTCCAGTTTTCCCTGTGCATTACCTCAGAGTACGGTTGCCAGGATAAAAGGGGTGGAGAGGATAATTTCATGTAAACATGCTTTGGTAAACATCATGGATCTAATAATTACATTTACTGTCAAGAAATTTGGCACTAACAGGAAAGTGAGAACTCATGCAAAAGTTCAAAGAATGAGATTTTCTAGGATGGTGTTGTGAGTTGAACTATATCCCTCACCTCCCCAAATTCATATGTTGAGTCTAAACCTCCATTACCTCAGAATGTGACCTTATGGAAATGGGGCCCTTGCAGATATAATTAGCTAAGATGAGGTCATACTGGAGTAGGGTACGCCCCGAATCCAAGAAGACTGTTGTCCTTATTTGTTGTTGTTCAGTCACACAGTCGTGTCTGACTCTTTGCGACCCCATGCCCTGCAGCACACCAGACTTCCCTGTCCTTCACCATCTCCCAGAGCTTGCTTGAACTCATGTCCATTGAGTCAGTGGTGCCATCCAGCCATCTCATCCTCTGTCGTTCCCTTCTCTTCCTGCCTTCAATCTTTCCCAGCATCAGGGTCTTTTCCAATGAGTTGACTTTTCACATCATGGAAAGGGGAAACTTAGGCACAGAGATACGCATGCATAGAAGGTAGATGAAATGAAGAAATATGGGAGAAGATGACATCAACAAGCCAAAGAGAGAGAAACTTGTAACAGATCCTCCTTTCATAGTTCTCAGAAGGAACCAAACCTGTGGACACCCTGATTTCTGACTTGTAGCCTCCAGAACTGCAAGACAGTAAATTTACGTTGTGTCAACTATGCAGTTTATGGCACTTTGTTATGGCAGCTTGAATAAATGAGATGAATGCAGAAAGAAAAGCCTTAGCCAGTCTATAGGCTGAGGAATGTAACCAAAGAGTTGGAAGAGTGTCCTTAGATTGCATTTTATTTTCCTCATCTTTTTCATACAGGGTGTAAACACAGGGGATGGTTACTAAATAATATTGACCAATGGCAATATTTGAAATATGACACAATAGCCAAATAAGTTCTATAGCAATTTCCACTTAAAGTATTTAACTACTGTGCTGTAATAATACAGAGGTAAAAATGGAAGTAAAGAATAACAATATAAGAATAGGGATTCAGAAATATGAAAAAAGAGAACTTTAACATTTTCATATCTATCAGTAAGCTCTCAGCTATATGCTGTGCTCTGTCGTATCTGACTCTTTGGGCCTGATGGACTGTAGCCTGCCAGGCTGCTCTGCCCATGGAATTTTCCAGGCAAGAACACTGAAGAGGGCATCCTTGCATCTCCCATGTTGACTTGTGGATTCTTGACCACTAGCACCACCTGGGAAGCCCATCTATAAACATATTTTATAGAATATGAAAACTATCAATATCATAGAGATCAAGTCAGAATGTATCAGAGATAAAATCAGTTCCTTTGCCATCTACTCCTGTTGCATATTTCTTCCCATAGTGCCTCAGTTGTGCTATCCATCCTTCCTTTATTATTTTTAACATAGGACATGAAGAATATACAGCTGAGTGTTGACAACATGGTTTGAACTGTGTGGATCCACTCATACTTGGATCTTTTTCAATAAATATTACAGTACCACACAATCTTCAGTTGGTTGAATCTACAAATGCAAAATTGCAGATACATGGAGCATAGAGTCGGAGAAGGCAATGGCAACCCACTCCAGTACTCTTGCCTGGAAAATCCTATGGACAGAGGAGCCTGGTGGGCTGCAGTCCATGGGGTCGTGAAGAGTCGGGCATGACTGAGAGACTTCACTTTCACTTTTCACTTTCATGCATTGGAGAAGGAAATGACAACCCACTCCAGTGTTCTTGCCTGGAGAATCCCAGGGACAGAGGAGCCTGGTAGGAGGCCGTCTATGGGATCGCGCAGAGTCGGATACGACTGAAGCAACTTAGCAGCAGCAGGAGCATAGAGTATAGACTTGAGTGTTCATAGATTTCGAGTGTTGGTAGATATTGATAAAGCGAATGTACTAGTCATAGCAAGTACCCTCTTCCAACAATACAAGAGACGACTCTACAGATGGACACCAACAGATGGTCAATACCTAAATCAGATTAATTATATTATTTGCATCCAAAGATGGACAAGATACATACAGTCAGAAAAAAACAAGACTGGGAGCAGACTGTGGCTCATATATTAAACTCTTATTGCAAAATTCTGAATTAAATTAAAGAAAGTAGGGAAAACGATTAGGCCATTCAGGTATAAACTAAATAAAATCCCTTATGATTACACAGTGGGAAGTGACAAATAGATTAAAGGAATTAGATCTGATAGATAGAGTGCTGAAGAAATATGGATGTAAGTTAGTAACATTGTACAGGAGGCAGTGCTCAAAATCAGCCTGAACAAAAATAAATGCAAAAAGGCAAAATGGTTATCTGAGAAGGGCTTACAAACAGCTGAGAAAAGAAGAGAAGCAAAGGCCAAGGTAAAAAGGAAAGATATGCCCATCTGAATGCAGAGTTCCAAAGAAAAACAAGGAGAGATAAGAAAGTCTTCCTCAGTGAACAATTCAAAAAAACAGAGGAAAGCAACAGAATGGGAAAGGCTAGAGATCTATCTGTTCAAGAAAATTAGAGATAGCATTTCACTCTCCTCTTTCACTTTCATGAAGAGGCTGTTCAAGAAAAGTTCAAGGGAACATTTCATGCAAAGATGGGCTCAATAAAGGACAGAAACAGTATGGACCTAACAGACGCAAAAGATATTAAAAAGAGGTGACAAGAATACACAGAAGAATTATACAAAGAAGATCTTATTAACCCAGATAACCATGATGGTGTGATCACTCCCCTAGAGCCAGACATCTTGGAGTGTGAAATCAAGTTGGGTTTAAGAAACATCACTACAAACAAAGCTGGTAGAGGTGATGGAATTCCAGCTGAGCTCTTTCAAATCCTAAAAGATGATGCTGTGAAAATGCTGCACTCACTGTGCCAGCAAATTTGGAAAACTCAGCAGTGGCCACAGGACTGGGAAAGGTCAGTTTTTATTCCAATCCTAAAAAAAGGGCAATGCCAGAGAGTATTCAAACTACAGCACAGTTGCAGTCATTTCACACACTAGCAAAGTAATGCTCAAAATTGTCCAAGCTAGCCATCAACAGTACATGAACTGAGAAATTCCAGATGTTCAAGCTGGATTTAGAAAAGGCAAGGGACCAGAAATCAAATTGCCAACATCCCTTGGATCGTAGAAAAAGTAAGAGAATTCCAGAAAAAAACATCTACTTCTGCTTCATTGACTACGCTAAAGACTTTGACTGACTGGACCACAACAAACTGGACAATTCTTAAAGAGATGGAAAAACCAGACCACCTTAGCCGCCTTCTGAGAAATCTCTGTACAGGTTAAGAAGCAACAATTAGAATCGTGCATTGAACAACAGACTGGTTCAAAATTCAGAAAGGAGTACATCAAGGCTGTATATTGTTACTCTGCTTGTTTAACTTATATGCAGAGTACACCCTGTGAAGTGCTGGACTGGATGAAGCACAAGCTAGAATCAAGTTTGCCGGGAGAAATATCAATAACCTCAGATATGCAGATGACATCAACGCTTATGGGAGAGAGCAAAGAGGAACTAAAGAGCCTCTTGATGAAAGTGAAAGAGGAGAGTGAAAAAGCTGGCTTAAAACTCAACATTCAAAAAACTAAGATCATGGCATCCGGTCCCATCACTTCATGGCAAATAGGTGGGAAAACAATTGAAACCATGACAGTCTTTATTTTCTTGGGCTCCAAAATCACTGCAGATGGTGATTGCAGCCATGAAATTAAAAGACACTTGTTTTTTGGAAGAAAAGCTATGACAAACCTAGATAGCATATTAAAAAGCAGAGACATTACTTTGCCGACAGAAGTCCATCTGGTCAAAGCTATGGCTTTTCCAGTAATCATGTGTGGATGTGAGAGTTGGACCATAAAGAAGGCTGAGCACTGAAGAATTGATGCTTTTGAACTGTGGTGTTGGAAAAAACTCTTGAAAGTCCCTTGGACTGCAAGGAGATCTAACCAGTCAATCCTAAAGAAAATCAATCCTGAATATTCATTGGGAGGACTGATGCTGAAGCTGAATCTCCAATACTTTGGCCACCTGATGGGAAGAGCTGACTCATTGCACAAGATCCTGATGCTGGGAATGATTGAAGGCAGGATGAGAAGGTGATGATAGAGGATGAGATGGTTGGATGGCATCACCGACTCAATGGACTTGAGTTTGAGCAAGCTCCGGGAGGTGGCAAAGGACAGGGAAGCCTGGTGTGCTGCAATCCATAGGGCTGCAAATAGTCAGACACAACTGTGTGACTGAACAAGATTTTTATATCTGCCACTGGTCCGGGAACCAATCCCCTCTGTGTACACAGAGACAACTGTAATCATATATACCCATCATTCCAACATCATTATTTTAAAATGATGATTACCTCTAGCTGAAGGACAGAGCCAGTTATAGTAGCTAATGATTGCTACTTTACTCAAAATACCCTTCTGTCTTCTCCCATGAGGAGATTATAGACTTTACTGATTAGACTGGTTTCGGCTTATCTGACTGTCATCAGTAATGAAAAGTGGCTGTGCCAGTTATGTATGGTAATTCCAAGCTAAAGAGTCTGTTGAATCATGCATTTGCTTCACATTACTGTACCTAGCATGGCAGTATAGGAAGGTAGAGTTTGTTATTCCCTCATCCATCAAAGTCTGCTTGCCAGTGTTATATTTATTGACCTGTCCAACTCCTTTTCCATGACTGATTACTTTTGCCACCCAAAGGTTTTCCCTGTTGCCCTGTCTTAGCAAAATTTATCAACAAAGCTTTGAAAATTAAAAGTCCCCTCTATTCTTTTACTGGGAAAACTCTTATTTTCACAGGCACACGGGGCACCTAGGACTGTGGCAGATGTTACTTTTGGTACTCAACCTTCCTCTTTCCTTTATTACCAAAGGAAGGAATCCACCTTCATATTTAATTTTCTAGGCTTATTGATAATCAGTAGTTTTGTGGTCTAATTCTGACCAAAATAACATAACAAGCACATCATTGACTGGAACTTACAGAAAACTATTGTTTTCCTCATAAAAAAAGACAAAAGACAAATCACTCAACATTCATGTTTGCCTTTCACTGGTCCTAGTTTTTTCCTGAATGTAATATATTATACTAGAAAGCAATTTTGTGAATTTGAAAAGGGAACTACTCAGTAAAGGTGCTGATGCCTGGTCCCTCTGGCATTTCTTAGAGACAAACTACCAGCTCTGAGCTGGTTACCTCTGAACTTCCTACCTGAGAAAAATTGCTCCCTGTTACATTTCAGCCACTTGGATTTATTTGGGTTTTCTGTTATAGATGAATGCAATACTAAAGGAGTTCACAGATCTAGAGTGTAGGTGCAGCCATTCCAGAATAGCTGGGCTTTGTAATGATGATCAGGACAATGATTTTGTCTACCAATCATTTTCAGATTAAAATATTCTAAGAATTATAACTTATAGGCTTTAGCTTAATAAAATTATATATGTAGAAGGACAAGGCCTGTTTTCCTCTTTTCTCGTGCAGTTAAATTTTGCAAAAGTCTGACATTTTTATGTAGATGGCATAGAGATCATCAGGCCTACCTAGCTTCAACATGATACTAACATCGTGTGCTGTGTTTTTCCACTTCAGGGCCCATGTCACTCTCTGGCTATGATTTAATCTGCAGAAAGGTCCATCTTGGTGAGTTCCAGAGTGTGAATAGGAAAAAGAAATAGGCAATAAACTGTTGACTTTCCCAGTTTGGGAACACAAATTAATAAATCTCAGAAACATAGGGAGATATACAAATAAGCTCAAAATGGATTAAAAACCTAAACATGAGACCAGGCTAGAGGAAAACATAGGCAGAGCACTTCGGACATAAATTACAGCAATATATTTTTCAGTCAATCTCCCAGAATAATAGAAATAAAAACAAAAATAACAAATGGGACCTAATTAAACTCAAATCTTTTGCACAGCAAAGGAAACAATGAAAAGACAACCCACAGATTGGGAGAAAATCTTTGCAAATGATGTGCCCGACAAGAGGTAAGTTTATAAAATTTACAAACAGCTCATGAGACTTAATATCAGCAAAACAAACAACCCAATAAAAAAATGGGCAGAAGAACTAAATATACATTTCTCCAAAGAAGGCATGTAGATGGCCAACAGGCACATGAAAAGATGTTCAACATCACTAATTATTAGAGAAATGCAAATCAAAACTACAATGAGGTATCACCTTACACCAGTCAGAAAGACCATAATAAAAAAAAAAAAAAAATCCACAAAAAACAAATGCCAGAGAAGCTATGGAGAAAAGGCAATGCTCCTACACTGTTGGTGGGAATATAAATTGGTGCGGCCACTATGGAAAACAGTATGGAGATTTATTTAAAACTAAAAATAGAGCTATCATATGACTCTGCAATCCCAATCCTGGACATATATACAGAGAAAATAACCTGATCCTAAAGAATACATGCATCCCAGTGTTCACTGTAGCACTGTTTACAGTAGAAAAGACATGGAAGCAACCCAAATGTTCATCCACAGAAGAATGGGTGAAGAAGATGTGGTACATATATACAATGGAATATTACTCTGCCATTGAAAAGAATGAAATAATGCCATTTTCAGCAACATGGATGGACCTAGAGAGTGTCGTACTAAGTGAAGGAAGTCAGAGGAGAAATATCATATGACATCCCTTATATGTGAAATCTAAAAAGAAATGATATAAATTAATTCATTTATAAAACAGAAACAGACTCACAGACTTAGAGAATGAACTTATAGTTGCCAGAGGTGAAGAATAGGGAAAGGGATAGGTTAGGGAGTTTGGGATCAACATGTATACACTGCTATGTTTAAAATGGATCACCAACAAGGACCTACATTATAGCACATGGAACTCTGCTCAATGTTATATGTGAAGTCTAGACAGGAGAGATTAAGAGAGAGGATACATGTATACATTTGGCTGAGTCCCTTTGCTATCCACCTGAACTACCACAACACTGTTTATCAACTATACTTCAATATAAAATAAAAAGTTTTAAAAGACATATATCTTGATTTTTCTACTCATAAATATCCCCAAAGGGTATTTTCTGATTCTGACATCTCAAAAGTGACTATAACAAATTTTCTCTATTAATTGCGTGTATTAATATTGATAAGGAAAGGTACTCCTATCCATTTCATTACATCCCTTGAAGTAACATTAATTATATTCTGAATTATTCAAGGAAATGGATCACTCAGTATCTGTATATAATTTAGAAATGCTGATCTTCTGAATTTCTTTTTAAGATTTATAGAAAACTGATCTTTGCTCAACCTGGGAAGAATACTTTTCCCACACAGTTTCTGGAGAATAACTGATATATTAATGATAAGAAAATGCAACCAATCAGATAATTCAGCCTTTATAAATAACCAACCTCTGAAACCTAAATCTACTGGAGGGAGTCATCACTTATAAACTACCGCATATTCCATATCTTCTTAGTAATAAACATGGACATTCAAATAGATTAGCTCCAAATAGAAGTAACTAAAAAGGAAAAATAAACACCATGATGGAAGCACAAAACCATATAAGACATACAATAAAATAATTTGTTGATTCTAAGCATGTCTCCCAGGAGTTTTGCATTCCTATAAGTGGCTGTCACCCTGTTTATTTAACTTACATGCAGAGTACATCATGAGAAATGCTGGACTGGAAGAAACACAAGCTGGAATCAAGATTGCCGGGAGAAATATCAATAACCTCAGATATGCAGATGACACCACCCTTATGGCAGAAAGTGAAGAGGAACTCACAAGCCTCTTGATGAAAGTGAAAGTGGAGAGTGAAAAAGTTGGCTTAAAGCTCAACATTCAGAAAACAAAGATCATGGCATCTGGTCCCATCACTTAATGGGAAATAGATGGGGAAACAGTGGAAACAGTGTCAGACTTTATTTTTCTGGGCTCCAAAATCACTACAGATGGTGACTGCAGCCATGAAATTAAAAGACGCTTACTCCTTGGAAGGAAAGTTATGCCCAACCTAGACAGCATATTCAAAAGCAGAGACATTACTTTGCCAACAAAGTTTCATCTAGTCAAGGCTATGGTTTTTCCTGTGGTCATGCATGGATGTGAGAGTTGGACTGTGAAGAAGGCTGAGTGCCGAAGAATTGATGCTTTTGAACTGTGGTGTTGGAGAAGACTCTTGAGAGTCCCTTGGACTGCAAGGAGATCCAACCAGTCCATTCTGAAGGAGATCAGCTCTGGGTGTTCTTTGGAAGGACTGATGCTAAAGCTGAAACTCCAGTACTTTGGCCACCTCATGCAAAGAGTTGACTCATTGGAAAAGATTCTGATGCTGTGAGGGATTGGGGGCAGGAGGATAAGGGGACGACAGAGGATGAAATGGCTGGATGGCATCACTGACTCGATGGACGTGAGTCTGGGTGAACTCCGGGAGTTGGTGATGGACAGGGAGACCTGGCGTGCTACGATTCATGGGGTCGCAGAGTCGGACACGACTGAGCGACTGATCTGATCTGATCTGATCTGATAAGTGGCTGTTATAGGACAGACTCTAGACAAGCTTATGAGGTACATGGAATTTGCATGTGATTGCTCTCAATTTCTCCCCCATTAGATGTTGATGTATTACTTTCTACTTCCCTTACATATTCAAAACCTGAAACCCAGTCTGTTCCACACTGATTTTTTAACACAATCTTGTAAATCCCTCATTCCAGTTAAGGTAAAAATGTTTGATCACATCTAAAATCTTACTTTTCTGAGGGTATTTGAAGATTTAGAATGAAATGAAGAAAAAGACACTGAAGTTGCTGTACTCCAGCAAAGATTTAAATCTCCCTTTAAATATTAAAGGGAGAATAAAGGCAGGGAGGATCTTTTGCTAGTATGATGCTTACTATTCAACACTGAGAGAAACAGAGATTTTATTCAGTGTCCACATAAATATTTATTACCTGTTTCAGGTATTTAGTGTTGTTTAACAAATTGCCTTCAAACTTGGAAGTTTAACACAATTTATTATTGTTTTTCATGACTCTGTGGTTGGCTGGGCACACCTAACTGATTTTGTCTTAGGGACTCTCATACAATGGTGAGCTGAGGCTGAAGTCATCCAAAGGCTTAACTGGGCTGCATGTGTCCAGTGGGTCACTAATACGGCTGGTGATCAATGATGGCTGTACACTAGGATCTTGAGTCTGTTGACTGAAAAACCCACACATGCCCTGCTTATGTGCCTTGAACTTCTCATAGCAAGACTGCTTATTTTCTCAGAGAGGGTCCCAGTGATGAGTATTCCAGGAAATCCATGAAGACATTCTAAATCTTATGACACAGCCTCAGAAGTCGCAGAAGGTCATTTCTGTCATATTCTATTGGTCAGATATCCTAGAAGCAAGATAAGCTATCAGTCTCTTGTCTTTTGATGTTGGATTGGAGTGGCAAAGTGACATTGAAAAGAGCATGTGGTATGAGATATATTCACAAACCATATTTGGAAGATACAATCTCATTATCCTCCATGACAAGTCTGCTCATTGTTTCACAGTTTCCATTGTCTCATTATTTTCATAAATAGATTCTCAGAATTTTACTAGAAGCTGTATTTTCTAGCTTTTTTTTTGAAAGCTAACTGTAGCATGAGGTAAAGTCCCAGCCTAGAAATGAGAGTGGAAGTGAAATGTGCAACTTCTAGGCTCCTTTTAAAAACAAAGCTGCTTGCTTTCATGGATTTCTGAAATGACAGTAATCAGAACAATCATGGAAGCCCCATTTTGATAACAGTGGAGTCTTCCTCTCAGCTCAGAGCTTTGCATCTTGGAATTGTTCCATGAGAGAAAAATATGTCCTAATTGAATCATTGTATTTAAGATCTTTTCATTACAGCAGCTTATGCCAACTGTGGCTTTTATATTCTCATATGATAAAAGTGCAAGTGTTAGCTGGTCAGTCATGTCTGACACTTTGTGACCCCATGGACTGTAGCCCACCAGGCTTCTCTGTCCATGGAATTCTCCAGGTAAGAATACTAGAATGGGTAAACATTCCCTTTTCCAGGGGATCTTCTGGACCTAGGGATCAAACACGGGTCTCCTGCATTGCAAGCAGATTCTTTACTGTCTGAACCACCAGGGATTATATTCTCATATATTGCTTCTCAAATCTCTGAAGTGATTATATATGATCATATGACTTCTTTTATGATTTCTGCTTGAATCTACTTAGGTAGGAGATAGTGGTATAATGGATAACAGGATGTATTACTGAACTATTATGTAAACAACATATATGCTTACTCTTAGAAATGTGAACTGGCTATATATTAATAAGCATTCCTTTTTTAACTGATAACAAGTAACTTTAAAAAGTTTCTTGCTGTTTTCCTAGAACACTCTGAGTAGGTGAGCATGGTTTGTGTAGGCAAGGAGAGAAAAAAAGTGGGAATTATTTTCTATAATAATTCTCCAACTTTAGGGCAAATATCAATTTTATAAACTCAAGGGTACAATTTTACTTTTATGAATTGTTTGTATATAATGAAATATATATGACATAATACAATTATCATTGCTGTTTCTGTTTATAAAATTTTGAAACAAATTCTGTTTATATGCATTTCCCATCATTACAATGTTATTCAATAAATCTAAAACACCTTATATATGCTTGCCTTGCTAAAATTTCCCCTGTGCTTTAATTTTTCCCACACAGCTTTAAATCTTCTTTGTCAAGAGTATTATAAGGAGAAGAGCTTTCTTGACTCCATTGTTTATTGAGAAAAACATAATCTGTTTATTTTGTAACTGCAAATGGAGGCTGTGTAGTTCAGAAAAGAAATTAGTGATAAATACATTTCCTTAGTTTAGAGATACCAGCCTAAATTTTAACTTAGGCCATTTAAGCTATAAATATTTCATTTAAACATTACAAGTTTTTAAAAACAGGGAATTTCAAAAGAACTGTTTTAATCCTTGAACTTTTGAGTATATATAACAAATTAACAAGGAAAAATAATTGAGTACATTACATTCTGTATTCTGTCTATATCTGTTCTGATTTTCCCAACCCCAAAGATAATATCTATACAATAAATTTTATTTATTTGTGTATATGCACATATATGTGTATGCATATATATACATATGCATACACATATAATGCTTTTGGTTAAAGAATTTAGCTTAGCTGAGTACAGATTAGAGAGATGAGCTAGAATGCTTCAGGTTCAATGTGAAATCACTGAAGAGTTATAAAGCAATGGCCTGAATCCAGGGAGAACTGAAAAACTGGGAATACTTTTTTGTCATCCATCTATCCTTCATCCTCTTTTACCTTCCCTCTTCCAACTCTATCAAGGTTTGGGATACTTTCATTCTCTTCTATTACCATGGTTTCATCTCTTGCTTCACTGACTTTTTAAAAACAGTTTTATTGTGGTATAATTGTTAAAGAACTGCACATATTTATTGGGTACAACTTGGTGAATTTGGACATATGCAAGCACTTACAATACTATCGCCACAATCAAGGTAAAACCTCCCAAAGTGTCCTTGAATACTTTTTTTCAAAGTAACAACACTTAACATTGCATCTACCCTCCTAACAAAATGTGAAGTCCATGATACTGTGAAATTTGTTCTCTAATACTTTTTCCAAGAAGGATACATGGAAATTGTATTTCTTTGGGGAATAAATTTCATGGGTTACACATTTTTGTCCTTGAGGAATTAGTAGGATTGGTCATTGTTTCCTAGCATTCAGATTTGCTGTGGAAAAAGACCTAGAATATTTAATCACTGAAACATATTTTGAACACTGAGAACTTCAAGTCAGAAACCAAGCTGTTTCTACCAATAGAGTTGGAAGAAAGCTTGGAATAAACTGGTTTCATTCTTCCTATTATAAAAGCTGGAATGTATAGTTGTTGGATAGCCAAGTAAAAGGAAAACTGGTAGATGCTCTGCTTTTCCCCTAACACCCATATATCTTAGATAAAATTTATATCATCATTTTAATTTTTAATAGAACACATTTACTATCAAAGACTTACCCTCAAATCCTTACTTTTTTTTTTAAATCTAAACTGAATTGTCCTGTATTCAGAAAGGTAATATTTGGGCAAGTATGAATTTGGAGTTTGAGATTAACAGATACACACTACTATATATAAAACAGATAAACAACCAGGACCTACTGTATAGCACAGGGATCTGTACTCAATATCTTATCATAAGTGAAGTCGCTCAGTCGTGTCCAACTCTTTGTGATCCCATGGATTGTAGCCTATCAGGCTCTTCCGTCCATGGGATTTTCCAGGCGAGAGATGCCCATCAGCAGATGAATGGATAATTGTGTGGTACATATACACAATGGAGTATTACTCAGCCATTAAAAAGAATACATTTGAATCAGTTCTAATAAGGTGGGTGAAACTGGAACCTATTATACAGAGTGAAGTAAGCCAGAAAGAAAAACACCAATACAGTATACTAACGCATATATATGGAATTTAGAAAGATGGTAACAATAACCCTGTGTACGAGACAGCAAAAGAGACACTGATGTATAGAACAGTCTTATGGACTCTGTGGGAGAGGGAGAGGGTGGGGAGATTTGGGAGAATGGCATTGAAACATGTATAATATCATGTATGAAACGAGTCGCCAGTCCAGGTTCGATGCACGATACTGGATGCTTGGAGCTGGTGCACTGGGACGATCCAGAGGGAGGGTATGGGGAGGGAGGAGGGAGGAGGGTTCAGGATGGGGAACACAGGTATACCTGTGGTGGATTCATTTCGACATTTGGCAAAACTAATACAATATTGTAAAGTTTAAAAATAAAATAAAATTAAAAAAAAAATAAGAGTGCTGGAGTGGATTGCCATTTCCTTCTCCTAAGGAAAAAGAGCCTGAAAAAAGAATATGTATTTAAATCACTTTGCTACACACCTGAAATCAGTACTACATTGTAAATCAACTATACTTCAATTAAAATTAAAAAAAATAGAAAGGTAATTAACTTAATAACTAAAAGAGAAATAACGCTGTCTCCAAAGCATTAAATAACTGAAACCAAAATACTGTGTCACCTCTAGCATCCTTTTCTGCTCTTCCCAAGTCCCTGTTCAAATGAAGGATGTCATAGAAATTGCTCTTAGAAATCTCTCTTCTTCCATCTATACTGTCACAGTAAATTTGCTCTCTTTTGAAATCTGAAGGTTTATAGCATCCTAGGAAGTAAGAGGGAATAGTTATTCCTTATTTTCAATCCTGATAGCTGCTGATGCATCAGCTGTCTCATCTCATGGTTATTCTTTCCTTTCACAGTCTATTAACTTGCAGTTCCAGGCCCAGAAGTCTGTAACTAACTGTAGAGGCCACCACATGTGCAGGGATTTAAGTGTTATCTCCCTAAGCTCAATGTGTTGTCCAAAATCTGTGGGTAGAATTTCCTCTTTCAATTCAATTTTATCTGTTAACCTTGGAGGAGGAGAGTTGACTGAGACTTGTCTTGCTTTTTCAATTATTAATGTTTTTATTCTCTCTCCACATGTTTTTCTTTTGGTGTCTACTAACTAGTTTTAAGGAAAAAGTAGGTTATTCCTTTGATGATTCCCTAGCTGTCATTATTGAAAACCATTTACTTTCCCTGGATTTTGCATGAAAGCTAAGTCAAAAACAGAAGAGTTTTACATTGGCAAAGTGCACACAAGATCTATCATCTTGTAGTCCGATAATTCTTTAAAGGAACTAAAAGCACAGTGTTGTTAGTTAAAGCTGAGCTTTTTCCTACATTCACTCAGGATTTTAGAAATATATTTTATCTTCCTTAACAATGATAAAAGCTTCACTGTGACTAAAGCAGATAGCTACTTGAAGCAATTACCAGTCTAGGTTCAGTGTTTGCTGAAGTTTTCCCAACCCTGTGTCTAAAACCTAATTTGTTCTTATTCTATATGTAGTTAGCTTGTCCTACTGAAAAATAGAACATTTAATGTATCAAGGGAATAATAATCAATTATTTTTTAGTAAAAAGCAAAAGTAATTGGGGAAAACACTTACTTGACATGAATTTGTCTTACTTTTATGAGTTTATAAAGCTAATCTCTTTTCCCTGCAGTACAGTTATTATTATTAAATTTATTTTATGTCAATTCCTACATTAACAGACAATTACATTATTATAATATAATCTCTGGGTGTGTTTTTCAAGAGTTTATTTTATAACTGGAAACTGAAATGGAGATGCTTTCAATTGCATATGCAAAAAATTAGGAAATGTGTACTAACACAAAAATATTTGAAAAAATTACAAAAGTCCCTCATTCAGGGTGAACAGAGAAGAGATTTGGTATGCAAGGCGGCCTACACCTGGATATCACTGTCTGGAATTTCACAGACCCTAAAATAATCATTTTTACTTTGTAATATATAGAGTCAATAGGATTACTTTCTTGAATCATTATCCAAAGAAGAAAATGTAAACAACTTACTCCTGTCAAATCAGCTCAACACAGAGCAGCAAAGCAAGAAATGTTCTCTGTAACAACCCAAACGGTTACCTTTTCTCAAAGCTAAAGGATAACAATAATATAATAAAGTTTTGTGTTGCATTATTGTTCATTCTGCCTAGCATTAGTGAAATGCTGGGCAAGAATTGGGAGTTCTGTTTTCATTTTTTGTAGGTAAAACCCTCCTGCCCTCTATATCCCAAAACAAATGGCCTTAGAGTGTCAAATGGCAGTTTCAAGCAGGGAAGAGACGTGGGAGCCAGAAAGAATTGTGACTTCAGATACACAGATCTAAAACTAAGTATACTTAGCTTAGGGAAAAAAAAAGTTTTTATTCGTAGGTGCAATTCCAAAACATGATATTTATTTTGCTTCTTTGTTACTCACTGGAAGTTGTATTTCTATTCAAACATAGCTCAATTATAAATGCTAAAAATATCAATACTTGGAACTGGGTTTCCCCAGTGGCTCAGTGGTAAAGGATTCACCTGTTAATGCAGGAGCCTCAGGTTCAATCCCTGATCTGGAAAAATCCCCTGGAGAAGGAAATGGCAACCCGCTCCAGTATTCTTGCCTGGGAAATCCCATAGACAGAGGAGCCTGGCAGGGTACCGATCATGAGGTTGCAAAGAGTCGGACAGGACTTAGTGACTAAACAACAGCAACAAATCAATACTTGGAACTAGTGATATACTGCTATCTTCTTATGAACAGTGGCGCTGCCATTAATTCTGTATCACTGAATATAAATGCCATTTGGGCAAAACCACTCCACCATTTTTTAGGGAGAAATGACTCAATTTGGTTATGCTTCCTTAATGAGTCCCCAGATTGCCCCAGCAAGAGTCTGAAATTATGGGCATAATTCTCTTTGGGTACATACTTGTTTTCCAATAATGAATCCAAGCAGATTAATGAATAATTAACAATTCTTTGGTGGCATACCAAAGACTCTACCTTAGTTCAGGCCTTCTTATTTATCAGATAAGAGGAAAAATTGCTTTGAAAATTCTAAACATCACGGACTTGTGAACCTAAAATAAAACCCAGCAAATTTCTCTTTGGATATGGGGAAAAAGTTCTCATCTCTCTACAGATGAATGAACTTCCCAGTGACAGTTCTTCTAGAAAGCTTTTATTTTCTATTTAAATTTTGTAGCCACAGAGAATTTCAGATAGGCCTGTAACTTCTCTGGTCAGTTTTCTGCATATACTTCTATAAACTGAGTTCTCATAGTTCATGTCTGGATTTATGCATAGGTTGAAAAAGGTTCTCACTTATGTGCTGACCCTTGACAGGTTCTGTAACAGCATCCTAACTAAAAACTCTTTGGCCAACAGTTGCAGTCACTTGAGAGTTTAGCCATTTTGAAGATATGAAACCTGATATAAAAGAGATAACTCATTCTCAAATCATACGTATATTTGAGAGAGTAATTATTGCCCATGTCTCATTTAAAACAGAAATCCATTCCCTCTGTTACATTATCTTTAGGCAAAAGCTTTATCAATCTCCACCTCCCATCAAAATTAAGTGGATTTAAACATATATTGGCTTATTTGGCTTTTCCTGTTAATTCATTCTATTTAACACGATTAAGCAACACGTGTATAAGTTCTGGAGATACACAGTGAATAAAACAGATAAAGGGAAAAATAATGGGGAAACAAACACAATAGATGGATAACAAAATACTATGTGATTTAATTTCAGATAGAGATAGATACAAATTATGAAGTAAAGCAAGGTAATGGAATGTATACTGTATGTCTGTGTGTGATCTCCTTGAAAAAGCATAATTCAAGCAAAGACCTGAATGTGAAAAGAAACCAGTCATGCACCAATTTGAGAGAGTTGTAGTCTAGGCCAAAGGAACAGCAAATGCAAACAGCCACCACCACGATATCACTTTGCTCTAAGATTTAATTAAATTAATTAATATCTATATAAATATATAGATAAAAATATATAACACCTATTTCTGTGATACATGTATAAGTAGATGTATGTGTGTGTGCTCAGGCATGTCTGACTCTTTGTGATCCTTTGTACTGTAGGCTACCAGGCGCCTCTGTCCACGGGATTTTTCAGGCAAGAATATTGGAGTGGGTTGCCACTTTCTTCTCCAGGGGATCTTCCTGGCCCAGGGATCAAACCCACGTCTCCTGTATTGCAGGCAGATTGTTTACCTACTGAGCCATTGGCAAAAACCTATTTCTGTGGTAACATCATCTACATCAGTAACTGAGCTCAATAAATTGCATAGGATTCTGAAAGTCAAACTAGTCTCTATCTCTCTGGTATTGTCACAACACTAGTCAAAAGGAGTAGGGACATAGTACCAAGAGAAATTTGCTTTGTACATCTCATATGGTTTTTAAATGTGAGTTTTTAAATAGATTGATGGTAAAGGCAGGTGACCCCTTCTTTAGCAACTGTTCTTTCATGACTTCAGATTTTGCTCTACTATTGATATCTTTCCAAATCTGTCATTTGCTGTCTTTAAAAGTGAAAATCCAGGAGGATTCAACACTATTAATTTATTATTATTAAACTGGCACAGTGTTTCCCTTCAGTTAAAATAAAGCATTTGTGTCAGTTTAGAACTCTTTGACACTATCACTGTGTAAATAATAGAGCTACCACTCAAGGAAGCAGCCTTCTCCTATGGACGGCTGCCTCTCATCAGCTTTTGATGAAAGACCAAAGGAAATGGAATTGTGGATACATAATTACATGTTACAAGCAGTTAATGCATTCACTATTATTCCCCAAGGTCTTTAAAGGCCCAAATGTCTATTCTCTGAATTTATTGAAACTAAAATTTGTACGTTCCTGGAGTCAAAATGATTTGGGAACACAGCAGGGATACGATGGAAGTTCAGAAATAATGCTTAGACAGCTTCATAATTAAACTTTCTGCTGGGAGAGTACTTTTTGAAACATGCATACTGGTGTTTGGCAAAGATAAAACTCCCTAAGGCATAAGTGGGTGTTTCTAAACTTGACTTCTGAATACAGTGTTGAAAAGGTGGCTGTAAACATTAGGGACTATATTATTCAAAAGCAATCAAAAACCAACTTTGAAAACAAAGTAAATGTAGTAGGTAAACTGGGAGTTTTAAGACTGCTGTGCATTTCATATGATACCTTCAGGGAAAATTGATGATTACATTAAGTATGTAGAAGTAAAAAAATCTCATTCACCCCAAAATTAACAGGAATTTCAGAAAGATTCAAAAGTGTTTAAAATTGTGAAGGAAGTGCAGTTATTCTTTATTTTTTTCCAAATCACATCAGATCAGATCAGTCGCTCAATCGTGTCCGACTCTTTGCAACCCGATGAATCGCAGCACGTCAGGCCTCCCTGTCCATCACCAACTCCCAGAGTTCACTGAGACTCACATCCATCGAGTCAGTGATGCCATCCAGCCATCTCATCCTCTGTCGTCCCCTTCTCCTCTTGCCCCCAATCCCTCCCAGCATCAGAGTTTTCCAATGAATCAATTCTTCGCATGAGGTGGCCAAAGTACTGGAGTTTCAGCTTTAGCATCATTCCTTCCAAAGAAATCCCAGGGCTGATCTCCTTCAGAATGGACTGGTTGGATCTCCTTGCAGTCCAAGGGATTCTCAAGAGTCTTCCCAAATCACATAGATATTAAAAAAAATATTCCCTTTCACTATATTTCCTTCCTCATAAATTCCACTCTTTGAGGAAATATATAAGGCATTGTTTCAAAGATTGGCAAGTAAGAACCAGAGAGCAGTATATAATTTCTCAGGATTTAGTATTACATTTTAGCAACCACCCCCACCCCCATACATTGCCCATATTGTGCCCACTTGGTCCCAAGAAGTGGAACCAGCTTGGGATCCACTTGGGATCCCAAGCACTTAGTGCTTGGGATCAAGGAACTAGAGCTCCGATTCTCGTAAGAGATGTGCCTAGGATTTAAGTGGATAATCAGGCCAGCAAACACCCCATTTCTTTCATAGCAGGATTTCAGGGGCTACCTTTTCAAACTGTACCACTTTGTATATCCTCTTTCCTTAAAAGCTGGAAACTAGTACTCTTTGAGCTGAATTTGATTGACAGAAAAATTAATAGATTTTTAAAACTAAACTATTTTGAGTTAATAATAAACTCCTATGCAATTGTGATAGATAAGAGAGAGATCCTGTGTACCCTTAACCCAGGTCCCCCCAAAGGTCACATCTTGTGAAACAATAGTGAAGTATTACAACCAGGATATTGACACTGCTCTTGTCCATCAATCTTATCCACAGACATCTATTATTGCATAATTTAAACTGGTGTTGTAATCTTATTAGCGACCAATATTTACAAATCAGAAAAATGTATAGACTAGTGTGGATTTAAATCATCTCTCTCAAAACCAGGCCTGCATTCTTCATATAACTTTCGGCTAGAACTAAATATCATTTTTATTAAACAGCATGTATTCTCCACTTTGTACCATTACACCCCATTCTATGTTTCTCCTCAACATCTTGCCCAATTCATGTATTATTTTCCTGGGGCTATCCCTCCTATAACCTGTTGGTGAAGGGTTTAATCCGTATTTTAGCATGTCTGTACCCCAGTGTGCATAACCTTGTCGATTTTCCACCAGAGGGCACCCCATCCTCGCCTGTGTTCAGTTGTAGCCTGGAAAACTGAAGGTTCCATTAGAACCTTTAACATTCAGTAACGGGGGCCTTAGAAACAAGCCAAATATTTTTCAAATAGAATAATGTCACCAGATAAAAGCAAATGAAATTATATGATGCCAGATGCACATTTGTTTTTTTTACTCCCAGTTTTGACTTTCTCCCTGAGGTCCAAATATATATTTGACAACCTACATGACATTTCCACTTGGGAATTTAACATGTCCAAACTTACCACACTGAAAATAGAACATTTGTTACCTTCCTCCTAAACCTGCTTTTGACAGTCCTCATTTCAGTAACAAGTTTTACTATGTACCAAATGTTCAAGCCAAAGATCTAGAAATTGTCCTTGATTCATCTTTACTTCAAACCACCCCTATTCTGCCTTCATATCAAATTCATTTGCAAGTCTTATTGGCTATGTTTTCAAAGTATATTCTCAATCTATTTACTTTCAAGGCTAACCCACCATGATCTCACCTGAACTGTTGCAACAGCCTCTGAATCAGTCCATCTGTTCCCATTTTTGCCCCCTAGAATCTGATTTACATAATGTTGGCTCTTCTGAAAGTATAAATCATAACCCACAATGCTCTATGCAATGAAGCCCCTGATTACCTATTCAATAGCATTTTGTTTTATTATGAATATTGTACACTTAATTCTAGCTCTTTCTCCTTTCTGTTTTACACAAGGCACCAAATTCTTTTCCATCTCCATCTTTTCAACTTGCTCCTCTTTCTGGAGAATCCTTCCTTATCTGTTCACAAGGCTTACCCCTTGTTTTTAGATTAAAAATCACCTTAGTTAACTATCATCCCATCATGGAGGCCTTCCCTCACTTCTTGTCTCACGAACTCTTCTTTACTTACTTTGTTGTTTCAGTTCAGTTCAGTCGCTCAGTTGTGTCAGACTCTTTGTGACACCATGAACTGCAGCATGCCAGGCCTCCCTGTCTATCACCAACTCCCAGGGTCTACCCAAACCCATGTCCACTGAGTCGGTGATGCCATCCAACCATCTCATCCTCTGTCGTTTCCTTCTCCTTCTGCCCTCAATCTTTCCCAGCATCAGAGTCTTTTCCAATGAGTCAGCTCTTTGCATCAGGTGGCCAAAGTATCGGAGTTTCAGCTTCAACAGCAGTCCTTCCAATGAGCACCCAGGACAGATCGGCTTTAAGATGGACTGGTTGGATCTCCTTGCAGTCCAAGGGACTCTCAAGAGTCTTCTCCGACACCACAGTTCAAAAGCACCAATTCTTTGGCACTCAGCTTTCTTTATAGTCCAACTCTCACATCCATATATGACTACTGGAAAAACCATAGCCTTGACTAGATGGACCTTTGTTGACAAAGTAATGTCTCTGTTTTTTAATATGCTGTCTAGGTTGGTGATAACTTTCCTTCCAAGGAGTAAGCGTCTTTTAATTTCATGGCTGCAATCACCATCTAAAATGATTTTGGATCCCCCAAAATAAAATCAGCCACTGTTTCTACTGTTTCCCCATCTATTTGCCATGAAGTGATGGGACCAGATGTCATGATCTTTGTTTTCTGAATGTTGAGCTTTAAGCCAACATTTTCACTCTCCTCTTTCACTTTCATCAAGAGACTCTTTAGTTCTTTTTCACTTTCTGCCATGAGGGTGGTGTCATATGTATATCTGAGATTATTGATCTTGATTCCAGCTTGTGCTTCCTCCAGCCCAGCATTTCTCATGATGTACTCTGCATATAAGTTAAAAAAACAGGGTGACAGTATACAGCCTTGATGTACTCCTTTTCCTATTTGGAACCAGTCTGTTGTTCCATGTCCAATTCTAACTGTTGCTTCCTGACCTGCATATAGGTTTCTCAAGAGGCAGGTCAGGTGGTCTGGTATTCCCATCTCCTTCAGAATTTTCCACAGTTGATTGTGATCCACACAGTCAAAGGCTTTGGCATAGTCAATAAAGCAGAAATAGATGTTTTTCTGAAACTCTCTTGCTTTTTCCATGATCCAGTGGATGTTGGCAATTTGATCTCTGGTTCCTCTGCCTTTTCTAAAACCAGCTTGAACATCTGGAAGTTCACAGTTCACGTATTGCTGAAGCCTGGCTTGGAGAATTTTGAGCATTACTTTACTAGCATGTGAGATGAGTGCAATTGTGCAGTAGTTTGAGCATTCTTTGGCATTGCCTTTCTTTGGGATTGGAATGAAAACTGACTTTTTCCAATCCTGTGGCCACTGCTGAGTTTTCCATATTTGCTGACATATTGAGTGCAGCACTTTCACAGCATCGTCTTTCAGCATTTGAAATAGTTCAACTGGAATTCCATCACCTCCACTAGCTTTGTTTGTAGTGATGCTTTCTAAGGCCCACTTGACTTCACATTCCAGGATGTCTGGCTCTAGGTGAGTGTGAGTGATCAAACCGTCATGATTATCTGGGTTGTGAAGATCTTTTTTGTACAGTTCTTCTGTGTATTCCTGCCACCTCTTCTTAATATGTTTATGTTAAGGTCTTCTGCTTATGTTAGGTCCATCCCATTTCTGTCCTTTATTGAGCCCATCTTTGCATTTAATGTTCCCTTGGTATTTCTAGTTTTCTTGAAGAGATCTCTAGTCTTTCCCATTCTATTGTTTTCCTCTATTTCTTTGCACTGATCACTGAGGAAGGCTTTCTTAGCTCTCCTTGCTATTCTTTGGAACTCGGCATTCAAATGGGTATATCTTTCCTTTTCTCCTTTTCTTTTCACTTCTGTTCTTTTCACAGCTATTTGTAAGGCCTCCTTAGACAGCCATTTTTCTTTTTTGCATTTCTTTTTCTTAATGATATAAACTTTGTTGTTTATATCATTATAAGATATCATCGTGTTTGTTTCATGTGTATTTATTATCTGTATTTTATAATTACAATATAAGTTACCTGAGAGATTTTATATGACTGTTCACTGCTATATTCCCCAAGAGTCTCTTGGTGAGGGTGAAAGAGGCTCATCAAGAGAGTGAATAAGTGGGTTTAAAACTCAACATTCAAAAACTTAGAATCATGGCATCTGGTCCTAACACTTCATGGCAGATAGATGAAGATAAAGTGGAAAGAGTGCAGATTTTATTTTCTTGGGCTCCAAAATCACTGTAGATGGTAACTACAGCCATGAAATTAAAAGACACTTACACCTTGGAAGAAAAGCTATGATGAACCTAGACAGCATCTAAAAATCAGAGACATTTCTTTGCTGACAAAGGTCCATCTAGTCAAAGTTATGGTTTTTCCAGTAGTCATGTATTGATGTGAGAGTTGGACCATAAAGAAGGCTGAGCACTGAAAAATTGATGATTTCAAACTATGATGCTAGAGAAGACTCTTAAGAGTCCCTTGGACTACAAGAAGATCAAACCAGTCAATCCTAAAGGAAATATTCATGGAAAGAACTGATGCTGAAGCTCCAGTACTTTGGCCACCTGATGTGAAGAGCCAACTCACTGGAAAAGACCCTAATGCTGGGAAAAATTGGAAAGAGGAGGAGAAGGGAATGACAGAGAATGAGATCATTGGATGGCATCACCAACTCAATGGACATGAGTTTGAGCAAACTCCAAGAGAGATTGAAGGACAGAGAAGTCTGGCGCGTTGCAGTCTATGGAGTAGTGAAGACTCAGACACGACTTAGTAACTGAACAACAAACAAACAATATTCCCCAAACCTAGAACACTGTCAGGATCAAATCTGGTGTTCATTAAAATTTTATAAATGTGTAGATTCTTAGTAAGTTGTATTCATATTTGGCAATATATATATGTGTCTCCAGGAGAGGCATAGATCAACATATGTACCCTCCCTATCTGTCACTTGTGAGGGCTGCCTCCTGACGTCCCACCCCATGTTGATCTCCTGAGACCTTGGGATCTTCCAGCTCCAAGATGCTTTATCTCAAACATATCTCCAGGCCTCTTGTAGCTTTCTCCAAGCTTAGTTCAGCCCATGTATCTATGGGTTCCTTGTTTTAGACAAAGGAGGCAAGAATATACAATGACGCAAAGACAACCTCTTCAATAAATGGTGCTGGGAAAACTGGACAGCTACATGTAAAAGAATGAATTTAGAACACTTCCTGACACCATACACAAAGATAGACTCAAAATGGATTGAAGACCTAAATATAAGACCAGAAACCATAAAACTCTTGGAGGAAAACATAGGCAGAACACTCGATGACACAAATCAATGCAAAATCCTTCATGACCCATGTCCTAGAGTAATGGAAATAAAAACAAAAGTAAACAGGTGGGACATGATTAAACTTAAAAGCTTTCGCACAGCAATGGAAACTATAAGCAAGATGAAAAGACAGCCCTCAGAATGGGAGAAAATAATAGTAAAGGAAACAACTGACAAAGGATTAATTTCCAAAATATACAAGCAGCTCATACAACTTAATGCCAGAAAAACAAACAATCCAATCAAAACATGGAAAAAGACTTAAACAGACATTTCTCCAAAGAAGACATACAGGTGGCTAACAAACACATGAAAAGATGCTTAACATCACTCATTATGAGAGAAATGTAAATCAAAGCTACAATGAGATAGCACCTCACACCATTCAGAATGGCCATCATTAAAAAGTCGACAAACAATAAATGCTGGAGATGGTGTGGAGAAATGGGGACGCTCTTTCACTGTTGGTGGGAATGTAAACTGATACAGCCATTATGGAAGACGGTATGGAGATTCCTTTAAAAACTAGGAATAAAACCACCATATGACCCCAAAAATCCCACTCCTAGGCATATAACCTGAGGAAACCAAAATTGAAAAAGACACATGTATCCCATTGTTCATTGCAGCACTATTTACAATAGCTAGAACATAGATGCAACCTAGATGTCCATTGACAGATGAATGGATAAAGAAGTTGTGGTCTATATACACGATGGAATATTACTCAGCCATTAAAAGGAACACATTTGAGTCAGTTCTAATGAGATGGATGAACCTAGAACCTATTATACAGAGTGAAGATCATCAGAAAGATAAACATCATATTCTAATGCATGTATACAGAATCTAGAAAAATGGTACTGAAGAACTTATCTACTAGCAGGAATGAAGAAAGAGACATAGAGAATAGGCTCATAGACACGGGGAGAGGAGAAGAGAGGGTGAGATGTAGGGAAAGAGTAACATGGAAACTTAAATTACCATATGTAAAATGGATAGCCAATGGGAATTTGCTGTATGGCTCAAGAAACTCAAACAGGGGCTCTGTATCAACTTAGAGGGGTGGGATGGGGAGGGAGGTGGGAGGGAAGTTCAAAAGGGAGGGGATATATGTAAACCTATGGCTGATTTATTTGAGGCTTGACAGTAAACAGTGAAATTCTGTAAAGCAATTATTCATCAATTAAAAATGTAATTGATTTTAAAAAATTAAGATTATGTCATCCTGTACCTTCATTTCATGGCAAATAGATGGGAAAGCAATGGAAAAAGTAATAGACTTTATTTTCTTTTGCAAAATCACTGCAGATGGTGACTGCAGCTATGAAATTAAAAGATGTTTGCTCCTTGAAGGAAATCGACCAACCTAGACAGTGTATTAAAAAGCAGAGACATTACTTTGCCAACAAAGGTCTGTCTAGTCAAAGGTACAGTTTTTCCAGTAGTCATGTATGGATGTGAAAGTTGGACCATAAAGAAGGCTGAGCACCAAAGAATTGATGCTTTTGAACTGTGGTGTTGGAGAAGACTCTTGAGAGGCCCTTGGACTGCAAAGATATCAAACAAGTCAGTCCTAAAGGACATCAACCCCGAGTATTCATTGAAGGACTGATGCTGAAGCTGAAGCTCCAGTACTTTGGCTACCTGATGGGAAGAGCCAACTCATCAGAAAAGACCCTGATACTGGGAAAGATTGAAGGCAGGAGAAGAAGAAAATGGGATGAGATTGTTGGATTGCAACACTAATTCAATGGACATAAGTTTGAGCGAGCTCCAGGAAATGGTGAAGGAGAGGGAAGCTGGTGCGTGCTGCAGTACATGGGGTGGCAAAAAGTCAGACACAAATAAGCAACTGAACAACAGCAACAATTGTAACTCTATGTTTAATATTTTGAGGAATTTTTAAATTGTAAAATGGTGATACTACTTTGGAAAACAAACTTAACAGCAGTGAATAAGGGTTCCAGTCCCTTCACATCCATACCAATACTACTGTCATTTTTAATTTTATCCATCTTATGAGTATGAAGTAATACCCCATTATAGTTTCCAGCAGCACTTCATTAGTAAATAGTGATATTTAACATCTTTTGATGCCCTTATTAGACATTTTTGGAAAACTCAGCAGTGGCAACAGGACTGGAAAAGGTCAGTTTTCATTCCAATCCCAAAGAAAGGTAATGTCAAAGAACGTTCAGACTACCACACCATTGTACTCATCTTGCATGCTAGCAAACTAATGCTCAAAATTCTCCAAGCCAGGCTTCAATAGTACATGAACTGTGAACTTCCAGATGTTCAAGCTGGATTTAGAAAAGGCAGAGGAACCAGAGATCAAATTGCCAACATCTGCTGGATCATAGAAAAAGCAAGAGAGTTCCAGAAAAACATCTCCTCCTGCTTTATTGACTATGCCAAAGTCCTTGACTGTGTGGATCACAACAAACTGTGGAAAATTCTGAAAGAGATAGGAGTACCAGGCCACCTGACTCACCTCTTGAGAAATCTGTATGCAGGTCAGGAAGCAACAGTTAATAATGGACATGGAATGACAGACTGGTTCCAAATCAGGAAAGGAGTACATCAAGATTGTATATTGTCACCATGCTTATTTAACTTACATGCAGAGTACATCATGAGAAATGCTGGACTGGATGAAGTGAAAGTTGGAATCAAGATTGCTGGGAGAAATGTCAATAACCTCAGATATGCAGAAAGTGAAGAAGAACTAAAGAGCCTCTTGCTGAAAGTGGAAGAGGAGAGTGAAAAAGTTGGCTTAAAGCTCAACATTCAGAAAACGAAGATCTTGGCATCTGGTTTCATCACTTCATGGCAAATAAATGGGGGAAACAGTGGAAACAGTGACAGACTTTATTGGTTTTGGGCTCCAAAACTCACTTTAGATGGTGATTGCAGCCATGAAATTAAAAGATGCTCACTCCTTGGAAGAAAAGTTATGATCAACCTAGACAGCATATTAAAAAGCAGAGACATTACTTTACCAACAAAGGTCTATCTAGTCAAAGCTATGGTTTTCCAGTAGTCACATACAGATGTGAGATTTGGACTATAAAGGTATCTGAGTGCCAAAGAATAAATGCTTTTGTACTATGGTGTTGGAGAAGACTCTTGAGAATCCCTTGGACTGTAAGGAGATCCAACCAGTCCCTCTTAAAGTCAGTCCTGAATATTCAATGGAGGGACTGATGCTGAAGCCGAAACTCCAATACTTTGGCCACCTGATGCGAAGAATTGACTCATTTGAAAAGACACTTATGCGGGGAAAGATTGAAGGCAGGAGGAGAAGGGGACGACAGAGGATGAGATGGTTGGATGGCATCACCAACTCAATGGACATGAATTTGAGTAAACTCCGGGAGTTGGTGATGGACTGGGAGGCCTGGCGTGCTTCAGTCCATGGGGTCTCAAAGAGTCACACACAACTGAGCGATTGAACTAAACTGAACTGAATACATTCTTATCAGGAATGGCTCTTCAAATCCTTTGCTCTTTTTATATTCTTTTTATTGTTGACTTTAAGACTTCTTATATGGTAATTGTAATACTTATTTTTTTCATTATTATTGACAGACAATATCTTTTGTAATTACTCTCAAAGTGTGGTTCATGGGTCTCTGCTGGTCCCAGATATTCTTTAAGAAGTTCAAAACTATTTTCATTTCACCAAGTGTACCATGAAATTTTTAGTGACCACATATATGTGATATAATAAATTAAATGCAGAAACATATACGAAAACCCAGCTGAATTCTGCTAAGCCACATATTAAATATATTTGCAAATATGTAAAGAAATACAATTTTTCTCAGTAATAAGTAATTGCTTGTTTTAGAAAATAAGATTAATTTTCATAAAATATGTTATGAATAATATAATAGGTTTTATTTTTCTTTTCACATGGATTAATAAATGTTTTTAAGACTTTCCTTTTAAATGATAATAGGTGTTATTTGTTATGTAAGCCATAGAAACAAAAACTTTGTGGTCCTAACAATTTTTATGTAAAATGACCCTGAAACCAAAAAATGAAGAGCTATGAATATAATGTGACGCTGGGCACATAGTAGACACTCAATAAAATCCAAATCATCCTTTTATAAAGTTTCTCCATTCAGCATTAGAGGAAGATTTGAGTTGAAACCTTTCATTTGTGCTCTGTTTTCAATAACTGTGTGTTTGAGGAAACAGAATAAGAAAGAATTCAAGAGATGGGATATAAGAATTCAAAGAACACAAATTGGTTCTATCTTATTTTTGTGATTTCCTGTCTTTGCAGACATATTGTTTGGTTATAGATACTCTCTCTTCCTAAACATGGCACTCCTAGTTCAATGCCCTTGAATTTTCCTCATTCCACCACTAACTCTGTAGAACTTATTGCTTCCAAGCATTTCTAATATAGTAGCAATTGTGTATAGGGGCTCTGAAATAAAATTAGGTGAGTATTTAATTTCAGTGATAGCTTCTTATTTGCTACACAAACTTGGGGTGGTTACCAGACATTTCTGAGTACACATGTCTGCATGCATTAATTGCTTTTATTAAAAGTATGTATTCTAGAGCCAGACTGCCTGTCTTTAAATCCCTAGACTGTCACTTAACAGTTGTGCAACCTTAGTACATATTACTTAACCTCTCTGTTCTTTGGACTCCTCATCTATAAAGAAGGGATAAGAATAATAGTACAAACCATAGTGTTGTAAATAGATATATAGGTGATTTTTAAGAATATGTAATGCTATAATGCCCAATATGTAACAAATACTCTGGAGGTATATTTGCCACATTATCATTTCTGTATTTCTGTTTCTCAAATTTACCATCTCTGTAATAAGAATAGCAATACTTCTTACTTCCTGGGACTGTTATAAGAGTTGCATGAAAACACATATAAAGTATTTAGCAGAGTCTTAGGCACAGAATAAGATCTCAATAAAGCATTAGTTATTATTTTGTCATTAATAGACAGTTCACTATTTATGGGACCATAAAAATATCTGTGGTCATAATTTAATGTCAGAAGTCTTTTCAGTTAAATCTCTGAATTCTAGAATTTTCATGCTAGATGTAGCCTTGGAGTCTATCTAGTTCTGCAATTTCAAGCTGTAGAACTTTGAACTTGAATCCAGATTGAACTTTGAATCACCTGTTGTCTACCTCAGTTCTACTGAATCACAGTTTCTATGACCAAAGTTTTGGCAACTGTAGGTCCATAGGTCCACAAACTCTGTGTATAATTCTAGTATATTTGAAAATCACCATGATAAACAATTCCTTTGTTTTATATTTGAGGAAAGGGAGGTTTATAGGGGCAATGAACTTGGTGAGTAAATCATCTCAAACCAGGGCAAGAAACTCAATTTCTAGACTTACAACCAAATATAATTTACCAGACATTTATATATCAATGTGAAAGAGTTTCAAATCCTTCTTAATGTTTATATATATATATATATATATATATATATATATATATATATATATATATGCAGGAAGAATATAAGGATTCTGAAAGTTGGAGCTATAAAAATGTTAACTCTAACACATACCTTCCAGATTCACAATCTAGCTAAGGACTTAAATACACTTAATTTCTTAAGTGTATTTAAGGACTTAAATTTCTCAGCCTCTCTTTGATACAATCAGGAGCAATGGAAAGTATTCACATATCCTTAAACTTGAGAAATGTCTTTCAATACAATAGAGACCATCACTGTAGATAAGTATAAGGAAGAGTTACTTTATACAAATGTCATCTCTGACTCTCTTTTGCCAACTCAAATTTTCTGTTTGGATGACTAAGGTAAAACTTCCCAACAGAGATAGAATACTTCTAGATAACAGTACCTCAGTTAAATCTTTAAAGAGAAGGAAATAATCAGTGACTATTTCCCTACAGGGGCTTCCCAGGTGGCTCAGTGGTAAAGAACCCACCTGCCAATGCAGGAGACATGTGTTGTATGCTTGGGTCGAGAAGATACCCTGGAGAAAGAAATGGCAACCCATTTCAGTAACCAGTATTCTTGCTTGGGAAATCCCATGGAGTGTGGAGCCAAGTGGACTATAGTCCATGGGGTCAGACATGACTTAACAATTAAACAACAACTTCCCTGCAGAAAAACTGTCAATCAGAGCCTGTGAATGAAGTTACCACTGTAGTCTTACTAATACTCTTCCAGTCCACACCAACCAAGCCTGAAGCTAGATGTCTTGGTGTTGCACTAATAAACTCCCTGTCCACAAGAGCCATACCTGAAGCTAGACGTATTGGTGTTGGTATTGGCGGTGGGCAAAATTGTGAATGTTTTAGGCTTTTCTCAGTTGTCATTTAAAAATAACAGTATTACCACCTTATGTTAATACTTCATAAGTTATACAATACGTTTACAATTACTATCTCATTTGATTATGTAATTACCTTGCTTTTTACTGTAGGTACTAATGATGTGGAAACAAAGTAATTTGTCAAAAATAATATGTATTAGTTGGTTAAGTCAATGTATTAATTCATATAGTTAAATAGAAAATCTGAATTTCACTCTAAGTCGTGTGTTCTTTCCAAAACATCAACAAAGTTTTCTTCCCATCTTAATTGTTTAGTATCATTTTGAAACTGTTTTATAGGCTATCACTTCCCCTGAGTTATATATGTAAAAGAAAAACCTCAATACAAATTTTAAAACTTCTAATTGTGGTGTTTTAGGCACTGTGGCTAATTTGCATGTGATCTTTTGGGGTCTTTTCTCTTAAAGTCACCCCAAATGATTAATATACTGTTTCTTCCACGTGTAATCCACTTCCCTGTCACTTAAATGTCCTGCTTCCCTAACTTAGATCACCTCATTTTTTCTCAGGCTTCTTGTTTATGAACTCCACATAGCCTTATCACTATTTGGCATCAATTTTTTGGCAAGTTCATTTTCTTAGCTACAGTTTCTTTCCTCCACTAGACTGTATGATCTGAGACTGTCTCTTTCATCACTGTATCCCTAGAGTCTGGTCTAGTGTTGGCCACTCTTCAAAAACCTGAATGACCATGTAGGTCTATGTATTCTCAAAGCTTCTTAACCAATCAGCCAGTTCTGCCTAGGTAATGCCAGCCAGGGAGCATCCTTGGCAGCATTCATACCTTTGGAGAAGGACTAATAGTTGTAAGAACACAGTAAAATTTTGATGCTTTGGGTGTGGTTTCTAAATTGCACATCTACCAGTTATACTGATCCCTCAGGCAAGTGACTCACAAGGGCTTGAAATGTAATTTTCTGATATATCAAATAATATGTTTCTTTTTTTAATATGTTTATTAAATTAACTTGTAACCCCTAAAATTGTCAAATTCAGAATTTTGCTGAGCTATGTTAATCTCCTATTTGTGCAGAATGGGATTCACAATGAATTTTTAGTTGATAATAATATTGGGTTTTTAGTCTGGAAAATACTCTTGACATATTTTCAGAAAGCACATTTCTTTCTGGCATAAATCTAATCAGATCAGATCAGTTGCTCAGTTGTGTCTGACTCTTTGTGACCCCATGAATCGCAGCACACCGGGCCTCCCTGTCCATCACCAACTCCTGGAGTTTACTGAGACTCACGTCCATCGAGTCAGTGATGCCATCCAGCCATCCCATTCTCTGTCGTCCCCTTCTCCTCTTGCCCCCAATCCCTCCCAGCTCAGAGTCTTTTCCAATGAGTCAACTCCTCGCATGAGGTGGCCAAAGTACTGGAATTTCAGCTTTACCATCATTCCTTCCAAAGAAATCCCAGGGCTGATCTCCTTCAGAATGGACTGGTTGGATCTCCTTGCAGTCCAAGGGACTCTCAAGAGTCTTCTCCAACACCACAGTTCAAAAGCATCAATTCTTCGGTGCTCAGCCTTCCGCACAGTCCAAGTCTCACATCCATACATGACCACAAGAAAAACCATAGCCTTGACTAGACGAATCTTTGTTGGCAAAGTAATGTCTCTGCTTTTGAATATGCTATCTAGGTTGGTCATAACTTTCCTTCCAAGGAGTAAGCGTCTTTTAATTTCATGGCTGCAGTCACCATCTGCAGTGATTTTGGAACCCAAAAAAATAAAGTCTGATACTGTTTCCACTGTTTTCCCATCTATTTCCCATGAAGTGATGGGACTGCATTCCATGATCTTCATTTTCTGAATGTTGAGCTTTAAGCCAACTTTTTCACTCTCCACTTTCACTTTCATCAAGAGGCTTTTGAGTTCCTCTTCACTTTCTGCCATAAGGGTGGTGTCATCTGCATATCTGAGGTTATTGATATTTCTCCTGGCAATCTTAATTGCAGCTTGTGTTTCTTCCAGTCCAGTGTTTCTCATGATGTACTCTGCATATAAGTTAAATAAACAGGGTGACAATATATGCATATGATATATAACAATAATAGCATATGATATATAACAATGTGCTCTAGACATGAAAGGAATTTGCTGGTTTTAAGAACTTTTATGATTTTTGCCTTCACCTTTTCTTTGACTTTCTTCTAAAAGATCACATAACAGAGGCATAAATGTAGAGATACTAAAGTTAAAAATCATTTTCCACTCTCATTGTACAATTTAGCCCATGGTATCCATGTCATCTAATAGAGGTAGGGACTTCTGCAATTGATGTTACTTCTGGTAAAGTACCCAGGGCCTGAAACAGAGTAAGGAGCAAATGATTAATAGTGATGATGATAACAAAGATGGGTGATGAATATGATAATTGACTCAATGTGACATTAATAGAGGCTCAGGTCTCAGAAGCAATAAATAAAAGTACAGATGTATGCTGTTCAAATGGCCAGGGAAGGGCAGTCCAGATTGCAAAAAAAGAAATTAATCTCTAGTACCTAAGACCACAAAGAGACTTGATATTCAAGCACACAAAGGGCATAAATCTCCTAAAAGCTAGGAATAAAGACTGAGGACTGATGAGGATTAAACTGTTATGGAATTTATACGAGGTTGAGTAATGCTCAAGTTAAGAAGGGAAACTGACAAGTGAAGTCATAATTAAAAGATGAATTTGGGCCACCACCTGGCTGGAATCTTCTGATCACATGGAAATCCAGAACTGAGGAAACTTTCAATATTCTATTTGATTTGCATTTGTGATAAAGCAGATGCTGAGAATGAAGGCAATATGGTGAATCTCTTGTTCTTTGAGGTCAAAGCCACAAATATATAACCTCACATCTTGGGTAATGGCAGCCCAGAAAGAGCATTTTGTATTTTATCATAATGGATACTCCAAGATGTGTGCACATCTGATATAGTACTACTGAACTTGGCCTGTTCCAGGAATCCTAAAAGAGCTGAAAGAGATCTAGGAAAATGATTTTTACCTTTAGTATCTCTAGGTAGATAGAATGTGAGACCTTTGGCAATGTAAAAATTGAGTTTTCAAAGAAATGAGAAGGGTTGATGTGATCAACACCTCCTGACCCACCACTGCCTGCTACGTCTGAACTTAGAAGATGATTCTGTATGAAGGAAAGATGATTGTTAATAACCAAAGTTTAGGCTGAACCCAGGGATGAATTGAGACAGGGGTGGAACAAGCCATCCATGGGGGACCACAGGAATTTTCAAGATTATTAACTGAAAGGTAGATGTCAAGACTCAATATGAAAACCAAGCATCGTAAATGGAGCATTCATTTTTGAACTTTCAGTTCAGTTCAGTTCAGTCGCTCAGTCGTGTCCAACTCTTTGCAACCCCATGAATCACAGCACGCCAGGCCTCCCTGTCCATCACCAACTCCCAGAGTCTACCCAAAGTCATGTCCATCGAGTCAGTGATGCCATTCAGCCATCTCATTCTCCATGGTCCCTTTCTCCTCCTGCCCCCAATCCCTCCCAGCATCAGAATCTGTTCCAATGAGTCAACTCATTGCACGAGGTGGCCAAGGTATTGGAGTTTCAACTTCAGCATCAGTCCTTCCAATGAATACCCAGGACTGATCTTTAGAATGGACTGGTTGTATCTCCTTGCAGTCCAAGGGACTCTCAAGAGTCTTCTCCAACACCACAGTTCAAAAGCATCAATTCTTCAACACTCAGCTTTCTTCATAGTCCAACTCTGACGTCCATACAAGACCACTGGAAAATCATAGCCTTGACTAGATAGACCTTTGTTGGCAAAGTAATGTCTCTGCTTTTGAATACGCTGTCTAGGTTGGTCATAACTTTCCTTCCATGGAGTAAGCGTATTTTAATTTCATGGCCGCAGTCACCATCTGCAGTGATTTTGGAGCCCCCCAAAATAAAGTCTGACACTGTTTCCACTATTTCCCCATCTATTTCCCATGAAGTGATGGGACCGGATGCCGTGATCTTCGTTTTCTGAATGTTGAGCTTAAAGCCAACTTTTTCACTCTCCTCTTTCACTTTCATCAGGAGACTTTTTAGTTCCTCTTCACTTTCTGCCATAAGGATGGTGTCATCTGCATATCTGAGGTTATTGATATTTCTCCCGGCGATCTTGATTCCAGCTTGTGCTTCTTCCAGCCCAGAATTTCTCATGATGTACTCTGCATGTAAGTTAAATAGACAGGGTGACAATATACAGCCTTGACTTACTCCTTTACCTATTTGGAACCAGTCTCTTGTTCCATGTCCAGTTCTAACTGTTGCTTCCTGACCTGCATATAGGTTTCTCAAGAGGCAGGTCAGGTGGTCTGGTATTCCCATCTCCTTCAGAATTATCCACAGTTTATTGTGATCCACACAATCAAAGGCTTTGACATAGTCAATAAAGCAGAAATAGATGTTTTTCTGGAACTCTCTTGCTTTTTCCATGATCCAGTGGATGTTGGCAATTTGATCTCTGGTTCCTCTGCCTTTTCTAAAACCAGCTTGAACATCTGGAAGTTCACAGTTCACGTATTGCTGAAGCCTGGCTTGGAGAATTTTGAGCATTACTTTACTAGCATGTGAGATGAGTGCAATAGTGCGGTAGTTTGAGCATTCTTTGGCATTGCGTTTCTTTGGGATTGGAATGAAAACTGACCTTTTCCAGTCCTGTGGCCACTGCTGAGTTTTCCAAATTGCTGGCATATTGAGTGCAGCCCTTTCACAGCATCATCTTTCAGCATTTGAAATAGCTCAACTGGAATTCCATCACCTCCACTAGCTTTGTTCATAGTGATGCTTTCTAAGGCCCACTTGACTTCACATTCCAGGATGTCTGGCTCTATGTGAGTGTGAGTGATCAAACCATCATGATTATCTGGGTCGTGAAGATCTTTTTTGTACAGTTCTTCTGTGTATTCTTGCCACCTTTTCTTAATATCTTTTGCTTCTCTTAGGTCCATCCCATTTCTGTCCTTTATTGAGTGCATCTTTGCATGAAATTTTCCCTTGGAATACAGAATGAAGCAGGGCAAAGGCTAATAGAGTTTTGCCAAGAGAATGCACTGGTCATAGCAAACACCCTCTTCCAACAACACAAGAGAAGACTCTACACATGGACATCACCAGATGGTCAACACCGAAATCAGATTGATTATATTCTTTGCAGCCAAAGATGGAGAAGCTCTACACAGTCAGCAAAAACAAGACTGGGAGCTGACTGTGGCTCAGATCATGAACTCCTTATTGCCAAATTCAGACTTTAATTGAAGACAGTAGGGAAAACCACTAGACCTAAATCAAATCCCTTATGATTATACAGTGGAAGTATGAAATAGATTTAAGGGACTAGATCTGATAGATAGAGTACCTGATGAACTATGGACGGAGGTCTGTGACATTGTACAGGAGACAGGGATCAAGATCATCCCCATGGAAAAGAAATGCAAAAATGCAAAATGGCTGTCTGGAGAGGCCTTACAAATAGCTGTGAAAAGAAGAGAAGCAAAAAGCAAAGGAGCAAAGGAAAGATATAAGCATCTGAATGCAGAGTTCCAAAGAATAGCAAGGAGAGATAGGAAAGCCTTCCTCAGTGATCAATGCAAAGAAATAGAGGAAAACAACAGAATGGGAAAGACTAGAGATCTCTTCAAGAAAATTAGACTTTAACTTTAGAGAAATGAAAATATTAATAAACATTACTATGGACAGTGTAATCCAAGAAATAGATAAAGGAGATGAAATAGAGACATAGACAATAAAAGTTTCCCCAAGAAAAGGTAGAAAATTGGAATAGAAATATAATCACAAAGGGATTAAAGTAGTAATCAAACAATTTCCTAGAGAGAAAAACCCAGAACCAGAAGCAATAGGATCACTGTTGAATTATCAAATTTTAAAGAAGTTAACACCAATTAATCACAAAAATCAGAAAAAAATAGAGAGGAGAAAACACTTTCAACTCATTCTATGAAGACCTGGTACCAATGACAAAGTCCTTATGAGAAGAAAAAACTGAAGACCAATATCTTGCATGAACATAGACACAAAAATACTCAAGAAAAATACTAGCAAACCAATAAAGAAATAAAGAAAAAAGATTATACACTGTTATCAACTGGAATTCATCCCAAGAGTATAAGGTTAGTTCAACATAGGAAAATTGTCAATATAATATTCCATACAAGTGGATGAAAGGAGAAAATCCATATGACAACTAAACATAAGCAGGAACAGCATTTGGCAAAATCCAACTCACTTTCATAATCAAGACACTCAACAGGTAGGAATATCAATCAAGCAAACCTACAGATAATACCAGCTGCCAAACAAACTTATAAGTCTTTGATTTTAATCCCCTTCATACCACACTGGTTTGCAAAGTGACAGAAATTGCAGGGCAAGAAGTGGTAAAACAAGTAGTGTGAACAATAGATTACATTCAAAATTCACTGCTGCTGCTGCTGCTGCTGCTGCTGCTGCTGTGTCACTTCAGTCATGTCTGACTCTGTGCGACCCCATAGATGGCATCCCACCAGGCCTCCTCATCCCTGGGATTCTCCAGACAAGAACACTGGAGTGGGTTGCCATTTCCTTCTCCAATGCATGAAAGTACTGTGGTTTATAAGCTGCAGGGCAGACCTTTGTTGGAGGAATGCAAAAAATCTTCAAGTTAGATGTAAGGTTTTAAATTACCAAAGTGATTTTGACTTTTAAATGCCCAATTATCAAAATGAAATTGGTCTGATACTTGAAAGTGACTATGAAAATTTGGAATGTATCTGAAATACCTTCCAGGGGTTGGAAAGAAGGACTGAAGTCATATTTGAAAATAGACATAAGAAGACATAAAAAGTTTTTTTAACTTATTATACGAAGAATAATCCCCTCTCAAAGATGTCCATATCCTAACCCCTGGACACTATATGAAGTGAAAGTGTTAGTCATTCAGTCATATCTGACTCTTTGCGACCCCAGTGACTGTAGGCCACCAGGCTCCTCTGTCCATGGAATTCTCCAGGCAATAATACTGGAATCCCCTTTTCCAGGGGATCTTCCCAACCTAGGAATCGAACCTGGGTCTCCTGCATTACAGGCAGATTTACCATCTGAAACACCAAGGACACTGTATATATGTGATGTAATATGGTACCAGTATTCTAATCATAATTAAAATAATCATACCATTTGTACATATTTTTATAATTTTAGTATCTAATTTTCATCAAAAAGAATGGTTAATGTAAATATGCCAATAAAAACCCTTGAACTTTGCTATTTCCTTACCTGGTAAACCTTATATATTGACATTCAGGAGTTGAAAAGTCTCCCCCAAGCTACTCCTAGTTCCCATATATCTGTTGTGTAGAAATCTTAGATGAACATTGGGGTACACATGTCTCTTTCAATTCTGGTTTCCTTGATGTGTTTGCCCAGCAGTGGAATTTCAGTTTCATATAGCAGTTCTATTTCCAGTTTTTTAAGGAATCTCCACACTTTTCTCCATAGTGGCTGTACTAATTTGGATTCCCAGCAACAGTGTAAGAGGGTTCCCTTTTCTCCGTACCCTCTGCAGCATTTTTTGTTTGTAGACTTTTTGGATAGCCTCCATTCTAACCGGCATGAGATGGTACCTCATTGTGGTTTTAATTTGCATTTCTCTGATAATGAGTGATGTTGAGCATCTTTTCATGTGTTTGTTAGTCATCTGTATGTCTTCTTTGGAGAAATGTCTGTTTAGTTCTTTGGCCCATTTTTTAAAATTTATTTATTTATTTTAATTTACAATATTGTATTGCTTTTGCCATACATTGACTTGAATCTGCCATGGGTGTACATGTGTTCCCCATTTTTTTGATTGGGTCGTTTATTTTTCTGGAATTGAGTTACATGAGTTGCTTGTATATTTTTGAGATTAATTCTTTGTCAGTTGCTTCGTTTGCTATTATTTTCTCCCATTCTGAAGGCTGTCTTTTTACCTTGCTTATAGTTTCCTTCATTGTGCAAAAGCTTTTAAGTTTAATTAGGTCCCATTTGTTTATTTTTGCTTTTATTTCCATTACTCTGGAAGGTGGGTCATAGAGGATCCTGCTGTGATTTATGTCAGACAGTGTTTTGCCTATGTTCTCCTCTAAGAGTTTTATAGTTTCTGGTTTTACATTTACATGTTTAATCCATTTTGAGTTTATTTTTGTGTATGGTGTTAGAAAGTGTCCTAGTTTCATGCTTTTACAAGTGGTTGACTGGTTTTCCCAGTACCACTTGTTAGAGAGATTGTCTTTTCTTCGTTGTATATTCTTGCCTCCTTTGTCAAAGATAAGGTGTCCATAGGTGTGTGGATTTATCTCTGGGCTTTCTGTTTTGTTCCATTGATCTATTTTTCTGTCTTTGTGCTAGTATCATACTGTCTTAATGACTGTAGTTTTGTAGTATAGTGTGAAGTCAGGTAGGTTGATTTTTCAAGTTCCATTCTTCTCTCTGAAGATTGCTTTGGCTATTCAAGGTTTTTTGTATTTCCATACAAATTGTGAAATTATTTGTTCTAGTTCTCTGAAAAATACCATTGGTGGCTTGATAGGGATTGCATTGAATCTATAGATTGCTTTGGGTAGTATTCTCATTTTCACTATATTGATTCTTCCGATCCATGAACATGGTATTATTTCTCCATCTATTTGTGTCATCTTTGGTTTCTTTAATCAGTGTTTTATAGTTTTCTATATATAGGTCTTTTGTTTCTTTAGGTAGATTTATTCTTAAGTATTTTATTCTTTTCATTGCAATGGTGAATGGAATTGTTTCCTTAATTTCTCTTTCTGTTTTCTCATTGTTAGTATATAGGAATGCAAGGGATTTCTATGTGTTAATTTTATATCCTACAACTTTACTATATTCATTGATTAGCTCTAGTAATTTTCTGGTGGTGTCTTTAGGGTTTTCTATGTAGAGGATCATGTCATCTGCAAACAGTGAGAGTTTTACTTCTTCTTTTACAATCTGGATTTCTTTTATTTCTTTTTCTTTTCTGATTGCTGTGGCTAAAACTTCCAAAACTATGTTGAATAGTAGTGATGAGAGTGGGCACCTTTGTCTTGTTCCTGACTTTAGGGGAAATGCTTTCAATTTTTCACCATTGAGAATAATGTTTGCTGTCATATATGGTTCCTTATCATATATGGTTCCATATCATATATGGTTCCTTCTATGCCTGCTTTCTGGAGGGTTTTTATCATAAATGGATGTAGAATTTTGTCAAAGGCTTTCTCTGCACCTATTGAGATAATATGATTTTTATCTTTCAATTTGTTAATGTAGTATATCACATTGATTAATCTGTGAATACTGAGAAATCCTTACATTCTTGGAATAAAGCCCACTTGGTCATAATGTATGATCTTTTAAATATGTTGTTGGATTCTCCATTGGCAGATGAATGGATAAGAAAGCTGTGGTACATATACACAATAGAATATTACTCAGCTATTATAAATTCATTTGAATCAGTTTTAATGAGGTGGAGGAAACTGGAGCCTATTATACAGAGTGAAGTAAGTCAAAAAGAAAAACACCAATACAGTGTATTAACACATATATATTTAGAAGTATATATTTATAAATATATTTAGAATTTAGAAAGATGGTAATGATGACCCTATATGCGAGACAACAGAAGAGATACAGGTGTAAAGAACAGGCTTTTGGACTCTGTGGGAGAAGGTGGGGTGGGATGATTTGAGAGAATAGCATTGAAACATGTATATTATCATATGTGAAATAGATCACCAGGCCAGGTTTGATGCATTGAGACAGGGCGCTCAGGGCTGGTGCACTGGGATGACCCTGAGGAATGGGATGGGGAGGGAGGTAAGAGGGGGATTCAGGATGGGAACACATGTATACCCATGGCTAATTCATGTCACTGTATGGCAAAAACCACTACAACATTGTAAAGTAATTAGCCTCCAATTAAAATAAATAAATTAATTTTTTAAAAAAGAAATCTTACATGAGAAGTACCTGATACCCTACCTTTATTTTTTTCATCTTCTACAAGTCTAATCTGAAAAATCTGCTTGGATCCCATACAGAATGAAAGGATTCAGGCCTCATTTATGCCATCCTAACTTCTGTCCCTTCCCTGATCTTCCCTACAGAGACTCCACATATACCATGGCTTCTTTCCCATTAAGTCACATCAGGGTTAAATGTTGCAGAAGTTCATTGGAAAATTTTAAGTCTTGACCCAGAGATGAAACCAATGTGTCATCCTGGAACCAGACAAAAGAACTCTTCTCATTTATACTGCAATTTACAGTTGAAAATTTACATACTATCTCTTTTAATCTCAACAATAAATCCATGTATTTATTTTGTCAACCACTGTGTTGGAGAAGAAGACATTCCCCGAATTAAGGCATTTACAGTCTACTTCTGTAGGCATAGTGTATTAGTTTCTGCTGCTGCTAAGTCGCTTCAGTCGTGTCCAACTCTGTGCAATCCCATAGACGGCAGCCCACCAGGCTCCCCCGTCCCTGGGATTCTCCAGGCAAGAACACTGGAGTGGGTTGCCATTTCCTTCTCCAATGCATGAAAGTGAAAAGTGAAAGTGAAGTCTCTCAGTCGGGTCCAACTCTTCGCGACCCCATGGACTGCAGCCTACCAGGCTCCTCTGTCCATGGGATTTTCCAGGCAAGAGTACTGGAGTATTAGTTTCTATTGCTGTGTAAAAAGTTACCTCAAAATTAGCAGCTTGAAACAATAACCATTTGTTAACTCACATTTCTTTAGGTCAGAAATCTGAGCTAGACTTAATTGAGTTTCCTAAAAATCAAGATGTTGGCCAAGCTGCTCTTTTATCAGGACACTTTAGGGTAGAATCTGTTTAGAAGCCTGTTCAGGTCCTTTGAAGAATTCCATCATTCAATTTGAAGCCATAGCACTGAGGAGCTAGGGTCCTTACTGGTTGCCAGTGAGGGTCCACTTTCCTGAAGCCTGCCCTCATTCCTTGGCACATAACCCTCTTGACCTTTAAAGCCACCAAGGGCACATTGAATCCTTCTCATGGTTGGAAATCTCCCTGACTTCCATTTGTGCCACCAAATAGAGAAACTTCTCTGCTTTTAAAGCACGTATGTGATTAGGTTAACTCAATTAGATCATCCATTAATACGTTTTGCCATATAATGTAGCACAGTCATGGTAGTGATACCTCATCATGCTCCACAAATTCTACCTACATTAAAAAAGGAAAGTACTATACAAGGCTGAGAGTCAGTCATTAAGGGGTTATCTCACAATTCTGCATACCAAAGTGGAACAAAACAATTTGATAGGCAATTCAATATCAAATAATTAAATGTTATAATAGGGTTAAGTATAGGATCCTATAGAAACATAAGGTGAAAAGATCCAGTCTAGTTTTTGAGGTTTGGGGGATACATTCCAACTATATTATTATAAAACAGTGTAGATAGTATGATTATATGTGTATATGTATACAAAAATATTTATGATAATTAACCAAACCTGATGGAGTTTATGTAGCTTATTTTTTAAATTTATCTGTATATTCTGGATTGTCCATATATCGAACAAATATGATGTAATCATAAAATGATTTTCATCTACCATTGTTCTTAAATTTGCTCAGCAGGACATATCTTTTCTATTGGCCACATCTTATATATTTTCAGTCTACTCCAGAACAGAAAACTGTTTCAATTTAGTAACTGAAATGTCAAACTTCTGAGATTATTCAAAGTTGTACATTTCCCCTTCCTAGCTAAGTAATGCTATAGGCTAGGAATTCTGTAATGGGAAAGAAAGGGAATGTGTTTGACAACTTCTTTCTTTCTCTGCTTAGTGTTTCCACACTGGAAACACTGAATGCAGCTGGATCATTGATGTTTCTGACACACTGATGGAGTACAAGGAGGAGAGAGAGGAATAAAGATCATACTAGAGTGATAAGTTTCATTAACTAACAGTGAACTGTTAACTAACTAACCTGTAGGCTTGGAAGATGCTTAAGCTGAGTCTGTTTTATGAATATTTTTGTGGGTCCTTTAGAGAACTCACTTCACTGGGGATCTCACATTTCTGGTTTTCATTCTCAACTGTAGAAATTAGACAATTTGACAACCTCCTTCTGTTGAGTTCTGTTTGTCTATTATGGGGGGGGGGATTGGACTCAAAGAATATAAGCATCTCTCCCCAGTATCACACTTCTTAAATCCTCCTTGAATCTCTGGCAAACTGAATCTTTTAAACCATTGATGGAAAGAATTTACCCCAATGTTCATCGCAGCACTGTTTATAATAGCCAGGACATGGAAGCAACCTAGATGTCCATCAGCAGATGAATGGATAAGAAAGCTGTGGTACATATACACAATGGAGTATTACTCAGCCATTAAAAAGAATACATTTGAATCAGTTCTAATGAGGTGGATGAAACTGGAGCCTATTATACAGAGTGAATTAAGCCAGAAGGAAAAACATAAATACAGTATACTAACGCATATATATGGAATTTAGAAAGATGGTAACGATAACCCTGTATACGAGACAGCAAAAAAGACACTGATGTACAGAACAGTCTTATGGACTCTGTGGGAGAGGGAGAGGGTGGGAAGATTTGGGAGAATGGCATTGAAACATGTGAAACGTCATGTATGAAACGAGATGCCAGTCCAGGTTCAATGCATGATGCTGGATGCTTGGGGCTGGTGCACTGGGACGACCCAGAGGGATGGTGTGGAGAGGGAGGAGGGAGGAGGGTTCAGGATGGGGAACACATGTATACTAATTAAATAATTTTCTATTAAAAAAAAAAAAAAGAGCACGTGGTGACACGTGCTGCAGCACAAAAAAAATAAATAAATAAATAAAATCTACTCACTTAGCAAAAAAAAATAAATAAATAAAAGCCAATGAACTTATTTTTAAAAAGTTGTTCTTGTTCAGTCACCTTATTTTAGAACACCTTTCCTGTAGTATGTTCATGTAAAGATACAATCATCAGTCATTATTTACAATTCAACATTATGCAGATTATTGTAGTAGAAGATTCTCTTTTTGATGACAAAACAGACAAAGCAATCGGAAGTGGGCTCAAAGGACTGTCATACTGATTGAAGTATCTGACATAGAAAGACAAATATCATATATCACTTATATATGGAATCTACAAAAGAACACAAATGAACTTATTTACAAAGCAGAAGTAGAGTCACAGATGTAGAAAACAAGTTTATGGGTACCATAGGATAAGGAAGGAGAAAGGATAAATTGGGATTGAGATATACACACTACCATATGTAAAACAGATAACTAATAAGAACCTGCTGTATAGCACAGGGAACTCTACTCAATACTGTATAATGGCCTACATGGGAAAAGAATCTTTTAAAAACCGTGGATGTATGTATAGCTGATTGAGTTTGCTGTACATCTAAAACTAACACAATACTGTAAATCAACTATACTCCAATAAAATTAAAAATAAAGAAATGGGCTCAAGGGCTATAGAAATGCCAACAATGATGAGAAACAGGTAAAAAATGTCACTGGTTATGTCTTAGATTCAGACAGCATTTTCAGTAGAGCAATGGAAATAAAAGGTATATTGCAGGGGGATGATTAGGAATAAATTGTAAGGAAGTGAATGCTGATGACTTCCTTCCTATGATGGCTAGAAGAGTCCTAATTTCACATACTATTAAACATAATAGACCCTACCATCCATCCTGAAGAAGATTCCAGACTCACTGGTTCCATTCCACCTCCTGTTTATCCATTTGGTTCCATAACCCCTTTTACTGGGGTTTGCAAATGGACATTTTAGCTTTATTCAGAAACATTCAGGTTGCTTCTCTGTACAAAGGGAGTCAGTTCAGTGTTTTGCTTCTTAACCCTACATTACTCCATTAAACACAACGTGAAAGAAATTAACTAACCAGAAAGCCAGCCATTCCACCTTTGAGAATTCTCTGTGTAACACTTTTGCATACTATCATCTCATTAGGTACGCACTACAAATTGGTATAGAGAGGGGTTTGGGGTGGGAATAGAGACAGCATGAACCTGATAACTGGTGTAGAGGTCATCTAAAACCTCGATCAACAAATCTTTGAGGATGGTAGAAGGGGGCTGGTACACTAGGAAAGAAACTCATGGGTCGCAGGGTCTAGTTATCTCCTTTGTCAGCAAATTTGTAGAAAGCCTTTTTCTCCTGAGAGTCATAGATCCTTCAGGACATTTTAAATATGAATCACACAAGCATTGTGTAGAATTAAATGGGTCAGAGCAATGGCTAAAATCCCCGTTTTCTCTATATTACCTTCACCTTTCCAATGCAGTAACATGTTATTTCAGCCTATGAATTCTTGATATAAACTGCAAAAGAAGGATCCTGGGTACTTTCAGGTTACTGATGCTATCAGATATTCTTCTTTATCTTTTTGACATAAGGTTTATTCTGAAGATTATCAATTAGAGACTTGTCAGAGTGATAATATTAATGGGGCTTAAGGGCTAACTACTCACACAGTAATTCATATTCTAGTTTTCTTTATTTTATTCCTCCTAATCCCCAGCCTCCTTGTGAACTCATAAGGAGTGGCAGTGTGTCTAAAAGCCTATATTATATCTCATCAAAACTCTGAAAAGGAACTATTTTAAACCTTGGAGAGTATCATCTTATTTCCAAGTGACAGAAACAGATCGAAGAAGCTTTGAGGGGAGAGGAGCAAATTTTTATTGAGCTCAAGTTTTCATATCACATCAAAAGAGGCTGAGTTCAACGTGGTCTTTGCCAGATTACAGGATTTAAATTCTTACTTTAGTTCCTGTGATCAGTACTTTCCCAGGAAATTCTTGTTAGAAAAACACCCCTCAGCTCATTCATTTTTATACTGTGTTTCCATTACACACGATTCTTTCAATCAAAACTACTTCCTGCAGTGGGAAGTTTAGAAATAGATGATCCCATCAGTGACTTTCCCACAGGCACCAGTGTTTGAAGGGCCCCATTAACCTGTTGGTGGAAGAAACTTCCAAATCCATGGGGAGGCAGAGAAGTCATATTCATTGAAACATTTTTTTACCCTCTATCCTATTTCAAGAAAACTTGTTTCCAACTCAGATGTTCAGTTCTTGAGAGATATAGGTTTCATTTCTGATAGGTAACCCATCCAAGCTTGCCATACTTAGAGTTTATAAATAAGACTTTGAAACTCTGAATTAGGTAATCTGATATTCCTTTGTAAATAGAGAAAACATCAATAGAAAAAAATTATGTTCTATTTGTGAAGTTCAATAAGATACCTATGCTTATATAGGGCTTCCCGGGTAGCTCAAATGGTAAAGAATCTCCATGCAGTAAAGGAGATCTGGGTTCAATCTTTGGGTCAGGAAGATCACCTGAGGAAGGGAATGGCTACCTACTGCAGTGTTGTTGCCTGGGAAATCCCACGGACAGAAGAGCCTGGCAGGCTTTAGTTCACAGGCCTGTGAGTGTTGGACATGATGGCGTGACTTTTGCTTTCATATGCCTATATATGTATGATGTATAGAATATTCATATGTCTACATAAGCTATATGAAGAACAGTAGACTATACCACCTCATCTATGCCTCTTTGGCATTAAGATTATTTTGAGCTGAATATTTTTTAGAAGAAGCAGACACAGGAAAAGATCTAAAAACAGTAGAATTTACACTTTTGTAAGGGAAATGTACATTTATAAGAGAAAATTTCATTTTGAAAATGTTTCCCTCTGTTTATCAGAAAGAGGAGAATGATTGTAAATGAAAAGAACTCTAATCAATAGGGAAAATGCCAGACAACTCTGCATAACCTCACTCTACTTTTCCTAATAATCTCCTCTAACTAGCCTCCCTATTGTTGCTGTTCAGTCACTCAGTAGTGTCTGACTGTTTGCGACCCCATGGACTGCTGCACGTCAGACTTCCACGTCCATCACCATCTCCCAGAGCTTGCTAAAACTCGTATCCATTGAGTTGGTTTTGCCATCCAACCATCTCATCCTCTGTCATCCCCTTCTCCTCCTGCCTTCAATCTTTCCCAGCATCGGGGTCTTTTCTAAAAAGTCAGCTCTTCCCATCAGGTGGCCAAATTATTGAAACTTCAGAATCAGCATCAGTCCTTCTAATGAATATTCAGGGTTGATTTCCCTTAGGATTGACTGGTTTGATCTCCTTGTAGTCCAAGGGACTCTCAAGTCTTTTCAAACACCACAGTTCAAAAGCATCAGTTCTTTGGTGCTCAGCATTCTTTATAGTCCAACTCTCACATCCATATATGACCACAGGAAAAATCATAGCTTTGACTATACAGACCTTTGTTAACAAAGTAATGTCTCTGCTTTTTAATATGCTTTCTAGTTTGTCATAGCTTATCTTCAAAGGAGCAAGCGTCTTTTAATTCCATGGCTACAGTACCATCTGCAGTGATTTTGGAATCCAAGAAAATAAAGTCTTGGATAAATAAAGTCACCATTTCCATTGATTCCCCATTTATGTGCATGAACTGATGGGACAAGATGCCATGATCTTCGTTTATTGACTGTTGAGCTTTAAGCCAGCTTTTTCACTCTCCTCTTTCACTTCCATTGAGAGACTCTTTAGTTCCTCTTCACTTTCTGCCATAAGGGTGGTGTTGTCTGCATATCTGAGGTTGTTGATATTTCTCCTGGCAATCTTGTTTCCAGCTTGTGCTTCATCCAGCCCAGCATTTCTCATGATGTACTCTGCATATAAGTTAAAAAAGCAAGGTGACAACATACAGCCTTGACAGACTCCTTTTCCTATTTGGAACTAGTCTGTTGTTCCATGGCCAGTTCTAACTGTTGCTTCTTGACCTACATACAGGCTTTTCAGGAGGCAGGTCAGGTGGTCTGGTATTCCCATCTCTTTAAGAATTTTCCAGTGTTTGCAGTGATCCACACAAAGGCTTTAGCATAGTCAATGAAGCAGAAGTAGATATTTTCCTGGAATTCTCTTGCTTTTTCCATGATCCAACAGATATTGGCAATTCGATCTCTGATACCTCTGCCTTTTCTAAATCCAGCTTGAACACCTGGAAGTTCTCAGCTCATGTACTGTTGAAGTCTACCTTGTAGAATTTTAAACATTACTTTGCTAGCGTGTGAGATGAGTGCAATTGTGCGGTAGTTTGAACCTTCTTTGGCATTGCCTTTCTTTGGGATTGGAATGAAAACTGACCTTTCCCAATCCTGTGGCCACTGCTGAGTCTGTGGCAACTCCTGAGTCTTCCAAATTTGCTGGCATATTGAGTGCAATACTTAAACAGCAGAAGCTTTTAGGGTTTGAAATAGCTCAGCTGGAATTTCATCACCTCCACTAGCTTTGTTCATAGTGATGCTTCCTAAAGCCCACTTAACTTTGCACGCCAGGGTGAAGATGAGTGATCACACCATCATGGTTATCTGGATCATTAAGATATTTTTTATATCTGTGTATTCTATCTGTGTGTGTTATTTCTGTGTATTGTGTATTTATATCTGTGTATTTTTTATATCTGTGTATTATATCTGAGTATTTTATTTCTGTGCATTCTTGCCACCTCTCCCTAATATCTTCTGCTTCTGTTAGGTCTTTACCATTTCTGTCCTTTATTGTGCCCATCTTTGTATGAAATGTTTTCTTTGTATCTCTAATTTTCTTGAAAAGATCTTTAGTTTTTCCCATTCTATTGTTTTCCTCTATTTCTTTGCATTGTTCACTGAGAAAGACTTTCTTATCTCTCCTTGCTATTCTTTGGAACTCTGCTTTCAGATGGGTATATCTTTCCTTTTCTCCTTTGCCTTCACTTCCCTTTTTTCTCTGCTAGTTGTAAGGCCTCCTCAGACCACCATTTTGTCTTTTTGCATTTCTTTTTCTTGGAGATTGGAGAAGGAAATGGCAACCCACTACAGTATTCTTCTCTGGAGAATCCCATGGACAGAGGAGCCTAGTGGGCTACAGTCTATGGGGTCACAAAGAATCAGACACGGCTGAGCAACTTTTTCTTTCTTGAGAGTGGTTTTGATCACTGCCTCCTATACAATGTTTTGAACCTCCGTCCATAGATCTTCAGGCACTGTCTATCAGATCTAATCCCTTGAATCTATTTGTCACTTCCACTGTTAATCATAAGGGATTTGATTTAGGTCATACCTGAATGGCCTAGTGGGTTTCCCTACTTCTTAAATTTAAGTCTGAATTTTGCAATAAGGAGTTCACGATCTGAGCCACAGTCAACTCCTGATCTTGTTTTCCTGAGTATATGGAGCTTCTCCATTTCTGGCTGCAAAGAATATAATCAATCTGATTTCAGTATTTACCATCTGGTGTTGTCCCTCTGTAGAGTAGTCTCTTGTGTTGTTTGAAGAAGGTGTTTGCTATGACCAGTGTGCTCTCTTGGAAAAACTCTGTTAGCCTTTGCCCTGCTTCATTTTGTACTCAGAGACCATACTTGTCTGTTTCTCCAGGTATCTCTTGACTTCCTACTTTGCATGCCAGTTCCCTATGATGAAAAGGACATTTTTTTTTTTTTTTGCTGTTAATTCTAGAAGGTCTTATAGGTCCTCATAGAACCATTCAACTTCATCGTCTTCAGCATTAGTGGTTGGGGCGTAGACTTGGATTACTGTAATATTGAATGGTTTACCTTGGACGTGAACAGAGATCATTCTGTCATTTTTGAGACTTTACCCAAGTACTGCATTTCAGACTCTCTTGTTGACTATGAAGGCTACTCCATTTCTTCTAAGGTATTCTTGCCCACACTAACAAATATAATGGTCATCAGAATTAAATTTACACATTCTGGTCTATTTTAGCTCACTGATTCTTAAAATTTCAATGTTCACTCTTGCCATCTCCTGTTTGACCACTTCCAATTTACCTTGACTCATAGACCTAACATCCCAGGTTCCTATGCAGTGTTGTTCTTTACAGCTTCAGACTTTACTTTCACCACCTGACACGTCCACAATGGGGCGCTGTTTCCACTTGGCTCAGCCTCTTCATTCCTTCTGAAGCTATTTCTTCACTCTTCTCCAGTAGCGTATTGGGTACCTTCTGACCTGGTGAATTCATCTTTCAGTGTCATATCTTTTGTTTTTTCCTTTTCACACTGTTCATTCTCTAGGCAAGAATGCTGAAGTGGTTTGCCATTCCCTTCTCCAGTGGACCACATTTTGTTAAAACTCTCCACCATGACCTGTCCATCTTGTGTGGCCTTATATGGCATAGCTCATAGTTTCACTGAATTAGACCAGGCTATGATCCATGTGATCAGTTTGGTTACTTTTCTGTGCTTGTGATTTTCATTCTGAAGGATAAGAGGCTTGTGGAAGCTTCCTGATGGGAGGTACTGGCTGTGGGGCAAACTGGGTCTTGCTCTGATGGGCAGGGCCATGCTCAGTAAATCTTAAATCCAATTTTCTGCTGATGTGTGGGGCTGTGTTCCCTCCCTTAGTTTGGCCTGAGGCCAAACTATGGTAGGGGTAATGGAGGTAATGGGGACCTCCTTCAAAAGGACTTATGCCACCATGCTGTGAATCCCAGGACTGTTGTATTCAGTGCCCCTGACCCCACACGAGGCCACTGTCGACCCATGCCTCCACCGGAGACTTCTGGACACTCACAGACAAGTCTGGTTCAGCCTCTTGTGGGGCCACTGCTCCTTTCTCCTGGGTCATGGTACACACAAGCTTTGTCTGTGCCCTCCAAGAGTCTGTTTCCCCAGTCCTGTGGAAGTTCTGTAATCAAATCCCACTGGCCTTCAAATTCCATGGGGTTCTCAGTCCCTTTGCCGGATCCTTAGGTTGGGAAATCTGTTGTGGGCCCTAGAAGTGTGAGAACTTCTTTGGTATAATTATTTACCAGCTTGTGGGTCATCTGCTTGGTGACTCTATGGTAGGGCTAATGGCAACCTCCTCCAAGAGGATGTACGCCACATGCTGCACCTCCCAAGTCCACGGCAGCCAGAGCCCCAGTCCCTGTGGCAGATGGCTGCTACCTTTGCCTCTGCAGGGGACACTCAAACACTCAAACTTAGGTCTGGCTCAGCCTCCCTATACACCCAGCTTCTTTGAGATTTTTGTCTTTAGCTAAGACAGTATTTAAGGTTGTGGCTTGGGCCATTTCTGGGAGTTTCACTCAGTTTTTCTGAGTCTCTCCCAGTATACATGAGGTATATATGTTATTAAACTTTTGTTTGTTTTTCTTTGTTGCTGCTGCTACTGCTGCTAAGTCGCTTCAGTCGTGTCTGACTCTGTGCGACCCCATAGACGGCAGGCCACCAGGCTCCCCCATCCCTGGGATTCTCCAGGCAAGAACACTGGAGTGGGTTGCCATTTCCTTCTCCAATGCATGAAAGTGAAAAGTCAAAGTGAAGTCGCTCAGTCTTGTCTGACTCTTAGTGAGCCCATGGACTGCAGCCTACCAGGCTCCTCCATCCATGGAATTTTCCAGGCAAGAGTACTGGAGTGGGGTGCCATTATCTTTTATTATGGTGGGGAGCATCTTAGCCACAGAACCTAGAAAGGTAGAGGGAAAATTATTTTTCCCTCTCTACACATAGTTACAGATATATATAGTCACACATATTAATACATACAGATCTATGATATGGATATATGCATAGATTTGTGTGCTTATATATGTATGCTATATAAATATATATATATCAAAATATATCTAAAATACAGATATGTATGCTTACAAATATATGTTGTTCAGCCACTAAGTTATGTCCGACTCTTTGCGACCCCATGAACTGTAGCACGCCATATATATAAACATGTATGTGATATATACATATTACAAATATATATATGCAGACATTATGTTTTTATGGTTTTGTTACCAGCTGGCCATTCTTTTCTTTCCTTATAAGAATAGGCAAATTTTAGATGGACCTACGCTTCTGGGGATAAAGACTATAACTGTAAGGCTCCCAGTTAGGTGTGTTTGTGGGACTAGAAGAAAATAATGTGGGGATTTTGTTTTTATAGTTGCAAAATGCAGGAGCTTTTCTAATATGATACCAAATTGAAAATTCACAGAAGAAAATGTCACAATATAGGGAAAACTATGACAAAATAATAAATAACAATCTGAGAAAATTATTTATCAATCAAATGTGTGTTCAGTTGCTCAGTCATGTCCGACACTTTGTGGCTCCATGGACTGTAGCCCGCCAGGCTACTCTGTCCATGGAATTCTCCAGGCAAGAATATTGGTGTGGATTGCCATTTCCTCCTCCAGGGGAATCTTATAGACCCAGGGACTGAACCTATGTCTCTTGCGTTTCCTTCATTGGTAGGTGGATTCTTTACCAATAGTGGTGGGTGGATTCTTTACCACTAGCATCACCTGGGGGAGTCTCATTTATCAATCATAACAGAAACCAAAATAATTTTTTCTTAATATACTAACAACCTCAGCTTGTCAAGAATAAACTGACCAATAACAATATTTAAGTGGACAAACAGGAAGTTCACAGGAAAGGAAATGGCAATGATTCCAATTTATGAGAAAAAGCCTAATCCATTTCACTCATACTAGAAACACAAATTTCAAATATTGGCAAAGGTAAAACAACTTATTTTTTTATGCTTTGGCTAAGATATGGTACACTTTCCTCCCAAATATTGCTGGTGGAATATAAATAAGTAGAATTTCTATTGATGAAATTTCCAATGTCCACTAAGAATATTATCCAACAATTATACTTCTATACAATTGTACTGCTTTTATCCAACAATTATACTTCTAATTTTAAGGTAATAAAATAAGGAGACCATCAGAAGGGGCTCTAATGCTTTGGAAGTTTCTGTAAGCAAACCAAAATCTAGGTCTGTAAATGCCTTAAGGTACAAAATTGAAATCTAAGGACAGCCAATCACAAACAGCCGACTAGACTTTAAGCTATAGCCAATCAACAATTTTCTTGCTTTGCTTCAGCCTCTTATGTATAAAAGTCTCTTCCCAGGCTCTTGGTGGTGGAGTACTCCTTACCACTTCTGGTTTGGCACTACCCAATTTCAATCAATTTTTGCTCAAATAAACTCAATATTTTTCATATGCTTCAGTTTATCTTTTAATGATACAATTACAATTTTACTGTTGTAAAAACTGTGCACACAAGGAAATATATTCCAGAATTTTTTTGTAATAGAAAAAGTTTTAAAATGTCCCAAAGGCCAGTTATTAAGAGAATGACTAATACAATTGTAATACATTCATATTATGTAGTTGCTGAAAAATGAGGTAGTTTTCATGAGAAATAATGGAAATATTTTCCAAATATATTATTAAGTAAAGAAATTCAAGTTAAAGAATCTACACATACTGTGCTAAGAACTGATAAAATATAAAATTAATAAATAAGAAATAATATTTACAAATATTGTATGATCTCACATATGTGGAACCTAAAACTAACAAACACAGAAGGAAAAATATGCCACTGCCAAATTCATAGCAAAAGAGATCAGATTTGTGGCTACCAGAGTCTGGAGTGGGAAGAGATATAATGGCTATAACTAACTCTGATGTATGATATATTGGAAAGTTGTTAAGAGAGTAAATTCTAAGAGTTCTCATCACAAAGAGAAATTTTTTTCTTTTATTTTTTCTTCTTTCTATTCTTTTTATTATGTCTATTTGAGAAGATGGATGTTATTGAACCAATTCCGGTAATCATTTCACAACATAAGTAAATAAACCCTTATACTGTATGCCTTAAACTTACACAGTGATGTATGTCTATTTCTCAATAAAATTGTGAAAAACATTTAAAAAATAAATCAGTTTTAGTGTGACTAAAGCACAGTGGTAAGTGGAAAAATTACATTTAGCTGTTCTTTTGTTCCATTAAAAATTTGTCATAAATATATATTGTTCACAAAAATTTTAATTAAGAATTTTTCTTCCTAATTACTGCTACTCTGGATATTCCCTCCATGCCTCTGTCATTTTAATGTTCATTTGTATTACTAAGGCAACAGAAAAAAGTGAACTATTTATTAAGCATAGCATCTTTTATTAATCAAATGCTTTTCAAAATATGCTTTTCACATTTAGTCTTCATAAGAGAAAAGAAAAAAGTTGAGGAGAGGTGGTGGGGACTGCATAGGCACTGTTATTTCTTGAATGTTCTAGACAGTTTGCATATGTTCATTACTTAGTTATCACAAGAGTCCTGCAAAATAGGTCTTATTATCCATACTTTATAAATGATAAGAATAAAGTACAAGATTATTAAAAATCTTGCCCAGTTATCCAAGTATAAAAATATATCAGAATTGTTAAACTCTGGTTTATTTAGAAATCCACAATAAAACTTCAAAAACAATAAAACAATGGAAACAAAACAACATTTAGTCTTGAGATAGGTTATTATGATTCAGTTTCTACAAGTGATAGATATCATGACTTCCCTCAAGGGATGTGAAGATACTGAGAGAGTCAATTCCTAGGCAGGTTGATAAGAAGTCTGGGATCCCTAAGGAGGAGAGAGGGGTCTGGGGTTCTTGAAGAGGAGATAGGGGTCTGGAATTCTCAAGGCAGGTCACCTGCCTCCTGAGAAATCTGTATGCAGGTCAAGAAGCAACAGTTAGAACTGGACATGGAACAACAGACTGGTTCCATATCAGTAAAGAAGTATGTCAAGGCTGTATATTGTCACCCTGCTTATTTAACTTATATGCAGATTACATCATGTAAAAGCCTGGACTGGATGAAGCACAAGCTGGAATCAAGACTGCCAGGAGAAACATCAATAACCTCAGATACGCAGATAACACCACATTTATGGCATGAAGCGAAGAAGAACTAAAGAGCTTCTTGATGAAAGTGGAAGAGGAGAGTGAAAAAATTGACTTAAAACTTAACATTCATAAACCTAAGATCATGGCATCTGGTCCATTACTTCATGGCAAATAGATGGGGAAACAATGGCAACAGTGAGAGACTTTATTTATTTGGGCTTCGAAATCACTGCAGATGGTGACTGCAGCCATGAAATTAAAAGAAATTTGCTCCTTGGAATAAAAGCTATGACCAACCTAGACAGCATATTAAAAACAGAGACATTACTTTACCAACAAAGGTCCATCTAGTGAAAGCCATGGATTTTCCAGGAGTCATGTAAGGATGAGAGAGTTGGACTATAAAGAAATCTGAGTGCTGAAGAACTGCTACTTTTAAACTGTGGTGTTGGAGAAGATTCTTGAGAGTCCCTTGGACTGCAAGGAAATCAAACTAGTCAATCCTAAAGGAAATCAGTCCTGAATATTCATTGGAAAGCCTGATGCTGAAGTTGAAACTCCAATACTTTGGCCACATGATGAGAAGAACTGACTCATTGAAAAAGACCCTCATGCTGGGAAAGTTGAAGGCAGGAGAAGGGGATGACAGAGGATGATATGGTTGGATGGCATCACTGACATGATGGATATGAGTATGAATAGGCTCCAGGAGTTGGTGATGGACAGGGAGGCCTGGCGTGCTGCAGTCCATGGGGTCGCAGAGTTGGACAGGACTGAGTGACTGAACTGAACTGAACTGAATTCTCAAGGAGGAGGAAAGGACAAACTTTTTTTTCTCTACATTCCTTAGTCTTATTCACATTGAACCTTTTTTTTTTCCCCTTTAAGCTCAGAACCATTGATTACACAACAAAGAACAGTTTCTCCTTCTTGAAAACCTTTGACTAATCCTGTTACCTTAAAATGTAATTGTGGGACTGGGTCTGGTAAAATTTTTACAACTTTGAGACATTCTTTTGATTTATTGTAATAACTAATTTAAACAGTATATAATTCCTTTGCTAAGACTGGCAAGGGAGGCACTCTCCATCCCCCTTCTGATGTCTATGTCAGACACTTTCTCTGTCCCTTTTTCAATTTAATAAAACTCAGCTACACAAAAGCTCCTGAGAGACCAAGACCTGTCCCTGGTCCTGAAGCTAAATCTTTTTCAGAGATCACAAATCCAACATTGTTCATCGTAAGCTATCAATATCTTCATTATTCTTGGTCTTAATTTTCCCCCAAGCTTTATTATTGGCTTTAGCTTTCCCCCAGAATTCAGTAATGTTTAATTAGTTTTTCTAGGCTTTCAAAATAAGCAGTAATTGAGGCAGGTTGGTTGCCATGCTCCATATGCTACTTAAGTTTACCATGTATTTAGAATCATGCATATAACATGTGCTTCCAGGTGGCTCAGTGGTGAAGAATCTGCCTGCCAAGAAGGAGAGACTTGGGTTTGAGCCCTGGGTCAGGAAGACCCCCTGGAAAAGGAAGTGGCAATCCACTCCAGTATTCTTGCCTGGGAAATCCCATGGGGAGAGGAGCCTGGCGGGCTACATTCCATGGAGTTGCAAAAGAGTTAAGACGTGATTTAGCAACTTGTGGCTCAGCTGGTAAAGAATCTGCCTGCAAAAAAAAAAAAAAAAAGAATCTGCCTGCAATGCAGGAGACCTGGGTTTGATCCCTGGGTTGGGAAAATCCCCTGGAGAAGGGAAAGGATATCCACTCCAGTATTCTGGCCTGGAGAATTCCATGGACTGTATAGTCCATTGGGTTGCAAAGAGTAGGAAACGACTGAGTGACTTTCACTTAGCACCTAAACAACAAAACAGAGCATGCCTTGCCTGTAAGAACTTAAAACCCAATTATCTCTTGTCAAGAACACAATTTAGGAAGGAAAGTTTTCAAGCACAAAAATGCATGCTCAATTTTCCTCTTATTTTTCTCATTTCTTCCTGAAGGACTTTGTCCAAAATATAATACTCAGCAAGAGAGGTATCTGGCTGGCTTGAGGATGGGTGAGATGGAATAGTCCAGATTAAGAAAAAATCACAGCAGTTAATTTGAAGAGGATGTCTGTGTGGGTTAGTGGGAATTGGGCATATAGTATGGGGCACTGAGTACAGTGAGGAGAATGTTTCAAGAGGAGTAGCCTAGTGTGGGGGAGATTGGAACCTAGATGTGGTAAAGTAGGTGTCTGCATAAGAAAGCAGCCCATGGTGGGCTGATCAGGTAAGGAAAATATTTATAAAAGTGGACTTCCCAGCAGGGAGTGTCAAAGACAAAGTGAGGTGAAAAGAGTCTGTACATAGGAGGCAACCCAGAATGGAATGTTGAAGCTCAACAAGGGTTAAAAGAAAGACTGTGTTGAGGTAGGATGGGTGTGGGTGAGTGGCCTGGCATGAATTGTCAGGTACCAAGGTGGGTAAGAAGGACACCCCTTCATTAGAGTGTCCAAAGTTTACCATGTATTTAGAATCATACAGATAACATGCGCTTCCAGGGGGCTTGGTGGAGAAGAATCTGCTTGCCAAGAAAAAGACTTGGGTTTGATTCCTGGGTGGGGAAAAGCTTTCAGATCACACACAACCTGAAATGAGCATCCCTATGAGGTGATCTCGCACAGCAGGGGTAAAGAGGGCCATTTAATAATAACAGTGACAATTTGTGAAACAGACATAACAATCATAAATGTTTATGTTCCTAATGCTTTGAAATATGCAAAGTTTTGAAATACACAAAGCAAAAATTGATAAAAGAGATGAACAATTATCATCAGCAATTTCAACACTAATCTCTCAATAAATGATATAAGTGCTCAGAAAATTATACAGGATATAGACAATTTGAATACCATTAACCAGATTTTCCTAATTGACATCTATAGAACAACCCACCTTGATATCATGAGAATGCACACCTTTTCAAATGTATACAGACTATTTGCCAAGATGGAACATATCTTGACTATAAGAAAAATCTCAACAAATTTAAAATTATTTGAGTCATGGAAAGTAGGTTATTTGATTACAATGTAATTAAATTAGAAATCAATTGAAAAAAGGATCTCTGAAAAATCTCCTAGTATTTGGAAACAAAATAGCACACATCCAAATAATTAATGGGTCAAAGAAGAAACCAAGAGAAAAATAAAAAAATTGAACTGAGAAACAAAGCAAAAACAGAATACATGTTAAAAACTATGGTATACCACTAAACCAGTCCTTGGAGTTGGTGGTGAAATTTATAAAACAGCACTAAGTGTCTGTATTAGAAAATTTTAAAAAGGTCTCAAATCAATGACTTGAGATTATACCTTGCTGCTACTAAGTCACTTCAGTCGTGTCCAACTCTGTGCGACCCCATAGACGGCAGCCCACCAGGCTCCCCTGTCCCTGGGATTCTCCAGGCAAGAATACTGGAGTGGGTTGCCATTTCCTTCTCCAGATTATACCTTAAGAAACTAAATATATATATATATATATATATATATAATATGAAATAAGTAGATGAAAGGAATAGCAATGGTCAGGTAGGAAATAAAACAGAAACCATTAAAATCTTTAAGGAAAAATCAATGCAATGATTTTTGAGAGTATCAAAGATTGATAAAGTTCTAGCCAGAATGATCAGAAAGAAAAAAGAAACAAATTGCCAGAATTAGGAATCAGAACTGTAACATCACTATAGACTAATAGAGATTAATAGAATAATAATGAAATGCAATAATAATGAAATTTCTAAACAAATTTATGACAAGAAATTTAACATCTTAGATGGAATAAAAATCTTGAAATATGAAAACTTATAAATTTCACTCAAGAAGCAATAGTTAAAATAAACAGCTATATATATAGTAAACAATCTAATCTGATAGGTAAAAACTTTCCCAGAATGAAAACTATAGGTCCAGGTAGATTCATTGGTTAGTTTTACCAATCATGTTAAAAAAAAAAAAAAAAAAAAAGCAATTCTACACAAACTCTTTTGGAAAATTAGAGAGGAATGAAATTTCTGAAAGCATTCTAGGAGGCCAGTCTCATGTTAATATTCAAATTAAACATAAACGTTCTAAGACAAAAGCTGTAAAACAATCTCTCATGAAAACATAAATAGAAATAACATTTCTAACTAAAGTTTTAGAAAATTAGATTCAACAATATATACAAAAATAAAAATAACACAACAAAGGTTTATTCCAGGAATGCAAAGTTAATACTTTAACATTATTCATTGTAATTTGCCATATTAGCAAATTAAAAAAGAAAACCCATATATTATTTCAAAATACATGGGGAAAAAACCATCTAATGGAATTTAACAATCATTCCTCATAAAACTCTCAGCAGATTAGCAATAGAAGGGAACATGCTCAATCTGAAAAAGGGCACCTACAAAAAGCCCACAGTTAACACCATAATTAATGGTAAAAATGGATGCTTTTTCCCTAAGAATGAGAACGAATCAAGGTTATTTATTTTCAAAAATTCAATTCAGCATTACTGTACTGAAGGATCTAGCGGGAGCAGTAAATCTAGAATTAACAGGAAGCCATACTGCTCTGGTAAAGAACCTGCCTGCCGATTTGGGAGACTCAAGAGACACTGCTTGAGAAACCCCTGGAGAAGGAAATGGCAACACGCTCCAGTATTCTTGCCTGGAGAACCCTATGGACAGAGGAGCTTGGCGGACTGCAACCCATGGGGTTGCAAAGAGTCAGACACGACTGAACACGAAGAATACACGCACACAAAACTGCAAAAATAGCAAAGCTGAATCTATCTTTGTTCACAGATGACATAATTATCTGTGTATAAAATCTTATTAAGAAATTAAAAAGCTGAATTAAGAAATTAACAATGATCTTCAACAAGATCAATGTAAAAAGTCAATTGCATTCCTATATACTACAACAGATAATACAAGTTGAAATAAAAATTCAACTCACTATGCCATCAAATAATATAAAATACTTAGAAATAAATCTGACAAATATGTAAAACTATGAAGTACTGTGGAGAGAAATTTTAAAAGCCTAAAAATGAGAGTGATACAGTGGTTATAAGTTAAAAGAACCAACATTAAGATGTCAGTTCTCCCCCAAATGATCAGTAGATTCAACACAATTTCAATTGTACTTTTTTCTTAGAAATTAAAAAAATAAAAAAGTAGTTTTCAAAATTCATAAGCCAAAAGACCTTGAATAGCCAATAAAATTTTAAGGAAGGACAGAGTTAGAGAATTAATATTTCCTGATTTCATGACGATTGTAAAGCTCCAGTGTGGTATCAGTGTTGAGATACAAATAGTAGATGAAGGAACTTAACAGCTCAGAAATAGTGTGGACAATTGATTTACAAAATGAGAAAGGTACTTCAGTAGAAAAGGGATAATCTTTACAACAAACATGACTTAAAATTGGATATATTCATATCTTAAAAATCTTTATTGAATTCTATCTCACACTGAATGCAAACATTAGCTCAAAATATAGATCTAAATTTAAAACATAAAACTATGAATATTCTAGAATTAAACATGGAAACATGGGAGATAAAATTGAGGTTTTGAATTAGGTAAAGCTTTCTTATATAAATTACCAAAAGCATGATTCATAAAAGAAAAAATAGCTAAATTGGTATCCATAAAAATTAAAAGCTTATGCTCTTCAAAATTGTTGAGAGAATAAAATGAAGATACACACTGGAAGAAAATATTTACAAACCATATGTCTGATAAAAGACTTAGATTCAGAATATATAAAGAACTCTCAAGCCTCAATAATAGGAACATAAACAACCCAATTAAAAATGAACAAATGATTTGAACACAAGCTTCACTAAAGAAGACAAACAGTGCCTTACAAGCACAATAAATGTATTCAATATCATTAGCGCCTTGAGAAACAGCAAATTAAACCACAATGAGACACAACTACATATCTTTCCCAGTGGATAGAACTGAAAAGACTCATCATAGCAAGTGTCAGGATTTGGAGGAAATGACTGCTAGTGGAACTATAAAATAGTACAACCATTTTGAAAACAGACATATAAAAATTTTTCTTTAATGCATCTATCTTCTAATTCAGTCATTTCACTCTTAGAGAAACAAAAGCATATGTCCATTAAGATATTCATATGTCTGTTCATAACAGCTTAATTTGTAATAGCCAAAAGCTGGAAATGAATGAAATATTCATCAACAAGCAAATGCATAAAGAAATTGAATATCATATTCTACATTTAAAATTAAAGAATTATTAATACATTCTATAATATGGATGTAACTCAAATTAATTTTCCTAAGTGAAAGAAGACAAAAAATAATAAATGTATAATTCTTTATACATATAAAATTCTGGAAATTTCAAGTTAATTCTAAAGTGCATCAGTATTTGCCTAGGAATGGTTTAGGTCACAAAGGGGAGAGGTGAAAGGAAGTTAGATAAAAAGGAGCATGAGGAAGCTTTGGAGGGGGGTGATATAAATGTTTATTATTTTGACTGTGATTGTTTTACTACTATGTATATATGTTAAAACACTATACACTTCATGTACAGTTTACTGCATGTAAATTGGAGCTAAATCTGTTAAGAATCATTTTTAGGGAAATTAGAGAAACTAAATGAGTGTCTGGTTATCAGACAATAGCAGTGCATCAATATTAACTTCCTTTTTATTGATGTTTGTTTGGAAATCTTTAGCCACCAATGTGAAGAGCTAACTCACTGAAAAAGACCCTGATGCTGGGAAAGACTGAGGACAGGAAGAGAAGGGGGCGACAAAGGATGAGATGGTTGAATGGCATCACCGACTCAATGGGCATGAGTTTGAGCATACTCTGGGAGAGAGTGAAGGACAGGGAAGCCTGGTGCGGTGCAGTCCATAGGGTTGCCAACAGTTAGACACAGTGAGTGACTGAGCATGCACACACACACAGACACACACAGAACAAGTATATCCAGAGGGCCTATTATTCTAGGCTTGGATTTTTTAAACTAATTTCCACAGAAAGGAGTTTTCTTCTCTTTCCAACTTCTTCAGTTTACTTGCAGCAGCAAGAAAGGTCAGATGACAGCTTGAGGGCAAGTTGTGTACAAAACCAAGAGTAAAGAGAAAAGCAGACTGTGGTCAAGAGTCATTTAGCAAAAGGATAAACAGAACTCATGCTTCCTTAAGCTGTAGTTTTGTTTTTTTTTTTTTTTTAATAATAATCACACTGGGTCATCCTGAAAATGTTAACTTATGTTCCACAAAGAGAATATTTTCCCTGTAGCTCCCCCTTAGTATCAGGCATGGTGGGATATATCTATAGATATAGACATAGCTACATAAATGAATATAGATACAGATATATATCCATTGAAAGTTCATGACAAACTAAAAAAGTAGCTATTTTTACACTTAATTTGTGGAAGAGGAATATAAGCTTGAGGGAGGTAAATACTTTCTCCAAGGTTATAGAGTTATTAATAAATAGAAAAGTCAAGGATATTTCCCAGAATCTGTGAAATTTTTAATGCACTAAGTTATTGCTTTAGAAATCAGAGCGAAATGTGATATATTTTGAAAAGAATGAAGACTTTAATGCCTTTTGATTTCCAAATAGTTAAGGTTTTACTATTTTACATCTAGAGCACTTCCATATTCTTAATTCAGATGTTATGCATTTCCATCTTCACCTTTTTTTCCCCCATTTTATTTATTTTTTTTACTTTACAATATTGTATTGATTTTGCCATACATTGACATGAATCTGCCATGGGTGTACGTGTGTTCCCCATCCTGAGACCCCTCCCACCTCGCTACCCATCCTATCCCTCAGGGTCATCCCAGTGCACCAGCCCCGAGCACCCTGTATCATGCATTGAACCTGGACTGGTGATTCGTTTCACATATGATAATTTACATGATTCAATGCCATTCTCCCATACCACCCCCCCTCCCTTCGCCCTCTCCCACAGAGTCCAAAAGACTGTTTTATACATCTGTGTCTCTTTTGCTGTCTCGCATATAGGGTTAGTGTTAGCATCTTTCTAAATTCCATATATATGCGTTAGTATACTGTATTGGTGTTTTTCTTTCTGGCTTACTTCACTCTGTATAATAGGCTCCAGTTTCATCCACTTCATTAGAACTGATTCAAATGTATTCTTTTTAAGGCTGACTAATATTCCATTGTGTATATACTCTCACTGTTTGCAGATGACATGATCCTCTACATAGAAAACCTTAAAGACTCCACCAAAAAATTAATAGAGCTAATCAATGAATATAGTAAAGTTGTAGGATATAAAATCAACACACAGAAATCCCTTGCATTCCTATACACTGAGAAAACAGAAAGAGAAATTAAGGAAACAATTCCTTTCACCATTGCAATGAAAAGAATAAAATACTTAGGAATAAATCTACCTAAAGAAATAAAAGACCTATATATAGAAAACTATAAAACACTGGTGAAAGAAATCAAAGAGGACACAAATAGATGGAGAAATATACCGTGTTCATGGATTGGAAGAACCAATATAGTGAAAATGAGTATACTACTCAAAGCAATCTATGGATTCAATGCAATCCCTATCAAGCTACCAATGGTATTTTTCACAGAGCTAGAACAAATAATTTCACAATTTGTATGGAAATACAAAAAACCTTGAATAGCCAAAGCAATCTCGAGAAAGAAGAATGGAACTAGTGGAATCAACCTGCCTGACTTCAGGCTCTACTACAAAGCCACAGTCATCAAGACAGTATGGTACTGGCACAAAGATAGAAATATAGATCAATGGAACAAAATAGAAAGCCCAGAGATAATCCACACACCTATGGACACCTTATCTTCACCAAAGGAGGCAAGAATATACAATGGAGAAAAGACAATCTCTTTAACAAGTGGTGCTGGGAAAAATGGTGATTCACTTGTAAAAGAATGAAACTAGAACACTTTCTAACACCATTCACAAAAATAAACTCAAAATGGATTAAAGATCTAAATGTAAGACCAGAAACTATAAAACTCCTAGAGGAAAACAAAGGCAAAACACTCTCTGACATAAACCACAGCAGGATCCTCTATGACCCACCTCCCAGAATATTGGAAATAAAAGCAAAAATAAACAAATGGGACCTAATTAAAGTTAAAAGCTTCTGCACAACAAAGGAAACTATAAGCAAGGTGAAAAGACAGCCACCTTCACCTTTTAAGTTCACCTCCTAGTTTTATGTTTTGTTTTTTCTTAAGGGAACTAAGAATATTTTATGATTATTCTTGTGTCAGTTCCACTCTTCATCTATGACCCTGATACCATTTCACTCTCAGTTGGTAGCCCTCTGGGGTTCCTGAATCACTGTCTGCCCCCTACTCTGCTGACCCTTCTGCACAGATGTCTAGAGAAAGATGAGTTTGGCGCAATCCACACTGGGCTTTATATCCTATTCCTCTGTTCTCTGCTGTATCACTGTTGAGCCTTTACTTATTTTCACTGCCTAAAACAGTGATAAGAAAAATCATTACTGATAAGGCTTTGTATTAATTAAACAATAATTTAAAGTGCCTAGTACAGTACCTGATTAATAGTATATGTTCAGTAAAAGTTCTTATTAGTATTAGCATATGACCCTTTGCTTAAATTTGCGGGAAATGAAAGGTGGCTACATTGTGTATATAAAGTGTGTAGTTGCTCAGTCGTGTCCGATTCTTTGCAAGCACACAGACTGTAGCCTACCAGGCTTCTCTGTCCTTAGGATTTTTCAGGCAATAGTACTGGAGTGGATTACCATTTCCTTCTCCAGGGGATCTTCCCAACTCAGGGCTCGAACCTGGGTCTCCCGCATTGTAGACAGATGCTTTACCATCTGAGCCACCAGGAAATGAAAGGTGTCTACATTATGAATATACAAATAATTTATTTAAAGACTAAATTTGTAATATTGAATTACTTTGACTATACAGTCCCTGAAATGGTTTCTTTGGCTAAATTTTGTTGAGGATTTTTCATAGTTTCAAAGTCTACACTATATTGCTAGGTTCTTACCTCCTACCAATTATGTTCAGTCTTTTCTATTCTTTATCTCCAAATTTTTAAAAAATTTTACCTAAAGAACACTTTATCTCTTTTGTTTCTTGTCTCTGAATATTCTCTCTCTCAGAGCTAAATGTTCTAGTCACAAATAGATTATTAGGTCTTTCTCGAAGCAAAGAGTCATCCTTAAAGGAAACTCAGTACCAGCTATTAAAATATGTGTGTACATATTTAAAACATGACAATGTGTACACACATTTTTACTCACCTCCTCTTCCTTTCTTTATACAATAATTGCTTATAAAATTATAACTATTTTGTAAGATTTCTAGCCAAGAGACAAACACATAACCATTGTTATTTTATCCTTCAAATAACCACGAAAATTTCTCCTTAATTATTTTTATTTATATAAACATGTTTTTCTTGGGGGACTGAAGGTGCTGAATAACTCCTATTCTAGAGCAAAGTGCCATGTGTCAAGCTGTAGATCAAGGCCACCTAACATTTGTTCTTAGTAGAAATATGAACTTAAATACCAAGGGAGAAGCAGTGGAAGGCTAACCTCATGGCTTACATGTTTTTAAAGCACAAAAAGCTAAGAATAAAACATAAAAATATTGCCTCTTAATGGAAAAGCATGTAGTTATTGGTCAGATAAAATTCTATATGCAAAAGGTATTTTACAGTGAATTTAGTTACTCCAAAACTCATCCAAAATGAGAATTATTTGTATGCGTTTAAAATTTTTTTTTCAAAATGAAAATTTCTAGTATTGTACTAAACTCTGACATGAGAAAACCAGAGACCTCATGAAAGAAAATCAATTAGACACAAAAAGTCTAGGTTAATTTTCTCCTCTGCTCCTTTTGATACTTTACGAAAGCAATGGAAAATGAGACTCTAAGCTGTGCTATGTGTTTTTCCTTTGCAGTGTGCAGAGCAGATAATGACCTGGAAACACAACTAAGCCTGGAAACATAGCCTGCTTGTGAAAGGCCCGCTGACTTCTTCTGATTGTATGAATCCATGTGAACCTAGTGATGAGTCTCTGAAGAATTCTATATATTCACATTTTCATTATTTTTCCAATCATTAAAACATATTTTAGGAGAAAATATATTACAGTGAAGTGTAAAATACACTTTTTTCTTTTATTTTTCATAATCTTGTTTTTAGTATAATTTTAACAAGGAAGCCAGACTTCCTCCTGTGTCTGTTTAGTAATCCAAAAAGCTCTGAGAGCTGAAAACTTTCTTTAAACCATAAAGAGTTTAAGTTGTTTTAATTCATATTCTAATTTCTAAAATGTAAACATTATCTTTAGAAATAACTGGTGTATTTTTTATGCTAATCTGGCAATGAATCTGCAAGTCCAATTGAATGAAAATACTGATAGTCCAAGTATTTTGCTTTTAATGAATTTTACAATTTTTACTTCTCTTTGCAATGGTGTCTCATGTTAAGTATGATGGTCTAGTTGCCATCATCTACTATTGCTCTCTAGATCATGCTTTGAATTCAAACCAGAGCTACTGGAGTGAGTGAATGTGTCTAGCATCCTTATGTCCATTCCAGTAGAGACAAAATGTACACTAGGCAGAAGAGGAGTTATCTACTATGAGATTTTCTACCAAATCCTAGGAAAAAGAAGTTCTGTTTGAGTGTTTTTATTAAAAACTTTAAAAATATTTAGACCACAAGTGTTATCAGGGAAGACAATATTTTGCCTGCCAGGGTCCAGCCCCGGCTGATTCAGGGTATTCAAAGCAGGGACGGCGTCGGCGACCTGTTTATTCAAATATTTTATCAAAGATATAAAGAGTAATAGGATGACGATAGCTCAGTAGGAAAATTCAGTGGAGAAAAGAGGCTGAGTAGCTTGGTTTACGCGGGAGACCAATAAAACTTCAAGACAAGAAGCTTGCACCACTTACGTAGGCCGCAGGCGTCCTTCCGTTCTCCCGAAGGAGAGGAGACACTGAGGCCTCCCCGGTCGGATCTTAGAAGCCCAGGCATAATTAGTAAGCATGGTGGGTTCCGCGCTCCAGATGGAGACTCAGCCAGAGTGGGAGAGAGAGCGACATGGGGAGACCAGTATTTCGAGAAACTGATCCCAATTCTTTATTTTCCACGGTCTACTTTTATACACCGAGATGTTATGCAAAAGTCACGCAGGGTCAGCAATCCTGACTTTTATCAAAGTCAGGTGCTTCATACAAATGTATACAGAGGTCTTAGGGGTGTTACATCATCTTCTGGCCAGGGGGGCCTGCTGACAATTTATGACCCTCTCCTTGTGACAGCGGTCAGTCAACCAGGACACTTATTTCTCCAGGGGTGATTATTCTTAAAACAGATGCCACCCAAATAAAGTTACATTCCTATAGGGTGAGGGTGTAGTGGGTTTTAGTTAAGGAAAGAATTTACTTAGCCTAAGGTCTAACGTGATTAATATCAAAGGTTAATACTAATTTCTTCTATATACTCATTAATGTGTGTAAGGGCAGGGGATGTGGAGACTTAGCAACAAACATTGGCTCAACAAATGAAAAACCCTTCACCAACACAATTTCTAATCAGCCCACTATACTTATACTAATAGTTTTTTAACTTTTCTAAGGAACCTGTTTTTAGAAGGTTTAAAGCATCTCGTGCCTCTCACGGTTGGGAGGCCGTGAGCAATCACATGTGGCCGGACAAGCCTGTCAGGCAGACCAGAGAACCTTCAGAGGAGTTTGTAGGTTAAAACACTCTTGTCACGCCCAGGAGTTTTGATTAACTGGAGCTCTAGGTTAACTCCTTCTCCGAAAGAGGTGATGGGGGACAGCCCCCCGTAAAGTCAGAGGTGTAGGTGAGAGCACAAAGTAGTAAAGTAGGCAGGCTCTGGTTATGGGGGTAGATGCTCGAGGATTTCCAGGGGGACTCCTGAGGCTCGATCCCGCCTTTGCGTATGTCGAGCCTCCTTCCTCATGACCTTTGCCATGGCGGAGTACCTCACTCTGGCCCCCAACATTTGCCTATATATAATATTTTGCCTATATATTAGATACAATACTTTATATAAATTAGAATAACTTAATCAGGATTCATGCCATGGAACATTTAAATATTCAGTATTTAATCATCACAATAACTATTCATTGGCAGATAAATTCCTAGGGGTCATCATTCTATTAAACTTCAGTTTAGAGTTTCTTCCCCAAGTGCAATTGGAACCCAGAAAATAGAGGTGCCAGAAATATTTATATTTTGTTATTATTATATATAAAAGTGGAACAACTCATTATGACAATGCCACTTTAAAACTTCAAACAGGACATCACTCTTTTTGAAAACTACCACACAAAAGATACTTATAGATTAAAATCAGAATTTCTAAGGGAAGAACATTACTATTACATTTCTATTGATACTGCTATTTAATGCTTATTACTCAGGTATAATCACATGGTATTATATTATCATACATAATTAATTTCAGACTGAATAAATTACTTATTGGGTTTTCATATTATCTAAACAATTGTAGGGCAAGATTAAATCAGTTCATGTTATTTTTTAAAAAAGTTTTATTTCACAATGCATCTCTGATCTTCATGTTTTCATATGTTTTAAAAGAAGACAATTTTTTTTCTCAATGGGTTATGTGTGGATCAGTGGATAGAGAATTCTGGTTTTGGTTAAGCAGAGTTTTTTAACAGTTTCATTGTTGTTGTTGTTCAGTCGCCCAGTTGTGTCTGACTCTTTGCGACCCCACGGATTGCCACACGACAGGCTTCCCTGTCCCCCACCATCCCCCAGAGTTTGACAAGTTCATGTTCATTGCGTCAGTGATGCCGTCCAGCCATCTCATCCTCTGACACCCTCTTCTCCTTCTGCCCTCAATCTTTCCCAGCATCAGGGACTTTTCCAACATCATCTGTTCATATCAGATGACCAAAATACTGGTGCTTCAGCTTCAGCATCAGTCTCTTGATGAGGGTGAAGGAGGAGAGTGAAAGAGCTGGCTTAAAACTAAATATTAAAAAAAACTAAGATCATGGCAATTGGCCCCATTATCACATGACAAATAGAAAGGGAAAAGGTGGAAGTAGTGACAGATTTCCTCTTGGGCTCCAAAATCACTGCAGACTGTGACTGCAGCCATGAAATCAGAAGATGATTGCTTCTTGACAGGAAAGCGATGACAAACTTAGACAGTGTGTTGAAAAGCAAAGACATTGTTCTGCTGATAAAGGTCCATATCATCAAGTCTTCCCAGTGGTCACACATGGTTGTGAGAGCTGGACCATAAAGAAGGCAGAATGCCAAAGAATTGATGCCTTCAAACTGTGGTGCTGGAGAAGACTTCTGAAAGTCCCTTGAACAGCAAGGAGATTAAGCCAGTGAATCTTATGGGAGATCAACCCTGAATATTCACTTGAAGGACTGATTTGAAGCTGAAGCTCCAGTATTTTGGTCATCTGATGTGAACAGATGACTCTTTGGAAAAGTCCCTGATGCTGGGAAAGATTGAGGGCAGGTGAAGAGGGTGTTAGAGGATGAGATGGCTGGACAGCATCACTGATCCAATGAACATGAACTTGGGCAATCTCTGGGAGAAGGTGAGGGACAGGGAAACCTGGTGTGCTGCAGTCCAAGAGGTCACAAAGAGTAGGACATGACTGGCCGACTGAACAACAACAACATTATATGAAAGCAATATTATGTTTTCTAGAATTTTGATAAGAATTTAAGATAATATATGTAATATGTCTATCATTATTAGTTTTTGTTTTGTTCTATTTTAAACTATCAGTTTTCAAATTCAGTGATACTTTGGGAAAATCCATTTATCATTAACTGGCTATGGTTCCAGCAAGTTGCTTAGCCTTGCCAGGAAAAGCTCCTCAATCCGTAAAATAAAAATATAAAACCAGATTGCCTACACTTTATAGCTCAAAGGCTCTAAACAAAATTTCTGTAAATTAATTCATTTGTTCAAATGTCCAGCTTAGACTCCTACAGTGATTGGACTTAGCTAAGTTTTCTGAGGTACCTAGGAAATATTTAATGCTATATTCTTAGTAAAGATGTACAAGTAAGCCCACCACACACTGAAAGAGTGTGGCTTGAACCCTTAAAAAATTAAATCAGTCATTTTTTAACTCAGCTATCATCAGTAATAGTATTATACTGAGGAAAACATACCATTAAAATTAATTACACTAACTTTTTAAAAATTTTGAGCTTCTATTGTGTATTTATTTGCCTTTACTTTTAAAAAAATTAGTTTATTTATTTTAATTGGAGGCTAATTACTTTACAATATTGTGGTGGTTTTTGCCATACATTGACATGAATCAGCCATGGGTGTACATTTGTCCCTGATCCTGAACCCCCCTCCCCTCTTCTCCCCTTCTCATCCCTCAGGGCTGCACCAGTGCACTGGCTTTGAGTGCCATGTTTCATGCATCAAACTTGGACTGGTGATCTATTTCTCATATGGTAATATACATATTTCAATTCTATTCTCTCATATCATGCCACCCTCGCCTTCTCCCACAGAGTTCAAAAGTCTGTTCTTTATATCTGTGTCTCTTTTACTTTTTGATTTTATTTTTTTATTGAATTATAGTCAATGTACAATATTTCAGGTATACAGCAGAGCAACTCAGCCATATATATATATATACACACACACATGCATATATATATTCTTTATCAGATTATCCTCCATTATAGGCCACCACAAGATACTGAATTCAATTCCCTGTGCTATACAGTAGCTCCCTATCATTAATCAATTCTATATACTGCAATGAGTATCTGTCAGTCTCTAATTTTAAATTTTTTAAAAATTTTATTTTTAATTGGAGGATAATTACTTTACAATATTGTGATTGTTTCCGCCATACATCAACATGAATCAGCCACAAGCATACACATGTCCCCTCCCTCTTAAACCTCCCTCCCACCTCACTCCTCATCCCACTCCTCTAGGTTGCCACAGAGCACCAGCTTTGTGTTCCTTGCATCACACAGCAAATTCCCACTGGCTATCTACTTTACATATGGTAGTGTAGGTATGTCAGTACTACTCTCTCAAGTCATCCCACCCTCTCCCTCCCCACTGTGACCAAAAGTCTGTTGCCTATGTCTGCTTCTCCTTAGCTGCCCTACAAATAGGACCATCAGTACCATCTTTCTAGATTCCACACATATGCACTAATATACAGTATTTGTCTTTCCCGCTCTGACTTGCTTCACTCCATATAATAGGCTCTAGGTTCATCCACCTCATTAGAACTGATTCACATGTACTCCTATTTATAGCTGAGTAATATTCTGTCATGTATATGTACCACAACTTCTTTACGCATTCATCTGTCAATGGACATCTAGACTGCTTCCACGTCCTAGCGTTGTAAAGAGCTCTACAGTGAACATTGGGGTACATGTGCTTTTCCCAATTACAGTTGAGGGTATATGCCCAGTAGTGAGATTGCTGGGCCATATGGTAGTTTTACTCCTAGCTTTTTAAAGGAATTTTCATACTGTTCTCCATAGTGGCTGTATTAATTTGCATGCCCAGCAACAGTACAAAAGGATTCCCTTTTCTCCACACCCTCTCCAGCATTTATTGTTTGTAGACATTTTGATGATGGCCATTCTGACTGGTATGAGATGATATGTCATTGTAGTTTTGATTTGTACATTAAAATATTTTTACATGAAAAGTAAGATCTTTTTCATTCACCCCAACATTAGTATTACTGCTTGACAAAGTTCTGGGTCCTGGATTAATTTAGTGTATGGGAAATCCCATAACTATTCTAGTTCCCCAAGGTTCCATTTAATTCATAGTGGAAGTCTTAATATAAAGGAATTTTTAAGACCTTGTGGAACTATTTTCATTAGAAAATATAATTTTTTTAATTTCAACTTCTGGTGTGGTATCCAATCCAATTTAATTATTATAATTTGATGACATATTGTTAATGAGAGTCTCATAAAATGAAAGGGTTAACCTTTAAAGCAAGTGAGCTATGTTTTTTCCCTCTATATTTTAATTAGGTCATGGCATAAAATATTTGTTTCCTAATTAGTAAATTTAAAAAATTCTGCTAGTGACTTCCTTATTTGTTTTGTCTGTGGATATAAATAAAACAAAATGATAAAAATTGAGGCTGACACATCATGTTAAATATGGTCCAAAACTATAATTTTTTAATCTATTAAATGACTACCATACAAATTTAAACTTCTTTTGTTCTAGTTCAGTGAAAAAAGCCACTGGTAATTTGATAGGAATTGTACTGAATCTGTAGACTGCCTTGGGCAGTACAGACATTATAACAATATTGATTCTTCCAATCCAAGAACACAGTATATCTTTTCACCTGCTTGTGTCTTTAGTTTATTTCACCAATGTCTTATAGTTTTCAAAGCACAGGGCTTTTGCCTCCTTCAGCAAATTTATTCCTAGATATTTTGTTCTTTTTGATGTGATGGTTCCCTTAAACATGATTGTTCCCTTATTTCTAATTTTGATCTTTCATCACTTGTATACAGAAATACAACAGATTTCTGTGCATTAATTTTGCATCCTGCAACTTTATCAAATTCATTGATCAATTCTAGTGGACTTCAAGGAGCCAAAACAAACTTGAGAAGGAAAACAAAGCTGGAGAATCAGGCTTCCTGTCTTCAGACTATGCTACAAAACTATAGTAATCAAAACAGTATGATACTGGCACACAAACAGAAATATAGATCAATGGGACAGGATAGAAAGCCCAGAAATAAACCCATGCACTGACGGTCAGTTAATACATGACAAATGAGACAAAAATATACACTGGAGAAAAGACAGTCTTTTACATAAATAGTGCTAGAAAACTGGACAGCTGCATATAAAGAATGAAACCAGGACATTCTCTAGCACCATATACAAAAATAAACTTAAAATGGATTAAAGACCTAAATGTAAGACCAGATACTATAAAATTTCTAGAGGAAAACATAAGTAGAATACTCCTTAACATAAATCGTAGCAATGTCTTTTTGGATCAGTCTCCTGGAACAATGGAAATAAAAACAAAAATAAACAAATATGACCTAATTAAGCCTGAAAGATTTTGCAAAGAAAAGGAAGCCATAAACAAAATGAAAAGACAACCTTTAAAATGGGATAAAATTGATGCAAATAATGCAACAGACAAGGGATTAATTTCCAAAATATATAAACATCTCATATAGCTCAGTATATTAAAAAAAATAAATAAAAATGGGCAGAAGATCTAAACAGATATTTCTCCAAAGAAGACATACAGATGGCCAAGAGGCACATGAAAAACTGCTCAATATCACTAATTATTCGAGAAATGCAAATCATAACTGCAATGAGATATCACTTCACTCTGGTCAGAAAGATCATCAATAAAAAATCTACAAATAATAAATGATGCAGAGGGTATGGAGAAGAAGGAATCCTCCTATACTTTTGGTGGGAATGTAAATTGGTATGGATATGAGGGAGAACAAGATGGAGATTCCTTCAAAAACTGAAGTAGAGCTACCATATGAGCCAACAGTCCCACTGCTGTGCGCGCACACACTGTACACACACACACACACATATATATATGGAGAAAACTATAAAAAGAATCTATTTTGTCTTTGAAACAACATGTGTGTACCTGAAGAAGATTATGCTAAATGAAATCAATCAGAGACAAATACTATTATGATATCACTTATATGTGGAATCTAAAACATACAACAAACTAGTAACTGTATCAAAAAAGAAACAGATGCAGATAAAGAGAACACACTAGTGATTACTAGTGTGAAGAGCAAAGACGAGAAGGGCAATACACTGATAGAGGATTAAGAGACATAAAGAACTATGTATAAAATAAGATGCAAGAATATACTGTACAACAGAGGGAATACAGCCAATATTTATAATAACGATAAATGGAGAATAACCTTTAAAAATTGTGAATCATTGTGAATCACTGTATTATACACTTGTAAATATAATATAGTTGTACAACAACTATGCTTCAATAAAAAAGGCATTCTATTAAAAAATAAATGGATGGATTGATAAGTAAATGGATGGATGGATGGATGGATAAAGAAAAGATGGAAAGTGCATTTAGTGCAAAAGATGAAAAGTAAAGTCATGAATCAAATTTTCCTGACTTTGCCAATTGGAGTGGTGCCGGGGACCAGCCCCGGCTGAACCAGGGTATTCGAAGGAGAGACGGCGTAGGCGAAGATCAGGAAACAATTGCTTAATTAAACGTTAATTAAGGATATAAAGAGTAATAGAATGAGGATAGCTCAGTAGGAAAATTCAGTGGAGAAGAGAGGCTGAAATAAGGATAGCTCAGTGAGGAAATTCAGTGTAGAAAAGAGGCTGAATAATTCAGCCAGAAGGTAAGAGAAAGAACGACATGGTGAGACCAAGTTTCGGTGAACAAGGCCCGCACTTTATTTTTCAAAGTAGTTTTTATACCTTAAGTTATGCACAGAGGATAATGGGGGAAGGGGTAGAGTCTTGCAGCAAACCAGGCTTTCTTCCTGCAAACTTATCATATGCAAAAGCTTAGGTGATTTGCATCATCTTCTGGCCCAGAGGCCTGTTAACATTTTAAGACCTTTTCTTCAGAAAACTTATTTTTCTCTAAAGGTGATTGGTCAGGAGCCACCCTCCAGAAGCATTAGATAAAGTTGCATTCCTACAGAGCAAAGGTGTGGTGGGCTACAACAAGAAAAAGAATTAACTCAAGGGTCCCAGGTTACAAACATTAAAGCTACTACTTACACCAATTATATTAACCAATACACTGCCAGGGACACAGCAGGTAAGGGATATGGAAACTTAGCAGCAAACATTGGCCCAACAAGTGAAAATCCCTTCACCAATACAATTTCTAATCAATCTTTTAACTATTCAAAAGAATCTGTGTTTACACAGTTTAGAACATCTCCTGCCTCTCACAGTTGGGAAGCTCTGAACAATCACATGTGGCCGGAAAAACCTATTCAGGCAGGCTAGAGGATTTCCAAAGGAGTTTGTAGGTTAAACACTGTCACACCCAGGAATTATTAACTGGAGCTGTAAGCTAACTTTTTTCAGAGAGGTAGTGGGGGACAGCCCCCCGTAAAGTCAGAGGTGTAGGTGAAAGCACAAAGCAGAAAGTAGGCAGACTCTGGTTTTGGGGGTAGATTGCTCGAGAATTTCCAGGGAGACTCCTGAGGCTTGATCCCGCCTTTGCGTATGCCAAGCCTCCTTCCTCATGACCTTTGTCATGGGCGGAGTTCCTCACGCTGGCTACCGGCAGTGATAGAATTCCAGTTGAGCTATTCCAGATCCTGAAAAGTGCTGCACTCAATATGCAATATGCACTCAATATGCAATATGCCGGCTCCCGGCAGAGTGGTGCCTGACTTCCTTGGCTTCTAGTATCAAAGTGATGGTTGAGTCTCAGTTCCTCCATCCCTTCTCTTATCTTCCCTTCCTTTCCTTTCTTTATCCCTCAATCTTACCTTTTGTGATCTTTTTATTTTCTTTCCTAAAACTTCTTCATGAAACACAGTTTATGTGATAAGATCATATCCCACTAATCTAAATGGAGTCTTCTAACCCTGATTGAAGACTTTATGACTGAGACTTTATGACATGTTACTTAAATCAAACATGATTATGCTGTCATACTTGTATTTTCCCAACATTTTCTAAATCTTCTGCTTTTTCTTAAAAAAAAAGAAAACAAAACTGACCGGGTCAAGGTTTCCCAGTTTTTTAATACAGTATCCATTTGTTACAAAAGACTTCACTCTGTACTTTAATGTTTTTATTTCAAAATAAATAAATAGATTAAAATCACATCAATGGTTAAAATTGCATTTTAGATCTTTTTTACAGACAACTGATATATCTCCCATGCTTTCATCTTGAAGTTGAGTATTTCCTGTAAGGAGTACAAACTCCACATCAAAAGTCCCCAAGTAACTTGTGAGGTCCTGCAGTATCATTTAAACAATGTAATCCATTGTTCTTCTAACCACCTCCCCACTCAAGCTTTTTAGTTATAAGAGAAGCTTGACTATTCATTTTGTACTCCAAAGGTTTCTAAAATAGATACTCTATAATTAAAGTCTAGCAGGTAATGATTTCCCCACATCAATCTTCTCTAGGGATAGTTCCTCCCAGTAGGAGTTGACTATCAGCAACTATGTCTGAACTACCTAACACTGTGCTTGAAGCTGTAGCTTAATGACTTATGTCTGGACATCTATCTCAGAGGAAAGCTCTTATACTCAGCATCTATTTGATCCCTCATTTTATTCTAATCTATACTCAGAAGGCTATCCCTAACACCTCCCCTCAACCAGTCTAAAGAGTTCTCATTTGTCATCTCTCTTTTACCACTTACCCTGTTTTATTTTCTACCACATACACACACACACACACACACACACACACACACACACATGTATGCTGCTGCTGCTGCTGCTGCTAAGTCGCTTCAGTCGTGTCCGACTCTGTACGACCCCATAGACGGCAGGCCACCAAGCTCCCCTGTCTCTGGGATTCTCCAGGCAAGAATACTGGAGTGGGTTGCCATTTCCTTCTCCAATGCATGAAAGTGAAAAATGAAAGTGAAATTGCTCAGTTGTGTTTGACTTTTCACGACCCCATGGACTGCAGCCTGCCAGGCCCCTCCATCCATGGGATTTTCCAGGCAAGAGTACTGGAGTGTCGTGCCATTGCCTTCTCCATGTATATGTATCAGATCAGATCAGATCAGTCGCTCAGTCACGTCCAACTCTTTGCGACCCCATGAATTGCAGCACGCCAGGCCTCCCTGTCCATCACCAACTCGGGGAGTTCACTCAGACTCACGTCCATTGAGTCAGTGATGCCATCCAGCCATCTCATCCTCTGTCGTCCCTTTCTCCTCCTGCCCCCAATCCTTCCCAGCATCAGAGTCTTTTCCAATGAGTCAACTCTTCGCATGAGGTGACCAAAGTACTGGAGTTTCAGCTTTAGCATCATTTCTTCCAAAGAAATCCCAGAACTGATCTCCTTCAGAATGGACTGGTTGGATCTCCTTGCAGTCCAAGGGACTCACAAGAGTCTTCTCCAACACCACAGTTCAAAAGCATCAATTCTTCGGCGCTCATCCCTCTTCACAGTCCAACTCTCACATCCATACATGACCACAGGAAAAACCATAGCCTTGACTAGACAGACCTTTGTTGGCAAAGTAATGTCTCTGCTTTTGAATATGCTATCTAGGTTGGTCATAACTTTCCTTCCAAGGAGTAAGCATCTTTTAATTTCATGGCAGTAGTCACCATCTGTAGTGATTTTGCAGCCCAGAAAAATAAAGTCTGACACTGTGTCCACTGTTTCTCTATCTATTTCCCATGAAGTGATGGGACCGGATGCCATGATCTTAGTTTTCTGAATGTTGAGCTTTAAGCCAACTTTTTCACTCTCCACTTTCACTTTCATCAAGAGGCTTGTGAGTTCCTCTTCACTTTCTGCCATAAGGGTGGTGTCATCTGCATATCTGAGGTTATTGATATTTCTCCCAGCAAATATTCATGGCCTAGGCTGAGTGCCGAAGAATTGATGCTTTTGAACTGTGGTGTTGGAGAAGACTCTTGAGAGTCCCTTGGACTGCAAGGAGATCCAACCAGTCCATTCTGAAGGAGATCAGCCCTGGGATTTCTTTGGAAGGAATGATGCTAAAGCTGAAACTCCAGTACTTTGGCCACCTCATGCGAAGAGTTGACTCATTGGAAAAGACTGATGCTGGGAGGGATTGGGGGCAGGAGGAGAAAGGGATGACAGAGGATGAGATGGCTGGATGGCATCACTGACTCGATGGACGTGAGTCTGAGTGAATTCCGGGAGTTGCTGATGGACAGGGAGGCCTGGCGTGCTGCAATTTATGGGGTCGCAAAGAGTCGGACACGACTGAGCAACTGAACTGAACTGAACTGAACTGATATCATCCATGTATCACTGCTAGAATGTACACATGATGAAAACAGAGACCTTCTGTTTTGGTCATTGCTATTTGCATGAGAGGTAGGAGAGCCAATCTAATTATAAAGTTTTCCTTTACATTCTTTTCCTCCATGTGACTGAGACTGTATTGGAAAGCCCTACCCCATCCTCCAGACTTTGGTCTTAGTTCCTCGTCATGTCTTGCCACCCCCATTTTTCTTTTTATTCTTCTATGATACAGATTAGGCAGGTTTACTTATCTTTCAAAATCTGCTAATTGTATATCTCTTAAATTACTTCATGTTAAATGCTGTCAGCTTTTGTATGAGGTTTTTATTACTCCAGATAAACTTAATAATTTATCCTTTAAATCTGTCTTTAGGTTTTCCCCATATGCTCCAAAAGAAACTCTTCTGAAACCAATATTTTACCACAATCAGAATAATATATTACATTAAACTAAAATGTATTTCAATTCTATGTAGAAGTTAATTCTGATAACCTGTATTTATTTTGGTCAATAGCAAAAGGGAAAAAACAAATGCAAAAACATACCACCTGAAGGCCGGTAGGGAATGAGAAGTTGAGAACTCCTGCTCTATGGAGAGAAGACTCTAGGTAGAAAACGATCTCAGAGTTTTTGGTTTATTGACTTTCAAAAAGATTTTAAAACAAAATAATATATAAAGAATACTTTTCTTCTATAATTCTAGGTAAAGCCTACAGAATTATCTCAAAAACTCTCAGCTATTGTTAGAGGTCTATATACAGTGAGTTTCTTAAGCTGAATAAGTTATAAGTAATGATATCCTATGGAAGTTAAACCTGTGGTAATGTTGCACTTTTTAGATGGTTTCACTCCTATTTTTCACTCATTTAACAAAAATCTAGTGACTAAGAATTTATATAATTTTTATTGACTTATGACATTCTATTACATTTTCTTAAGATACAGTGATACCCCAAAGTTATTTTGCTCACTATCTTAATCTGTTGACATACTCCTCTCCCAATTTTGAACCAGTCCACTGTTCCATGTCTGGTTCTAAGCGTTGCTTCTTGACCTGCATACAGGTTTGGCAGGAGGTAGGTAAGGTGGTCTGGTATTTCCATCTCTTTAAGGATTTTCCACAGTTTGTTGTGATCGACACAGGCAAAGGCTCTAGTGTAGTCAACAATGCAGAAGTAGGTGTTTTTCTGGAATTCTCTAGCTTTTTTTAATTTGCGGGGGCTGCAGTAACAAAATACTAAAGACTTGGTGGCTTGAGAAGTGCTTATTTTCTCACAGCTCTGGAGGCTGAAAGGTCATGATGTCACGCCATCATGGTCAGTTTCTGGTGAGGCCTCTCCTTTGGGTTTGAAGGTGGCCACTATTTCACTGTGTCCTCACATGAGCTCTCATTTGTGAGTATACAGAGAGTGAGCAAACGAGCTCTCTGGTGTCTTTTTTTATTAAGACACTAAGCCTATTGAGTGACTTCACTTTCAGTTTTCACTTTCATGCATTGGAGAAGGAAATGGCAACCCACTCCAGTGTTCTTGCCTGGAGAAGCCAGGGATGGGGGAGCCTGGTGGGCTGCCGTCTATCGGGTCTCACAGAGTCAGACTTGACTGAAGCGACTTAGCAGAAGCCTATCTTACCAGGGCCCTACCCTTTATGATGTCATTTCAATCTTAAATTGCCTCTTTAAGACTCTGTCACCATATACAGTCACATTGGGGATTAGGTCTTCAATTTATAAACTTAGGGGGACACAATCCAGTCCAAGATACTCACACAATGATGTCTTGACTATTAAGTCATATGAAAGAGGTAAAATCTGAACTGGTCTCTAGTCCCTATTTTGCTATAAACAACAATCCTTCAATTCTTTTTCTGCTATTTCATTTGCATGACACTCCAGTTTAAAAATTCACCTTTGCTCACCATCATTTTGCTTTTCATTTCCTATATTTATCTTTTTAGTCAAAAACCAGTTGATAACAAATTATGTTTCTCAGTTTGCTATCCCAGGACTACCTTTATCAGAATCACTTTGGGGGCTGCTTAAAATTTGACTCTCCCTTTTCACATAGATTCAGAATCAGAATCTCTGAACATAAAACCCTGTCCCTGACATTTTAAATAATGTCCTGATGTGAACAAAAGTTTGAGAACCACTGACTAGATGGAAACTGCATTATTCATCAAAATAGGAAAGTGGCTTGCACATTAGAGCAGCATTAGCATTTTCCATAAAGTTTGCAGAATTTTAGTAGCTCAATGAATTCATCCCAGAGACAAACATCATTTTCCCCTTCAAAATAGATTCTCTAAGGGAGTGTGTTCTTTATATTATCACTTTTCATAAAGGAGTAGTGTTATTGATAATAAGAAATTAAACCCATCAACAGTAAATATACGCAGACCTTCAAGTCCACACCTGTTTCATTTTCCCACCTAACAAATGGATGTGTATAAATGCCTATCAAGCAAACCAGATGCTGTTCCACAGAAACATCAAAATAATTATAAGGAGCCATGAGCACCTGTGCTCAATACTGTGCTGTCAGAGCTTTAAAATCTAAGATTGTATTTAGTGGATTTGAGCATTAAGACTTCTTGAAGTGAATTTGTTGAAAAATAATTTCTTTCTGTGCTTTAAGTTCAGAAGCTGGTGAACCAAGGAGACATTAAAAAGATCCAAGCTCAAAAGTGAAAATTTCATCAACTCAGCCATCTTTAATAAACTACTCCATCTTTAAACCAGTCACGATATTTAATTTACTTGCTCTATCTCTCAAAATCTGCGTGTTTTAATTCTGATAAATGAGCAAAAAAATTACCTCATGGGTATTCAACAATGAAACAGAAGAGTGTATATGGAGTTTGGGGAGTGTATATGGAGCCTATAAAGCCATCATTACTGGGATGGGATTGACATAGTTGGATGGGTTATAATGAACTATGTGGTGTGTATGAGGCTTAAATAAGTAGGTGGGGATTATACAGGTGGAGGAAAGAACAAAAGGCACGTGTTATGATGTCAACAGAATGAGATCATGTGTTAATTTAAAATATTTTTGTTATGGACATTTTGAAATTTTTAATTCTTAATTCAGAGTCCCAAATATTTTCTAAAAATAAATAACTTCTATTTCAAGTTGCATGAATAGACATAACCTGTATATATCAGTCTGCATAATAACACTCTGTATATTAATTAAGCAAACAACTACCAAGACCTTGAATCCACTTATCTTTTGCTCTTTTTCTATCACTTGAAAACAATTAACATCCATTTACAGGGAATTTCCTCATTCTTTTAAAGCTGCACAGTATTCCACTGTGTATAAAAGTTTATTCAGTCACTCTCCTACATATGGGCATTTAGAGTGTTGCCAGTATTTCTGGAAATTACTGATAGTTTCAATATACACAGATTTTGATTAATTTTTGTGAAATCTTCCATGTGCTCCTGAGACAATGTATATTCTCTACTATTAGAGTGTAAATTTTAACCTACACCTATGAGATGCACCTTATTTTCTTAATGTCTTTCGGGAACCTAAGTTTTCCTCCCTTCCTTCTCTTTACCATTTTACGCAAGATCTGTTGTATTTAATACATATCCATACATCTACGTTTATGTGTATATCTTTCACAAAAATCTTTATTTTTCTCTCTTGCTTGTTTTCTTCTTTGCCACTTAGTCACCAGAGGGTAATTCTCCCTGTCTTTTTATCCTCTTCTCCCTCAGAAGCATTGCCTTGTTGAGACTGACACTTTGAGACCCTTTGACTTTTATGTCCCTTCCATATAGACTGTTATCTGGTTTACAAAGATTCTCATGTTGAATTTTTTTCTTTGTGAGAGTGACTTTAGTTCCTCTCTTTTCTACATAGGTTTTCTGGACCCACTTAACTCTTCAAAAGAGCTTGAAGCGAAAAATAGCTCTACTAGAAATTGGTGTTTACTTTTCTAGATAGAGGCGATTTGAAGTTTGCTTTCTCTCTTCTATTTATACTTAAGGTGTAATATTTGGAAGAGAGCTATACAGTTTCTATTTCCTCAGCTAATCACCAAATAAAATTTAAAGGGCTCTTATCAAAAGTATGTCTCTACTTTGGAAATATTGCTACTTAGAATTTTTAATCATAATTTAACCTCAAAAATCAATTGAGATAACATCTGGATCATGATAATAACATTTTACCCTTTGGTGCAAGGAAAATGATTTTCTAAAAGAAGGTAGCTTGCCTGATGGCTCAGAAGATAAAGAATTGCCTGCAATGAAGGAAACACAGGAGATGTGAGTTCAGTAGGAAATGGCAACCCACTCCAGTATCCTTGTCTGGAAAATTCCATGGACAGAGGAGCTTGGTGAGCTATATAGTCCATGGGGTTGCAAAGAGTTGGACATGACTAAGCATGCACTCATGCAGAGAAGGCAGACATTCATCTAGATCATTTGAAAGCATTTTCAGTTCATTAAAATGAAAGAATAGAAGAAACTGGATGTATGGAGGCAAGAATATCATTTATTTTTTAATACTCTGAGTTATCTTCTGGTTGGTAAGTTGGAAATTTTTGTGGAATTTGGACTCTGAGATTAGTTTCAAGGTTAAAGCACATGAGCTCAAGCAGCTTAATTCATAATGTGTTCCTTTCCACAACGCTATGCTAAGTCACTTCAGTCGTGTCAGACTCTGTGTGACCCCAGAGATGGCAGCACACCAGGCTCCCCTGTCCCTGGGATTCTCCAGGCAAGAACACTGAAGTGGGTTGCCATTTCCTTCTCCAATGCATGAAAGTGAAAAGAGAAAGTGAAGTCCCTCAGTCATGTCCGACTCCTAGCGACCCCATGGACTGCAGCCCACCAGGCTCCTCCATGCATGGGATTTTCCAGGCAAGTGTACTGGAGCGGGGTGCCATTGCCTTCTCCATCCTTTCCAGAAAGACTGAGGGAAAAGAAAATCAATAAAAGTTCAGAATAATCTTGTACATTTCTTGACAAATTTCTCTTCATGTTAATAAAGAGTGAGACAGTGATTAATAATGGCATAACCTTACTAAAAGTTTCCTTGTAATTTATCTAAAATATTTTCCAGAGGAAGTCACACATATAGTTTATCAAGAGAAGAATCTAGTACAAAAATAGATGTTATTTTAAAATAGGTGCATAGTCATTGTTTCACTTTTTGTTGTTTTCTATCTGTGTGTCGTCATGGTCACAGAGTTAATAAGATTAAACAGGCTTATCCAGATTGTCATGTAGTTATAGGAAATTTTGAATGAATATATCAGCAAAATGTCTTTATTGCTGCCAGCAAAGGACACTATTAGATTGCTGATTTCTCTCCGTAACCTCTTCTCAGCTTCAAGAAATTGCTCAACTCACTATTTTTGGATTTTTATAGACTAAGGGCTTCTTTTTCCTGGTTAGCATGATGAAACAGTGAGCCTGCTATACACCCACATACCAACGAGTGGGAAAGTAAAATAGAAAGTGAGACAATTATTTAAATAGGCCAAGTGATCCAAATGAGACTACATAAATAAATTCTAATACAATTAAATTAAGTGAATGTTTAAACTTAACAGAGGCTGTTTTATCTGAGAAGACGGAAATATTTTCAATTGATAAGGATATAAGAAAACTTCAGACTATAAGAGCTCTGTTTTCCATATATATTAGTGTACCTGCAAGTCCCCTATATAATAACATTTTAAGGGTGTCAAGATTTAATACCACTATTTCTACATTCCATTTTTTCATGCAATTTCATTTATAGGGACAAGTTCTGTTCTTTTCTTACACCACCACCTCCACCCATTGACCTAACAATGAAACAGAGAATGAGAAAGCAATGTTTTTCTTTGCATGAGTGTGATATGAATAAACTGGTCTATCAGTTTGGAGGTATATTGGTTAAGCTCCCAATGGGAAACAGATGGTGCCCTCAAATAGGTATGCTTCAGAAGAATTTAATGAAAGCACTATTTAAAAAGCTGTTGAAAATATACAGGAAAGCCAAAAAGAAATATAATAGTATCCAGCAATAGCTATTCCTAACAGTAGTTCTGAGAATGAAAGGGGAGGGATTCTGAAAATGATTTTAGCATATGTGAGGGTCCATTAGGCAGGAGTTGTGGCTTTCAAAAGAGAAATGTGGCTACTGTCAAGTCATAGCCCTAGCAGGGATGAAGCCAGAGGAATAAATACCCCTACCTCATTATCCTCCTGCCCTCCCTCATCTTCTGCAGGTGACTGCCATTGGCCAAAGGCAACCAGAAACCAGAGGCAAGGGAGTTGACTGATATTTTCCATATAGCCATCTTCTTCTGCACAAATCAGGATGGGGACTAGTAGAGAGCAGATATAGAAATGTAAAATGGAGAATGTACAGCCAAATAGGAAATAAAAAGAAAGATTTTTTAAGGCTCAATATTTTTCTCACAATATATTACAAAATTTTAAAATATATATATTTTAATATCAAACATGGATTTGAATCCCAACTCTTTTTCTGTGACCTTGTAAAAGTTACCTCAATGCTGCTAAACCTAAGCTTAAGCATCACTATAATGGAGCAATATCTATATAACAGGATAGTAAAATGGTACTCTTTCTCTCTGTTTCAGCTGAAATACTGAAGACTAAAAACTAAATAAATTCCAGCTATTCCCACATCTAAAGCAATATCTGTGGCCACCTGATTAGGACTTAGTAAGGAGATGAGTGAAAACTGTTTAGTGACTCCTAGCTCTTCATTAATCTTGAGATATTAATAAACAATTAATAGGAGGAGGCCAGAATTCTCTGGAGTCAAACGTTGGGTGTTCTGTGCATTCTTACTGTTGACTTGAAAAAAAAAAAAAGTGCACAATGTAAGAACTGTGAGTTGAATTTATTCCATGTCTCACTAAGGATAATAGCCTGGGAGACAGCTTCTCAGAGAGCTCTGAGAAACTTCTGAAAAGGTAAGGTGGATGGGCAGTATATATGCAGTTTTGGTAAAGGGGTGCATGCAATCAAGTACACATCTCAGTAGAAGACTGCTACTAGTCATGAGGAACAGGTATCTTAGTGAATCGTTTTAGTGCTTTTCTAAGTATGGGTTGATGCAAGAATTTGGGTTCACAAAAATTTCTCTTGAAAACATTTAACTATATGAAGGCCTGTTCTGCCAGTTTTTCCAGAGCACAGAGTGTCTCATTATTGATTTCAGCCTTTCTGGGTGTATTACGTATCAGCCACTACAGACGCTAATGATTTGATTCTTGTAGAACTGGATGGCGGACAACATTATTTTACATTATCCTCCCAATGAAAAGAGTGGATGGCAACACGCTTCCCTCTCATCTTATACCAAGTGGAAGAGATATCTGAAAGGACACACTCCGATTCCCTGACATGGGCCTCTGGGAGTTTATGTAGCATAGGATCTAGAATGATGAATTACGGGGAGGTCATTTCATGCTCCTCTCTGGTTCTGTTATTTGTTGAATGAACATATGTTCACTGTATTGTTTAGTACCTTTATTTCACGTATAGATTTTGATCATGTAAGTCTTCTTTCTCCTTAAATGGATTCATCTTCTTTACCTTTGTTGTTGGTCTTTTCTAGACTGTCCCTAACTCTGCTCTGACTGTCTTGAGGTGGGAGGGCTAGAAGTATACAGTGGGATGCTGATGTTCCCTTCCTTTGCAACCCTGCCCCAAACCAACCAAATAAAAAACTAAATGCTAAAACCTGCATTGCTCCAGCTGGAGTTTACAATTTGTATGTACTTAGAATGCCTACATGGGTACAAAAGAATTGTGTCTAGTCCAGAAAGAAAGAAAAAGTAATGAAGGAATGAAAATTGATGAGTAGTCAACAAGAGAAAACAAAAAATGCAGCTAAAGAAACCAAAACTTCACCACAATATTGTAAAGTAATTAAATAAAAATTTTAAATTAATTTAAAAAAATAAGAAAAGAAAAAGAAACCCACTCTTTCTGCTTCTTCACTTTTCTGAGTTCACTGTAACTAGAAATCATCTCCAAATGCTATTCCATTTCTGTTCTACTCTACTTTGGACATTCTTCTAACATTCCCCATGTTAGAAGTCACTAGTGTAATGATGGGCCATCTCTATATATAAAAATATAAAATAGGATATAAAAATAAAAACGTGAAAGGGCAATAAATCTTCCGTGACTGACACACTTAAGAGGAAACACTGACTTTCAGGGGTTGTTAAATGTCACCTGAGTTTGTTACTTAAGCCCAAGGGGCTCAAGACTCCTAGAATTACATCTTTCAATATCACTAAACCTATCAACATTCTTCTTGATTGTCTACTTTTCTATCTGATGTTTTGCTGAAATATTTTTGATAAGTTTAGGATATACTTACATCCAAAACCACTGAATAATGAATATCCCTATATTTTCACAGGTAAGTCAGAAGTTAACAAAAACAACAAAAACACAATGAATTATTTCATTAAATGGGTGACAGACTGATGTGACAAGACAGCCCCAAGAATGGTAATATAAATGCCTCCATGTTAATCAAAGCAGTTGGATCTCAATTTTTATATGTATGATGCAAACGAAAAAATATCGCGGATTATATTTTAGTGTTCTCTGCCTTGTCACCGAGCTCCCTAGAAAACTGGAGTTGTTCTACCATGGAATTCTACCTCTGCTTACCCTCTGGTATTCCCTATGTCCCTCAGCACAGGATAATTAAGTAATAACGACATCTCATTGGTGTACTCATTGGAGGCATTTGTTAAGAAAGTGACAAAAGGAAGCTCTCAACTGCTGAGATGTGTACAATTCCACTTATACTATGGATTAAACATCTGATTTAGACCCTTGGCACTAGATTTGGGACACTTGTTAATAATTCTGTTAAATCAAAGTGACAAGGAAGTAAAAACTAACCTGATAAGCAAGTGGATTATTCAAATCTAATGACACCAACAGCTGTTTGTTGCAATCAGCTAGGAAGTAAATGGAATGAAGAACAAAATTCAAACAGCTTCTAAAAAGCTAGAACTAGAAACACAGATTTAGACTTAGCTCCTTGTATATTAGGAGCCAAAGAGTCTGCTACTGGTTATATGGGGAAATATTATATAGATTAATATTGAGTTAATTCAAAAGATGGGCTTTTATAAATTTTATGAATTTTATAAATTCATAACTAATTTATAAAAAAATGTCACACCAAGATACATCAGATCACTTGATTTTGAGGACAGAGTTGTGCAGTGGATTGTATTTTACAAAGATGGCCAAAGGGATACCTCCTATCCTATATATAGGATATATATGAATTGTGATTCTACTGTTGCCCAGTTAAGATGTAGAATTCACTTCCCGCCTCTTCACTGGGCTGTCTTAGTGACTTGGATGAACAATACATTTAAACCAAAGTGATGTTCTGGATTTTTTTGACTATTCAGCTGAAAGCCCTTACAAATGAGCTTTGGACTTCCTCAAAGGGAGAGTTTCCTCCCGCTGGACAAAAAGCTGTGTATTGTGCTTGGAGTCCTGGCTGACTCATGATCTTTTCTTCCTGATTGCCTGACTTATGGACTTCAGATTTGTATAGCCAACCTCCAAAATTGTATGAGTTATATCTTCTTTTAATAAATCCTCTGTGGTAAAACTTCTGTTTATATTTATATCCATCTCTATCTCTCTCTATATATATCTTCATATCTACTTCTATGTTGACAGCTGGCTCTGCACGCCTGGATGAGCCCTGACTGATGCAAAACTTGGTATTGGAAGTGGTTCTAGAGGAACAGAGCATTAAGGATAACTTCTCTGAATTAATTTTAGGTTTTCTGGAATTGGTGCTTTAATCTGATTAAATTTAAAAGAAAAATGATTCTATTTGCATTGGTCATGAAGGCACAGGTAGTCTATGGCCTGAAGTGACAGAGGAGTCACTTAAATTGTTGCCTTTGGATATCTGTAATTGAGTACCTATGGAACATGAGGCTCTGGATGAGTATATTCTACCTTAAGATACTTTGGTCAAAATGGTAAAGGATCTGCTGGCCAATGCAGGAGACAGAAGAGACACAGGTTCAGTCCCTGGGTTGGGAAGATCGTCTGGATAAGGGCATGGAAACCCACTCCAGTATTCTTGCCTGGAGAATCCCATGGACAGAGGAGTCTGGAAGGCTACAGTCCATGGAATCATAGTTGAACATGACTGAAGCGACTTAACACGCAGCACATAAGGAGTATAATAGTGTGTGTTTGTTGCTTTGAACTATGCTGTAGAAAGCAGTGAAAGAAAATGATGACTTCAGGGTCTTTAAATCCCCAGTTGCAACTCTACATAAATGACCTGAAAGCTTTTATAACGCCCCTGTGATGTAATTTGCATAGAGAAGTGGTCAAAATACCCATGACCACTCACCTTGCTATGTTATTTTCTCTGTCTTAACCCACACCTATAGAATCATGGCCAGTTCCTTAAAGTCAGTTGACTAAGGAAGGAAAAACTCAGGCTGGGTTTACAGAAGCTCTGCATGAAATGGAGGCACTGTAGAAAAGTGGATAGCAGTAGTGGTACAGTAACACTTTGGTTCAGTCTTATAGAGTAATCATGAAGAGGGATCTTCCTAATGGGCAAGGTGAGAGGTCAAGCAGAGCATATAGTTTTTCATTGTGTCTGAAAGGAGAGATGGCCAGAGGGATATCTCTATATTGATTTATTATTGATTGCTCTATTGAGGGACTATTGCCAATGGTTTGGCTTGATGGACAGGAACTTTGAAGAAACACAACTGGAAAATTGATGGTAAGAACTGTGAAGGAGGTATGTGAATAGGATTATCTGGATGGGCACAGAATGTGGTGATATTTTTGTCCTGTGTACATGTTTACCATAGGGTAATACTATCAGAGAAGGGTGTAAGTGACCAAGTGGATAGGATGACATGTTATGTGGATACCAGCAAGACCCTTTCCACAGCCACTCCTGCTATTGCTCAATCGGTTCATGAACAGAGGCTACATTGAAGGGACGGAAGTCAAGCATGGGTCCAGCAACAAAAACTTGTAGTCACCAAGGCCAACCTGACTACAGACACTGCTGAGTGCCCAAACTGCCAGCAGCAAACACCAACATAGCACCATCTCTCAAGGTGAAGAGCCTGCTACCTTGTGGTAGGTGGAACACTCTGAACTACTTATATCATGCATGGGGCAGCACTTTATTCTTCCTGAAATAGCCATTTGCTCCAAATATAGATTTATATTCCATGCCTGCAGTGCTTCTGCCAAAGCTACCATCCATGGAATTATACAATGCTTTATGCACGCTCATGTTATTTTGCTTCTCTAGTTGAATGAATCCTGACTTATGCATGGTTCAACTTTCATTCCCTCCTTACATTCATATGCAAAGCTACTATTTCCTATATGTTTTCATTAAATGACATTTAGAATACAAGCATTTGCTAAATTATCTAAATCAAGTCGTTAGGCCTCTGACACCCTCCCACCAACACTGGCTGAGTCAAGTGTCAATTTGTTGTAGTTCCCCAGCCTGCATCGACTCGAGCCTGGCAGGCTACAGTTCATGGGGTCACTATGAGTCAGATACAACTGAACGACTTCATTTTCAGTTTTCACTTTCATGCATTGGAGAAGGAAATGGAAACCCACTCCATTATTCTTGCCTGGAGAATCCCAGGGATGGGGGAGCCTGGTGGGCTGCCATCTATGGGGTTGCACAGAGTCGGACATGACTGAAGCAACCTAGCAGCAGCAGCAGGCAGTCAGAAAGCGAAGAGGAGCTAAACAGCCTCTTGATGAAGGCAAAAGAGGAAACAGAAAAAGCTGGTTTAAAACTCAACATTCAAAAAAGCAAAGATCATAGCATCTGGTCCCATCACTTCCTGGAAAATAGATGGGGAAACAATGGAAAACAGATGGGAAACAATGGAAAGAGTGACAGATTTTTATTTTCTTGGGCTCCAAAAATCACTGCAGACAGTGGCTGCAGCCGTGCAGTTAAAAGATGCTTGCTCCTTGGAAGGAAAGCTATAACAAACCTAGACAACATCTTACAAAGTAGAGACATAGCCAACAAAGGTCCATATAGTCAAAGCTATGGTTTTTCCAGTGGTCATGTATGGATGTGAGTGTTGGGCCATAAAGAAGGCTGAGCGCCAAAGAATTGGTATTTGCAGACTGTGGTGTTGGATAAGACTCTCAAGAGTCCCTTGAACTGCAAGGAGATCAAACCAGTCAATCCTAAAGGAAATCAACCCTGAATAGTCACTGGAAGGAATGATGCTAAAGCTGAAGCTCCAGTACTTTGACCACCTAATGCAAAGAGCTGACTCACTGGAAAAAAAACCCGAAGCTGGGAAAGATTGAAGGCAGGAGGAGTAGGAGGTGACAGAGGCTGAGATGGTTGGATGGCATCACTGACTCAATCAACATGAGTTTGAGCAAGCTCCATGAGATAGTGATGGACAGGGAAGCCTGGCCTGCTGCAGTCCATGGGGTTACAACAAGTCAGATACAACTGAGTGATTGAACAAAAACAAGGCAGTCAGAGAAGAAGGTCTCCCCTGCTCCCATCTTTCTTGCAGGATAAGTCCTTCTATTCAACAGTTTATTTTGGTCTTCTTTGCTGTTTGCTGTTAAATAGTAGTGCTCTTACACCTTGTTATGGATTGAATAGTGCTCTCCCACCCCCATTTATGTGTTGAAGTCCCTACCCCTGGTTGCTTAGAATGGGACTGCTTTAGGAGATATTCATTGCACAGGTAATTAGTTAAGCAAGATGAGTTCACACTGGAGTGGATGAGACTGTAATCCAGTATGACTAGTGTCCTTGACTGTGTATGTACATTTGCGCACTCAGTTCTGTCTGACTCTCTGTGACTCTGGGGACTGTAGTCCACCTGGCTCCTCTGTCAATGGGATTTCCCAGGCAAGAATACTGGAGTGGGTTGTCATGCCCTCCTCCAGGGGATCTTTCCAACCCAGGAATCAAACCCATGTCTACCCAAGTCTCCTGAATTGCAGGTGAATTCTTTACTACTGAGCCACCAGAGAAGCCCAGTGTTGTCCTTATATAAGGCAAAACTTGGACACAGGCACACACACAGGGGATTCTTTGGTGAGTAGAAGAGTCAACCCAATCTCCACCTTCATCTTCATATGGTATCCCCTATATGCCTGCCAGTGTCCTTATACAAGGCAAAATATGGATACAGACATGCATGGGGGAACCATATGAAGATGAAGGCAGAGGGGGACACTTCTAAGAACCAGAGACTCCCCAGATTCACCAAGCAAACTACAGGATGCCAGGAGAGAGTGATGATTGTGAGACTCACTCACAATCATCAGGAGGAATCAACCCTGCTGCTGCTGCTAAGTCACTTCAGTCATGTCCAACTCTGTGCAACCCCAGAGACGGCAGCCCACCAGGCTCCCCTGTCCCTGGGATTCTCCAGGCAAGAACACTGGTGTGGGTTGCCATTTCCTTCTCCAATGTATGAAAGTGAAAAGTGAAAGTGAAGTCGCTCAGTCCTGCCGACTCTTAGTGACCCCATGGACTGCAGCCTACCAGGCTCCTCCGCCCATGGGATTTTCCAGGCAAGAGTACTGGAGTGGGGTGCCATTGCCTTCGTACTTTCATAATAAGAGTCCTCTTATCCTACATAATTTGACTCTTTGATAAATACGTAGAAAGAGTTTTCTGCCTGAAACGCTTCTGACACAGTAAAGAGTCTTGTGTTTTCACAAGACTTTTCATTTTCATACGCCATTTCACTAGAAAATTTCAGGCTTCATCAGAATGAAATGCATCAAATGTGGTTGGATGCAATCTGCATGTAAGAGTGTATTAGGTATGCTACTCTACATAGAGACAGTCTCACTTCTGTATTACTGTTATTGGCTGTGCTCTATAAATAGCAAATTGCTAATAATTTCTATTTAATGTGTTACTCAACCAAAAGGAAGGAAAAGTCTGGTGTACTTATACATTGTATAATTAAGTATATTCCTGTTAAAAGAGAATGTCTGTATTAGCTATTTCAATGAGAGCTGAATCTTCTAATTTGCAATTTAACACAGGAGATCATTGGACGAAATTTCGTATGTACTTATTTCTGGTTCCATATATCTCAAACATCGTTTCTCCTTCTCTGTCCACATGCTCTAGGACATGTGACAGAAAACGCCTTTGTGTCCCTATGCATTCCTCTGGCCCTGCACTTTTTGCCATGAAACCACAAGAGATAGCATACTGGGTATTAGAAATATTCTTTGACACTATTAAGTATTAGCAAAACAAATGATTATTTAGGAATGGAAGTGATTGTGAACCACCCTAAATATATACCAGAAAGCCACATAAGAAATATTCCCAACTCAACAGTTAGTTACAGTGCTCATAATGCTTAATAATGCTCTTAAATATTATCATTTACATATAGCATTTCCTACTGTTTCCAGTTGATTTATAATTACATGTTTTTAATATCCAATATTTTATTGCATTTGGTGAGTCTATTTTAAAGTTTTTATCTTACATTTTTTAAATTTATTTTTTAATTGGAAAATAATTGCTTTACAATGTTGCATTGGTTTCTGCCATACAACAGTGTGAATCAGCTATAAGGATACACACACACATTCATATATATATATACATATATACATATATATATATATATATATATATATATATATGTCCTCTCTCTTGAGCCTCCATCCCACCATCCCAATATCTCCCCTCTAGGTCATCATGGAGTACCAGTCTGAGCTCCCTGTCTCATATAGCAATTTCCCACTAGCTATCTATTTTATACATGGTAATAATATATTTTAATGCTACTCTCTCAATTAGTCCCACCCTCTCCTTTTCCCTGTGTCCACAAGTCAGATCTCTACATTTGCGCCTCTATTCCTGCCCTGCAAATAGGTTCATCAGTACCATTTTTCTAGAGTTCATATATATACATTAGAAGTTGTGGTACGTATATATATATATATATATATATATATATATATATATATATATAAAATGGAATATCACTCAGCCACTAAAAGGAATGAATCTGAGTCAGTTGACTGAGGCAGATGAACCTAGAGCCTGTGATACAGAGCAAAGTAAGCCAGAAAGAGAAAAATAAACATCATTTATTTATTCATTTTTTTAAAATTAGGACTCCTGTACCTGAACTGAGGATGAACCACTTGTTTACTATTCCTACGCTAGGGGAATGCAAGTTTCCTAGTCCACTTTTTGCCAAATGTGGCATCTTTTAAGAATATCAATTTCATGTGGTTTCTCAGTTCCTGCTCCTCACATTCAGTGGGTGCTGGCCTCCTTTCCTATCCTTGAGCTAGTATTCCTGCTTACTAAGAGTTTGTTAAGTAAGTTTGTTAGTAAGAGTTTGTTACCAAGACCAGTTGCCACACAGCTATCACCACCCTTGTGGCAGCAGATCTAGTGCCATTTTAAAATTAGCTGCTACTATTATTTCCTTCTAGTTTCTGACACACGGTAATTTTTCTTTCTTTCTAGTGAGTCCAGCAATATATTGAAAATAATTTAAAACAATTACTTTTCTTTAGCTAACATTTTTATGAAGTTGTAGCGAAGAGTTTCAGGGTACCCAGGCTGCTATATGTTCAGAACTGAAAGTCAACCAGTCAAACTGGTTTGAACTTTAAACATGTCCATATGTGTATTAATAGATTGGATACACATAATACTATACTAGATATTGCATCAGAAATGTCTCTTGGAAATTAATGCTTCCTAGAGTACTATGTGGGCTTCCCTTGCAGCTCAGTCAGTAAAGAATCTGCCTGCAGTGCAGGAGACCTGGGTTCAGTTCCTGGGTTGGGAAGATTCCCTGGAGAAGGAAATGGCAACCCCTTCCAGTATCCTTGCCTGAAAAATCTCATGGACAGAGGAGCCTGGTGGGCTGCAGTCCGTGGGGTCGCAAAGTCGGGCATGACTGAGCGACTAACATTTAGAGTATACTATGCACAAAACAGATTTTCAGTAAGTGCATCAATAAATGCATATTACAAAGTCTTTGCTGAAGATAAATAAGAGCATTAAATTAAATGTTTGGGGGGGGTGCTAAGTATATTTTACTGCATTTAGGCTCAAATTATTAACTGAGTGTATACCAGGAAGATTTATCATGAGAATTTCCTACCCAGAAAGTGAAGAGAATGATGATCTGGGACGGATGCCCCCAATCAGCCAACTGGATTTTCATGCCATACATAAGCCATTTCTTTCAGGTGGTAAAGAACTACTGGTAACTTTCATATAAAATAGGAGCAATTACAACCCCCCTTCAGCCATGTGTTAGGGAAGTGGCAAGAAGGGGATGCAGGCTTTAAGAGGTCAGTGCAGAAAGTGTCAGCTGCGCAAACACCATCACTCAGAATTCTACTGGAATGAAGAAACAAGCCTCTCTGGAACATCTCTCCTCTCTTTATAAAACTATAAAGATAACTTGGTTTTCATCTCTCAAGGTTATTTTGTAAAGAGACAAATCAAATTGATCAAATTCAGCCAATACAGATAGAAATGCTTGTTGAGGAGGATTTTTAAAATTGTTTTTCCTTAGGCAGAGAGGAGGAGAAGGAAATGGCAACCCAGTCCAGTGTTCTTGCCTGGAGAATCCCAGGGACGGGGGAGCCTGGTGGGCTGCTGTCTATGGCGTTGCACAAGAGTCGGACACGACTGAAGTGACTTAGCAGCAGCAGCAGCAGACAGAGAGGAAGTGAATATCTTCTTTGGAGGCAGTAAAACATAAGTAAGATTTAAACAGATTTTAATGCATCCACTTTTGAGTTAATCATATTCTTTATTCCCTGTGCCTTGGAAAATATTTATTGGATGTTTTCCTTTAACTTATTGATCCATGAGTTAAGTATAATGTATATATTTTCATCCATAAGATGGAGAATAGATACAACAAAATCATCAAAGCAATTTTATAAAAAGTTTCCACATTTACTACATTTAAGTGTTTCAAAAATGACTACTGAGATGACGCAGATGGACTTACAAATTAAAAAAGGAAAAGACCAAGAACCCATGTAAAAATGGTCAAAAGACATAAGGAGATATTATACACACACAGGTATTAAACAGCTGCTGCCAAGTCACTTCAGTCTGTCCGACTCTGTGCGACCCCATGGACTGCAGCCTACCAGGCTTCTCCGTCCATGGGATTCTCCAGGCAAGAACACTGGAGTGGGTTGCCATTTCCTTCTCCAATTAAACAGCAATAAGCTGATAAAAAGGGTACTAAACATTTTTAGGATAATGGAAATCAAATTTAAGTCTCAATGGTTTTTTATTCACTAGAATTTAGTTTAAAAGTTAAAAAATCTCAATAGCACCAAATGTTGGAAAATAGCAGCTGGAACCATCATAGATTTTTGGTGAGTGTGTGAAGTGGTGCAACCATTTTGCAGAAGTATTTGCAAGTTCTTCTAAAGTTAAATGACCTGGTAATTCATATGACCCTAAGTAAATGCCCAAAACAAATGAACACATGGCTACAAAAATACCTAAAAATATATATTAGCAAGCTTATTCATAACAAGGAGACAGTGCAGATTCCTATCAGCAAGTGAACAGATAAAGACATTTTGGTATATTCATGCAAAAAATATTACCCAGAAGTAAAAGTAAATTAACTCAACAACATGGCTGAAACTTATAGATACTAAACTGAGCAGCAGAAGCTAAATATAAGATAATACTTTTAAGTTCCAATTATATGAAGTTCTAATAAAAATTGATGTGAGGTGATAAAAGATATAAAGAGGCTGATTCTGAGAGAAAGGGATTGCATGGAAAGTGGTGTGAGTAACTGTCCTGGGATGACGGAGATGTTTTTTTCTTTGTGGGTGGACACAGTCGTCAAAACTGAACAAACTGAACTCTAAAAAAAATGGCATCTTCTTGTATTTAAAGTAGACTGCCATTTAAAAAAATCTAAATGGTCTGCCTTCAGAAATTCAGAGTTCCACACCACTGGAAGATTTTGAGCAAAGACAGAGAGAGAGAAACACTAAACAACTGGACTAGATATGTGGCTTTTTGACTTCTGAGTGCATTGTATTAACTTAGCTGCTGCTGCTGCTAAGTTGCTTCAGTTGTGTCCGACTCTGTGTGACCCCATAGATGGCAGCCCACCGTGCTCCTCTCTCCCTGGGATTCTCCAGGCAAGAATACTGGAGTGGATTGCCATTTCCTTCTCCAATGCATGCATGCATGCTAAGTCACTTCAGTTGTGTCCGACTCTGTGCGACCTAATGGACAGCAGTCCACCCGGATCCTCTGTCCATGGGATTCTCCAGGCAAGAATACTGGAGTGGGTTGCCAGTTCCTTCTCCTGTATTAACTTAGAGGGTTTGTCAAATATACAGAATCAGTATATCTCCACTCCAGAAATTCATTTAATAAAATGGGACTCAGGTACCTTTATTTTCAGTTGACACCTGCCCCAGAAAATTCTGGAAAAGATGGTTCAGTTATTCATCTATCAATTCATGCAGCAATGAAAGGGCAGTTAGGAAAAACTACCATTCACAATTTTCAATACTTCTGTTTCTCAGTTTAAAGAAGGAAATCGTACTGAGACATATGGATTGATGTGTTCTATGCTGCTGCTACTAAGTCACTTCAGTCATGTCCGACTCTGTGCGACCCCATAGACGGCAGCCCACCAGGCTCCCCCGTCCCTGGGATTCTCCAGGCAAGAACACTGGAGTGGGTTGCCATTTCCTTCTCCAATGTGTGAAAAAGTGTTCTATAAATGGATATATTTCAATATATTATTATAAAATACATTAAATAAGTATGTTTTATTCATTAATTTCAAGCAAGTCAAATTAATTTTCATCTCTTTTGTTCATCATACCTATTTATTTGGTATTCTTAAGAAAGTTTCATAATGTTCTGTTAATAATGAAGGGATATATGCCAGTTTTTTAGTAAACAACAAACAAAAAAGTGAGTAAACCTGTAAAGACATGCTAAAACTACACAGTCTCAGTTTATTTACAAGAGTGGCTTATGCTATGCATATGCTCATTTGATATCTAGCAGGCTGTATATTTTTATTTCATGCTAATTATTTTAATTTTAGCAGCATTCTCCTGTAAGCACAGAGCCGAAAAAGAAAAAAGGATGAGGGATAAATAAATATTGTTAGTGCTATTATATATTCTCTTCGTAACTGAGATCTGTTTTGCATACATAATCCCCAGTACAGAGGAAGGGCAGGTTGGCTACCTGGAAGTAACTTGAGCTGTCTTGAAGAAAGGTAGTAGCTGCCAGTTGGACAAGGAGGAAAGTCATTCTGAGCAATGGAAAGAGCAAGCTCAAAGGTGTAAGAAAAGGAAAATATTGCTACTGCACTTACTGATTTAGTAAGACGAACGATGTGTTTTGGGAGTGAAGGTGAGGGGGACACTAAAGGAGTTTAAACAAGGAAACAATACAGTAAAAAATTGATGTTATAAATCCCACTCGTGACATTGTGAAGAATAAACTGGAAGGCAGGTGACAGAGATAAGATATGCAGCAGAGAGCTTTATGGCTCAAGTGACAAATGATAAGGGTCTAAGCAAAGGCAGTCCTGTGAAAGGTGAATAGGAGGGAGAAAACTGCAAAGGTTTTTTAGAGATTGAATATGAATCATAAAGGTTATGAAGGAATCCAAAATAAGGCCTGGAGATGGGATGGATAGAAAATATTGGAAATGAAATGTAATAGCAGATTTGGTGTGCACAGATGGGAGAAGAAAGTAAAAATTAGTTTCAAACATACTTGTATTTGCTACCATAGCCATGCTGTTCCAGCAAGCTGTTAGAAAATGAGAAACAGTTTAAGAAACGATGTCCCTACTACCAACATAATGTTTCTGGAAAAGGCTTTCTGACAAAAACAAAGGGTGACAATCAATTCATTATTAGGGCTGACAGCTTGGTTCAAAACGAAGAGAGGAGCATCAGCTGATGAGAGGAAGCTGAGGTGTTTCACTAAATTTATAGTGGTAACATTCAATCCCAGCTAAATATCCACACTTAGACATATCCATACTTAGAAAGCTAATAGGATTTCTACAAGGGTGATGACTCAACAAATGAAAATGCAGCTCACATTAAAAATTAATCCTGATAAACCATGACCAAGAGACTGATTCTCACCTGAAGAGAGAAAAGATGAAAGAAGAAAACTGAAGGACAATGTAGCTTTTCTCAAAGCAAAAATGAATGTAATAAAGTATAAAATTATACAGTAGGAAAGATTAAAAGAAACTCAACAAGCCATGTCTCTGCTGTACTGTGCTGTGCTTAGTTGCTCAGTCATGTCCAACTCTTTGCAACCCCATGGACTGTAGCCCACCAGGCTCCTCTGTGCATGGGATTCTCCAGGTAAGAACACTGGAATGGGTTGCCATGCCCTAATCCAGGGGATCTTCCTGACTCAGGACTTGAACCAGGGTCTCCTGCATTGCAGGTGGATTCTTTACCAGCTGAGCTACCCGGGAAGCCCAAGTCATGTCTTAAATGAAGGATAATCAGCAGTTATGTTTCTTCCACACATAAAATATATTCTGTGGCCAGAGAGAGACTTTTGAAGACAAAATTATTGAAATAAGAATAAGCTAGTATCTGTTTTACATATGTGAGGATCTCTAGATTTGAAAATAATCTGTTTTACCCAAAATGTTGTTTTGTAAATAATCCCCATTAACTTTTTCTTCTATTCTACATCTCCATACCTATTCTTTTTGTATCCCTAAATGAAAGAGAATGATTTCAATAATATTAAAGTTATGTGCTTTTACCATCTGATTCATTTTAACATTATATTTGAACCAAAGTTCTTCAAGGGAATGAGTCTAACTATTTTCATGACAAAAGTGGTCAGATTAAAAATATGTTATGAAAAGGACTTAACTTGAATAAATGTGAAAGCTATATTTTCTTTTTAAAGGCTGCTGCTGCTGCTGCTAAGTCGCTTCAGTCGTGTCCGACTCTGTGCGACCCCATAGACGGCAGCCCACCAGGCTCCCGCGTCCCTGGGATTCTCCAGGCAAGAACACTGGAGTGGGTTGCCATTTCCTTCTCCAATGCATGAAAGTGAAAAGTGAAAAGTGAAAGTGAAGTCACTCAGTCGTGTCCGACTAGCGACCCCATGGACTGCAGCCTACCAGGCTCCTCCGTCCATGGGATTTTCTAGGCAAAAGTACTGGAGTGGGGTGCCATTGCCTTCTCCGTTTAAAGGCTAGTAAAATCAAATATTACACTGCAGTATTTGGTTTAGTTTTAAAATTATCCAAATCTATTCACTTATTTTCAAATAAATATTCAATGTCAGAGCAATAGTTAAACTGTATGCAAAATATACAGTCTAATATAAACATGAGAAAAATAATAGGCAAAAGTTATTGAAACATTACAGATCCCTGGCTATGTGGTATCATTGTCAGAATCATCCGTTAACTGCAGTTTAACTGGAATGTTTTCATGATCAGCTAAGAACTGAGATGCAATTAAGTAAGCATAACTTTTTTGAAGTAAAGGATGGTAATGTTTAAACCTTAGCTATCAGCAATGACTTCTGTCCTCAGAATAAGGGCATTTTGGTTAAAACAAAAATTTGTTTTCTTTACAACCACAGTAAGGAAAAGTCATCTCCTAGAGGAATCAAAGGAATTACATTATTTGTAAGTCAGGCAAGAAAAATAAAACACAGAACAAAACAAAACCCTTGATGAATTATAAACCTTGGAGTTTAACAGTGTTAAAAATGCTGACAAGTTTAACTGGAGTGGTTCACATAAGGCTAATAGAACACATCATTACTAATGGTCACACATCTCACTAATATTGAGTGAGGCAGTCCTTAAGATCTGCAGTCATTTTAGAACTGCAACTTAAGCTTTAGCATTTTATAATAGGACAAAAGGAGATATTAAAAGCAAACTGTTTTGTGAAAACTATTTAAATTTGTGCTGTATGAATAAAACACTAAAAAATATTCTGCTTCCTCAATGCCTTTCTTCTTTAACAGGTGAATTTATCAACAGCACTCCATGACTGATTTTAGTTTTGTGGTTGAGGAATAAACACTGCTCACATATGAAACAACGGAAGTTGAGTCTGTCTGCTAATTGTACCTTTCTGACAGCAGAAGAATTCCAAGGACACAAAGTGAAGAAACATTTAGCAGAAATCAAAGATGAAGTAGAGAAAAATTTAGCCCTCATCATGGGTAATATACTGACTGGCTAGAGACATTTAGTCTCAGTTTCCTCAAACCACCTTCACCAGGGTTTCCTCAGTGCCTCAGCAGTAAAGAACCCTCCTGCAATGCAGAATTTGTGGTAGGAGCTATGGGGTTTGATTCCTTGGTGGGGAAACTCCCCTGCTGAAGGAAATGACAACCCAGTGCAATATTCTTGCCTGGGAAATCCCTAGAAAGAGGAGCCTGGTGGGCCACAACCCACGGGGTCACAAAGAATCAGAGACAACTGAGCACAGCTCACACTAAACACTACGTACCTTCACCAAAGAGGGGGCAGATTGCTAACAGGTAATGACCACAGGCACCTCCGAGTTCTACATGGTTTTCATTGGTGGATTATTGCTTTGGGGATAAGACAGGCTGAAGTTTCCAGCTCTCTGAATTTAAATAGTCTAGAGTACTGTTTTCATCTGAGTCATGCTCACTGCTGCTGCTGCTGCTAAGTCACTTCAGTCGTGTCCGACTCTGTGCGATCCCAGAGATGGCAACCCACCAGGCTCCACCTTCCCGGGATTCTCCAGGCAAGAGCACTGGAGTGGGTTGCCATTGCTGTGTCTGGTCATGCACTAGCTACTCTAAATAACAAGCACAAAGTCTTGGTGGCTTAGTATTAGTATACAATACATACATGTTTATTTTTTCACTCACATTATAGTCCAATGTGGGTTAGCGGCTCTCCTGAGGATCCCCAATTAAACGAGTGTAGTTCATCCTAGGGATCTTTGATTCCAACCATAGGAATGGGAGAATGTAGTGAGAGCTACCATGAGGAGAGTGAGCAGTGTGGACAACAGGCCATGGGCTTCATAAGGCTGGATGTGGCACATATAGTTGTTCTGTATCCTAGCTATTGGCCAGACCATAGTCACATGGCCCTTATCTAGAAGGAAGGTTGGAAAATGAAGTCTTTCTGTGTTTCCAGAAGAAAAATGAAAATGGCTTACACTTAATGTATACTTTAACATATACAATATTAATTCTGTGTGTGTGTGTGTGCATGTGATCTTGCAATGCTATGGACTATAGCCCATTAGGCTCCTCTGTCCGTGGAATTTTCCAAGCAAGAATCCTGGAGTGGGTTGCCATATCCAACTCCAGGTGATCTTTTCAACCCAGGAATTGAACCTACATCTCTTGCTTCTCCTGAATTGGCAGAGGCAGATTCTTTACCACTTGTGCCACCTGGGAAATTGAAGCTTGCTCAGTCATGTCCAATTCTGCAACCCCATGGACTGTAGCCTATCAGACTGCTCTTTCCATGGGGATTCTCCTGGCAAGAATACTGGAGTGGGTTGCTATTCCCTCCTCCAGGGGATCTTCCTAACCCAGGGATCAAACCCAGGTCTCCCACATTGCAGGTAGATTCTTTACCAACAGGGAAACCCCAAAATACTGGAGTGGTTAGCCTATCCCTTCTCCAGCAGATCTTCCAGACCCAGGAATCAAACCAGGGTCTCCTGCATTGTAGGTGAGTTCATTACCATTTGAGTTACCAGGGAAGCCACCTGGGAAGCCCAATATTACTTCTCTCCTTTCTGAAAAAGTAACCCTAAATCTAAATTCCTTTAAAAACGGACATGCTTTTAATGCTATGAGAGATGTTTGAGCAATTTATGAAATTGGATATTGATTTATTCAGTATATATTGATAATAAGTTCTCATTCCACAGTCACCACTATTCCAGATAAAACTGGCCGAAAGTGGAGCAAAAATAAGTGGTACAAAACCTGAGTATTTATGATAGGGGTAGAAGAGGTGGTAAAGTGAACCAGCAAAGAAGTTATAGCAATATAGTTGGTATGAACTCTAAAAGTTTCTGTTAATATTTTCTTTCTTTAAAAAGGCCTTTATCTTTATATTATTATTAGATTGATTAAAACAATTTCTTGCAGAAAGTGAAAGTGAAGTTGCTCAGTTGTGTCCGGCTCTTTGCAACCCCATAGACTGTAGCCTACCAGGCTCCTCTGTCCATGGAATTTTCCAGGCAAGAGTACTGGAGTTGGTTGACATTTCCTTCGTGCAGAAAGAAACTGATAAATCAATCATTTATCATTCTGAATATCCAATGAACATGAGCATGCTGCTGCTGCTGCTAAGTTGCTTCAGTCGTGTCCGACTCTGTGTGACCCCAGAGGCAGCCCATCAGGCTCCCCTGTCCCTGGGATTCTCCAGGCAAGGACACTGGAGTGGGTTGCCATTTCCTTCTCCAGAACATGAGTATACTCCCTCATTGTTTCTTTTGCTCTTCTTTTCACTTTCATTTTCTGCTATTATTTTTATTTTTGCCCCAAAGTATTCTTTAACACCCATCTTGTATGATGCAATATGCACTTCCATTACACTCCCATTAAATTAACTCACATATTCTGAGCTCATTTTACTGGATATTCCATTCTAACCCCTTAGGTACTCTACAGAAAGGTATTGGGTGAAGTTGGCTCTTTAAAATTGCTTTAACATCACACCATGGGGCATGAAAACTTCACCAGTGATTCAAGAGAATTATTCTTTGCCTCTCAAACTTAGTAAAACAGAATGTTGACAATCATTTGCTAACCTATGCAAATACCAGGGAACATATTGTTTGATATTCAGGAGATTTTCTTCTCAAAGACTCAAACCATTGGATTAAGAAATTAAATATCTTTCACATGACCTTGGATAGTCCCTTTGGCAGATGACAAAAAAAAAAAAAAAGACTTAGGAAGCAACTCAGAGACATCACCAGGCACCTGAATAAGAATCTTTACATGGTAGAAAAATGAAAGAGAAATAGAAACTTCAACATACTAACCAAAGTTTATCAAGCTTATCACCTGCTATTTAAACCTGAGGTAAAATTCTTAATTCTCAGGAAAGCCATACAACATTAAAATTAAAAAAAAAAAAAAAAGGATTCTGGTCCAGGATGTAAAGATCTTAGAATTGTCATTTCAGTAATCATAACAAGGGGAAAACGAGAACAAACAAAATCAATAGCAGAGAATTGGGATCACAGGGCAAACCACTAACCCCCAAATTAGAGACAAGTAAGTCATGTATGGATGTGAGAGTTGGACTGTGAAGAAGGCTGGGCGCCGAAGAATTGATGCTTTTGAACTGTGGTGTTGGAGAAGACTCTTGAGAGTCCCTTGGACTGCAAGGAGATCCAACCAGTCCATTCTGAAGGAGATCAGTCCTGGGATTTCTTTGGAAGGAATGATGCTAAAGCTGAAACTCCAGTACTTTGGCCACCTCATGGGAAGAGTTGACTCATTGGAAAAGACTCTGATGCTGGGAGGGATTGGGGGCAAGAGGAGAAGGGGACGACAGAGGATGAGATGGCTGGATGGCATCACTGACTCAATGGATGTGAGTCTGGGTGAACTCCGGGAGTTGGTGATGGACAGTGAGGCCTGGCGTGCTATGATTCATGGGGTCGCAAAGAGTCGGACACGACCGAGCAACTGATCTGATCTGATCTGATCTGAGGTATAGAGAATAACTGCTTATTGAAGCAGAAGCCCAGGAGTAAAACCCACCAAGGGAGTGAGTACCAGGACAGGGAAATTTAAACTGTAAGTAACTAAGCACTACAGTCACAGTATGGCCAAGTTTGAAAATTAAGAACTCTCAGGGCTTGGGGAAGAGAAGTCTTACGGGAAGCTTCATACTTTGGCAATTTTACTTCTAAGAGTCCCACCAGATTCTTACAGTGAAGACCAGGGAAAAATGTCCCTCATGATTTTGGCAGAGGAAGGGAACAAATCACCACATGAAATGCTCTCAAAAGATTCTGTTCTTCTTACCAAGGTCTGCTCTCAAAGGAAACTATTTTATCAGAGCCTAAATGACTGGAGTTCTATCAGAGTCTAACACATCCAGGAGAAGAGAAACTCCAACCCTGTCTAGTTTATATACAAAGGAAGAAAATATGTAATTCCAGCCACATCTCACTTTCCTGCCTCTTCTACAGAGTTGGGGATGGGGGTGGTGGTGTTTGGAAACAGTTATGGAAGTCATAGCTCAGTGTCACTGACTCACTAAAAGACTAATACCCAATCATAGGATTCCAGCTTGGATTGATGTACCAAAATGTCCAGACTATGTAGCTCTTAAGCAATAAAAATTTATTTCTCACACTTCTGGAAGCTAGGAAGTTCAAGGATTGCAGGGGTGATACACCGTCTGATTTAAAGATGAGTGTTTTCTGGGTCCTCAAATGGCTGAAGTGGTGCAAGCTTTCTGTAAGAGCACTAATATCTTCTATAAGAGCATTCTTCTATAAGACCACTAATACATTTCATAAGGACTTCATCTCGTGACATAACCACCTCTGAAAGGCCCTGCCTTGTAATATCATGACCTTGGGGGTTAGGATTTCAACATATGAATTTGCGGGACACAAACATTTAGTCCATGATAGGACTATAGAATGCTTCCTCTCTCCTCTCTCCAACATTACCACCACATCAGTAGGCCTCCTACATAGTAACAGGGACATACAACTGAAAGGACAGCGCATCTCAGACCTTATTTGAGAAGTCTCAGACAAGAGGGAAAACAAGGACACCGGAGTAAAATTTAGCCTCTGACTCTTACAATAAACAGTAAATATAGCCTAACGTGTAACCAGACAACCATAAGCCTCACAAAAATGACCTACTTATCTTAGTTATTTTACTTTGTATATCATCGTCTGCTAAGTCGCTTCAATTGTGTGTGACTCTGTGCGACCCCACTGATGGCAGCCCACCAGGGTCCCCTGACTCTGGGATTCTCCAGGCAAGAACACTGGAGTGGGTTGCCATTCCTTCTCCAATGCATGAAAGTGAAAAGTGAAAGTGAAGACGCTCAGTTGTGTCCCACTCTTCGCGACCCCACGGACTGCAGCCTACCAGGCTCCTCCATCCATGGGATTTTCCAGGCAAGAGTACTGGAGTGGGGTGCCATTGCCTTCTCCATATCATTGTCAGCTTTCAGCAAAATATTACAAGGCAGGCTAAAAGTCAAAAACAATCTGTGAAGACACAGAACCAGACTCAGATATAGCAACATGCTGGATTATCAGACCAGGAACTTAAAACAACTAAAATTAATATGAGGTCTAATGGAACTGGTGGACAAAATACAAGAACTTTTGGGTAATAGAAGCAGAAAGATGGAAATTCTAAGAGAATTATAAAGAAATGCTAGATATCAGAAACATCGTGATGGAAAAAAATTCCTTTGATGGACTCATCAACAGAATGAACAAAACTGAGTATGAATGAGTTTGAAAAACAACAAGAGACACTGCCAAAACTAAAAAATAAACAGGAAGAAAATGAAAAAAGAAATAACAGCACAGCCAGTAACTATATAGGATAATTATAAAAGCTGAAACATAGATATAATGAAAATACCATAAGGAGAAAAGAAAGAAACAGAAGAGATATTTGAAATAGTGACTGAGAAGTTTCCAAAATTAAAGACATCAAAGCACAGATACAATAAACTCAGAGACTAGCAACCCAGATAAAGACCAAAATATACATCCAGCCATATCATATTCAAATTGTAGAAAATCAAAGAGAAAACCTTCAAACAAGCCAGGTGTAGGAAACACATTACTTACAGAAGAGCAAAAATAGAATTATATCAGGCTTTTTGTCAGAAGTTATGCAATAAGAAAACAATGGAATGAAGCTTTAAAATGTTGAAGGAAAAAAAAAAATCAAATCACCAACCTAGAATTCAGTATCCAATGAAGCTATCTTTTAAAATAAAAACATTTCCTCAGAAAAAAAAAAAAAAGTTGTGGAAACTTTTCACCAGTAGAATTTTCTTGCAAAAAACGTTAAAGTTAATTCTTCAGAGAGAAGGAAAATAATATAGGTTGGAAACTCATGTCCACATAAAGAAAGGAAAAGCATTAGAGAAGGGAAAAGTGAAGGTAAAATAAATCATATATATTTCATTATTCTTTTTACTGTCATATAATTGATTTACAATGAAATATTGCTTCAGGTATACAATGAAGTGATTCAATAGATTATACTCTATTTAAAGATATTATAAAATAATGGCTATGCTCTCTGAATTGTAAATTACATACTTGTATCTTCTTATTTTATACATAGGAGTCTGCACCTCTTAATCCCTTTCCCCTGTCTTTCCCTTTTGCCTAACACTTTCCCCACTGGTAATCACTAGTTTGTTTCTGCATTTATGAGTCTGTTTCTGTTTTGCTATATTCATTTAAAAATTTTTTTGAATAGCTACCTATTGTGGTCTTGAAGGTGTGACCTTCTGTGGAAGTGTCCCTACATAATCTGCATGTGCTCAGTGGCTTTGGTTGAGGAGGCAGATCTGAAGGGAGCACAGTCTGTGTCTTCCCCAAGGGTGCACTGGCAGCCATTGCCTTGGTGGGATGTGGGCTTGGAGTTGGAGGGGCTGAAACCAGAGCCAGATGCATGCCAAGGCTTCTCCGAGCTCAATGGCTATCACAGCCCTATTGGGGATGGGATTGAGTCTAAGGGGTAGAGCAGGAGCCCTAATGGAGTTGGGTTTCTCTAGCTTCTGATGGTTGGCTCCTCATTAGTTTGGGTTGTGAATGGGCCTAAGGGCTTGAGGCTGCTGTTGCGTTGGTTTCACTTATTCCCTGGTGTTCATGCCTTGATTAGAGGCTGGTTCAGCAGCAAAGGTACTGGTGTAGCTTTACTGAGCTGGCTGTCTTCCAGGCCTGTTCAGGGATGTCTGCCCAGGCAATGCTGGTTTCTGCCCTGGAGCTAGCTTCACTCCCTTCCAAGTCTGTGCAGAGTCAGGCTCTGGAGAGGCGGTCTCCACCCTGGAGCTAGTGTAGCTCCCTCCAGAGTGTGTATTCCAATGCGTGTGCTTTCAATGGTCGCCTCTGTCCTGGTCAGAGGAAGGACCAGGTTGTGCCCCAAGTGTCTGCACAGCAGCCTCTGCCTTACTGGGGAGCAGCACTGAAGCAAGAGGGGCTTAGAGTAGCAGCCCAGTGCCTGCTGCAAGGTGTGCTGGGGTGATCCTGGCAAGTTTGCTGCAACTCCAGACAGTTTTCAATCTGCTGCCTCTGTGCTGTGACTGAGGGCAAGCAAGCCTGTGCATGTGATTTTTGTGAGCAAAGTCTTGGTTTCTTGTAGCCCTCCAGTAGGCCCCACTGACTTTCAACCCAGCTAATAGGGGCTCCTCTTCCTAGAGTCAAGGCTGGGTTGACTAACACAAGACTTAAGTTTTAGCTCCTCAGGGAAGATTCCCGAGCCTGTGATAATCCCCTCTCCTTTCTAGTCCTTGCTAGGGCTGCAGATCCAAATCAGGTCACTTGTCCCTTTATATAGCACTCCATGTGGATCTTTCCTTACAGCCTTGGTTGTAGAGGAGCCATCCCACCAGTCCCAGGTTGATTTCAGTGAGTCGGGCCATGTGTAGTTGTTGTTTTGATGTGTTCATAGGGGAAGATGAGTCCACCATCCTCCTACTCTGCCATCTTTATCCCACCACTTTGTTTTTATTATTAATTGATCTAGCAGGTAACGGTTTGCTCAAAATAACAATGGCAACCATGTATTCCATAAATACTGCTCATGGAGAAGTGAAATAAATGACAGCAATGTTCTAAGGTATGGGAGGGAGAAATTGGGAATAATCTGTTATATTCACTACCTGTGAGGTTGTATACTCTTATCTGAGAGTATTCTTGTATTAGCTATAAAGATAAGTTGCAAGCTCCAGGGCAATATGTAAAAGAATTATTTTAAATTTAGTTGATATGGTAAGAGAGGAAAGAAAATGAAATTCTATTAACATGCTCAATTAAAATCAGAGAAGTCAGATGAAGAACGGAGAAGAAACAAACAAAAAAAGAACAAGGGCAAAAAATAAAAATAGTAATAAATATGGAATAGATTAATCAAACTATATCAGTAATCATTTTTAATAACCATGGCCTAAGTACATCAATGAAATGACATAATTTACAAGTGGATAAAAAAGATCCAAATATATTTTCTACCAAAAAAATCCACCTAAATTTTAAAGACAAAGATAGATGAAAGGGATGGAGGCAGATATACCATGCTAGCACTGATCAAAAAGCAGGAGTAGCTTATATTAATTTCATACAAAGCAGACTTCAAAGTAGCAAAAGTTGTCAGGAATAAAGTAGACCACTAATTAATGTTAAAAAGAGCAATTACCAAGTAGACATAATAGCCATTAATGTGTGTGTACTGAACAATAAAATAAGAAAACATGTGAGGCAAAAACTAATAGAACTAGAGGGAGAAATAGTTAAATCAACTATTATGGTTGGAGACTTCTATACTCCTCTAACAGTAATTGAGAATAATAACTTGATATTACCCTAAAAATTGCAATATATTTAATTTTCTGTCATATCTAAAAATCTTTGCCAACATAGGTCAAATTATCCTTAGTGCTTTTTTCTATAAATTTTATAACCTTATGTTTTGTATTTAGATCAATCATTCATTTAAATTTAGGTCTATGATGTATTATTTGTATTCTGGCATATGATGTACTTTTTTAATAATGAAGTATGAGGTATGTTTCATTTTTTGCACATTTTGACCTTGTATATTATGACTTTGTTTTGATAGCTTTCTCAAGATTTTACATAAACAATCATGTTTTCTCCAAATACATATTTATCCCTTTAATCCCTATACTTTATACCTTTTTTTTCTCGCCTTTTTGCAATGGCTAGGACAACTGACACAAGGACAAATAGGAGTGTTTAGGGCTGACATCTTTGCTTAATTCTTGATATTAAGTGAAAAATATTCAGTTTTTCCATAACTGGTTAGATGTTAGCAGTAAGTTTTTATAGGTATATTTTATTTATTAAAAGAAATTCCTTTCCATTCCTAGTTTGCACAGTTTTTATCAGCAATAAATGTTAAATTTTGATACATGAATGTTCTGCATCCAGTATGATGATCTTTTTTTAATTTTATTTTGTTGATTAATATAGCAGATTACACTGATTGATTTCCAAATGTTGAATGAACCTTATGCTCCTGGGACAAATCTTATTTCATAGGGTAATAGGTACAGGACTTTTGTATGAGTATTTATGCTAATTTGGCTAGGAGTTAGGCCCTGTTTGATATTTCTTGTAGCTGTAGGCACCAAAGGCTGCAAGTTCCTGGGAGTGAGCTTGTTTTGTCCACCTCTCCTGTCCTTGGGACTTCCCTTTGTATTATCCTCAAAGACAGTGTGTCCACAAGCTCTTTCATCTGTAATCCAACTATTGTTATTAACAGAGCTTCTTAGACTGGTGGTAGATATAGAAGAGGTGTTCCTTAATCATTTAAAGAAGTCTTGCTCTTACAATGGGCCTTTCTTAAGGGTGTGTTTTTAAATATATCTGTCCTCCTTCAGGGATAAAGCTTTTCTCCTCCTTGTTCCCTAATTTCTTCTCTGGCTATAGTATTCTCACGCTATTTCTTTCTTTTCTTTTAAATTTTCTTCCTTGTTGACTACAGCTTTGACTCATTTAGATTTTTTTCTTTTAATTTAGGTAATACTGGAAAGTAAGAGTGGCCTGGAGAAGGGTGGTGATTCCTTTTACTCATGTGGGCTAATGTTTCAGAATTATCCTCTGGTGAAATCCTTCCCCTGATTCTAGGTCTTTGTAAGGGTTTCAGAGGGTCTGAGGACCATTGGAGTCCACATAGAGATTTTTATGAGACCTTCTCTTTGAGAACATGGCAAGGTTCCTAAAGGAAAATCCTAAAAAAATGTAGACTGCCTTTTGACTGTAGCCTTTTAGGAGTTCTTGCTCTCATTCTAGTCCTCTCTCAGTTCTCTGCCATTATTTAAAATATTATTCAAGTTTCCTAACAGGTTCAATTACTATATAAGACATTTAGTTATTTACAACTATTACAATCATATATATATGTGTATATATATATATATACACACATATACATAAATATCAAGATAAAAATATAAGAACATGTCACATAATTAAAAAACAATAAATAGCTATTACTGAAGTATCTAAAACAGTGAAGCTAAAAACATGCCTTGGATTAAAAAAATAACAAATTTAATCATAATCAGCTTTTCTGAAGCTAAGGAAATTTTAAATTAAAACACTAAATTGTAAAGTATGATAGCAAAGAACATTTTAACTGGGTTGTGATCAGATACTAATAGAAAGTAAAAAAAAAGATCAGGTAGTGAAACATTTTATTTTTCCTCCCAAGAAATATAAAAATGAAGCAAACATAAAATAATTTAGATTTTTTAAAAATAAGTATCTTAGGGCTACCATGAAGCATTCCTCATTAAGAATTTCAAATCAATGTGGAGCAAGAAAGAAATTTCATCCAGTAAGATTATATTTAAACATGTAAGAAAGTTTCCACAATAGACTGGCAATCAAGAAATATTTTGATCTAAGAGAAAGATATGTGAGAGTTTTTACATTTATATTATTTTCACTTTTAAAATGTCTTCTCTCAACCATACTTCAAAGTTTTAGAGGAGAAAGAAATTGATATTTGAGATATAGAATATTTTATAAATTCATCCTCTAGAATGAATTTCAAATATTTTTCTGAAATTACTATTGTCATAGTTAACCTGTAGTACAAAGCAGTGCAATAGTTTTTCATTTATTAACAGGAGACTTCTCTATTTTATTGACATTATTGCTCTAAAAAATGCAGTCAAGCTTTGTGATTAAGTGAGGCCAGTAAAGAAAAGCAAAATAAACATGAAGAAAAGCAGTGGCAATGTAAATTGGGTATAGCTGAAACTAAAAAGCAGTTTTAAAGAGACTATAGGAAAATAGCCTGTGTAATTTAAAAAGGGTGATTTTTAAAAAAAATTTCACTGAATAGAACAAGCATATGGAATTATGGAGGCATTTTAGTTTTGAATCCTCTGTAATTCTTTTGAAAAAATACAATGATAAGAATAAAAAATACTGCATTTTCAATAAAACTAGGAGACAGAGAAGAACTTCAGACTCTGAATGACGTTTAAGGACTACAGAAGCCAGACAAACAACAAGTTCACAGATTTTCTTGATATCTTATCATAGTGCTGAGGACTTAGAACATTCAACTAATTCAACATCTAAAAAGAGACCAGAGTTTGCCGGCAATGATAAGACATGATTACTGGCTTACTGGGTGAATAAGAAGGCAGACACCAACAAGAACTGTTCAGCAAGTGATGGGTAAATTAGTGGGAATTGAGTGTACTCTGTGTGAGATAGTGGGTCCCTTGGGAAAGCAAAATTAGGTGAGGTTTATATCCTCTTCCTGGTGGCTCAGAGGATAAAGCGTCTGTCTGCAATGCGGGAGACCCGGGTTTAATCCCTGGGTTGGGAAGATCCCCTGGAGAAGGCAATGGCAACCCACTCCAGTATTCTTGCCTGGAGAATCCCATGGACGGAGGAGCCTGGCGGGCTACAGTCCATGGGGTCGCAAAGAGTTGGACATGACTGAGCAACTTCACACACACACATACCCTCTTACAGGTTTTATCTCCACCAAACTCATCTAATGTCCATAGAAAATTTGGCAGAATACTAAGAAAGTCCCTCTTATGGTACAGAACTGAATTTGGAAAAGAGAATTCATACAAAGTATTTTCTCAGGTCATAATGGAATGAAAATAGAAATCAATAACAGAAAGATATGTGGAAAATTCCCAAACATTTGGAAATTAAGCACCATAATTTTAAATAACCCACTGGTTTGAAAAGAAGTGAAAATATACTTTGAACTGTAAAAAAGCATTATTAAGCATATCAAAATGTATGGGATACAGAAAATACAGAGGTTAGTAAAATTTATAGCATTGTGTGCTGATGTTAGAAAACATAAATCCTTCTTAAATTAGTAATCTAAATTTCCACCTAATAAATTAGACAAAGAAAAGGAAAGTAAATAGAAATTAACAAAAGTAGCCCCTTCATGGATCACAGCCTTGACGTGGAGAAAGGGACTTGGTAAATTAAGCTATGAACCATGCCATGGAGGGCCATCCAAGATTCTTGAGCAAAGTTATGCTCAAAAACCTTCAAGCTAGGCTTCAGCAATATACAAACTGAGAACTTCCAGATGTACAGAGTGGGTTTCAAAGAGGCAAAGGTACTAAAGATCAGATTGTCAACATTTATTGAATCACGGAGAAAGCAAGGGAGTTCCAGAAAAACATCTACTTCTGCTTTATTGACTATGCTAAAGCCTTTGACTGTGTGGATCACAACAAACTGTGGAAAATTCTTCAAGAGATGGGAATACCAGACCACCTTACCCATCTCCTGAGAAACCTGCATGAAGATCAAGAAGCAACAGTTAGAACAAGACAGGGAACAACCAACTGGTTCAAAATTGGGAGAGGAGTATTACAAGGCTGTATATCGTCACCCTGCTTATTTAACTTACATGCAGGGTACATCATGTGAACTGCCAGGCTGTATGAAGCATGAGCTGGAATCAAGATTGCTGGGAGAAGCTTCAACAACCTCAGAAATGCAAATGATAGTATCATTCTAATGGCAAAAAGTGAAGAGGAAATAAAGAGCCTCTTGATGCGGATAAAAGACAAGAGTGAAAAGCTGGCTTAAAGCTTAACATTCAAAAAAAATGAAAAGGAAAAAATCTAAGATCAAAGAATCCAGTCCCATCACTTCATGACAAATAGAAGGGGAAACAGTAGAAACAGTGGCTGACTTTATTTTCTTGGGCTCCAAAATCACTGCAGATGGTGACTGCAGACATGAAATTAAAAGATGCTTGCTGCTTGGAAGGAAAGTTATGACAAACCTAGACAGCATATTAAAAAGCAGAGACATCACTTTGCCAACCAAAGTCCTTACAGAATTGCCAGTCCAGGTTCGATGCAGGATACAGGATGCTTGGGGCTGGTGCACTGGGATGACCCAGAGGGATGGTATGGGGAGGAGCCTGGTGTCGTATAGTCTATGTGGTCACAAAGAGTGAGACATGAGTAAGCAATAGAAGAAATCAAAGAAATCAAAACAATAAACTATCAATAAAATTGATGGAACTATAAACTGTTTTTTGAAAAGGTCAATTCAATTAATAAACCTCTATCTAGCTGCAAAAAGAATAAAAGATAAAAAAAAATTTTTTTAAGATCAATTCAATTGTTAAACCTCTATTTAGCTGCTTAAAGAACAAAAGATAAAAAAATTAAAGTAACCTGATATTGGCTATATATTAAACTGTAGAAGTTCTATGCCTGAATTGTCTGTTTCTGATTGATTCTATATCTGAATTTATTTTTTCTGTATTTAAATATTGAAATTTTCTTCTCCAGACTAAATAGTACATAAGTTCTTAGTCTGACTAATTAGTTTCATATATTGCTCTTTGTAATGCTTTTGCAGGCTTCCCAGGTGGCACTAGTGGTAAAAAATCCTCCAGCCAATGCAAGAGATGCAAGACACCCAAGTTCAATCACTGGGTTGAGAAGATCCCCTGGGATAGGAAATGGCACCCCACTCTGGTATTCTTGCCTGGAAGAATATTCCATGGAGAGAGGAACCTGATGGGCTACAGTCCATGGGGCTGAAAAGAGTCAGACACAAAATAGAAGGTAAAAAAAAGTGAAACAGTGACAGGTTTTATTTTCTTAGGCTCCAAAATCATTGTGTACAGTGACCGCAGCTGTGAGATTAAAAGACACTTACTCCCTGGAAGAAAGCTATGCCAAACCTAGACAGCATATTAAAAACCAGAGATATCACTTTGTGGACAAAAGTACGTCTAGTCAAAGCTATGGTTTTTCCAGTAGCCATGTAAGGATGTGAGAGCTGGACCATAAAGAAGGCTGAATGTCAAAGAATTGATTCTTTCAAATTGTGGAGAAGAGTCTTGAGAGTCCCTTGAACAGCAAGGAGATCCAACCAGCCAATCCTAAAGGAAATCAGTCCTGAATATTCATTGGAAGGACTGATGCTGAAGCTGAAACTCCAATACTTTGGGCACCTGATGTGAAGAATCGACTCACTGGAGATCAAATCCATCAATCCTAGGGAAATCAACTGAATGTTCACAGGAAGCACTGATGCTGAACCTGAAGCTCTGATACTTTGGTCATTTGATGTGAAGAGCTGACTTGTTGGAAAAGCCCCTGTGCTGGGAAAGATTGAAAGCAGGAGGAGAAAGGGATGGCAGAGGATGAAATGGTTGGATGGCATCATTGACTCAATGGACATGTGTTTGAGCCAACTCTGGGAGATAGTGAAGGACAGGGAAACCTGGTGTGCAGCAGTTCATGGGTGGTAAAGAGTCAGTCAGGACTTAGCGACTGAACAACAACAATACCTCTACGCATTGGTATGGATGTTACTTTATTGGAATAAATGAAATATATCTCATAAGCTATGACAAATCACACCTTCAGACTGTGATGCTACAACTTTTCCTCTTTGACTTTTACAGAAATAAAGATAAAAGAAAAAAATAATCTTACATAATCTTACATAACGTCATTCTCCATGAAATTAACCCAGGTCTTTCTCCTGGGAGTGTTCACTGAAGTATGCTACTGGCCATTGTCTCCTCCCCTCCTATCATAGCTATGCTCCTTTCTTTCCTACATATGAGTTCACTTACTGCTGTACTTACATTATGATACTCATTTATATAACTAAATTACTTTCTGAACCACTACTTTTGTAACACACTGAAAATAAAAGTTTAAACACAACAGACATGGGTCTTGCCTGGTAAATGTCATGAGTTTGTGGTCCCCCCAAAAGACATGTAAAAACAGGTGGAGAATCAACAGATGAATGGATAAACATGCTATGTATGTGCACATAATGCAATACTGCTGCTGCTGCTAAGTCGCTTCAGTCGTGTCCGACTCTGTGCGACCCCATAGACAGCAGCCCACCTGGCTCCTCTGTCCCTGGGATTCTCCAGGCAAAAGCACTGGAGTGGATTGCCATTTCCTTCTCCAATGCAATAGTATTTAGCCTTAAAAATGGAGGTAATTCTAACACATGAACCTTAAAGACTTTATGCTAAGCAAAACAAGCTAGTCACTGGAGGACAAATACTGCATAATTCCTATTATTATGCAGAGCCTAGAGTAGTTACACTTATAGAGATAGAAAATATATTCGTGGTTGTTGGGGGCTGGGGGGATGAGATGTAACTGTTTAATAGGTACAGAATTTTAGTTTTGCAAGATGCAATATCTGAGCAATGTCTATTAATAAATGAGTTAAGAAAAATTAGTTGGCTGCAAGTTTATCTCCGGAGAAGGCAATGGCACCCTACTCCAGTACTCTTGCCTGGAAAATTCCATGAACGGAGGAGCCTGGTAGGCTGCAGTCCATGGGGTCACAAAGAGTCGAACACGACTGAGCAACTTCACTTTCACTTTTTACTTTCATGCATTGGAGAAGGAAATGGCAACCCACTCCAGTGTTCTTGCCTGGAGAATCCCAGGGACGGCAGAGCCTGATGGGCTGCCGTCTATGGGGTTGCACAGAGTTGGACATGACTGAAGTGACTTAGCAGCAGCGGCAGCAAGTTTATCTCAATAAAGATTAGCATAGAGAACTAGAAATTCACACACTCTATCAAATATTTAATTGTATTTTCAACAATTAATTTTATTTTGTATCAGCACAAAAATGAAAATAGGTCAATGGAATGCATGGCTTTATAACACATTGTAGCATATATAAAATCTTAATATGTTATAAAGGAGGCATCATAAATAATTTAAAAGGACTGAATTATTATATATTATGTTGGAATAATTAGTCAGCTTTTGTAGGTTAGGGTTGTCAATTAAGTTTGTCCACTTTTCAACATGCAAAGATACATAGCAGATAAAATTAAATAGTAACATCAGAGATAAAATGTAGAAGAAAATTAATAGAAGAAAAATTATTTATTTTTAGGGAATAAAGACTTTATGAGTTTAAAATGAGAGTAAGGGCTCATCTCCTGAATTAGATAAAAATAAGTTGGCACAGTTGGCTCACATGTACTTAGGTGTCTATGAAAAATCTACTGAAAAGGTAGAAATTCATGAAGTACAGGTCCTTATTTGGAAAGATGGAGTAAACATGGCAAGACAAAATGAGTATATTGTGAATGAAAGATGAAACAGAAGGAATCTGTAACTAAAGAGCACAGTTTTATTTCAAATTTTTTAAATTAAAAAGAATTATTTCTATTCAAGACAGCTGAGGGTGTCTCAAAGTTTTTGCATTACAGAAGGTGTGCAAATTATTTTTATAATGTCATAAAAATGCTATTGGTCATAAACATTTTAAAGCGTGTTCTTTAATATTAAACGTGTCATTCTTAAGCAGTCTATTTTGAGCTAAATAACACACTCTGAGCATATAGGACATTTACTGGAAAATAGGGCAAAATAAGGACAAGTGTAATGAGTATAGAAAAGATCTGATCCACTTTCAACAGGCAGGAACCTTACTCCTTACTTTTAATTAAATTCAAGATATACCAAGTTTGGTCAGAAAGTGCTGTGCTTTTCTAGGGCAAGAGTCCAGGCAGCTTTACAGAACATAACAAAGAGCAACATTCTTAATGCAAGGTTCACTTGAGTAACTTGGTAACCATTTCCTCAAACAATGTTTTCCAAACTGTAGGTCAAAATTCATTAGTTGTTTATGAAATCCATCAAAATATGATGGATTTCAACCTATATTTTTCAAAAGTTACTTTTTATTGTACTGTAGTTGCTTTACAAAGTTGTGTTTCTGCTGTACAGCAAAGTGAATCAGTTATACATATATTTTTGGATTTTTTCCCATTTAGGTCACCACAGAGCATTGAGTAGAGTTTCCCATGCTATACAGCAGATTCTCATTAGTTATCTATTTTATACATGGTAGTGTATTTATGTCAATCCCAGTCTCCTAATTCATCCCATCTCCCTCTTTCCTCCTTTGGTATTCATATGTTAAAACAAGGTAGAACAAAAATAGGGAGAATATAAATATAATAGATTATATCTGAATGTATCATTCATAGTAAGATGTACTATTTGTGAAAGTTTAACATACTTTTATTAAGAGTGATGCATTCAGATATCATCTATTCTTGACACACACATACACACAGGGCTATGCAAATGGATTTTAAATTGATTAAGAATAGTAGTATCTTTTTATGTATTTGTGTGTTAGTCCATGTGAACTTACACAGGAATAGACTTGTTAAAATCAAGATCTAGATTATCTAATGAGCTAGATGGTGGTCTGTATATTTAAAGATACATAGTGGGTCAAAACCCATTAGTTACCTATAGACAGAGTGCATTGTACTCTATACTGGAGGAATTCTGCTATTTGCTTGGAATAAATGATTTAACCTGTCATAATTATCATATTTCAACTCTAAAAATGCTGAAAGCAAATTCTAACAGTTTATATACATTATCATAGACTCAGCATCTACTGTAAGATAGTTAATCATGTGTTCAACTGCTCAGCCATCCTGGGGATAGCAAGGGAATAGTGCACTGGCCTACAGTGACTTTTCTCCTTTTACATTCTTTATCTAAGTAGGTAAAAATGAACCCTTACTTCAGTTTCATAAAACACTATGATTAATTGATTTTTAGGGACTTCCCTAGTGGTCCAGTGGTTTAGGGCTTTCCTAGTGGCTCAGTAAGAATCTGCCTGCAATGCAGGAGACCTGGGTTCAATCCCTGAGTAGAGATGATCCTCTAGAGAAGAGAATAGCAACCCACTCCAGTACTCTTGCCTGGAGAATTCCACAGACAGAGGAGCCTGGCAGACTACAGTCCACAGGGTTGCAAAGAGTCAGACATGACTAAGCAACTAACACACACACAGGTGGTTAAGTCGTTAAGACTCTTTGCTGCTGATGCAGAGGTGCAGCTTCGATCCCTGGGGAATTAAGATCCCACATGGCAAGGCCAAAAGATAAACAGACACACACATATAGTTCATTGTTTACATTATGTTAGAAACTTCCTAATCTACTAAGATCCTTGCTCTTAATGTATTGAGAACTTCTACTGAAAAACTCTAAAATCCTCCTCAGAGGCATCCACTGCTTTACCAACAATGCATACACACTGCTCTGAGATAGATTAAGTGAGTCCTGCCTCGGTTCTTGAAGAGGCAGAGCACGAAACATGGAAGGCAAGTGGTTGGTGGGTTCAAAACAATGATTTCACAACAAATCTAGATAGATAGTGTATTAAAAAGCAGAAACATCATTTTGTCAACAGGGGTCCATATAGTCAAAGCTATGGTTTTTCTGATAGCCATGTACAGATATGAGAGGTGGATCATAAACAACACCAAAGAATTGATGCTTTTGAACTGTGATCCTGGAGAAGACTCTTGAGAGTCCCTTGTACTGCAAGGAGATCAAACTAGTTAATCCTATAGGAATCAACCCTGAATATTCACTAGAAAGACTGATGCTGAAGCCGCTGCTGTTAAGTTGCCTCAGTCGTGTCTGACTCTTTTCGACCCCATGGACTGCAGCCTACCAGGCTCCTCCGTCCATGGGATTTTCCAGGCAAGAGTACTGGAGTGGGTTGCCATTGCCTTCTCCAGATGCTGAAGCTCCAATACTTTGACCACCTCATGTGAAGAGCTGACTCATTGGAAAATACCCTGATGCTGGGAAAGATTGAAGGCAGGAGGAGAAGTGAGCAACAGAGAATGAGATGGTTGGATGGTATCATCAACTCAATGGAAATGAGTTTGAACAAACTCTGGGAGTGAAGGTTCAGGAAGTCTGGCATGCTTCAGTTGATGAAGTCACAGAGTCAGACATGACTTAGAGACTGAACAACAACAAAATATTAACAGCACGAACTCAGAGCTTGTTTACAACTTCACAAACTTCCAGCTGGCTGATCTTGGGCAGGCTGGTCTCTCTCTGCCTCGATTTCTCTTTGATAAATGGTAATAATGTTACTTATAACTACCTGAGAAAGTTACTGTGAAATTGTGATGAATATACTTATATATATATATGTTTTTCCCACTGTATAAATACACATATACACACATAGACACTAAGAGTATCTGGTACAAATATAAAGCTCTAACATATGTAGATTATCAATATTATTATTGGTTGGGGAAGGGATAGAATGTGTGACTAAAAATTAGAAATGTTTAGATATTTCAGACCATAAATATAAATACTTGCATCAACAACCATACTGAGGTAATATGAACCTCCCCAGATCTTTTGAGGTACTTATAGTGATTTGGGCCATATATCTTGCCCCATCATTATAAAACATTGCTGTCAGTACTTAAGTCTTTCCTCTGAGCCAGATATTATATCAAAAGTTTTAAATCTGTATCACTTAATCATCATAAAATCTACATTGTAGATTTTGTACCATGAGTCTATAGATACTTTTCTTGTAGAACTTTAAAATGTAATTTCATTTTGTTTTCAAAACAACTCAAGCAGCCTAATTTAGAGAAGAGATTAAGTGACTGGACCAAGGTCAACATATAAATCAGCCAAACTGGGATTCAAAGCTCAGTCTTGGGTTTTGGGCCTTCTTGCTTCTACTTTTCCACATCATTTCATAATCAAAGTGTCTTCCCTTCAGTCAGAACATAGAATCTTGTCTCCCATGTAACAATCATAGGATTTTCTGACCTGTGAAGATTTCTGTATGTGACAGAGCCTGAAGTCTGTACCAAAACTGACCAGAGGTTGATTCATGCAGCTATCTAAGCCATTTTTCTAAGATGGGCAGGGCATGGACTCCAGGAAGCCTGGTAAAGAGGCAAAGAGTATTAATAGAGAGAAAGTAGCAAGAATTTTCGGGAACAGATAAGGGTCCCATGTTGCACAACCTCAGGGCATGGTTTTATAGGTCTAGACTTGTACAGCATAAAACCTACAAGAAAATATGAGATGACCCTGAATGAGAAGGGCTTCCTCATTGGCTCAGTGGGTAAAGAATCTACCTACAATGCAAGAGACACAGGAGATGCAGGTTTGATCCCTGGATAGGGAAGATCCCCTGGGGAAGAAAATGGTAACCCACTCCAGTATCCTTGCCTGAAAAATCCCACAGATAGAGAGCCTGGTAGGCTACAGTCCAAAGGGTTGCAAAAAGTTGGACGTGACTGAGCAACACGGAGCTGGATAGAGTTGAGAAGTCCTCCCAGAAGTACTCATGGGTCTGCCGATAAGTCAGACTGCTAACCCATTGAGGCAGGGACAGAGTTCCTGGGACTGCTTCACTGATTTGTTCAGAGTGGCATATCCATCTGCTTTGAACAATAACAGTATCAACAAACATTGTTTTAGGCTTATGACTTGATGTGTATTGTTCTAAAAGCTTTAGACAACTGAATCCACTGAAACTCAACAAAAGCCCTAAGAGCATAATATCACTGTATCACTATTTTACTGATGGGACTGTTGAGATCTAGCGAGGTTGAAGTAACTTGCCCAAAGTGTCACAGATGTGGGATCCAGATCCTCTGAAATATCTCAGCTGGAGCAGAGTCAGCTGCAAGCATGCCTGGTCCATCAAAAAGGCAAGAGATTCCAGGTAGTTTCAGCCCAGGGAGCAGAAGTAGAAAAAAGAGGCTTGTCCTCAGACATCCTGAGAGGTATCAGCGCATGCATGGCCCCTTCAACTAGGGAGAAATGAAGGAAATCATACAATGAAACAGTCCTCATTACACACCCACATATGTACGAGAATAGATTAAGCAAAAAGTACTAATTCTCTCCCAGACAGCTGAATATCTTATACTTGGTCTAAATCCAATGATTCCACTTGCCTTATAATCTTCCAAATTTTAACTTCATTGGGACAAATATTCAAGCCTCATAAACTTTTATTGGCTCCATTTGCCAATGAGCTTAACTGCATGCATAAGGAGGCCACTTGTAGCAGAAGGGCAGTTAAGCAGCTATCGTCATTGCAAATCACTAACAAGAACACTGGTTTAGGAGCACAGACATGGCCTAAAATCCTACCTAGGACTCAGCATTGACTCCACCAGCTGTGACATCATGCAGTACACTGGTAAAATCATTATTTTCTAAACCTTTCACTAAATTGCCAGGCTGAAGACAAAACTGCAAGATTATATATTTAACACAGTATCTTCTGAAAGTGCTCAAGAGTTTATCATTTTATTTTTTGACTTTTTTATATCAACTAAGAAGATGACATAGCTTGATTCCATTAATATAAGTATAAAAATGGATAAAACTAATTTAAGCTACCAGAAGGCAGAGTAATCATTATTCACTGAAAGCACAATGGAGACCTCTGGAATCCTGGTAACATGCAGATTCTTGATCTGGTTGCTTGTTCCACATGCATGTTTAGTGTGCGAAAAATTACCAAGCTATCTACTGATGAAAATGTGCTTAGCCCTGTGTGTGTGTATGTGTGTGTGTACACATGTGCTGAGTCACTTCAGTCATGTCCAATACTTTGTTACCCAAGGACTGTAGTCTACCAGGTTCCTCTATCAGTGGAATTCTCCAGGTAAGAAAGCTGGAGTGAGTTGCCATGACTTTCCTCCAGGGGATCTTCCTGATCCAGGTCTTTGGCACTGCAGGCAGATTCTTTACCACCTGAGCTACCAGGGAAACCCTTTCCTATGTATAATATATATCAAATATACTTTAAGGAAAAATTGCATTACTCACTATAACTGGATGAAAGAGTAAATTCAGGTTAACACAGACTACTGCTCTGCTTATAATGAAATCATTCTTTCAATACTTGTCTGTTGATGAAAATGGTAATTACTGCCACTTTGCAAAAAACAGCAAATAGCGATTCACCTGAGCTATGGAAATATTGATTGGAGTGCTTAATATTCAAGCAAAAGCATTTTTTAATAAGTAACTTTTATTAAACATTTGCTATAGGCTATGTTTTCTCATCTTTTATACTGAAGTTTACTTGATATACACTATTACATAAGTTACAGATATTTAATACTCAGAATTTTTAAAGATAATACTCCATTTATAGTTCTTATGAAATACAGGTTGTATTCCCTGTGTTGTACAATATATCCTCATATCTGATTTTATCCATTACAGTCTGTACCTCTTAATCCCTTACTCCTATATTGTCCCTTCTCCCTTCCCTCCCATCTACTGGTGACCACTAATTTGTTCTCTGTATCTGTGAATATGTTTTTTTTTTGTTATATTCACTAATTTGCTGTACTTCTTAGATTCCACATATAAGTGGTATTGCACAGTGTTTATCTTTCTTTCTGATTTATTTCACTAAGCCTAAAGACCTCCAAGTTTGCCATTGTTGCAAATGGAAAATGTAAAAGTTATGGCTTCCCCAGTGGCTCAGTGGGTAAAGAATCAGCCTGCTATGCGGGAGATGCAGTTCAATCCCTAGATAGGAAAGATCCTCGGGAGGTAGAAATGGCAACCCACCCCAGTAATCTTGCCTGGGAAATCCCATGGATAGAGCAGCCTGGCGAGCTACAGTCCATGGGGTCACAAAGAGTTGGACACGACTGAGTGACTAAGCACACGAGCACACAACAGATACTCAGAAACTATTGAATAAAATTCAACATTTATTACAGATTGTTTAAAAATCTGGCAACAGAAATATACTCTTATAATAGTGTTAGAAAAATGGTTTATGTGAAGCCAAGAGCAAGTATCATTTTTTAATGACAAAACACTACAAATGTGTTTCAGATTCTGTCAGTTTTTTCCCTATCAATGTTGTCCTTTTAGCAATAGGATCCACAAAGTTTTACTTAGTTACACAGAAAAAGAAAAGAAACTAACTTAACATTTTGTGTAATATGATTGCAGAGCTTCATACTCCACAGGATGATTGAGAAATATTAATACTACAAGTTCTTTTACTATGAGAAAAAACTAAAATGATTTTATAAGATATTAATAAGACTTTATACTGGAATCTGTAGTTTTATTAACAGATCACTGTAGTTAAAAAAAAAGCAATACATAGGAAAATAAAATTAAATGTCTAGGAAACTACATCTAAAGAAAAAAGAAATGGAACTTTATTTAGGAATAAAAAGTTGCATGAGAGTATGCTCCTAAGTGTAAGTGATATTAATATATCAGTTATCAACAAGTTAAAAAGAAATTCATTGCTCTGGGTCACAAAGAGTCAGACACGATTGAGCGACTGAACTGAACTGAATCTAAATCTAAATCCCAATTAGAATTCCAATGGATAGTTTAATCAATACAATTATTCCTAAATTAACATGGAACCATAAATGTGAAAAATTGTCTACACAGCCTCTGAAAAGAGAGGAAATAAAGTTGATATTTCTCTACCAAATATTAAATTGCAATGACCCTGTGGCACTAATATAGGAATGGATTAGCAAAACAGAAGGATCAAATAAAAGGTCCTGAAGTAGATAAAAGTCTCATGAAAACTAGGATAATTAGTAGATATTAGATATGGGGTTTCAAGTCTGTTAGAAAGACTGTACTTATAAGTATGATTATACGTATCTTACTGATATCTAGAAGCACACTGTGCATTAAAGATAGTAACTCTATCTGCCATTTACATAGAAAATATTCTTTCCTAACACAAAACTTGCATTTTAAATTAAATGAAGCACTGTTGATGTACAATTTTTGAAAATTGTTTTGGAGTCTAATCTACTGATCTGTCCCCTGATGAATGTCATATCCATTCTTCCTTCTAGAGTGTGTCTTGCACTGCTTGCTTCCTTTCTGGCCTGCTTTACCAGTTTTCTGTAGCCTATATTTTTTTTTTTCCTGAAAATTTTAAGAGTCTATTAAGCCCTTTTTCTTCAGGATTTAAACTCCTGCATCTCTGGAAGATGAGGTATAAGAACATCTCACAATATAAACATACTCAGGTGTCTTTCATTGTAAAGCAAACAAATAAACCAACAACCAAAACACTTCCTCTCGTAGTCCATTCACCCTCCCCCTTTAAATAACACCCCTCTTCTCTGATCCCCGACAAAGCTAATCACTTTGAGAAGACCATTTAAACCAGTGGTTACAAATTGAAAAAAAAAATTGAAAGAGACTATGTAAAGATAGTTTCTGGTTCAATGAGTTATCAACCAGTTTTGTCAAGTGTATTAAAACAATTGGCCAGCAAAACAAGTGACATTGTCTGATTGTAAATCCCTTTTACAAAGCTGGTTGATGTTAAAACTATACAAAAAAGTAGCCACTTGGTAGAGTCACTATTAGTAAGGGCAAGTAGCAATGAATAGATCCAGAAGTTTTGTAAAAACTATGAATTCGGGGATTAATTGGGACAAAAATGCAGGGACAACCACCTGAAAACCACTGTGGAAAGCCAGGGCAAAAGACCTATTACCATGATTTGGATCCATTCATAAGGAAAAAGAAAAACTGAAATATGAGAAAAAAAAATGTTCTTCCATGGTGGTCTAAAAGCTTACACTGTATGACTCCTATTATTTTAAAGTATTTAAAGTGTGTTTTATGGCCTAGAATATAGTTTCTCTTAGTGAATGTTCCATATGAACATGAGAAGAATGGATGGTCTACTATTTCTGGGAAGTATTCTATATGTATCATTTATATTTATTTGCTTGATGGTTTTTGAGTTCAACAATGTCTCTACTGATTTTCTGCCTGCTGGGTCTGTACATTATGGAGATGCTGACATCTCTAATAATGGATTCATCTACTTCACTTTGCTGTTCCATCCATTTTTGCCTTATATATTTTGGTGCTTTGTTGTTGGATATATACGTATTAAGGATTAATATATATATAAATGTATATATTATATATTTTAATTTTAATTTTTATATAATTTTTAAAAGTTATACTCCCTTTATAGTGATTTTGAAATATTGGCTATATTCCCCATTTATCTATATAGAATAACGTTCTTTGTCCTTGACATTTTTCTTTGCTCTAGAATTTGTTGTCTACAATTAATATAACTTCTTCAGCTTTCTTTTTGATTACTGTTAATATGGTAGATCTTTCTCCACTCCTTTACTTTCAATTTATATGTGTCTTTATTTTGAAAGTAGGTTTCTTCTGAACAACATATAGTTGTATCTTGTTTCATAATCTACTCACATATCTGTTTTTAAAGTTGTTTTATTATCACTTAAAGTGATTATTAATGTATTTGGATGAATATATGTTATATTTATCACTGTTTTTTACTTGTTATGTTGTTCTTTGTTTCTTTTTATTTTTTCCTTTCTGGTTGTTTTACAGTCTTTTTCTCCCTTCTCTGATTTTTAACTGAGCAATTCATATGGTTACATTCTCTCCTTCTTAACATATAAATTATACTTCTTTTTTAAAAAATGTTTTAGTGATTGTTATATAATTTGCAATATACCTATATAACTAACACAAGTCCACTTGCAAACAACACTATGACACACCTCAGATAATATAAGTAACATTAATAGCATTCGTCTCTCCCAACTTTTGTATTATGCTGTCCTCCATGCAACACTGAATACATTGTTATTTTTAAAACATATTATTAGATCAATTAATAAGAAAGACAAATATGTGTTTGATCTTTACATATTCTTTCTCTAATGCTTTCATTTTCTTTGGCTCTCAGCTTTCTTTATGGCCCAACCCTCATATCCATTCATAACTACTGGAAAAACCATAGCTTTAACTAGACTGACCTTTGTTGGCAAAGTAATGTCTCTGCTTCTTAATGCGCTGTCTAGGTTTGTCATAACTTTTCTTCCAAGGAGCAAGCGTCTTTTAATTTCATGGCTGCAGTCACCATCTGCAGTGATTTTCTCTCAACACTTTAAAGATTCCTCTCTACTCTCTTCTTGTTTGCATGGTTTCTGAGAAGCATTTTGTAATTCTTATCATTGCTCTTCAATAGTTAAAATTTTACTTCCTCTGCTTTCAAGTGTTTTTTTTTTTTTTTTTAATCTTTGAATTTCTGCTATTTAAATTTGATATGCCTAGGTATTGGGTTTGGGTTTTGTTTTTTTTTTTTTTTTGCACTTATCCTTCTTGGTGTTTTATGAGCTTCCTAGATCTGTGGTTTGGTATTTGACATTCATTTGGGGAAATTCTCATTTTCACTTAAAATATTTCTTCTCTTCCTTTTTTTTTTTCTCCTTCTGGTGTTATATTTACATACGTGTTACACCTTTTATAGTTGTCCCATAGTTCTTAAATATTAGATTATTTTTTCAGTATTTTTTTCTCTTTTCAGTTTTAGAAATTTTTACTGACATGTCACTAACATGATTTTTTTTTCCTCAGCCATGTCCAATCTGCTAATGAACTTATCAAAGGCATTCCACATGTCTATTACACTGTTTTTGATCTCAAGCATTTCTTTTAATTTTTTTGTTTGATTTTGCATCTCTTTGCTTACATTGGCCATCTGTTCTGACACGCTGTCTACTTTACCCATTAGAGCCCTTAGCATGCTAATCACAGCTTTATATCCTCCATCTGTAAATTCCAACAAGCTTGGCATATCTGAGTCTGGCTCTGATGCTCACTTTGTCTCTACAAACTGTTTTTTTTGCCTTCCAGTTTGCCTTGTAACTTTTGTTTGGAAACTGAACATGATGTGTGAGGTAAAAGGAACTGAGGCAAGGTTTACTAATGACCAATAATCACTAGGTCATTAATGATGTTTTGGTAAGGAGTGTGTGGGAAGGTAAACATTCTCTCATTCCATGATTAGGTCTCAGTCTTTTTGTAAACCTGTGTCTCTGAGCTGTGATGTTTAAAGTGTCTCTCCGTGATTTTTTACAGCCTTAATTGGGACAAGTTGACTGGATAGGTTGAGAACTGGATATTTCCCTTTTCCAGTGTATGAGGCTGGTGTGGGTTGGAGTTGGGTGTTTCTCTGCCCACAGGTTGGTTAGGTTCTGGTAAATGCATTTCTCTTTAAGGCATGTCTTGTTTAGGTCAGAATAGTCTATCTCAAAATCCTTGTTCCCCTCTCCCCATGCCAAAAATGCAAAGGGATTTTTCTTAACTCTTCACTATGAGAACCTGGTTGGAATCTGGAAGTAAAACTCACAAATAGGTGGTGATCCCTTTATGACTGAACCATTTGGAGTTTTTAACTTTCAGACTTATACATACTAAGCTGTCAGCAATAGACCTCATTACAATTTAGTTTTTCTACTTTAGCAGTGTTTCACATGGAGTTTTCTGTTCATGGGTTTTTTTTGTTTTAGTCATTCAGTCATGTCCGATTTGCAACACCATGGACTATGTATAACCTGCAAGGCTCCTCTGTCCATGGCATTTTCCAGGTAAGAATACTAGAGTGGGTTGCTATTTCCTTCTCCAGGGGACCTTCCCCACCTAGGGATTGAATCTATGTCTCCTGAATTGGTAAGTAGATTCTTTACCACTGAGTCACCAAGGGAAGCCTATTCATGGGTTTTTGCTTCCAGAAATTATGATTCTCTGTAACCATCTATCCAATTTTAAAGACAGAAGTTTGCCCTGTGACCAAACTTCTCTGAAATAGCTAAGAAGCATTGTTGATTTTTAGTTTGTTCAGCTTTTTCTCTTGCTGTTAGAATGAAGTGATGACTTATAAGTTTCTTAGAAACTAGATTGGAAAGTGGAAAAAGCTCTATTTTAAAAAATAACACCTCTTCTTAATTTGCTAAACATTTAAATCATGACTGTAAATTGATTGCTTTAGAATTATTTTTCTGCATCTATTGAAATAATTATGTATTATTTCTTTTAATTTCTTCATATGATAAATTGCATTGATTGCTTTTCAAAGGTTATATCAATCTTGCTTTCTTAGGATAAATCCTACTTGGTCAAAATACATTTGGATTTCAAGCACTAACAATTTGTTAGTGAATTTTAGCTTTATATTCATGAGAAATATTGGTGAATTTTTTCTGCAATGTCTTTTCTGATTGTTTTGCTGGACTCACAAACAAGGAGGGCAGTGATCCCTCCTTTTCTTTTTCAAAAATACTTGCATAATATTCATGTTATTTCTTCTTTAAATGTGCTCTTTCAGCAGAGGAGTTAAGAAATTTCATTTCTATTTTAGAATTAGGGCTATTCAGATTGCAGCCTTTATTCTTGTGTTAATTTTGGTAGGTTACATTTTTTAATAAATGTTTCCATTTCATATAAATTGTCATATGTGTTGTAAAAGTTTAAATGTAATCTCTTGTTATGCTTTCAATCACTGTAAAATCTGTGTTGATAAATCCTTTTGAAGCCTGATACTGGTAGTTTATTTTTTTTCTTTCTTATTTTTGTAATCAATCTACCTAGAGATATATAAATTTTATTAATCTTTTTCTTCTGTTAATTTTCTCTGTCCCTGTCATATATTTCTGTTGCTGCTATTAATTTCTTCACTTACTTATTTCCACTTACTTCAAGTTTAATTTGATTTTGTCAAACGGAAGCCTTAGATCATTAATTTTAGGTCTTCTCTAACATAAGCATAGGAGTTGTATATTTCTAAATAAACACTGATTCAATTTTATCTCATTATTTGATTTATAGGCCATATATTCTTTATGAATGTATTTCTTAATTTTATTTTCATTATTAGTGAATTTTATTAAGGGCTTCCCAGGTGGCACCATGGTAAAGAAACTGCCTGCCAATTCAGGAGATGCAAGAGATGTGGGTTCAATCCCTGGGTTGAGAAGATCCTCTAGAGAAGGAAATGGCAACCCTCTGCAGTATTCTTGCCTGGAAAATTCCATGGACGGAGGAACCTGGCAGGCTACAGTGTAGAGGGGTCGCAAAGAATCAGACATGACTGAGCATGCACACAAACATTATGATTACTTGTGATTTAGTAAAAGTTATTATTAGCAATTTTTAGTTTAATTCCACTGTACTCAGAAACTATACTCCATATGACTTTGATCTAATTAAATATATTGATGCTTGTCTTTAAATTACAACTTATTGTTATCAGTTTTAATTTTGCTTTGTCTGATTATAATTTTAAAGTTAGTTTACATTCCTAATTTGAGTAATCTGTTACCAACCTCAAGATACAGTTACAGAATTAATTTGCAAAACTAATACCCAAGTCATAAAAGAAATCACATAAAACTTGAGAGAAGGATACTGTTCCTTAAGGTGGTAGGGAAAATGGGAATGGGAAATGAAGACTTACTGTTTAATGGGGACAAAGTTTTAGTTTTGGAGAGTGAAAAATCCTGAAGATGGATGATGGTGAGAGTTCATAATAAATTGAATGTACTTAGTACCACTGAAATATATAGTTAAATATGGTTAAAATAGTATGTTTTATATTATGTGACTTTTACCACAATAAAAGTACATTAAATTTTTTAAAAAGAACACTGTCCCACTGATACTTCATTCAGATTTTGATTCTCTTTCTACTGGTACTCTTTCTGAAATATCACGTGGTAATTTTGTTATTGTCTAAATTAGCATGAGGTAGTGACTTTTTCATACAGAAAAAATTCATTTTAGCTACCAGAGTATCTTGAAGTTTGAATGTTCTTGACACTCAACATGTCTTCTATAGCTACATGAGCCATTTAGTACACCTACACATCCCATACATACTCCATAAAACCCTAGATGCTATTCTGAAACCAGCCTCAGGAAATGAAGAAAATGTTGCACGCAATGGTTTAATTGCCTGGAGAAGTTGCTCCAACAGTGACAGGTGAAAATAATTCTGGGATGGATATAAGTCAAATTATTATATATGTCCTAACTTTTCTTCAATGCATTGTCAACTCTTAACTTGCAGTCATGTTGACAAGACCCTTTAGTCAAACTGATTTCTGAAGAAGTGGGCTTTTTATTAAGAGCCCATTCAACTGACCTTTGTTTCTAATTACTAAAGGCCAATATTGGGGGACATGCAAGAGAAAAATGGCAATATCAGAAAACCACTGAGCAATGCAAGAAGTGCTGAGATTTGGTGCAGAGCTGTTGGAATTGGAGATAGAAATATTTACTAATATACAAATCTAATTTTTACTCCTAAGGTATTTGTTCTCGTACCCTACACATTTTCTTCATGGCTCTCATCAAAGTTTGTAATCATGTGTGTGTATTGTATGTATGTCTCTTCTAGGCTATTTATGCTAAGAAGAGCAGATCCTGGATTTATCACATCTGACCTATCTAGAACTAATTGAGTGCTAACACACATTAGACATTAAAATACTTTTGAAATTACACATCAGTAATTAAAGGAGTACATCAAGGCTGTATATTGTAACCCTGCTTATTTAACTTATATGCAGAGTACATCATGAGAAACACTAGGCTTGAAGAAGCACAAGCTGGAATCAAGATTGCCAGGAGAAATATCAATAACCTCAGATATGCAGATGACACCACCCTTATGGCAGAAAGTGAAGAGGAACTAAAAAGCCTCTTGATGAAAATGAAAGAGGATAGTGAAAAAGTTGGCTTAAAGCTCAAATTCAGAAAATGAAGATCATGGCATCTGGTCCCATCACTCCATGGGAAATAGATGGGGAAACAGTGGAAACAGTGGCAGACTTTATTTTTTTGGGCTCCAAAATCACTGCAGATGGTGACTGCAGCCATGAAATTAAAAGACGCTTACTCCTTGGAAGGAAAGTTATGACCAACCTAGATAGTATATTCAAAAGCAGAGACATTACTTTGCCAACAAAGGTCCGTCTACTCAAGGCTATGGTTTTTTTCAGTGATCATGTATGGATGTAAGAGTTGTACTATGAAGAAAGCTAAGGGCTGAAGAATTGATGCTTTTGAACTGTGTTGTTGGAGAAGACTCCTGAGAGTCCCTTGGACTACAAGGAGATCCAATCAGTCCATCCTAAAGGAGACCAGTCCTGGGTGTTCATTGGAAGGACTGATACTGAGGCTGAAACTCCAATCTTTGGCTACCTCATGTGAAGAGTTGACTCACTGGAAAAGACCCTGATGCTGGGAGGGATTGGGGGCAGGAGGAGAAGGGGACGACAGAGGAGGAGATGGCTGGATGGCATTACCGACTTGATGCATATGAGTTTGGGTGAACTCCAGGAGTTGGTGATGGACAGGGAGGTCTGGCGTGCTGCAATTCATGGGGTCGCAGTCGGACACGACTGAGCGACTGAACCGAACTGAATTTCCCTGTCTAGTAGCTAGCTACACTATAGAACACATTTTCCAAAGAAATTGTAATATTCTCTAAAAAGGCAGACTACATTGTCCAGAGACCACCATTCCAAAAAGGAGAAACCTGGCCAAGGAGGAGAACACAGAGAATAGTTGTGATTATAGGAAAGTTGGAATATTTTAATAATATATTGCAATGATAAGGAAATAAGGAGAGGTAGCTGTCAGCAGGAACCTTTGATATTTTAGTTTTAAAAATATTAATCTTCCTAATATTAATATGTTAATATCCAACATATTGGATATTTAAGTGTAAGGAAATATCAATAAGGATGAGGAATTTGAATTGTAGGTGGAGCTGGGAATAATATCAGCACTGCAGTCGTATGCTGGGAATAATATCAGCACTGCAGTCGTATTTTTATAAGAAGTGAAAGTGAAAGTGGCTCAGTCAGGTCTGACTCTTTACGACCTCATGGTCTATATAGTCCATGTAATTCTCCAGGCCAGAATATTGGAGTGGGTAGCCCTTCCTTTCTCCAGGGGATTTTTTCAATCCAGTGTTTGAACCCAGGTATCCTGCATTGCATGCGGACTCCTGACCAGCTGAGCCACAAGGGAAGCCCAAGAATACTGGAGTGGGTAGCCTATCCCTTCTCCAGAGGATCAATTCCACTCAGGAATTGAACCGGGGTCTTCTGCATTGCAATGCGGATTCTTTACCACCTGAGCTATCAGGGAAGCCCCTAACTATGGATTGTTGCAAATGTGAGCAAATGAGCCAGCACTGAGAATGAGAACAGAACGATCAATCGAGCAATTGATCTTAGGCGTGGTAAGTACTAAGAATTATAAAGCTTGAAAAGAAGACAAAGCAGTAAAGAAATTAAAGCGAGCATTATTATTTTACTCATTTTCTGCCTTGATATTGTTAATGTTTTAGGTAAAGAAGTCAATTTATATCTCTGGAAATTTCTATTTCAGCTGACAATAAAATAAAACAATCTTCCAAAATCAGGACTATGAAAAGTGAATCTTTAAAGAAATCTCAAGTCTTACTTTTCTTACTCTTCCTTCCCTCTCTATCACGTAATTAGTTTTTATAGCATTAAGAAGATTAGAAGAGGAAGCTTCTATAATCCTGAAAGACAAAAATGTTTTACAAAATTTAGACTCCAGTGCAGTTTCCCTGCAAAAAAAAAAAAAGGATGTACTTTTATCAGATATTTGTTTGTATATGTGCATAAGTCTGTACTTTTTCACTTATAATTTTCATATTTTTCTATGATCTGCAAGCTTCATATTTTCAAGAGTGTAATACAAATCAGAAGCATGAGAAATGCTTAGTTAGCTGAAGATTTGTTGCTCAAATGTGTCATTTTAGGAGTCTAAATTCAGTAAGTAGGAAAGGAAAAACTTTAGCAAAAGAAATCAAGCAGACAGTAGCTATTTTCAGGTTCCATTTGTCAAACTGATGCAAAATTGTCACTACAAATAAATGCCTAAAAAAGAAGATACTTCAGTAAGTTTAGCAAGTCATTTCACTGTTCTGAGATGTCAACTCTAAAACCCCAAGGCCTTAGGAGTCATTGAGAAATATGCTTAGGGGTGAAAAAAAGGCTTAAAATATTTCTACTCTGTGATATTGGAAGGATGTCAAACGTTCAGATAACAAATAATGAAAAGTTTAATCACACTCATTCAGAAAGGTGCATTCTTTGAATTCTCTCCAAAAGTCACTTTAATCAAAGTGGGGATTAAAAATACTAAATTTAGTTGAAATACAAACTTCATAATGAAAGTTCTGTGGACCAAGACTCATTCAGGTGACACAAAAATTTGAAGGACATCCTAAAGGGAGATTAAAGAATTGTTGAAATAGTTCTATATTTAAGCTGCACACAGATTTTTATTTGTATTTAAGGATACATGTATTTACTCTGAAGAATTAAGATTACAAAGAATAGTTTTGTTGAGGAGAATTGCTTTGATTCATTTTACATTATAAAAACTTAGTACAAATAATGCATGTACTTAAGAAAAATAAGGGTTTCCCTCTATAATTCTGACACCTGCCTTTTTTACCTTCCCCCATAATATCAAACTCTTAATGACAGTCACTGCAATTGCTGACAAATCAATTTAAAGAAATACTCCAGCATTATCTTTATCAATAGTTACAGAAACAGTAGAGAAAATCTGTCACTTGGTAGTTTCAAGGAAATTTGGATTCACAGGCAAGATAGAAGCAGGTTTGCAAAGTCAGAATAATAAGACAGATGAGAGCTGCTATTATAATATTATGGAATAAATAAGAGATGAATATCTAATTTTGTAAATGTTTATTTGCTGTTAGTAGCATTTTTATATATACCAAAATAATAGGTGGTCATTGTAAAACTTTTGGAAATTAAAAACTATGTAAAGGAGAGTATTCTAAAATCACATGTAATTCTATTATTTAATATTTGAAGATTCTTTTCAGATGTTCTGTATAGTTGGTAGCATATTGTATGTACAAGTCTATATTCTTTTTTTTAATGTTCAAGGCAATGGCACCCCACTCCAGTACTCTTGCCAGGAAAAACCCATGGACGGAGGAGCCTGGTAGGCTGTAGTCCATGGGGTTGTTAAGAGTCGGACACGACGGAGCGACTTCACTTTCACTTTTCACTTTCATGCATTGGAGAAGGAAATGGCAACCCACTCCAGTGTTCTTGCCTGGAGAATCCCAGGGATGGGGGAGCCTGGTGGGCTGCCGTCTATGGGGTCACACAGAGTCGGACACGACTGAAGCGACTTAGCAGCAGCAGCAGCATGAATATGTAGATGTTCACAAAATCACTTTCTTGTTACTATTATCCCAATGACCCAACAGTTAATCAACCACAAATGACCTATGTCATATAATAAGAATAGTAATTCAAACCAAAGGAAGTATTTTGATAAAATTTCCTGATCCTCATTACTTTTTATTCTGTAAGTGAAAGTAGTTATTTTTTTCGGTATGAAGTGGTTAAAGATTAGAATGAGAGTTAAATCAGTCAATTGTGCTTATCTCCAGCTTAACTGCTGAAACATTTATAAACTCTTTAAGCTCAGAATTGTATATTGTACTCCACTATTCATGCCTGGAAAATCCCATGGACCGAGGAGCCTGGTGGGCTACAATACATGGGGTCGCAAAGAGTTGAACACGACTGAGCAACTTCTGTGTGTGTGTGTTTGTATGAAATAGAATTTGAGCAAATGTCCAACTTCTATTGACTTCTAATAGACACCGTCATCTTTTATTGTTTTCCCTACTCCATCTTAGACACCATTCCTCAAGGAGGCTTCAAGATAAATGCACATTAACTTCACACTGGCACACATTCAAATGATTTGGGAGAAATTTACTTAATTGAATTGTGATTCAGAGCCTGTACAATGAAAATCATATTGCTAGAAAGTACTTTTAAAGCCTAGATCACAGCATCTGGAAGGTCACACTCTAATAACAGAAAACAGACACACCAATCAAATGCTCATGAAGATATGGGGTTACAAAATGATACCTACTATATTCAGGCATACAAGAAAATGAGCTTTAAAAATGGTTCTATTTCTGAGCTCACAAATCCCTACCTACTTGAGGGAAGGAAATAGGTGGAAAAACAAGTAAATTTTAGTATAATTTAGTAAACTCAGTCCAAGATTCACCTAACCACTCCTTTCAGGTAAATACTTCTTTTTTTTAAACTTTGGTTTTCCTAAACTGTCTGGAACCTCTCTTAAGATTATTTTTACGATGACATATGAATATGTTCAAAGATGGTGTGTGATTGAAGGGTTTTGATGATGCAGAGAAGACACTGAATCACCAAAGTGCCCTGGTGTTTGTTCTGTCTTGCCATTGATTTCTGTGGCAATACCCTGATTGCCAGTTGAGTCTTGAAAACCAATCAATCTAACTCTTGCTCTCTCCCCACTTCTCCTTCTTTGTCTGTCTAATTCTCTCTTCCTGTCCAAAAGTAGCATTCAGGATTATTGTCTTGATGTAAAAGTCATAGGTTTAATGCACTCATCTCAACACCATGTTCTCAGATTCAATAAATGTTCACAAATTCTGTCCTTGAACAACTCTAATGCAAATAGGGAAAAAAGAGTTTAGAAGATGGACAGCTTGATGTTTAGGAATGTGTGTTCCATGGAAGCAGGACTTAATTTATGCATTGATCCTGGGTATCTTCCTGACAACTCATGCACCAAGACTTTGAGATCTCTCTGCTTTTCCTAGACTACTTACTCATCACCACTTGGGGAGCTGTTTCTTTCTTTATTTGCCTCCACATCTCAAGTGCTTTACTCTCAATATGTTTTATAGGGGAGACAATATGTGTAATGTTTAAACTTGGTCTCAGATAGACCAGAGTTCAAGTACAATAATTAACACTGCCAGTAAGTTTAGTTGAATAACTTTGGGAAAGTTACTTTACCTCTTTAGGTTAAGTTTTCTCCCCTTCAAAAACAGAAAACAACGATAGTTATCTCACAGGATTATTGAAACCATAAATGAGATGATAGTTTTAAAATACATATACAATGCACAGTTTAAGTCTTATAAACCCTCAAAATGTGGTAAATGTTATAACTATTACTTTTGAGAAGTATTGTGATAACAAAGGTGTTCCTTAGGTCATTCTTATATCAGTGAAGTAAATGATTATATATTATTGAACCAAAGAATTATAACTTTGGAAAATACAATGAAGTACTGTAAAGAGCTCATCCAAGTAGGAACTTGGATTATTGAGATCTTTCCTCTTTTCTTATGTAAGCATTTAATGCTGTTATGCCTCTAAGAACTGCTTTAACTAGTCCTGAACATTTTGATAACATTGCATTTTTTTCAGTTATTTTTAATTGAATTATAATTGACATACAATATTATCTCATTTCACGTGTATACCACAGTGATTTGATGTTTTTATACATTACAGAGTGATCACTGTGATGTCTAGTTACCATATGGAATTATAATATTATTATTTACTGTATTCCCTTTGTTTTATATTATATCCCAGTTATTTATTTTAGAGCTGGAAGTTTTCACTTCCTAAACCCCTTTACCTATACCACTTATCTTCCCATCTGCTCCCTTCTGACAACCACTAGTCTTTGATTTGCTTTCTGTTTTTCCTGGTTTGTCCATTTGCTTTGATTTTTAGATTCCACAGAAAATTAAAATCATATAGTATTTGTCTTTGTCTGACTTATTTCATTTACCATAATACCCTCTAGGTCCACCTACACAGTTGCAAATGGCAAGATTCAGTTCTTTTTCTTGGCTAGTATTCTACTGTATGTATGTATACAACCATACACACACATACTCATGTCTTCTTTATCCATTCATTATTGATGGGAAATTATGTTCCCCATTTAGCTCTACTATAAAAAAAAAAATCATTTGAGTTTTCCTCTGTGATCCATGGGCTATTTAGAAGCATGTTTAATTTCCATATGATGTGAAGTTTGCCTGTTGTTTTCTGTTATTTATTTCTAGTTTAACTTCATTACTGTCACTAGTCTACAGTAATTTCATTACTATAGAGAACATACACCAAATGACAAGTTGTTTTAAACTGGATGAGGTTTGTTTTATAGACTAGAATCTGGTCTATCTTGGTGAATGTGTGCTGTTCTTTAGCGTTCTATATATGTCGATTGGATCCTGTTGCTTGACTGTACTATTCAAATCTTCTGAGTAGTAATTCTGTCACTGTTGAGAGGAGACAACTGAGTCTTCAGCTGTATGATTATGAATCAATGTATTTTTCCTTTTAGATCTACAAGGCTTTGCTTCACATATTTGAAGGCTTTATTTGGTGTGTAACATACTTAGGATCCATATGCTTCCTGATGGTTTCATCTTTTTTGTCTTTACATTATATTCTTCTTATCTCTTCTAACTGTATTGACTTTTCAGAGATCAGATCAGTCGGTCAGTCGTGTCCGACTCTTTGCAACCCCATAAATTGCAGCACGCCAGGCCTCCCTGTCCATCACCAACTCCCGGAGTTCACTCAGACTCACGTCCATCGAGTCAGTGATGCCATCCAGCCATCTCATCCTGTTGTCCCCTTCTCCTCCTGCCCCCAATCCCTCCCAGCATCAGAGTCTTTTCCAATGAGTCAACACTTCACATGAGGTGGCCAAAGTACTGGAATTTCAGCTTTACCATCATTCCTTCCAAAGAAATCCCAGGGCTGATGTCCTTCAGAATGGACTGGTTGAATCTCCTTGCAGTCCAAGGGACCCTCAAGAGTCTTCTCCAACACCACAGTTCAAAAGCATCAATTCTTCGGCACTCAGCCTTCTTCACAGTCCAACCTCACATCCATACATGACCACAGGAAAAACCATAGCCTTGACTAGACGAACCTTTGTTGGCAAAGTAATGTCTCTGCTTTTGAATATGCTATCTAGGTTGGTCATAACTTTCCTTCCAAGGAGTAAACGTCTTTTAATTTCATGGCTGCAGTCACCATTTGCAGTGATTTTGGAGCCCAGAAAAATAAAGTCTGACACTGTGTCCACTGTTTCCCCATCTATTTCCCATGAAGTGGTGGGACAAGATGCCATAATCTTCGTTTTCTGAATGTTGAGCTTTAAGCCAACTTTTTCACTCTCCACTTTCACTTTCATCAAGAGGCTTTTGAGTTCCTCTTCACTTTCTGCCATTAGGGTGGTGTCATCTGCATATCTGAGGTTATGGATATTTCTCCCAGCAATCTTGATTCCAGCTTGTGCTTCTTCCAGTCCAGCATTTCTCATGATGTACTCTGCATAGAAGTTAAATAAACAGGGTGACAATATACAGCCTTGATGAACTCCTTTTCCTATTTGGAACCAGTCTGTTGTTCCATGTCAAGTTCTAACTGTTGCTTCCTGACCTGCATACAGATTTCTCAAGAGGCAGATCAGGTGGTCCGGTATTCCCATCTTTCAGAATTTTCCACAGTTTATTGTGATCCACACAGTCAAAGGCTTTGGCATAGTCAATAAAGCAGAAGTAGATGCTTTTCTGGAACTCTCTTGCTTTTTCCATGATCCAGAGGATGTTGGCAATTTGATCTCTGGTTCCTCTGCCTTTTCTAAAACCAACTTGAACATCAGGAAGTTCACGGTTCACATATTGCTGAAGCCTGGCTTGGAGAATTTTGAGCATTACTTTACTAGTGCGTGAGATGAGTGCAATTGTGCGGTAGTTTGAGCATTCTTTGGCATTGCCTTTCTTTGGGATTGGAATGAAAACTGACCTTTTCCAGTCCTGTGGACACTGCTGAGTTTTCCAAATTTGCTGGCATATTGAGTGCAGCACTTTCACAGCATCATCTTTCAGGATTTGGAACAGCTCAACCGGAATTCCATCACCTCCACTAGTTTTGTTCGTAGTGATGCTTTCTAAGGCCCACTTGACTTCACATTCCAGGATGTCTGGCTCTAGGTCAGTGATCACACCATCGTGATTATCTGGGTCGTGAAGATCTTTTTTGTACAGTTCTTCTGTGTATTCTTGCCATCTGTTCTTAATATCTTCTGCTTCTGTTAGGTCCATACCATTTCTGTCCTTTATCGAGCCCATCTTTGCATGAAATGTTCCTTTGGTATCTCTGATTTTCTTGAAGAGACCTCTAGTCTTTCCCATTCGGTTGTTTTCCTCTATTTCTTTCCACTGATTGCTGAAGAAGGCTTTCTTATCTCTCCTTGCTATTCTTCGGAACTCTGCATTCAGATGTTTATATCTTTCCTTTTCTCCTTTGCTTTTTGCTTCTCTTCTTTTCACAGCTATTTGTAAGGCCTCCTCAGACAGCCATTTTGCTTTTTTACATTTCTTTTCTATGGGAATGGTCTTGATTCCTGTCTCCTGTACAATGTCACTAACCTCAGTCCAGAGTTCATCAGGCACTCTATATATCAGATCTAGGCCCTTAAATCTATTTCTCACTTCCACTGTATAATCATAAGGGATTTGATTTAGGTCATACCTGAATGGTCTAGTGGTTTTCCCTACTTTCTTCAATTTAAGTCTGAATTTGGCAATAAGGAGTTCATGGTCTGAGCCACAGTCAGCTCCTGGTCTTGTTTTTGTTGACTGTATAGAGCTTCTCCATCTTTGGCTGCAGAGAATATAATCAATCTGATTTCGGTGTTGACCATCTGGTAATGTCCATGTATAGAGTCTTCTCTTGTGTTGTTGCAAGAGGGTGTTTGTTATGACCAGTGCATTTTCTTGGCAAAACTCTATCAGTCTTTGCCCTGCTTCATTCCGTATTCCAAGGCCAAATTTGCCTGTTACTCCAGGTGTTTCTTGACTTCCTACTTTTGCATTCCAGTCCCCTATAATGAAAAGGACATCTTTTTTGGGTGCTAGTTCTAAAAGGTCTTGTAGGTCTTCATAGAACCGTTCAACTTCAGCTTCTTCAGTGTTACTGGTTGGGGCATAGACTTGGATTACTGTGATATTGAATGGTTTGCCTTGGAAACGAACAGAGCTCATTCTGTCGTTTTTGAGATTGCATCCAAATACTGCATTTCGGACTCTTTTGTTGACCATGATGGCCACTCCATTTCTTCTGAGGGATTCCTGCCTGCAGTAGTAGATATAATGGTCATCTGAATTAAATTCACCCATTCCAGTCCATTTGAATTCGCTGATTCCTAGAATGTCGACATTCACTCTTGCCATCTCTTGTTTGACCACTTCCAATTTGCCTTGATTCATGGACTTGACATTCCAGGCTCCTATGCAATATTGCTATTTACAGCATCAGACCTTGCTTCTATCACCAGTCACATCCACAGCTGGGTATTGTTTTTGCTTTGGCTCCATCCCTTCATTCTTTCTGGAGTTATTCTCCATTGATCTCCAGTAGCATATTGGGCACCTACTGACCTGGGGAGTTTCTCTTTCAGTATCCTATCATTTTGCCTTTTCATACTGTTCATGGGGTTCTCAAGGCAAGAATACTGAAGTGGTTTGCCATTCCCTTCTCCATGGACCACATTCTGTCAAATCTCTCCACCATGACCCGCCTGTCTTGGGTTGCCCCACAGGCATGGCTTAGTTTCATTGAGTTAGACAAGGCTGTGGTCCTAGTGTGATTAGATTGACTAGTTTTCTGTGAGTATGGTTTCAGTGTGTTTGCCCTCTGATGCCCTCTTGCAACACCTACCGTCTTACTTGGGTTTCTTACCTTTGGCATGGGGTATCTCTTCATGGCTGCTCTAGCAAAGCGCAGCCATTGCTCCTTACCTTGGACGAGGGGTAGGTATCTCCTCACCGCTGCCCTTCCTGACCTTCAACGAGGAATAGCTATTGACTTTTAAGTAAGTATTGATTTTTAAATCTACTTAAAAGTCTACTTTAAGTCTACTTTGTAAGATATTAACATAGCCATTGTTTTATTGTTTTATTTGTTAATGGTTGCATGACATATCTTCTTCAATCATTTTACTTTCAACATACTTATACATTTGAATTCAAAGTTAATTTCTTTTAAGCAGCATATAATTGAGTCATTTTATAAGTTCACTCTGAAACTTTTCTCTAAAAGAAAAGTTTTAAAGAAACTCTCTTTTCTTTAAATTGGTATGTTTAAACCTTTTACTTTCAAAGTAATTATTTATGTATTATCACTTAAATCTGACATTTTATTACTTTTGAATCATAAACATACATTATCTGCCAAACCTTGGTATTTGTAGATGGAGATTAGTGAATGGAAAACAAATATGAGTTCACATTATATGGTCAGAAATTTAAAAGAAAAAATTTTCAAAGAAATAGTTTAATAATTTCCCATAGCTAATGAAGGGCTTCCCTTGTGGCTCAGCTGGTAAAGAATCTGCCCGCAATGCGGGAGACCTGGATTCAACCCCTGGGTTGGGAAAATCCCCTAGAGAGGGGAAAGGCTACCCACTCCAGTATTCTGGCCTGGAGAATTTTATGGCCTATATAGTCCATGGGGTTGCAAAGAGTCAGACACCGCTGAATGACCTTCACTTTCACTTTCATAGCTGATGAAAATGTGAGTCTTCATATTGAAATGACTTGGTAAGTTATAAATGAATGGCTTAAAAAATGATCTATCATAAATATATTTTCATCGTATTTTATAATCACAAGGACTAAGGAAATATCCTAGTAACTCCCAGAAAGCAAAACCAATATAATAAAAAAGAATGATAATTAAACAAGCATCATATTTTTCAGCAATAAAATTGGATATTAGAAGACAACTGAAGACATCTCCAAATTTCTCAGGGAAAATTATTTTCATTCTAGAATATTTTAACTGAGCAACAGTATTGTTCAAATGTGAAGACAAATGTATTTCAGATATAAGATGACTCAGAAAGTTTATTTCTTACTCAATACACCAGAATAAGTTTATTGAAACAGAATACAAATTAAACAAAGAAGAAAATAGAAGACATAGCATAAAGTAAGCACTATTTCTTATTGCTAAGAATATTCTTATTAAGAATATTCAATAAGAATGACATTGTAACATGTAAAATATCATGTAAGAAATGAGGTGCCAGTCCAGGTTCGATGCACGATACTGGATGCTTGGGGCTAGTGCACTGGGACGACCCAGAGGGATGGTATGGGGAGGGTGGAGGGAGGAGGGTTCAGGATGGGGAACACATGTATACCTGTGGTGGATTCATTTTGATATTTGGCAAAACTAATACAATTATGTAAAGTTTAAAAATAAAATAAAATTAAAAAAAAAAAAAAAAAGAATATTGTTATTCTTATTCCTTCTTATTGGAAGGAAATTTGACATGGTTATAGCCTCCAGATAACCAACTTTAATGCAAACTCGAAGTAAACAGAAGATAAATATCACCATCACTGCCAAGCAAGAGAGGCTGCACAGAAAAGGGACTTTCACTTACTACTCTTACTGGTAAGGTAGGAGCCTAGGTAATTCTTATCACTGTTGCAGCACTGTTTTATCTCAAATAGTTAATGTTTCTTCCTATCAGCAGGCAAACACTTCTCCCTTGGGAAAATACTTTTGGGATCATCTTCATGTTGAGTCTAGGAAACACTGCCCTATCTTCCTGGAAATGGAAACACTCTATATTGTTAGAGGATGACCTTAGAAATTCCAAACTCTTTTATACATCTGTTGTAAGAGTGAGTGTCTAATGTAATGATTAGACAATTTATCAGATATCAAGTTAAAACACACACACACTCAACAGATACTTGAAAATAATCCCAGTAGATTGAAAGATTACAGTTAAAAGTTTCCTGTTTATTTGCCATGCCAAAATACTTATTCTTTTCCACTGAAAATAAAGACAAGTTCATTAGAAGATTTCTCATACACTCATCAAACAGCAGATAGAAATTCATTGAACTCCAGTCTTTAAATGCTCTCATACGCCCTCTCTGGGAGCTAAAACATCCCTTATCCTATCACGTGACTTTTGATTTCAAACCTTGTACCAAGTTTTTTAACATTTCGTGTAGCATGACTTAAATTAGACTAAAGGTTGTTTGCTATTCCTTTTTTACTTGCTTACTAAATAGTTTTGAGGGCATAGGAAAGTTCTATCCTGAACAATTCTTTCAATGTGTAGTAGAATGCTTAGAGAAACCACTTGAGACTGAGGATATCTGGAGAGCTATCTATTGTACAACTTCTAAAAAGTTTAATGTATTAGTTGTAGAGGCATTTTGCAGAATACAGCCACATGTCAGCCCCCCAAGTGAAGCATTAGCTGTACTACACTCATTAAAGCTAATGTAGGTGATACAGTTACATCACATTGTGCTGAAAATACTTAGAGGCACTTAAGGGCCCTTAGTTTGTAAACTGGGCAACAGGGATGACACAGTGATGGAAGTGCTTATGGGAGCTGTACTTCACAGAGAGTACATACTTAGTTTAGACATGATGCATATAAAAACCCTTTATGGATTATCAATAGAAAGAGTAAAATTAGAGCTTGCAAGATAGAAGCTGTATTTAGTCTAAAAACAGATATGTATGTCTCTCTTTTCATGTATGGGTCATTTAATACTTTACTTTTTAATTTTTCTGTTTCATTTTTCCAAAGAAATGAAGATATTGGTAGGTACTACTTCTGCCTTAAATGAAATCATTGGAAAGATTTCTATTTGCTTTCCAAAAATAAGATTTTAAAATGTTTCCATTATATTCTATATGCGTCAGTTTTATTTTTGAATCTAGATTGTCAATTGTTTCTAAGCAATAAAAATAAGAACTGCAATTTATAGCATTTAGCATAATATGATGACACCTACTAAAGTTACCTATCTGCCAAATTAAGCCTCATTTATTACATGAAAGTAATGAGGTCTGTGGATACCTAAAATTACAAACCATTTTTCAGTAAAAGTACGTATGAAAGATTATTAAAAATGACATTTGTAGCAGACAAAGTCAAGACTTATCCAAATTTCTTTGAGTCTCTTTTACCATTTCTATACATGCTACCCTCAAATTTGATGTGCTTTTATTACCAAAGGCATTTTTATTTCTGAGTAACTTTCTAGGGCATATATATACTACAGTTTTTTTAAATCATTCAATTGTTGAAGGATATCTGGGGTGATTCTAATTATTAGTTATTACAAATAAACCTGCTATCAACATTAATGTATAAGTTTTATGTGAATACAAGTTTTCATTTATGTGGGATAAATGCCCCAGAGTTCAGTTGCTGGGTCTTACTATAGTTGTATATGTCAGGCAATGGATGAATAAACTGGGATGCATTTATGTAATGGGAAACTGCTCAAAAATATGAAGGAACAGATAAGAATGGGAGAAAAAAAAAAAAACTTGATTTCCTAAATTTATACATTGTATGATTCCATTTATATGATGTTATAAAACAAGACAAATTTACAGTGATGAGGAAAAGATGAGTAGTTGTCAGATGGGGTTGGTCTCAGGAGATAACTAAAAGGGGCAAAATGAGATATTTTGGAGCGATGGAAGAGTGTTATATTTTGATTGTGGTGTTGGTTACATGACTGTATGTCTTTATATACTATGAGGGATGAACTTTATATAATTAGTCATTAAAAAATAAAGGAGAGTGTTATATATAAATAATAATTAAAAAATAAAGGAGAATATTACTTATGTTTGATACTCTACCTGAAAACTTTAGGTTAAGATCTAGGCAATGGCGTTTTCATCTCTTACTTTGAAATAATTATAAATTTAAAGGAAGCTACAAGAGAGAAAATACCCAGGGAGGTCCTGTGTGCTCTTCATGCAGTTTCCCCCAGTGGCAACATCTTGCATCACTGTTTGTGCTTCGTTGTTCAGTTGTGTAGCCTCTTTGCGACCCAATAGACTGTAGCCCACCAAGCTCCTTTGTCCATAGGATTTTCCAGGCAAGAATACAGGAGTGGGTTGCCATTCCCTTTTCCAGGGGATCTTCCCAACCCAAGGATTGAACACAGGTCTCTGACGCTATAGGCCGTCTGAGCCACCAGGAAGTTGGACAATTCATAAAGCTTATTCAGATTTTGCCAGCTTCATATGCACTTTTGTGTGTGTGTGTATGTGAGCAGTTCTATGCAGTTCACACAGTGTCACACGTGTTGATTTGATGTTGATGTGATCACCACCACAATCGAAAGCAAAGCTCTTCCATCATCTCTAGGATCCACTGTGCCACCCCTCCATAGTTACTACTTCTTCCCCCTCATCCTTAACATCTGGCAGCTACTAATCTGTTGTCTGTCTCTGTATTTTTCGTTTAAGAATGTTACATAAATGGAAATAAAGTACATGATAATGACTTTTGAAAAAAATGCTCTCAACCCAGAAATGAAAGGTTGTTGTTGAATCACGCGAAAACACCGTGATTCTTGGCCCCCAGAGGAGAAGAATTCAATCCGGGGCCAGAGACGAGGCTTGATCACTCAGAGCTTTTGTGTAATAAAGTTTTATTAAAGTATAAAGGAGATAGAGAAAGCTTCTGACATAGGCATCAGAAGGGGGCAGAAAGAGTACCCGCTTGCTAGTGTTAACAATGAAGTTATATACTCCAAAGAATGTCTGGAGGTTGTAAAGACCTCATCAGACCTACTCCCATAATTTACATTTTAAGATAACACTGTCCTCAGGCAAGATACATCCTTGTAAAGACCAGGTCTACTCCCATAATTAACATTTTAAGGTAACAGAAGGTTGAATCCAAAGACTGTCCTTAGGCAGGATACATTATTGTTATATAATCCTAAGGAATGTGGAGAAAGAAAAACAGTTTGTCCTTTCTTCCTCCTTGAGAATTCCAGACTCCTCTCTCCTTGGGGACCCCTAGACTCCCTATCAACCTGCCTAGGAACTGACTCTCTCAGAAATAAATCCATGTACCAGTTAATCTTCAACAAAGGAGGCAAGAATATACCACAGAGAAAAGACAGTCTCTTTAGCAAGTGGTGAAAAAACTGGACAGGTGCATGTAAATCAATGAAATTAGAATACTCTCTTATACCACACCAGAGAAGGCAATGGCAACCCACTCCAGTACTCTTGCCTGGAAAATCCCATGGACGGAGAAGCCTGCTGGGCTGCAGTCCATGGGGTCGCACAGAGTCGGACAAGACTGAAGTGACTTAGCAGCAGCAGCAGCTTATACCACACACAAAAATAAACTCAAAAATGACTTAAAGAGTTAAATAAAAGACATCATACCATAAAACTTCTAGAAGAGAACATAGGCAAAACGTTCTCTAACATAAATTGTAGCAATGTTTTCTTAGGTCAGTCTTTCAAGGCAATAGCAGTAAAAGCAAAAGTAAACAAAGGGATCTAACCAAACTTACAAGCTTTTGCATATCAAAGGAAACCATGAACAAACAAAAGGACAATCTATGGAGTAGAGAGAAAATATTTCCAAATGATGTAGCCAACACGAGATTAATTTCCAAAATATAGAAACAGCTCATACAGCTCAATATCAAAAACCCCCAAACAACCCAATCAAAAAGTGGACAGAAATTCTACACAGACATTTCTTCAAAGAAGATATACAGATGGCCAATAGGCACATGAAAAGATGCTCAACTTTGCTAATTATTAAAGAAGTACAAGGCAAAACTAAAATGAAATATCGCCTCAATTTGGTCAGAATGGCCATCATTTGAGAGTCTACAAATAATCAATTCTGGAGACGGTATGGAGAAAGGGGAATCCTCTATTGTTTGTGGGAACGTGGAATGGTATAGCCATGATGGAAAACAGTATGGAGGTTCCTTAAAAAACTGAAAAAAGAGCTGCCATGTGATCCAAGAGTCCCACTCCTGGTCGTGTATCTGGAAGATAGTCTAATTTGAAAAAATACATGCACTCCAATCTTCAGAGCAGGATTATTTACAACAGCCAAGACATGGAAACAACCTAAATGTCTTTTGACAGAGGAATGGATAAAGAAGCTGTGGTGCATAAATATAACGGAATACTACTTAGCCATAAAAAGAATGAAATAATGCCATTTGGAGCAACATGGATAGAGTTAGAGATTATCATGTTAAGTGACCTCATATCCAGAAAGAGAAAGAGAGGTATCATACACTATCAGTCATATGTGAAATCTAAAATATGATACAAGTGAACTTATTACAAAACAGAAATAGACTTACAGACATAGAAGACAAACTTATGGTTACTAAAGGGGAAAAGTGATCAAGGAGGGGTAAATTAGGAGTTTGGGATTTCCAGATCCAAACTACTATATATAAAATGGATAAACAAGGGCCTATTTTATAGCATAGGGAACTATATTCAATACCCTGTTATACCATAATGGAAAGAATATGAAAAAGAATCACTTTGCTGTACATTAGAAGCAAATAATATTGTAATTCAACTAAACTTCAATTTTAAAAAATGCTCTCTTATTAATGCTAATGTTCTGCCAAATTTGTTTCCTATATTACATCATCTTAAAAATATCTTCTTCTCAGGGCTGGGCTAGGGACATTAATAGTTTTAATGTATTCTAATTTACTCTATTGCATTTGGCCTTTAATTTTCCTGACTTCCCACTTGACATTCAAAGTACTAAGAGAACTTTTTTCTAAAGGAAATGGCATCTGCCACGTAACAGAGATTCAATATTCAATTTGAATAAACACACATCTTTGTTCACATTTCTAATTATTTATATTCTCAGAAGTAGAATTTCTGGCTTAATAGATATATCTATTGAGCCAGTATGTGTGTGTGTGTGTATGTGTGTGTGTGTATTTAAAAACTCCTGATTCATGTTACCAAAGAGGTCTTTATAAAGATTGGACCACATTTCACCCAGATCAAGAGTAAACTGGTAATACCTATCTCCTCTGATTGACTTTTCCTTCACCTACATTGTGAAAGATACAGTTTTAATTGCTTTTGACCACATCAATTTTACAGCCAAGACAAATGCATTTCACTATTTTATCATTCATTTAGTCTCTATCTCTAGCTTTTGAATTGTACATTTAAGTGTTCAGTTATTTATCTAACAGGACAATTTTAATTTTTGGAAGTACATAAATATAGTTTATTTACAAAAGATATTAATAATTTTCTTGCAATAGTGTAGTAAAATTACACCTCATCCCCACACCCAGTTAAGATTTGATTCCCTTTTAATAAAATTATCTCATCAGTCAAAGCTTATAAACATACCATACATAAGCAAAGTACACTTTTTAAAAAATTAATGCATACTTATTAGCAACAACTCAGAGACACTATACCTGCCAGAATATGTAATCAAGAACAACACAGAAATAAACACGATCTTAACTGACCCTGTTTTTAGTTAATGTGAAAACACACATGCATACATTTCCATACATGTACACACACAGCTTTTAAATAGTCTAATATTTCCAATCAAAATTCAGTTCTTTCCCCAGAGGTGGGAAAACTGCTATCATAAATGCAATGTTGTAAAAGGGGTAAAAGGATCTTTTACCCTTCTCAATTAATTACTCAATGGCAGTAGGATCAGTGTCTTAAAAAGATTAATAGCATCATGGTAGTTTTCCTTTCGCAGTAGTAACATATCCTACTCCAAGGGCAATGAGTTAAATTGAAAGTTTTAAGAGATAAGATCCAAGATTTTCTCAAATGATGGAAAAATAATCCCTCCCCACACACTTTTATACCAACATTGAAACCTTAACACTTTAGCAAAGAAATTCAGATCTCTCATTGTTTCCTCAGGCAATTGAAGTAAGCATTTTTTTTAGTCCTTTTCTTATTGGAATAGATTACCTGATCCCTCAAAAGCTTTGAATATCTTCTAGAAACTTTCACATTTGGCAATTTCGCATTTCATGTATACATAAAAATGTTCTTGATTTCTGAAAGTTCCCTTCTACTAGTCTTGGGCTATAAGGATCTATCAATCCATTCAGTTCAGTTCAGGTGCTCAATTGTGTCCGACTCTTTGCCACCCCATGAATCACACCACGCCAGGCCTCCCTGTCCATCTCCAACTCCTGGAGTCCACTCAAACTCATGTCCATCGAGTCAGTGATACCATCCAGCCATCTCATCCTCTGTCGTCCCCTTCTCCTCCTGCCCCCAATCCCTCCCAGCATCAGAGTCTTTTCCTATGAGTCAACTCTTCGCATGAGGTGGCCAAAGTGTTGGAGTTTCAGCCTCAGCATCAGTCCTTCCAATGAACACCCAGGACTGGTCTCCTTAAGGATGTATAAAGTATGCCAAAAGACTGAGTTTTAAATTATGTTTTGATATAAGAGAAAACTATATTTTTTACAATGCTGAATAATTTATTGAACTCCTGGTGCTGAGTTACACGGATAAACAAGACAGAGCTAGGTTCTGCCCTAAGGAGCTCATATTCTAGTGTCTCTCAGACAATAAACAAATGACGACCAGAGTTTACCCTGGTGTGATGAAAGCAACACACCAGAGGCCAGGGAACAGACACTACAGTTACCTGAAGCTACAAACAGGGAGCAGTCTGTGCCTTGATCAGGAAGTCACTCTTCCCCATAAAAAACTGAGACGGAAAATATAAAATCATGTCTGTAATTTTTATGCCCACATCTTTTGTAAAAATAGTTTTGAATTTATTTAGTATCCCTTTCAGAAGCATTCAGTTAACAAACCTCTCTTAGTGTTATTATAGTAAATTCAATTTTACCTATATGTTTGAATGATCCCTATTAAGAAACACAGAGAATCGTGTTTTTGCTTTGGCTCCCTGGCAGAACAAAGCTACATTTGCTATTTTAATGAAGCAATTACCTTTAGCTTACATTTTTCTGATATAATCTACTGATCTGTCTCCACCACCCAATCAGATCTCACCATCACTAAAAACCATACATGCCACTTACAACTCACCATTCTAAAGTGAATCCAGTGGTTCATGTTGCTTAGGACATGCTTGATGAGATGTCCTATACTACATAGGTCTAAGGAAGAAAGAGAACACTCCTGTCCAGTCTTCTTCAGGTACAATTAGGTTGGACCTTCTCATGGCCCCAATTTAGCCCTAGTTCCATTATTCTGTATGCAGTCCTTTAAGAGTCAGTACTGCTTCATGGCTCAGAGTGTGGACTTCAGAGCTCATTGCCTAGTTTTAAATCTCAAACGGCCACTTGCCAGCTTCTTACCATAGCAAGCAATCTAACTTCTCAGAGCCTCAATTTCCTCTTTAAGAAAATGAAATCACAGAGTGTTGCTGTGGGATTATTTGAGATGACTCCTGTGAATTATTTAGAATCATCCCTCAACACACTGAAAGCATTCAGTGTGGGTTAGTGATATTTATTGGAGAAGGCAATGGCACCCCACTCCAGTACTCTTGCCTGGAAAATCCCATGGACGGAGGAGCCTGGAGGGCTCAGTCCATGGGTTCGCTAAGAGTCGGAAACGACTGAGCAACTTCACTTTTTCTTTTCACTTTCCTGCATTGGAGAAGGAAATGGCAACCCACTCCAGTGTTCCTGCCTGGAGAATCCCAGGGACAGAGGAGCCTGGTGGGCTGCCGTCTATGGGGTCGCATAGAGTCGGACACGACTGAAGTGACTTAGCAACAGCAGCAGCAGTGATATTTATTGTTCTCCATTCATGTCATATATGATGCTATGCTGGACTTATTTGAAGTACTTTGGTATAGACAATCTGTCATTACATATGTATGTTGAAGCCACACTTTTAGAGCATTTATTTGCACGTATCAGAAATTCAGTAGACAATGGACTTAGCTACAAGCCTGAGGAAGCTACTATAGAAATTGCAGCTCTCCTGATTATCATCTGAGAAACTTGCTTATTAGCATACTATGTTACAATTATGATTTTGTTGAAGAAATTCTGTGAAATAACACAGTGGTAATCTCACTGGTGACTTGCAAAATGTGTAGATTGGTTAAAATATTTTAGAGATAATTCCAGACCTTGCATGAAAAGGGATAAGACTATAGCAAACCCTGTACCCTTCATCTATATCTTTGAGTATGACATTTTAGGCTTGATTCTTAAATATTTGTTTTCCATTACTGATTTTAAGGGATTTTTTTAATGACTTAATAGATTTCTCCAGATCTAACAATAGAATATTACCACACTGACTCAAGTGAATTTTTCATACAAGTTTTTTTCTATATATAAGCTAGAACTTCATCAAAATTTTTTAAATAGACAGTATGCTTGATTGTTATTACATGTTTGGTGTCAGTGACCAAATTTGTCCTAAGATATCCTTTTATTATAAACTGGGAATGACATTTACTTATTTAAAATTGCTGATACATGGTTATGCACACACCTAGTGATTTTGGCAAATTTACAGCCAAATGCCTCCCTAATTCAACTAGATAAATTTCTTGAGGACAGAAGTCAAAATGTATCTAGCATTAACTTATTCAATAAATATTTAGTGACAATCTAATGATTGCAAAGTACTGTTACTGGCAGTGGGAATCTTCACTGAGTTAAGGTCTTTATTTTCATTAAACTTGCAATTTGGTGAACTCTTTTTTTTTTTTTTAATATAATCTCTCTTGCAATACTTTGTATAGAATACATTCTTGGCACTACTCAGTAAAGTTACTTGAAAGATTTCTCCCAGGAAAATTATATCCCCAAATTTATAACCACTTTCTCCCTCTAACTGAAGGGGCATTCCTTGTAAATTTTCCTAGTAGTAAATCAGATATACTTGTCATGAGGTAAAACTCATGAAAATGAAATTGTTTTGTAATATATATATATATATATATATATATATATACATATATACACTGCTCTATAATAAGCTAACTAGTTTCCTTAGCCTTGCTGTGATAAAAGATTCATGCAATGGAACATGATTAGTTGTATGGGGAAAAGTTTCCAGCAATACAAAATAACATGGTTTTCCCTCTAAATTGGATTTTTAAATGTATTTTTCACCTGAGGCCTTTCTGCAAAAAAAAAAAAAGAAAGAAAGAAAGAAAATCTTGTAAAAGCAAAATGTTTTGTGTTTATCCCACAATTCAGGTGTGCTGTGAAGAAGAAATAAGAGTTAAGGCAAAGTTTAACTCTAGTTTATTATTCTGTTTCTTATTTTTTTTTTTTTTTTAATTTTCATCTAATCCAGTACAATAGCAGCCCTTTGGCAGAGCTGTTCAGTCGATGTCACCTTTTGCTTGACTCCCATTTTATTATCTTTCTCTATGTGCGGGACACCCAGGCCCCAGTGTTCTCCCAGATGTCCTCCACGATTACATAATAATTGACCTGAGTGGCAGCAGCCCTTTCCTTCTTTTCCCATCTCATTAAAGTAGAATCTCAACAGGGTCATTTCTATATGATAGGTGAAAATGAGTGTAATATTTTAAATCCTCAGTGATGCATTGGCTAGCTCAGATTTGTTCTTCCTTGGTAACCAAAATATCTTAATTCATTACAATGGCCTGTTACCTGAAGAAACATTTATAAGGTAGAGAATTTCAAGTTACTTAGTAAACAAAGAAAGGAAGCACTTTTATGTTGACAGGAATGTTTTCTTTAATCCACAATAAAGTCTATCCATCTTGCCTGCACTTATGGATTTAAAAAGTTATATGGTTTGAGCCCATGAAAATAACAGACATGATTTTGGAGAATTGGAACTTCTGTTTTCAGTTAAAGGCATTCATTAGTAACAAATGGGTAAGTAGTCTTCTAATTGAATTAAAATTAAGTTGTCTTTGGAAGCAGTAATAGAGTCAAGTTAGTAGTCTAATCATAGGCTATATTTTTGGAAGCTAGTAATAAAACACACAATGGGATCCATCAGGACTTAGATGATGGGAATCATCAACATACAGCCATAACTGATATAATATAACAGAGTCAAAGGAACTGAGTCTTTGAAAAGTTGTAGTCAGAGTTTAAATCTCAGGTAGCTTCTACAGGACTCTGTGCACTGACATTTGGTTGAATCAGGAGAGTCTTTTTTATCTGATTCAGGCCTGACATACCTAATTTGATTTCCAGTTAGGCTGAAACAAGAAATCACATGTAATTATTTAATTTAGAAAGCACAGAGAAAGGAGACAATCTGTTAAAATTCAGTACTAAGCAGGCTAATGCAGTGAGCAAGTCTAGGAACTGTGGGAAACACAAGCCTCAGAATTTTTCTGCCCAAGGGACCAGAAAGACAGTATATTTATACAGCAACTTCTGAGAGTCACTGGCTGGGGGGTACTCTCAGGGAATATTGTTTCCTTGGCATCTTCCTCCTACTCTAGAAGTGAGAAGGAAATTCTAAAATTATAAGATAAGTCCTCAAGTACAGAGACCCTAATCCTGGCTCTGTAAATTTAGCTAGAACCTCTTGGAAAGTAAAGTGTGAGGGTTGGCAACTGACAGAATCAGCCTCATTAGAAAATTTCAGACTTCCTTTACTTTTGAGAAATCCAGTAGTAATTCAATCTTATCAATTAGAAATTCTTTTTCCAGTATGCAACAGAAAAGCTAACAATGTCTAAGTCCAGTAGTCAGTCAAGATCTTCAGCAGCCTAGTGATATTATCAAGGACCTAGGCTTTTCCCATCCTTCTCTATTATCCTTAACATAAGAGCCTTTGGTCCTCATTCAGGTAGTAACCACATGGTTGCAAGATAGCTGTGGTAACACAGAAAATCATAACAAAGATCAAAGGAGGAGGAGAAGGAAAAGGAAAAGGACAGGAAAGAGCAGGACAGCCCAACGACTTTTTACCCTTATATCTTTAATCATAAAACAAACTTTACCAGAAGGATCCAATAAAGTTCCAACAACCTTGTCAGTTACTATGTCACAAGGTCAACCATACATGCAAAAAAGTGAATAGCTGTTTCAGCTGAGTTCACTCTAGGAAACACAAGCCTCTCTAGGTATTTTAAGCAGAAGAGAATTTGCTACAAGAATTAAATATTTATAAAGTCATTGCAAAGACTAAAGCCGTGAGTTCTAACCTGGGCCATGTATGATTTCTAGAACTACTTAGCTCAATTTACACACCAAGTCTGTGATGTGGCCACCATTAAGAAACTGGGGATGTAAGACAACGCTAGTCACCTTGGGAGTTTAGGAAGACTCACCTGAGGCGTGATCCAGTGATTACAAAGCCAGGATCAGAGAGTCAAGACTGCTGGGAACACCACAATGCAGGCTGGGAAGCCACTGGGGAAAAAAAAAAGTGTCTGTATGAGTAATTGTTATTCAGAACTTTTTCTACAAATAAAATTGAGAAATGTAGGCATTAAAATGAGATTAGCTTAAATTGAGCAAACTAAATCATGACTCTTCTATGGTTAAACACATTTTATTTCTAAAACCATCATAGTTCTGTAGCAAGGGAAAATTTGGGAGCAATGACTATTGGAAAACTGATCAGTAATAATGACTTCACTCCTCCTTCTAGGACTCCACCAAGAGGTTCAGTTCTCACTTTTGGTGGTGGGGATACTACTCCAAGTCTCCAGTTTCCTCTTGTCAAAATCCTTCCCTTGTAAAGATTCCAGTCTTTCTTTGATTAAGTTCAAGGTTAACAATAATAGATCCCTGGCTAAGCCTTGACTGAGCATAGTGAAGAGCAGTAAAAAAAAAAAAAAAAGAAAAAGAAGAAGGCTATAAAGGATTGGGGCTTCCCAGCTGACTCAGTGGTAAAGAATCAGCCTGTAGTACAGGAGACATGGCTTCAAGCCCAGGGTCAGGAAGATCCCCTAGAGGAGGAAATGGCAACCCACCCCAGTCTTCTTGCCTGGGAAATTTTATGGACAGTGGAGTCTGGTGGGCTACAGTCCATGGATCGAAAAAGAGTTGGACATGACTTAGCAATTAAAGAACAACAACATAAGGGAATGAGAGGTACTTCAATGAGAATATGCTTTTAGTGGACATAAAATAAAAGTCCATTAAGTTTTACCTGTCTTGGGAATTTTCAAATATAAATAGATCAGAGCACAGATGACCAGTTTTGTTCTTATTCAAAAGAACAATCACATTGTAGCTAAATGTTATCTTAGAGTAGAAATTCAAAATCATTTTTAAATTAAATTTGTTCAAAGTCTAAAATAATACATGCTATATATTAAAATATATTTAATGTTGAAGCATGGCAACCCACTCCAGTCCTCTTGACTGGAAAATCCCATGGACAGAGGAGCCTGGTAGGCTGCAGTCCATGGTGTCTCGAAGAGTCGGACACGACTGAGTGACTTCACTTTCACGTTTCACTTTCATGCATTGGAGAAGGAAATGGCAACCCACTCCAGTGTTCTTGCCTGGAGAATCCCAGGGACGGGGGAGCCTGGTGGGCTGCTATCTATGGGGTCGCACAGAGTCAGACATGACTGAAGCGACTTAGCAGCATTGTGGCAGAATTACATAATGGATTTTCATTTCTGTTATATATTTTAGGCAAAAAATAGAGATGCTGAAATGCTGTTGCTTCTTATAGAGAAAAAGAGACAAGCAAAGCTCATGCTGTTTCTCTTATAAATTCCAGACAGACGATTTAATATATCTTATTATAAAGCATGAAACACTGCCTATAGACCGAATGGGAATGATATAATAGTGCTAAAGGTGAACAATGCTAACAGGTTATGAGAAGCCCCGCTAGCATTTTGGTTCTAAAAAGAAAAGAAAGAGTTTGGTTACACATTTCAAAGAAAAGCTTTAACAATATAAAGTTCTCACCTCCAAATATTATGGTCAGTGAATTGTCATACTCATAACAAGAAGAACATCAAAGGAAAAAATCATGCGAAATGTAATGAAAAATATATAGCTTTAGGATAAGTGATATTTTATTACATAAGGTAGAATTACTTTACATTCTGAAAGATTGTCTAGAGCTACTAGTAAGTTTACTTAGGGCTCTACTTAGAATTTTCAGGGACATGAGAAATCTATCGTAAAATAATAATTTGGTATTTAAGAGCAAATATCAGGAGTATTGATGGTTTTCTATAAATGGGCTTGTTAAGAAAGAGAAAAACAAACATTGTATATTAACACAAATACATGGAATCTAGAAAAATGATACTGTTCAACCTATTTGCAGGGCAGGAACAGAGGCAGACATAGAGAATGGACTGTGGACATAGCAGGGGAAGGAGAGGGTGAGACAAATTTAGAGAGTATCGTTGACATGTACACACAGCTATGTATAACATAGATAGCTAGTGGGAACATACAACATAGCCCAGAGAACTCAGCTCAGTGCTTTGTGATGACCTAGGCAGTTTGGACAGAGAAGGCAATGGCACCCCACTCCAGTACTCTTGCCTGGAAAATCCCACGGACGGAGGAGCCTGGGAGGCTCCAGTCCATGGGGTCGCTAAGAGTGGGACACGACTGAAGCGACTTAGCAGCAGCAGCAGCAGGCAGTTGGGATGGGGAGGTGGGAGGGAGGATCAAGAGGGAAGGGATATATGTATACTTATAGCCGATTCACATTATTGTACAGCAGGAACTAACACAACAACATGGGAAAGCAATTATCCTCCATTTGAAAAAAGATGGGCTTATTAACTTCCATGATGCCACTAAAACACTGAAAAGAGCCAAGAAGCTCAAGTGTAAGTTTTTAATGTGACAAAGCAACAAGAAAAGTGTCAATTGTAGCCACAGATCCTTCCTATGAGTATCAAAGAATGCTTGCATTCAGATATTGGGGGAAAAGCCATCATGTGGCTGTGTATGTATCTGTTGTGTCTATTGTGGAGTAGAGTGAGGAAGAAGGTGAAAAAAATGGTAATACAAGGTGACTAATGAGTGGATTTCTGAAGTTTATAGCTAAGCTTTTGACTATGGGAAGAGTCTGGGATTCATGAATTAACAGGACCATGCATTAAAGCTCTGTTGTCCTAACCCAAACAAGATACTACTGTTTTCAATAAGTAAGGCATCTTAGTTTAAAATAATTGGACTTCCAGTGTTTCAAAAGCAAAAGCTACCTTGAAGACCATGCTGAAAATCCGTGAAAACAAAGAAAAAGTATTTTAAAGTGAGGAGGAATGTCATTCCTGATAGCCATGGAGCTTAGTTTTTCTTTGTGCTGTAATTTGTAAAAGAAATGCTTGAAGGAAAATAATAGATACATCTTTTCCAATATTTTTCTTTTAGATTTCCTCTGTTACATTCTAGTAGAATTAACCCATCTTAATTAATGTATTTTACTTTCTCCAAAAGGAATTACATTATGCCTAAAATATGTCTTTATTCTTTAGAATTCTAGTACAAAATCCTGCCCTTCTAATCTTTCTAAAATATATTTTATGCAATTAAATGTAAATGAACTAACTAATCTCAGCAAGATATTGAGCTTGTAATGGATTAAAAAAAGCAACAAGCTACACAACCCATAAAAGAGGCTCATTAATCACACATACAAAAGATGAAAAAAAGTACATTACTACAGAAAATGCCAACATTAAAAGACCAAGAAAGATAATTAATAACTTTATGACAAAACTTTAAATTTTTGATAAAATGGATAAATTCCTGCAAACATACACACAACCCAACAAGAAAGACAGTGCTGAATTAAATGAAAATTATTGTTATTTTAAAATATTGAATATTTAATAAAAGACCTTCTACGTAAGAAGAGTAGCCCAGAAGTTTTCCATTGAAAAGTATTACAGCAAGCTGCTGCTGCTGCTGTTAAGTCACTTCAGTCATGTCCGACTCTGTGAGACCCTATAGACGGCAGCCCACCAGGCTCCCCCGTCCCTGGGATTCTCCAGGCAAGAACACTGGAGTGGGTTGCCATTTCCTTCTCCAATGCATGAAAGTGAAAAGTGAAAGTGAAGTCGTTCAGTCGTGTCTGACCCTTCGTAACCCCATGGACTGCAGCCCACCAGGCTCCTCCATCCATGGAATTTTCCAGGCAAGAGTACTGGAGTGGGGTGCCATTGCCTTCTCCATTACAGGAAGAAATCAGTTTAAAACAAACTCTTCAAGATAATAAAGTATAAATAATCAACAACTTATTTTATGGAGACAGCATTAAGCTTTGTGTTAAACATTGATAAGGACATTAAAGAAAGGAAAATGAGCAATTATTTCATAAATATGTGAAAATCCTTAACAAGGTATTGATGAAGCAGTTATCGAGACGGAAAAATAAAACAAGAAAATAGTAGCTAAGTTGTACTGAATGTTTTCGGACAAGGAGTGAGAGACGAGAAACTTTTGTGGATTCATAAAGACTTTGGCATGATAGATGAGTAAAGAGAATGTGTAGGCATTTATGTGAGTACTTGGAGAAGGAAATGGCAACCCACTCCACTATTCTTGCCTGGACAGTTCCATGGACAGAGGAGCCTGACAGGCTACAGTTCATGGGGTTGTGAAGAGCTGGACATGACTGAGTGACCATAACTCACTCACTATGTGAGTAATTACAGTTTCCTCTTTCAATATACATTCAGGAGACCTCTGTTTAACTCCATGCTTGGAGTGGATTTTTTTTTTAATGTGAATTCTTAGTGAGGCAGCCCTATCCTATTCATTTTATCATAAAATAGTAACAATAGCAAAATAAGTAATATATAATAGTAGTAATATTACTGTATCAATAATGCCAGGAAGAGCTTAGCAATACCAGGACATTTGTGGTATATCATGTTGAAAAAATGTTCACATGTATTAACCAGGAAAATGTCATTTTCTACTTTACTACCTCACTACAATTTTTGAAGTGTTTTTAGACTCATTTGACAAATTGGGAATCTGTAATATGGAGAAAATTAGCTCTGGTAAGCTCACACGTTGAGTAAGTGTTTTTGTTGTTGGAGCGACTGAACTGAACTGAACTGAACTGAGTCACTAAGTCATGTCCGACTCTTTTGCGACTCCATGGACTATAGCCCATCAGGCTCCTCTGTCCTTGGGATTTCCCAGGCAGGAAGACTGGAGTGGGTTTCCATTTCCTTTTCCAGGGGATCTTCCAGACCCAGGATTGAACTCATGTCTCCTGCATTGACAAGTGGATTCTTTACCATTAAGCTACAAAGGAAGCCCCTTAATAAGTATTATGAAATGCAAATTAAGCCACAGCTGTCTGACTTTTGAGCCTAAGTGCTCAGCCCCTTGACTATATCCTAAGCATATGCACTTGCATTCAGAGCTCTGTACAGAGGTACACATAGAGTTAAAGCTATTCCTGATGTATCCTGTCAACATCCTGATCATAATATGAAAGATAAATTTTAATTGTGTTTTAGTTATATCTGAACTGGAAAGTTTTTAAAATAAAAACAGTGGAGATTAATACTATACAGAAAATAAGGAGAGTCAGAAGCAATAAATCTTTTGTGTCAAAACTCTCTTAGCTCAATTATGAAAACTCTTTGCTGGTATATGAAAATGACGGCCTGATTTCTTATGTGCTAAAGACCCTGATTCTGGGAAAGATCTAGGGCAAGAGGAGAAGTGGGCAACAGAGGATAAGATGGTTGGATGGCATCACCGACTCAATGAACATTGAGTCTGAGCAAACTCTGAGAGATAGGGAAGCCTGACAAGCTGCAGTTTATGAGTTCACAAAGAGTTGAACAGGACTTAGTGACTGAACGTCAAACTCCTGACTTTCAATAAGGAAGTAAAATGAAGAAGCTGATTCCTTCTGAGGTGCTAGCTGACCCTTTATTAGCTTAGATGGAACTTCCAGAAAACCTGATTCTGACATTTCCTTCAAATGGTTGTGATTCAGAATTTATCACTGCCAGGGTTTTCATATCTAAACTCTCTCTTTCTACCTCCTCTCAATATTTTATCACTTAGATATTGATGCTAACCTGAATGGTTCTTAAGCTCATCATATCAGCTTTGCAATTCAGACTTGAAATTGGATCAAGAGCAGAAAATCACCTCTTATCAGGTCTCCACTCTCAGACTTCAACTTTTCCATCTTGAAGGGCCTGGCTCTTAAAATACATTTATTTTTAAGATCTTAGTTATCATTTTCATCAAAACAAAACTGAAGACTAAGGAAACAGAAAGCAAACTATAGCATCATGACTGAAGAAGATCTTGGACAAATGGAAGACTTAAAAAGCTGAGTCCTGAATTGAGCACAGAGGGGGCATCACTGAGATTATTTCTAAGAAATTCTAAGAATTGACATTGAAAAGTCTTCCCTAAGTTCCTAATATTTCTCTGGTTCACTATGAGACACAAATAATCACCCTTTTAAATCATTCTTCCTCTACTTCCTTACGGTGTAACTCCAGTTTTAATGTAAGCATAGTTTCTGGTTAAGGTTGGGATATTCATTGATTTACAACATTTGTATAGCCTATATATTCCTTTGATCTTGGTTTTTCTTTTTTTTTTTTCTTTTGATGTTTTACTTTTTGTTCATTTTGATACCACACATTTATTTCCATTGATTTATTTGTCACCAAGAGTAACAACTTCAGCAATCAATTACTTTTTGATTTAGTGAGTCATCCAAATTTTGATCTTTCAAATACATTTATTTAAAGAAACTGAAGTTTAAGAAGGAAAAATAGTTTCTTAGAGGAAGTCATGAATAAACTGCCTATCTTTAAAAGGATTTTAAAAAATTACTATAAGAGTAATGATGAAAGAAAATAACCTTGCAATTTTGACCATACAATAGAAGAGGACTTCATGTAATTTTATAGAGTTCAGTAATGATAAAGCCTAGAAATCAAATAGTTCATTACCTTTAATTTTTTTCCTATAAGCTAACTTGATAGATTTATATAAAACAATGGATTAGTGAATGAAAGAAAACTAAAGATTCAGGACATTATCAATATGATAGGAAGTAAAAATGGAGTCATTTGACAAAATGTGGTTGGAGCATGTCCATTCAATGAGATGTCTGACATTATCCTTCCCTTTGGGTGTCTTTAAAGGCTAAGTCAAATACCTTCTGTACTTAAGACCTGATCTAATCTTTAATCTCTAATAAATTACATTAATAAAAAGATTATTAATGAAGTAAAACACTATTTAAACTTAAATTGCACAATGATATTCAATATATCTAGCAAGACTATTAATAAGACAAATTCCTCTGAGTATTTGGTCATATTTACTTCCACCATTTATCTTAAGAATTATCTTTAAATTTTCATAGCTTAAATTCAATGGAGAAAAGGGGGTTAATGAGAAATCCCTCAAACAGATTTCAAAATGAAGTTGGTGATTTAAAAACACATCCACCTCTTCTGCACCAAGAAATTCCATTAAAATAATAGTAATTATAAGACAGAATTTCAAAGAAATAAGTCCATAAAAACAGATAAAATGAGAAAAGGAACCCCAGCAAAACTTATAGGGGGAAAGCAGATGGATGCTAGTAACTGACAGCAGACATCAGAAATCTGAGTCTTTAGCTAGCAGTAGGGAACTTCCAAATGATTCACCTCATACTTCTAAAACTGAGGGTAAAGATGGGCTAACATCTGGAGGCCTGACTAATGACTGCCAGAAGCTAGATAAGTAAAGCACTCAAATCCCCACAGAGAAAACAGAGAGGGTTCTGTAATGAGAAGATCATTCCAGGTACAAGAAGATGTGGTAAACATTTACTTACTGAATGCTGAAATACTTCCACACTTTTCTTTTACACGTCTCTCAAAATGACAATAACCAAGCCTACCCACAGAGATGACTGGAAAATATTCTTGAGAACAGATCAACCAAAGATGAAATAACTAAAGTCCCTAATTTAATGATCCAAATAGATAAAACTGTAATGTTGAAGTCTGTGTATAGCAAGCCCTACCTATATGCACAGTGTTTCCAATAAGCTTATTTTCCCACTTTTAAATATGAATAGATAACTCAAAATTACTAGACAGCAGGAAACAACTCTAACTCAAATATTAAACAACGAATAATTAAATAACTACGTGGATGAAAAATTTTTGAATTGAAAGAATAATATTAGTGAAAATAGCAGATTAGGTAGTCCCAAGTGTTCTCAACTCCACAGAAACTCTAAGTAATGGAACAAAAACAGAAAGAACTTTACCCAAACTATGAAAAATAAAGGTTTATAGCAATCAACAAAAGCTGAATCAAGAAAAGGGTAACTTAAAAAACATAGGAAACCTTTGTATTATTTTTAGTCACTCTTGTCCTTCCCCTCACTGGTGAGGCAGTGGCCCGAGAGACATCAGCCTCCATTTTGAGGGTAAAAACCTCGGTCCCAGGTTGCTTAGAAGGCAGAGCAAACGTTATTCTCTGAGAATATGTTTGTTTGTTTTGGTCTTTTGAGGCAAACCATAGGCATGCTGAAATCCTGGAAAAGAAAGCTGGGGAGATTTGGGGGTATTACGTCAATGAAAAGTATCCACTTGCATGGGGGGATTTAGAAACTCAAATGAATTTCCAGAGCAGGATACATTCTCAGAAAAGGCCTAAGAAGACCTCAAGCTTTTATCTCTGGCTGATTTCTAGACTCAGCAAAGAGAGAAAATGAGTGCTACATCACATTTATAAATAACTTGGCTAAATGGTAAAAGAGTCCCCAGCAGAAAACAATTCTGCAAAGACCAAGCAAGCCAGCCTTCCTGCCTGCCTTCCTCCTTCCCCTAGGGTTAAAACAAAACAAACAAAACAAAACAAAACAAAAAACACTTAAAAAAAAGTCACTAAATAAACAAACAACTATAACACATACAAAAAAAGCCCCAGGAAAAGCAAAAAATCTGGCTATCAGACTTACCACATTATAATATTAAAAATTTCCAATTTTTCATAAAAATTACAAAGCAAATCACATAGAGAAACAATAAAGTAGGTCCATTCACAAGATAAATTAACAGCAATTGTCCCTAAGGAATAACAGATGTTTGATTTACCAGGGAAATACTTTAAATGAACTGTGTTAAAAATTTTTGAAAGAACTAAAGGAAGACAGAAAAAAAAATTTTCAATAGATAGAGAATATCAGCAAAAATATAGAAACTACAAAATAGAACCAGAAAGTAATTCTGGAGTTACTGAAAAAGTACAGTAACTAAAATAAAAAATTTAGCTACAGGTTTTCAATAGTAGGTTGAGCAGGCAGTAGAAAAAAATCCAAAAAATAAAAGATAAGTTAACTTTAATTATTTAATCTGAGGAGAAGTAAAAGGATTGAATAAAAAGGAACAGAGCCTTAGAAAACTGCGACACAACATGAAACTTATGAACATATGCAAAATGGGAGTCTTAGAAGGAGATGAGAGAAAGGGTCAGAAAGAATACTTGAATAAATAAGGGCTGAAAACTTCCCAGATGTGATAAAAGAAGTGGATCTACACATCCAAAAGTACAATGAATTCCGAGAAGAACCAACATAAAATGATTCACAATGAGACACATTTTAATTAGAAAGCCAAAAATAGAGAGTCTCAAAAGCAGTAAAAAACAACAACAACAAAAAACAGTCAGATTCGTAACATGCAGAGGTTCCTCAATAAGATAATAGTTCATTTCTCACCTGGAAAAGGTCAATTTTCATTCCAATTCCAAAGAAAGGCAATGCCAAAGAATGTTCAAACCACCATACAATTGCACTCATTTCATATGTTAGCAAGATTATGCTAAAAATCCTTCAAGCTAGGCTTCAGCAGTGCATGAACCAAGAAATTCCAGATGTACAAGCTGGATTTGGAAAAGGCAGAGGAACTAGAGATCAAATTGCCAACAATCGTTGGATCCAGAAAAAGCAAGAGAATTCCAGGAAAAAACATCTACTTCTGCTTTTTTGATTATGCCAAAGCCTTTGAATGTATGGATCACAAAAAACTGGAAAATTCTGAAATGGATGAGAACACCAGACCACCATACCTGTCTCCTGAGAAACTTGTATGCAGGACAAGAAGCAACAGTTAGTACTGGGCATGAAACAATTAGTCATCTGTAATCTTATAACTGAAAAATTGTACTCTTTGACCAGTTCAGTCGCTCAGTAGTGTCCAACTCTTTGTACCTCAATGGACTGCAGCACACCAGGCTTCCCTGACCATCACCAACTCCCCGAGCTTGCTCAAACTCATGTCCATCAAGTTGATGATGCCATCCAACCATCTCATCCTTTGTCATCCCCTTCTCCTCCTGCCTTCAATATTTCCCAGCATCAGGGTCTTTTCCAAGGTGTCAGTTCTTCACATCAGGTGGCCAAAGTATTGGAGTTTAAGCTTCAGCATCAGTCCTTCCAATGAATATTCAGGACTGATTTCCTTTCAGATTGACTGGTTTGATCTCCTTGTAGTCCAAGGGACTCTCAAGAGTCTTCTCCAATACCATAGTACAAAAGCATCAATTCTTCAGCACTCAGCTTTCTTTATAGTCCAACTCTCACATCCATACATGACTACTGGAAAAACCACAGATTTGACTAGATGGACCTTTGTTGGCAAAGTAATATCTCTTGCTATTTAATATGCTATCTAAGTTGTCATAGCTTTTCTTCCAAGGAGCAAGTATCTTTTAATTTTATGGTTGCAGTCACCATCTGCAGTGATTTTGGAGCCCCCCAAAATAAAGTCTCTCACTGTTTCAAGCTCTATGTATCAGAGCTCACAAAAAATTTTTTTTCACACTGAGCTCTTTCAGTGTTTCCAAAGGAATTGAAAAAACAGATTTCCCCATCTATTTGCTATGAAGTCATGGAAACAGATGCCATGATCTTAATTTTCTGAATGTTGAGTTTTAAGCCAGTTTTTTCACTCTCCTCTTTCACTTTCATCAAGAGGCTCTTTAGTTCCTATTCACTTTCTGCCATAATGGTGGTGTCATCTGCATATCTGAGGTTATTGATATTTCTCCTGGCAATCTTGATTCCAGCTCGTGACCCTCTGTCCATGGGATTTCCCAGGCAAGAATACTGGTGTGGGTTGCATTTTCCTACTCCAGGGGATCTTCCCGACCCAGGGCTTAAACCCACGTCTCATGTGTGTCCTGCATTAGCAAGCAGATTCTTTTAACACTGTGCCACCATTCTGAATATTAATGTTTTATTAGGTACACAGTTTATGGATATTTTTCCTATTCTATAGGTCAATATTACATTCTATAAATATTTCTTTTGCTGTGCAAAACTTTTTAGTCTGATTTTGTTATACTTATTTTTTCTTTTGTTTTCTGTGCTTTTAGAGTCATACCAAAAAAAAAAAAGAATTGCCAAGACCAATGTCAAGCAGCTTTCACTTTATATTTTCTCCTAGGAGTTTATGGTTTCGGGTGTTATGTTTATCCACTTTCAGTTGGTTTTTGTGGGTGGTGTAAAATAAGGGTCCAATTCCATTCCTCTACTATCCAGGTTTCGTAGTACCATTTCCTGAAAAGACAGTCCTTTTCTCATTGCTTATTCAAGGTGATTCTTGGTGTCTTTGTTGAAGATTAGTTTTTCTGTATACGCATGGGTGTATTTCTAGCTTTTCTATTCTGTTTATTGGTCTATTATGTCTGTTTCTGTGCCAGTACAATACAGTTTTGATTATTACAGCTTTGCAACATGTTTGGAAATCAGAAAGTATGGTGCCTCCAACTGTGCTACTGTTGCTCAGGATTGCTCTGGGCAGTCACAATTTCTTGTTTTTCCATGCAAGTTTTAGAATTTATTTTTTATTTTTGTAAAAAATGTCCTTGAAATTATGAGAGGGCTTTTTGGACATTTTTGGACCTTTTAACAATTCTTCCAATTCAGGATCATGGAATACCTTTACACTTATTTGTCTTATTAAATTTCTTTCAGTAATATTTTATAATTTTCAGTGTACAGATCTTTCCTCTAATTGGTTAAAGTTATTCCTAAGTATTTTATGGTTTTTGATGGTATTGTAAATGGATAATTTTCTTGATTTCTTTCAGATATTTTGTTGTTAGTGTATAGAAATACAACTGATTTTTATATGTTGATTTTGTATCTTGGAACTTTACTAAAACTGTATTGGTGGAAACAGTTTTTTGTGTATGTGTGAGAAATCAACTGATTTTTTTAATGTTGTCTGCAAATAGAGATAATTTTCTTCTTCTTTAATTTGGACATCTTTATTCTTTTCTTGCGTATGCCAAGTCTCCTTCCTCATGACCTTTGCCGGGGCGGAGCTCGCTCCCCGCATATGGCAAATAATCTTTGCATTCACAGGAAAAAAAATCTACTTGGTAATGGTGTATGATCTCTTAATGTGCCTCTTGAATTCAGTTTGCTACTATTTGTTGAGAAATTTTGCATTTATTTTCACCAAGAATTTATTGTCCTAAGATTTTCTTTTCTTGCAAATTTGTCTGGTTTTCACATGAAGTCAATGATGATCTAATAAAATTAGTTTGGCAGTATCCTGTCTTCAATTTTGTAAGAGTTTGAGGACTTCCCTGGTGGCTCAGATGGTAAAACATCTGCCCACAATGCAGGAGAGCTGGGTTTGATCCCTGGGTCAGGAAGATCCTCTGGAGAAGGAAATGGCAACCTGCTCCAGTACACTTGCCTGGAAAATCCCATGGACAGAGGAGTGTGGTAGGCTACAGTCCATAGGATCACAAAGAGTTGGATATGACTGAGCAACTTCACTTGTCTTTTTTTTGAGAAGGATCAGTATTAACTATTTTTAAATATTTGGTAAAATTGACCTATGAAATGGGCTTTTCTTTCTTGGATTTTTGATTGCTGACTCAATTATTGTTCTTCTCAGATTTTCTATTTTTCATTATTACTTCTTAGTAGGTTGTGTATTTGTAGAATTCAGTGATTTCTTCTAGGTTATCCAATTTATTGGTGTATAATTTTCATAGATGTATCTTATAATTCTTTTTTGTTGTAGTATCACTTAAAATCAATCTTATTTTACTTCTGAGTCATCTCTCTCTTTTCCTTAGTTTAGCTAAAGTTTTGTCAGTTTTATCTTTTGGAAACTCAGCTCATAGTTTTGTTGATCTTTTTTATTATTTTTCTAAACAACAAATGTTGGCAATGAAAAAAAACACTATACACTGTTTGTGGGAATATAAATTGGTACAGTCACTATGAATACAGCATGGAGAGGCTTTCAAAAATTAAACATAAACTAGCAATTCCACTACTGGATAATTTTCTGAAGAAAACAAAAGCACTAATTGAAAAAGATATATGCAGCCCTATGTTCATTACAGCATTGTTTACAACAGCCAAGTTACGGAAAAACCTGTGTTCATCATTAGATGAATGGATAAAGAAAATGTAAAATACACACACATACATATACATGTGTGTGTGTATACACACATAATAGAATATTACTAAGCCGTAAAAAGAATGAATTTTTGCCATTTATGACAGCATGGATTGACCTAGAGGGTATTATAAGTGAAATGATGATTCAGTTCAGTTCAGTTCAGTCGCTCAGTCGTGTCCGACTCTTTGTGACCCCATGAATCGCAGCACGCCAGGCCTCCCTATCCATCACCAACTCCCGGAGTTTACCCAAACTCACATCCATCGAGTCAGTGATGCCATCCAGCCATCTCATCCTCTGTTGTCCCCTTCTCCTCCTGCCTACAATCTCTCCCAGCATCAGTCTTTTCCAATGAGTCAACTCTTTGCATGAGTTGGCCAAAGTATTGGAGTTTCAGCATTAGTCCTTCCAATGAACACCCAGGACTGATGATTAGAGAAAGCCAAATACTCTATGATATATCACATAGGTAGAATAAAAAAAAAAAAAAATAGCAAAGCTAGAAACAGATTCATAGATGCAGAGAACGAAGAGGTGGCTGGCAGTGGGGGAGAGGGAGTTGGGGGAGAGATGGGGAAATGAGTGAAATAGGTGAGGGAGATAAGAGGTACAAACTGCCAGTAATAAAACAGTCACCTGAATGGAATGCAGCCCAGGGAATGTGTGGTTGTTGTGTTAGTCACTCAGTCGTGTCTGACTCTTTGTGACCCCATAGACTGTAGACCGCCAGGTTCCTCTGTCTATGGAACTCTCCAGGAAAGAATACTACAGTGGGTTGCCATTCCCTTCTCCCGGGGATCTTCCCAACCCAGGGATTGAACCTGGGTCTCCTGCATTACAGGCAGATTTGTTACCATCTGAGCCACAAGGGAATATAGTCAGTAATAACTTTATGTGGTGATAGATGGTACCTAGACTTACTGTGACCATTATTTTCTAATGTATAGAAATATCAAATCACTATGTCATATACCTGAAACTACTATAATTCTATTATACTTCAATAAAATAAGTAAATGAAACAATTCTAAAATTCATAAAGACCACAAATAACTTCAAACCGAGAAAAAGAGCAAAGCTAGTGGCATCAAAATTCCTGATTTTGAGATATATTACAAAAGTTATACTAATCAAAACAGGATGACACTGGCATGAAAACAGACACATAGACCAATGGAATAGAATGAAGAGTTCAGTTGTTCTTAAAGACATATTTTAAACTGTATAAAGTCTCAGTATAATCTCTTTAGTAACCCTGAATAGCTTATCTTGGTGGATACTGGCTATGAGAATCAAGACTCTTGCTTTTTGTTTTTACTGAAGTATATTACATATAGAAAAATGCACAAATCCTAATGGAATAACTAGGTTTCTTTTGCCATGTGCATACACCTATCTGGGGGCTTCCCAGGTGACTCAGTGGTAGAGAATCCCCCTGCCAATTCAGGAGACACAGGTTTAATCCTTGTGTGGGGGCAATGCCCTGCAGGAAGAAATGGCAACCCATTCCATTAGGGGAAGCACACTGATTGAAACCGCCCACCCTGGCCAGGCACCACAGTAACCACTTGCATGAATTGTTTTATGACAGGAGATCCTGGTAAGGAATATGGAACTAATAACCACCACCAACCGAAAGAGTTCAGGAAAGGTCGAAAGGAGACACCACGTGTCCATCCACTTCCCAGAATCCCTCTTGCTAGCATCCATCTTGGCTTAGCGATGCGTGCACCACCAGGAAAGATTCTGAATTAGAATGATTGGCCAAAGACCACCCGGAAACTAATCCCATCACCATAAAATCTAAGACTGCGAGCCATGCAGCTGAGCTGTTCTCCTGGGTTCCCTTACCCTACTGCTCTCCAACTGGGTGCCCTTTCGAATAAAATCTCTTGGTTTGTCAGCATGCATCTCCTCAGACAATTCATTTCCAAGTATTAGACAAGAGCCCAGTTTTGGGCCCTGGAAGGAGTCCACTTTCCTGCAACAATTCCAGTATTCTTGCCTGTAAAATCCCATGGACAGAAGAGCTTGGTAGGCTACAATCCATGGGGTCACAAAGAGTCAGACATAGCTAAGCAATTGAGCACAGCACACATATCTATCCACCATTTAGATTAAAAAAAAAAAGATAATTTTTCCATGACCTAGAAAGATGCCTCACGCTTTCTAGTGAGTAGACTTCTCATGAGAGGTAACCACTTTTTGGATCTGTATCTCCATAGAATAGTTTTGCCTGGTTTTGAACTTCATATGAATGGAATCACTTACTACATTTATAGTCTTTTTTGACTGGCTAATTTTGCGTAAAGTATGTTTATGGAGCTGTTTAAGAAAGCATGCTATAATTTGAGCACTATATCAAATTTGTTGAAATTTTCTGAGGAATATATTAACTGATAAGGCTGGAGCGATGTTAAAGGAAATGTCTTCTAATCAATTGCTTTATCCCATAGGTATGGTTTCCCAGATCATGTTTACCTGATTGCCTTTTATATGGTACTCAGTGAATATTTGTGGAATGAATAAATTATTACCTGTTACAGGAGAGCCAAGGATCATCATGTCTTCTGTGCCTGAAGGTTGTATTTTTATTCCCCTGCTCCTCAGAATAGTGTGTGCTTGCAGCAAGCAGGCACTGAGAGGATATTTGTCAAATGACAGAATCATTGGCAAACTCAAAGATCATTTTATTATTCTTCTCTTTAGATTTCCATACCTTGAGGTTATCATGAAATCAGAGATTTGTCTCATAAAATATATTTGGTTGACATGACATTAGTTCAATGTCCTTTGAAATAAAAACTATGATCAACAAAATAAATCAAGTCAGATCATGGTGAGTAGTGCTCTCTCCACTTTTTCATCCCTATCAATGTGAATGACCTTACTCCCTGCATGAACTTCATAGAGAGAATTGAAAAAGGAGCAACATTAATACCTGGAATTAGGTATCAGAGAGAATTAAAGTTTAGCTTAATGGAAAAAAAACCCTGGAGCGTAAATTGGGCTGTGGGTCCTTGCTGAGATTGCATTGTAATCTGGCTCTCTGACTTCAGCTCAATTGCCTTTAACTATTCAGTTCTTAGCTGGTCTGCTGCAAAAGTCATAGCCTCATAGGCATGTGGTAAGGATCAATAGAAATTTTAACTAGTACAGGAGAAATCAACCTTCAAACTTGAATTCAATTAACATTCTGAATGTGTTTTTTCAATGTTATCTTGTAGCTTGGGTTATAACTATGCTGTTTGCTACTGAAATTCCAGTTTAGAAATCTAAAGACTTTGGAAGTTTATAACGCTTTCATTTTGTTTTGTAAAAACCAAGACTATTTCAAAGAATTTGTGAATTATTCCTCCTATTTCTTCATTCACTGCTCAGAATTTTAGCTCTTGGAAAATGTTCTTTAGCCATTTTCAATATGCTGCAACAGACTGGATATGTTTTAAACTCAGTAAAAACAGCATCCTCTGTATGATCCCCTCTGAGCCTTCTCAGGTAGAGATCACTATGCTGATTGTGCTCCTTAGAAACCTGGTTGGATTAAACAGACAAATGTGGATTCAGACATTACAACAGAAAGCAGAACACATGCAGAGGGTGGCTGCACGGGGATTGATTTTCTATAATTTAATCACACAGAGAAGTGTATACAAATGTCCATATTGTAACGGGGAAGGGTTAGTTTTCATTTTATACTGGATCTGCTTCTGTGACTTTAACCCTTATCTTGCTGCTTTTGTTATTGTAGGCATACATAATAGCCTGCCTCAGGGATATAACCTGAGCCTCCCACCTGTGAAGGACAGTAAGGATGTGAAACTGACACATTTTGCTGCCGGAGGCTTGCCATTCTAGGGTACAATTACGAGGATTGAATAATCTTTTTCCTTCACTTCCTCACCTCCCTTCATCTTTGATCCATAAAAGAGTCTGACCTCCAGTCCCCAACAAGATGGTTATGTTGAGGCACTAGCTTGCCATCTTCATGGTCAGCCTGCTCCCTAATAAAGTCCCTTCTTCCTCCCAATACTTCCTCTTGGATTCATTGGCCTATCTTGTGGTGAGCAGAGCAAGCCTGGACTTGGTAACAATATATTGCCTTTGACTTACTGATTAAACATTTATTAACTGGCTTTGTCTTGACTCCTTTCCCATACTCACTGCTCCCTCCTCCACAAATACACCTGAAGTCTTACAGCATGATTTGGCCCCAGAGTGTCTAGGGAAAGGGCCCTGCATTTGCTGTAACTCTTTTGGATTTATAGATGTGAGAACAGAGAGCATGCTCTATTTTGTCAGAGTTGACTTCAGGGCTTACCCTGCAGAGCTGAGAACATTTCTTATTTTTCTCTCCTTCCCAAACATTATTCCTGTATTTCTAACTTGCAGTGAGTTTTTACTCCTCTGAATCCAGATATGCTTCACGTTTTGTCATGCTTTGCAAAATGGTATAGTTGACACACAAGTCAGGGAAATGTAGGAGGCTGTTTTTCCTTTTTTAAATCCCAAGACTGTGCAGGGCTGACTGCTCTACCTAAGAGGAATCTCCTGATCGCCTAATGACAGGTGAGGTGCCAGGGTGAGAACAGCAGGGAATGCTTTTACAGACCTCAAGGTAAGATTTTCTTTTTGTTCACGCCATGCTTCCCACCATGCCCACTGGTAAGTGCACATTACTTTCTTCTTCAGGAGAGTGTTAGGGTCAATTACAATTTGTTATACTTTTTTTCTTACATATAACTTTTCATTACTTGAAATCACTAACAGATGATTGATTTCTTAACATTTTTTGCCGTGTAGTTGAATTGAGTTCTCAAGTACATTGCTCTGAGAGCTAGTGTGAAAGTATTTGCAACCATGTAAGTATCTGCTTTCATTGAAGGCCACCCATACGGCCTGTCATAAGGCCCATTTGAACAAAACTGAATTATAACTACCCTGCTGCTTTTCTTGAACCCACAATATGATGCTAGATTGGACCCATAATATTGACATATCATTGCATAATATTTCTTTTTAATTTTTAAGAATATGAGACACTTTTTATTTACTAGAATATAAAAGGTAAAGTCATGTTACTTAGAAGATAAACTTTATATTAAATAGGCTCTAATTGCCATTAAGGTAGTTCACAATAGTTGGCTCTCTCTTTCAGTCACATGATAATATAATACTTAACCACCCCCCTGACCTTAGCTATATCCATACAAATTTCTTTGGTCAATAAAACGCAAGTGGAAGTGATAGGTGTCACTCCTGAGCAGAAGTTTTAAGAGCTGAATGTACTTTGCCCCTTTTTCTTTTCATTGTGCATCATCAGACAATCTCCCAGGGAGTGTATGCTCTGTCACCTGGGGACCTGAAAGGAGGGTCACGTAGCACCCAGCTCTCAGCAACCCTCAACTGACATGCAGCTTGGGCAGGAATTCAGCCTTTGTTAAGTCTCTGAGATTTAGTTTCCTTGTTTTCATCACTTCTCTGCAATGAAGTGAAATTCAAAAGAATTTCTCAATTTACTTTCATATAAGGACTCTCAATTTCTCCATTAAATCTCCTGTCATTACAATCTGTTCATATTCTCTCCAAAATAATGCAAATGCATTTCCCAGTGCTTACCAGTGTCTGTTTCCCAGCTGATGCTCAACTGTAGCATTTCTCAAATAAATCACTCATTTATATGAAACCACAAGAGGACACAGAAGAGCAAACAACCTAATAAATATGCAGACACATCTTTAAGTAGAAGCACAGTGTTTGTTTGCTGTGTGAAAGCACCTTCCCTTTTCTATAAAGATTCCTATGTCTTCTGTGTACCCCATATGCTTGTACCTGCCTGGGAATCTCTATGTTGCATGTTGGTCTACTTTAACCCTTTTCAAGGTTGATGAAACGTGTAAATCCAATCAATGATTTAATTCCTGACATCTGCCTGAGTTGGTGAATGGGATAGGCATAATGATCATATTTAGGTAATCAATATGATAGTGTCAGGGTCATTACAGTAAGGAGCAAAGATCTGCCCACTGAGGAAGACTTGGCTAATGCTACACTCGATATGTCCAAAGAGAACAGCCATGGCTTGTCCCAGGACCAACTCCCAACAGATTTGGGGTGGATTGTTTGACGAAAGCCTGAAAATAATGAGATAGAGCCTTGGCTAGCTTCCTGCACACCTATTTTATTGTTACTAAATTATATTCTCATTGCTAATGTCAGAAACCCCATTTACTTTGAAAAAGATGGTGATGTTGTTTTGCTCTCAGCAACAGAGAATTAACTGATTCACATGTTCCTTAAACAGTAGTTCTAAAATAGAACTATACTGAATCCCTCTTAACAGAGTAGAGCAGGGAGATAAAGTTTCCAGGAGTATTTGTTGTAAATTTTTGTGGTGAGAAAACTTCATGGCAATTAAGAACATAGGCTACAGAGCCATCAAACTTAATTTCAACTCTTGTCTCTTATTAGCTTGATTACTTCAGATACATAATGAGCTTCAATGTCCTTCACTATAAAACAAGGATATATAGTGCCTACTTTATAGGGCTATTTTGAATATTACATGATAGCATGTTTGTAAATTGCTTGAGTGCCTGGCACATATGAAGTATTCAACAAGGGTTCACCTTGCTTACATTAATGCTGTTTTGTTTTCAGTATTATTATGAATAAAAATCTGATACCAGAACAGCTAAACAAGGGAGGAGAACTCTGGCCCTTTTCTAAAAAGTTGAGGACTAGGGCAGAATCATGCAAATAATGGGTCTCTCATCTCAAATGTTGTACAAAATAAATAACCATCCAAGGAAATTGTCACATGATACATAGGAATAAAAAGTCCAAGAATGATTATTGTGAGATGAATTTTGGTGTGTGAGGACGGAGGGAGCATTTGGGGATGGCAGTTTCTAAAGCTAAGAAGATGTTATCAACTTAAAATTACTAGAGGGTAGCGAGTCACATCTGTATGCCTTATGAATACTGCAGAGTGCAAAGCACAGAGCTTTATGGGTCTGTGTGTTTATGACAGGAGTTGATGTGTTAATTTATGTTAAGTAGCTAAGACGATTGACTACAAAAAGCTAAAATATTTAGTTATGAAGAGCATATGAACAATTATATATCCCTTGCTTATGTGATGTATACTGAGTAGGATAATTTCATGAATATTCTGTGGTTCTGAATTCTTATCTTGCTGCATATGCTTGTCTCATTTAAACCATGATAAATATCCTATTTCATATTGCACTGCAGCTAGAATACCAAAAGTGGCATTTGTTGGTACAGATGAAAGCAAAAATAATATGCCTGCAGGGATTATATGAAACAAACCATCAGAAAACAAAGACAACTAGAGAATTGCTATAGAGTAGAAGCACAGATTTCTTGCCTCATCACAGACACTCTTTCATGTCCAGGCCACTTTTATACTTGCAACTTCGTTCCAGATGGTAAAAGAGGCTTATAATTGTTATGATGCGTGGCTCATTTTTCATGAGTGAAGGTCAACAGAGACATATTGTTTAAAACATACATAATAAGGCTCTGATATTGTGTTTCCATAAATGGCTGCACCAATAGCATCCAATCCACATGAACTTATTCATGTGAACTTTCTACTCCACATGAAGAAAGGAAGTCTCTTTCTCTTCCCCTTGAATCTGGGTCAGTTCTGTGACCTTTTTTTGTTTTGTTTGTCTTCCAACAAATAGAATGCAACAAGTGTGAGTGTTAACTTTTGGGCTGGGCCTTCAGAGAACAATAGATTCTGCCTTTAAATCTTCGAACCTTCCTTCTTGAATCTCAGCCAATTTGGCCCACATGCAGAAGAAGCAAAGTTCCTGGCTGAGACCTTAGATGAACTCCTTGCTGGTAGCCAGTATTATTTTCCAGGTATAGAATTAGAGCCATTTTGGATGTTGTATTCATAGCTCATCTGACTCACGAGAGCGCCCAGCTGACACTATGTGGGGCAGAACTCTTCAACAAAGCATAGGCCGAATTCCTAACTCTCAGAGTCAAGACCATATGAAATGCTTATTATTTAAAGTCACTAATTTATGTTAGTTTAAAATGTTATTGTTGTTTTAAATTTTATGTGTCCAAATCAGTGGCATTCGTTCCATTCACAATCTTGTGCATTCATAACCAGAATCAATTTCAAAATCTTTTTCATTATCTCAAACAAAAACTCTGAACCTCTTAACACTTTCCTCCATTCCACCTTCTTCCCAGACCCTGGTAACCTCTAACTTACTCTCTGTCTCTATGAATTTACATACTCTAGGTATTTCCAATAAGAATCATACAATATTTGTCCTTTTGTATCTGGTTTATTTTATACACCTTAATGTTTTCAAGGTTCATCTACATTATAGCATCTATCAGAGCTTCACCCTTTCTATGGCTGAATACTAATTCCATAATATACACACACCACCTTGCGTTTATCCATTCATCTGTAGATGAACACTTTGGCTATTGGAACTAGTGTTGCAACTACTAGTGTTATACTCACTGGCACATGAGTATCTGTTTTAGTTTCTGCTTTCAATTTTTCTTTAGTATGGGCCTAGAAGTGGAATCACTAAGTTATTTAGTCATTCTATATTTAACTTCTTGAAGAACTCCCACACTATTTTCCACACAAACTGCAACACTCCCACTAAGCCACTAATCTGAAGAGTACTCTGCCTCATTTCAATAAATGGTAACACAAATACTATATTTATCAACACTTCTACTACTTTAGAAGGTCCTGAGGAAGCAAAGCATAAAAAATCCTAGGAAAGGAAAATAGATGGAACAGTTTCCTAACTAGATGAAAGGTTTCTGTATGAAAATTCTCCAACTATCTGAAAGTTCTATCCAGTAAGAAACTCTACAGTTTTAACAAATACCCTGAGGAATGTGATAGAATTTATTCTTGCATAATATCTGCTGTCAGTGGTCTAGTTAGTCTAAGCACCACACACTGGACAAATTAAAATATCATCTGGCACTAAATTTGCCCTTGTGGTATTTGATACCCTGTGTAAATCTCCCCTCCCCCCTTTTTTTACCTCTATACCCAGTACTCTATTATTTTCATAGCCCCTTAATATAAGAATTTCTATTTTTTTATTTTTTAAATTCCCTGTCTTCAAGAAGAAGCAAGAGATAGAAAAAGAGCAGAAAAAAATAAAAATAATCAATATTAAAAATTATTTCCCTCAATATTAAAAAGGTCAACATAAGTTTGTGAATGCTGAATAATATAATACCCTTGAAGAGTCACAATACATATCAGCACATAAGTACTACAGGGGAAAAAATGTTTAACTTTATTTTTACCTAATAATTGTCAAAATTTTTATGACCATGCATTCTATTTTCATAGGTATTAGTTAATGTGCTGGAAAATATAGTTAGCTCCTTTAGGATATGCTAATAATAGAAATTTCCATTCTTTTTGGAATTTTCTTCCTCAAATATCACTCAAAAATGCTCAAATTTGTGTATTACATAGTCATAATCTGGACCTCTCAAACGCTAATAACTTTGTTCTTATATAGTAGGCATGTTGTCTCTAGCAGTATTGAGTTAAAAAATCTTCAGACAAGTTCATGAATTAATACTTCCTAGGTATTACATTTGGAGAAGGCAATGGCACCCCACTCCAGTACTCTTGCCTGGAAAATCCCATGGATGGAGGAGCATGGTAGGCTGCAGTCCATGGGGTCGCTAAGAGTCGGGCACGACAGAACGACTTCCCTTTCACTTTTCACTTTCATGCATTGGAGAAGAAAATGGCAACCCACTCCAGTGTTCTTGCCTGGAGAATCCCAGGGACGGAGGAGCCTAGTGGGCTGCTGTCTGTGGGGTTGCACAGAGTTGGACACGACTGAAGCGACTCAGCAGCAGCAGGTATTACATACAGGCCTTGCAGTACATACATCTCTCAGTTGTTCATGATTAAGGCAAGGGGAGGAGAAGAATACATAAGATGGGGGTGATGAGGAGAGAGAAGGTGGGTTGAAGTCGGAAGTAAAGTTAGAACAGTAGAGTTACAGTAAAAGAATGGTTTTAAACTTTTGCTGCACAGAATTACTTGGGAAGCTTTTCCAAATCTCAATGCTCAAACTGCATCCCAAACCAATTAAATCAGAAGCTCTGGCCCAGGTAAGTGTACACTTTAGAGCTCCCTAGATGAACAGTAATGTGCAGCCAAGACTCAAGAATACGTCCTTGACTCAGAAGGTTTAAATGATACAGGAACACAATTTTCTCCCAGCAATCAGAATTCATGAGATATTTGACATACAAGTAAAGTTAATCAGTTCAGTAACTGGCCTCAAGGAACTGATATTTCCTTAGGATTTGGAAAACAAATGTAAGCAGAAATCATATAATTATTCTGCTCAAATACGTGTAAAACACTATAGTGATATTGATGAAGAAGTAATTAAACCTTCTGGGGATGGTCCAAATACAGATAGTGTTAGAGAAAGATCCACTTAGAAGGCCCCTTGAAAAGTGATAAGATATTCAAGCAGAAATGTGGAAACAGATGCAGAGGACGAAGATTCAGGGAACAGAGAGCATAATTAAAAGAGCAAGGTTTCTCAGAAACTGTATCTTAATACATATCACAAAGCAGACACATATCATTATTATGTCTAGCCTATAAGCCAAGATGTGTTACTTTTATTATACATCACCATCTCTCTTATCTCCTGAATGTAATAAAAGCCCAGGGATCTTATGAGTCTTTCAGTTAATTCATCTAGTGATGCTAGAGTCACCGTAATGACAGCTTTAATATTTGTTGCTCGTCCTAGGATTCACTATCTCAAGGAATTGGCAATTTATAACAATATGAAACAACACATTCCATCTTTGAGTAGCAATGACCATCAGAACACGTATACTTAGCCTAGACATAATTCTTTCCTTATCTTTGGTTCCATCCTGAAGTCATCCAAAGTCTGTGTATGCTAAACAGTACATTCTAAATGACTTAAAAAGTATCTATTCCCCTCTGCTTTTTTGCCATCTCTTTTAAAAACTAAACTTCCCCTAGACTCTGTGCTTGCAAATTCTTCAGATAACTTATTTTTTAATCTTCTACATCCCAGGTAATTCTCCTTTAAATACCCTTGTTAAAAAAGGCAGGTCCACTGTGGCTATCATCCAGTCTGGGCAGAACGAGTGCTCTGACATTTATTACTTTAGCAAATCAGCATATGGGAATTGACTGGACTTGGAATCAAATCATATTGATACAACACAATGTTAGCAGATAGCCCAAGATTATTGCTGCATATCAATCTATATTCTCAGAAGTATGATAACCAATAAAGTTCAAAGGAAGACAAAGAATCATATACATGTTTCTGCACTTAATGAAGAAAGAATTGTTATTTATCTGATGAAATAAGTGAGCCATTCCCCCCAAAAGAAAAATACAATCAAGTAGGCCCTTCATATGCAGATATGAATCAAGCAAAATTTTGTTATAATGAGCCCAAAGTAGGCTCCTATTAATTTCCCTTTTTAAATTCGTCTAGCTTTTTAGCCAAACACACAGAGGCATCTGTTTCATCACATGCCCTTTGCACATTGCAGAAAACTCACTTGGCCATCAAAATAATTTATTGGTATTCAAACTTTTTCTTTCTTCCCCTTGAACTTGTAGTATTTGTGAAAACAAATGCCAAGGATATTGTTTATGTAAAATGCAGAATTGAATAATATATCCAGAGAATTCAAATTTTTTTCTAGTTAATACATGAGTTGTTGAATAACTACTCATACCAATAAATGAGTATGAGACAATGCTTATTTCTGCTGTAAAATTGAGACTCCTTCATTCAAAAGCTGTTTATTCAACACCTACTCTATGCCATTCAGTGTTCTTCTTCTGGGTAGACTCTGGCTGTGGTGGCTGTATTGCATTCCTTCTAGTCTCATAGACAGAGGGGCATGCCCACAGACTGCTCATCTTTGCAAAATTTTGATGTGACTGCTCTTGTGTTATGCTCAGTCACTATTGCTATTGCTATTGCTAAGTCACTTCAGTCATGTCCGACTCTGTGTGACCCCATAGGTGGCAGCCCACCAGGCTCTTCCATCCCTGGGATTCTCCAGGCAAGAACACTGGAGTGGGTTGCCATTTCCTTCTCCAATGCATGAAAGTGAAAAGTCAAAGTGAAGTCGCTCAGTCGTGTCTGACCCTCAGCGACCCCATGGACTGCAGCCTACCAGGCTCCTCCATCCATGGGATTTTCCAGGCAAGAGTACCGGAGTGGGGTGCCATTGCCTTCTCCGTCAGTCACTGTTACATGATGTATTTCATCAAGGAGGATTCTTTACCACTGCACCACCTGGGAAGCCTATTAGAGAAATGCAAATCAAAACTACAATGAGTTACGATCTCACATCCATCAGAATGGCCATCATCAAAAAGTCTACAGACAATAAATGCTGGAGAGTGTGTGGAGAAAAAAGAACCCTCCTATTGTTATGTAAATTGGTACAGTCGTTATGGAGAACAGTACGGAGGTCCCTTAAAAACTAAAACTACCATTTGATCCAGCAATCCTATTCCTGGGTGGGTGTGGGTGTGTGTGTGTAGATACATACACTCCAATGTTCAATGTAGCAGCATTTACAATAGCCAAGACTTGGAAAGAACCCAAATATCCATCTACAGAGGAATGGATAAAGAAGATGTGTGTGGTACATGTATACAATAGAATATTACTCATTTAAAAGAATGAGATAATGCCACTTGCAGCAATACGGATGGGCCTAGATATTGTCATACTAAGTGAAGTCAGACAGAGAAATATCATATGATACCACTTATATATGGAATCTATAAAGATGATAAAAATGAACTTATTTATAAAACAGAAACAGACTTACAGAATTTGAAAACAAACTTATGATTACCAAAGGGGAAAGGTGGTGGGGGGAGGGATAAATTAGGAGTTTAGGATTAACAGATACACACTGCTGCTGCTGCTGCTGCTGCTAAGTCACTTCAGTCATGTCTGACTCTCACACTGCTATATATAAAATGGATAATCAACAAGGAGCTACTGTGTAACACTGGGAACTATACTCAATATTCTATAATAACCTAAATGGGAAAAGAACCTGAAAAAGTGTGTATATATACACAAATATTTATATATATATATATATATACACACACACACACAGATTTATACATATATAGCTGAACCACTCTGCTGTACACCTGAAACTAACACAGGACTATAAATCAACTATATCCCAACATAAAGTAAAAATTAAATTAAAAAATAAGATATGTAACAACAAATATAATTTTAGAGTCCATGGAAAAAGTATATAATGCAAAATGGCCCTGGGAATATAAAATAAATTGTATGTGAAGTACAAGTATTAGAGCCAGGATTCAAGTTTTCAAATGGCAAGTTTAGCAACCATATGAAGAGATTTTAGGTGAAATTTTTGGGGGTTAATGGTTTGGTAAACCGTCAACTACAGCTTTGCCAACCTGGGAGAGCCTCACACTATTCAGGCAGATTACCATCGATGTCTACAAATGTCTCCTTAGAGAAAACCTGGGAAACTCAAGAAACTGTCCTCCTGGTATATTTTCCTGCAAATGTATTTTGGAGTCTATATAGTATAAAATGTATCCCTTTTATTGCATAATATGTTCCAGAGTAGTAAGAGCAGATTCAAGCCTGGCTGGCTGGGTTCGTTTCCTAGCCTCACCATTTTCTGCTGCTGCTGCTGCTAAGTCACTTCAGTCGTGTCCGACTCTGTGCGACCCCATAGACGGAAGCCCACCAGGCTCCCCCGTCCCTGGGATTCTCCAGGCAAGAACACTGGAGTGGGTTGCCATTTCCTTCTCCAATGCATGCAAGTGAAAGGGAAGTCGCTGAGTCTTGTCCGACTCGTAGCGACCCCATGGACTGCAGCCCACCAGGCTCCTCTGTCCATGGGATTTTCCAGGCAAGAGTACTGGAGTGGGGTGCCATTGCCTTCTCTGATTCTCTAGCCAAGTCTATGTCCTCTGGCAAGTTACTCAAACTATACGGCTCCCACCTGCTTCATTTGCAAAACAGGTATACTAATGGGATCTATGGGCTTCCCTGGTGTCTCAGATAGTAAAGTATCTGCCTGCAATACAGGAGACCCAGGTTCCAAACCCTGGGTCGGGAAGATACCCTGGAAAAGAGACTGGCTACTCACTCCAGTATTCTTCCCTGGAGAATTCCACAGGCAGAAAGCAGTCCACGCTGTAAACAGTCAAACACAACTAACACTTTCACTTTTCACTTTCAATGAGACCTATCTCATTGTCATTATGTACATTGAATGTGCTAATATTTCTAATATTTATCTGGCATATTGTAAGTACTACATAAACAGGCTTAAGACTCATAAGACTCTTGAGAGTCCCTTGGACAGCAAGGAGATCAAACCAAGCAATCCAAAGGAAATCAATCCTGAATATTTACTGGAAAGACTGATGCTGAAGCTCCAATTCTTTGGCCACCTGATGGGAAGAGCTGACTCATTGGAAAAGACCCTGGTCCTGGGAAAGATTGAGGGCATGAGGATAAGGGAGTGACAGAGGATGAAATGGTTGGGTGGCATCACCAACTCAATGGACATGAATTTGATCAAACTCTAGGAGATAGTGAAGGATGGGGAAGCCTGGTGTGCTGCCATCCATGGGGTCTCAGAGTCAGACATGACTTAGTGACTGAACAATAGCAACATAAGCAGAAAAATAATGATTCAATAGTAACTTTAATGAAAGAGTTACTCTTGACTGGGTAACCTCAAGAACAAGGATGCACCCACAAAGTCTAGTTTTCTACAGCATCCTACTTTATTTCCCCAACATAAAAATATAGCACACTAAATAAAATATAATCTTTCACTACTAAAATTTCACAATAGTTCAAAGCCATCATTAGCAACAACAATTTATTTCCCTCTGTAAATATACATATACAGAGTCTTAGGGATTAGGCAATACAATTGACTACACAAACACTCTGATCTTTGCAATAATTCTCTGATAGGAGCTTGTTTTACTTTTTTCACCTCTTGTTTATGAAAGAATGCAGAACTGAAAGTTTATCAAGGATTCAAGTTGACTGGTTGTCAGGTTAGTAACATTTATCAATTTTCAGCTTTGGTTATAGCAATAACATAAAATTTCAATTAACTAGAAATTAGTTACAGTAACAGTTATCAGTAAAAAATTGTTGCATATAGTTTTTCCATAAGTATTCCCATATACCAATGTTCACCTACTACCCACTCCAGTATTCTTGCCTGGAGAATTCCATGGACTGTATAGTCCATGGGGTCACAAAGAGTTGGACATGACTGAGCGACTTTCATTTCACTTCACTTCATGTTCGCCTAAGTCTAATCATAGTCCATCTAATGTAATTTTCTAGTAGTGGCATTTAGTTTTAGAATTCCAATAATGATTTAAGTCAACCCTTAGAATTTAATTAATTTCTCAATACGTCTTACCCTGAGTAAATAACTCCACAAGTTGTGTTTGCTCCACACATCCTTTCTTTTACCACCCTCCCCTCTGTATCTATATTCAATGAAGTTCTTGGTGATGCAACAGGAAAATGAATCATAATGAGACCACCATAGATTTGATTTTCCTAGTTCCTTCTTCTAGAAAGACAGGAAGATCCTTCAGATGAAGGAATAAAAGGTTCATAAAAGTCTACTTGTCAGTCTCTGCATGCAAAGTGGGGCAGGATTGTCTCCTATTTGTCAGGTACCCAGAGCTCAGTAGAGTTTAAAAGGAAATGAGGCTGTTCAGCCATCTTTAGAGAAGGAGAAGAGACGAGGTTCTGGACTGACTTTCTAATTTCATGGGGAGTTTGTGTGACAGCTGGTAGCTGGAAGAGTTTCCCTTCCATTCTTTCATTCACACCTTCAGTATAGTTATAGAGACTACATGTAATTTACCAAACAATCTATGCACTTTCATTTCATGACTTTGAACATAGTTTTTCTTTGGCCTTTTTCCATCCCATTTGCCTCTTGGCTACTTCCAGTATACATTGTACATTGCAAGATTCAGTTTCAACATGACCACTCCAAGAACCAGCCCTGGCTCACCCTCCCAATAGCTTTGATTTTGTCCCCCCCCCCCCGCCTTTTTTTTTTACTGCCTAGTACTTTGGATTTATAACATTATGCTTATTGCAGTATATTGAATTGATTTTTTAACTTTGTTTCTTTTTTAGTGTGGTCCTTAACAGTGGAAACTAGCAATCCTATACCTACTGTATAATATGAACACAATGAATGTTTACTAAATTCTACCTTTGGTGAAGTTCACAGGATAGACCTGCAAATTTGGAAAAACCCAAATAAGATCCACTAAAAGTTTTGTTTTCTCTTTCTTCAATATAATGCTTATCATCAAGCTCTTTCATTTTTCCTACCAAATCACTGCTTCTTCATAGTGTTTAGCCTAAGCAGGACTACCTATTATGGCTGATTCTGGAATATGTTGGGCTATATTATTCACACAAGAGCTCCAAAGTGTTCCATTTGGTGTACTAAGCAAAATGTTCTTTGACAAACGCAGCAGTTATTTTGCACAAAATAAAGCTTTTTCATCAGCATATGTTGTACTGATTTTCAAATTAAAGGGTGGTTTTTACCACCACCGGCTGAGAAGGGATTTGCTTTTTGTTTCCTGTATGTTTAGCCTCTCCTCCTTATCCCCATTTTCCTGTGGGTTTTTTTTCCTGTTTCATATTTAATTTCCAATTCTCTATTTTTTCGTAATTTTATGAGGAAGCATTCATATGCTCATCACTGCATTCCAGAAGGACACATAGGAATTATCATAATCAACTTACTAAAAAGGCCAGATAAAGAATGAGAAACTGCTTTCGAAAAGAGAAAAAGGATTTACTGATGGATGCTTTCATGCCTCTTTCTATTTGCAAATACTCTGTATATATTGCCACCATCTGAAGATGAATTACTTGAAGGAATAAAAGGTATTTGTTTTTTCTTATCTCCTTAAACCAAAGCTGAATTCTTTAGATTGACCAATCGGTCCTATGTTTTTCACATTTGCTTTTTGAAGAACTATCATACTAGAGTTTGCTCAGAATTGAAGATGCACATGCCACATTTGGGACAAATGAGATGATTTGTGTGTTGAATCTTTAATAGTGTTTCTTAGAAAAAACTTCATTCAAGAAGGTTTTGAAAAGTTTTCAGTAGTAAGGTGTTGTCTTCAATTCAGTGTTGAACTGGGATGCAGGAATATAATGGGCAGTTGTTTCCATGGAGCATAATTTTAAAAGCAATACCCAAAGAATAAATACTCCACAAACCAATACAATATTGTAAAGTTAAAAAATAAAATAAAATATAAAATAAATAAATACTCCCAAGAATTTCAAAAGTCAAGTATACAATTTTCCAATATCACTTTTAAAAAATTTCTCCTCATAATCACTTCCATTTTTTTTCTAAAGTTCATTCTATAATTCTTGTATTTCAATAAATTACTGGAAGGTTTTTTTTTTCTTAGAAAGTTTAGATTTTAATTGACCCATTCCCTATTTCAGAAGTGGCAGACTTTCTAAAGAGCAGATCTTGTGTTCTATCAGAACATTTAATCTTCATTTAATGGATACTTTCATATCAGGTTGAATATTATGGAAGTGCTCCTTTTCAGGTCAAAAACAGTTGAATATTGGCAGCTTCATATTCAACCTAGTGTGTGTGTGTGTGTGTGTGAGAGAGAGAGAGAGAGAGAGAGAGACCTAGAATTGTACATTTTAAGCCAATATTGATTAAAACCACAAGTAACTTGATAATAATATCAAGGAATTCCTAACACAAAAAACCAATTTTTCATATTTAAAAACATTACTTAAATAAAACCTACCATTAGAAATTAAATAAAAGCCACAGCATTTAAGTTTCTCTGAATGTCTTTAGCTATTTATTATATATATTCATATACCTTATGCAGAAGCCAAATCTGCAAATAAACCTCAGATACTTACCCAGAAGAAGTACAAATCTTATCACAAATATGAAGTAAAAGCCTTTGCTTTCCTAACCGGCAAATAAATTTGACATACATGTATACAGGAGCATATTATAGTTTAGTTGGTCTTATAATTCTGTTTGCTGCATAGTTGTATAAACATGACTATTCATTGTGGTTTTTTCCTTTAATTGCAACTCTATACCACAGTTTTAATAATGACATTTTCATGTGAATTTCTACTCTTCAACCTTCAATTACTAGGAACACATATCCTTAGAGGCACACTAGAACAGAAAAAGAAGACAGCGAAGAAGATGCATAATCTGCAGACTGAATGAATGGATATTGAAGAGTAAAAGACTGATTAAAACAAACTTGTAATTGTTAGTAGTAGTTTTGTGTGTGTTGGTCGCTCAGTCATGTCTGACTCTTTGCAACCTCATATATGTAGACTGCCAGTCTCCTCTGTCCATGGAATTCTCCAGGCAAGAATATTGGATTGGGTAGCCATTTCCTTTTCTAGAGGATCTTCCCAACCAAGGAATCAGACTCGAGTCTCCTGCATTGCAAAGTTTAGTAACAGGGATAAATAATCAGGTTCAGTTCAGTTCAGGACAGTTGTTCAGTCGTGTCCGACTCTTTGCGACCCCATGGACTGCAGCATGCCAGGCCTCCCTGTCCATCACCAACTCCTGGAGTTTACACAAACTCATGTCCATTGAGTCAGTGATATCATCCAACCACCTCATCTCTGTCATCCCCTTCTCCTCCCACCTTCAATCTTTCCCAGCATCAGGGTCTTTTCAAATGAGTCAGTTCTTCACATCAAGTGGCCAAAGTATTGGAATTTCAACTTCAACATCAGTCCTTCTAATGAAGGTTAATAATCAAGTTGGTCATATTCAAATCTCATATATCTCAAGGAAGATAAATATGCTTGATCAAATTTTAATTCTTCTCAGATTATCCTGAAGGAATGAAAGCCAGGACTCTCAAGAAAACTAAACAAAATATCCTTGATTTTTGTGTGTTTACAAATGCTGGTGGAATGGGTGAGGGCCTGCTTATTTGAAACCCTTTTGCCACATGAAAAATTTTAAACCATTATAAGGATATTATCTGAAAGTCTTTAAAGTCTTTCTATAATTTAGAAGTAAATTTTATGTTAGAAAGTATTTCTAAAATATGAGGACCTTATAACAGCATTCATCTCAGACTCTCCTCGATCTCTGTTGTCAATGGTCTCTGAAGAATGATGACTTGCAAGACACCTTGCTTTCTGGGAAGCTGAAGCCATTCGCCTGATGCATTTAAAGCTGACTGTATTAAAGCTGAAAATCTAAACCTCACGCTTTCTGTCAGTTATTGTGCAAAGTGATTACTTATTACTATACTATTACCAACATAAAACATTTGAAGTCAAAACCCTATTTACAGGTTACCCTTATGAGCCAAAATTAATGTTTATCTTTTTGAGATTTTAAAATCCTTGTTCACTGAAAAACTATGCACTTTTATGATGCTTCCATTAATTTATCCATCCATCAAATGTTTGCCACAAAGTCCCGTTATACATCCAGACCTTATGGAAATGAGAAACTGTTACTTCAGCCCCTGATCCTCACGTAAGTGCCTCACACAAAATTGCTTAAAAAAGGATTATTGGACAAAGAGAGGCGACAATGAGATGGGCACCATTAAATGTAAATCCAGATGTCTCTTGGGCTCCTTCTTTTATTTATGATCAAGGTAAGATTATCTTCAAATCCCATGTTGAATACCCTGTAAAATGTCTAATGCCATCTTTTTTAATAAAACTATCTAGAGTCTGAAGGTCTTATGATCATTTTTTTGTCTCAAATTCTGGTCTTCACTGAATTCTCCTTCTCTGATCTGTATTGCAAAATCCAAAACTTGAATTTGGAATTCAGTCTCTAGACATGGTCTATACACTCTGCTTAAATTAGTTGTCCACATTTAAAAATCAGGAAAGTTTATGCAAATACCATCAATTTGAAATTATTTTGAAAAATCATAATAAGAGTCTTCATTGAACTCTTATCTTCCAAGGCAAGAATCTGCTAGAGTGGATAAAGTTCTTTTCCAGTGAAGTGTCTTCTAAGTCACCACTGCCTCTCTTATCCTGTCTACACAGGCTTCATCCACCTTTATTACCTCTCTGAGTCACAGAAGAAGATGGGTTTGCAAGTCTATTTATACCTCATCTAGTGTTGATCTCAATGTGCGTATTAGTTTCCTCACCTGAACACATTTACACATGTAGTATTTAGATAACCTACGTGTGTAAATATAGCATTTTTAGTGAAGGAGACCAGTAATAAAGGGACAGATAATGTTGCACTGCAGCAAGTGACCTCAACTTAGAAATTAACTTTTAAAAAATCTTTAATTCATAGGCCATGGTTATCCCTAACTATGAACTCACAAATTCTTATTTGCTTTTATTTTTTAAAGTCTTTTTTTTTTAATACTCTGCTAGCCTCTTCCCACAAGGTCTCACTCTACAGTAAAAGCAGCATTCAAAATTATCTTCTAAACAAACGTGGTTTCCTTCCTAAGTGGAATTATCTTGTTGACTATCAAGATAACTTTTTTGTTCATTCTCTACAGATACAAATGCTAGTTTCCTGCTGGCTTTTTTTTGTTGTTGTTGTAAAGCCATAACTGAATCCCATAGTGTTGAAAGTGAAAGTTGCTCAGTCATGTCCAACTGTTTGTGACCCCATGGACTATACAGTCCATGCGGAATACAGTCCATGGAATTCTCCAGGCCAGCATACTTGAGTGAGTAGCCTGTCCCTTCTCCAGGAGATCTTCCCAACACAGGAATTGAACCCAGGTCTCCCAAATTGCAGAAAGATCCTTTACCAGCTGAGCCATGAGGGAAGTCCATAATGTTAAAGCCCAGGAAAATAGAAAGACTATTTTCAAGTTGGTGCATGAATTCTAAGTTCTGTAATGCATCCTTATTGCCATCTGACTAAACTTTGAGTCAGCCAACTTAGGCAAAAGCACCAAGAATAGTAACTCTTTTTCCAAGCCCTTCAGTTTAGAAGAGAGATTACTTAGTGTATCAGAAACTATTATAACATAAATGATATTCCTGGCATTCATCATTCTAACTACAGAAAAGGTCAAGGTGGGAAGAGGGAGTTTTGCTAGTTTGCTCAGACCATAACTAAAGGAGTCAGATTAGATTAAGATCTGCCCTCATGACCTTACGTTAACTTAATTATCTCTTGAAAGATCCTGTCTCGGGTCTAAATACAGTTGCCTTCTGAGATTCTGAGGGTTAGGACTTCAACATATAAATGTGAGGGACACAATCCAGCCCATTTCAGGAGTTATACATATAACCCTGTGTTCTTGTCAAAATTATTGTCAAATGGGATGGAGTCTGTTGTTATTTTCCTGAATGTGAATTTGATCAGAAGACTGACATTTTTATGACTTAGTTAAATAACAAAGCCAGAGTAAGGAAAGCAACAGCTGCATTGAGGTAAATTTGGGGGTCATTGGTGAGTCACACAAGTACTCCAGGGCTCCCCACTTTGCATGACATTGTAGGATTGCCTTTTCCAGTCCAACATGATCATGTGATTTTCTTGGGACAATGATTGTGAGCAAATGTGACATACATACAATGCTGTAACAGCCAATATGCAATTTTTCACATTCTTTTCACTCATTGAAGCTATCATGTTAGTTCCTGCCATGATGTCAAGAGGATATGCATTAACCTGAGACCCTAAAAATCCAGTTAACAGAGAGCCCTGCTGACCTACAACTAATATATAGGGTGAGAAAGAAATGAACTTTTGTGTTAAGAACTGAGATTTTGGGGTTGCTTTTTATTAGAGCACAACCAGTCCATCTTGATCAGTTCAATGGGAAAAACACAGAATACAGTATCTTTAATAGCGATGATAAACCAGCCTCAGAAGCTTGACTAATTTCACTTAAGTATTTCAATATGAAACAAAGACTTCATCTATAATATTTCATTGTATCTAAAATGATACAATGGTAAAATACATGTCAATTTCAAAGGTATGAATGTATGGAAGCTTGCATCTTAGAATTGATAAAATGCAGAAAGCAAAAATAGAGGCATTTTTACACACACACTAAGTTGGTGTCTCATTGTGGCTGACGTACTTTTTATCATATGTAGGGCTGTTAAAATCTTCATGTATATTTAAATCCAAATGAATTTTGCTTTCCCGTGATTTGTTCACATTATTTGCACAGCCTCCTATTGGGATCTCAGTGTTCTCAAACTATATGAGTGTTTTATTGATTAAGGTTTATAGCAAGTTAAATAGATTATTAAAACTATTCAGTCCCAGTATTGAGATAGCAGAACAAAGAAGAAAATACCAAGGCTATGCATGGCTAGGATTGGCAAGGGGTGAAGATGCTTTAGCATCTTTGTCGTGGGTGCTTTTAGTATTACATTTCTCTATCATTTGGTAAGTTAACGTTGTAAAGAACTCAGCATGTAAGTGATTCCACTTAATTTGTTTTATAAATTAGCAAATCTCTCAGCAATATGGGATGACCCTGTTACATGGAGACCAATGTAAATAGAGAACGTTTATTTACTTAACATTGTTATCACATTTAAATCTGGAATGTTAATTAAAATACGCTTCACAATACAGCCTGAATTTAATCATTTTCTCTTTGTTTTCTGTCTTGTTCTTGTCCTTTTCTCTTTTCATTTTGTGTCACCATTTACTTATAGATACAACATTCTACCATTCATTCCATATCTCAATATCCCCATCACTTTCTTATAGTTATTTGTCTTCTCTTGTGGGTGGATCAATGATTAACTATACCTTCTATTCATTCTTTTACTTATCACCTCAGTAAATATTTTATCTCTGGGAAATAGTGAAGGACAGGGAAGCCTGGCATGTTGCAGTCCATGGGGTTGCAAAGAGTCAGACATGACCTAGTGACTGAACAACAAAGTATCTAATGAATCGATACATTTTCCTGCTAAACTCAGGCTCTTTTGTAGTCACTTGTTGCTCAGTCATACCTGTGAGTATGGCCACAGGTGAAGGTCCAGCTGAAGAAGATCACATAGTAATGGGAAGAGAAGACATAGGTTCTTAAGAGCCTGAGAACGAGTCACATAAATTCACATAAATTTTGGCTCTTTCTATCCTAAAAAAATAGACACAGCATTTAGAGAAGCTGATATAACACAGCCTTCCTAGCTAGGCATGATACAGACTATGTAAACAAGAATCTTACTTATGTTCTGTAGAGAGACAGACCATAGATGTGTTACCTTTGAAAGTCCTGGCACGTAGACGTGTCTGGAAAAACAGTGAAAGCAACAAATATTCTCCTACTTGTCAGTGCCTACAAAGATGTATTCCCTGACTTGGTTTTGGGGCCTTCCCAGTCAAATTGGCCAGTATATTTTGATGTCAAGCTACATTAGTATGAATGTTGTCGTCTCCATAGCCAGGTCTTTTAAAGCTCAGGCTATTAAAAATGGTCTCCATCTGTGATAATTCCCGGTGGTCTAGCAGTTAGGGCTCCGTACTTGCATTGCAAGTGTCACAGGTTTGATCCCTGGTTGGAAACCAAGATCCTGCAAGCAGTGCCATACAGCAAAAATAAACAAACAATGATCTCCATCTGTAAACAGCTGCCAAAATCACCTGTTATAATCCACCAAGGTCTAGATGACTTTACTCACGAAAGCCTAAGAACCAAGCCACCTGCCCTGAGCAGCAGCAACTTCCTTTATCTCCACATTTAATCCACCAATTCCTTTTCTATTTCTGAGTGTTTTTAACTCATAAATTAAATGATGGAGTTCTAGGAGTCATTGAATAACATCCCAGACTTTACCACACAATTTACAATAAAGACCACTGGAGTCTCAGCAGCAGGGATAACACATAGCCTCTGTTATTTTAATACAAAGCTCTTTGGATAATATGTTTTATTTATAAATCAAATGGAGTGTCTAACATCTATTCAGCTTTACTGAAGATATTCCCACATGAGAGGATATTTGGGTCTAAAGATTGCAATTACCAAGAATTGCTACTTTGCAGTCACTTGCCATAGAAAAAAGAAATAAAGGAGATTGAATACCAAGCACTTATAATCATTTATCAGTTAGCTGCACCAAACCAAGAAACATGAACCAATGATCTTTCCTTCAGTAGTCAGTCCAGTCTTCCTCTTTGAGGAGTAGCAAGTAAGGAGTTGGAAATGTTGTCCTGGCTGATATCTTTTCACATGGAAACAGGAGGAGTGGGAGAAGCCAACTCCAGCAATATCTACGTGGTTTAGGGTTATAGATATAACCTCAAGGGGCTGTGTATCACTCTCAACAATTAAAATCCAAGTCAGTTTGGGCCTTTTATTCCATGGATATAAAGATATAAAGATCATTTTTAATGTTACTCCCTGTCATAATTGCCTTCTTTTATGTTTAAGAATAGCAGCATATACTGTAATTATGCTATATAGTCTATTGCGGTAAAATACATTAAATTAACCGAGTTTTCTATTATTGACTTTAGAAGTTAACTTTATAAGATGCATTTATTTACTTTCCTGAAGCATCTTTTTTTTCTTTCCCAGAACACAGTTATTTTGCTACTCTATCTAGTGTATAAATTCTACAAATAAATATACATTTTTTAGTTAGGAGCCTCTGCATATTATAGGATATTGTCAAAGTAGGAAATCAAGGTAAATCAGAGGTATATTATTCTCTAAAAGGATATCTAAATAATATTTGTCAGCTATTTTTTTTAATACAACAGCATATTGGGATAATACATTGTACCCTATTTTGTGAGATCTGAAGTTTACACAAGTGGTTAAATAAAAGGAATACAGATTAGAAAAGATGAAATAAAGCTGTTTCGCTTCTCAGATAGCATTGTCATCTATGTAGAGAACCAAAAATTACCTATCCAGAGCTCCTAAAACTAATAAATATGTCTTCAAGGTCACAAGATTAAAGTCAACCAAATCAATTGCATTCTAAATACTAATAATGATGAATTAGAGCTTGAAATTTGTTTAAAAAAGGAACATTTAATGAAACAAAATATGTGCAGGAACTATATTCCCCAAATCTCAAAACCATTATGAAATAAATCAAACTAGACATAAAATACAGAGAATTATAAGGTATTCATGTATTAGAATTCAATAAAGATTTTCTCAGCATAATTTATGAATTCAAAAATAATCCATATGAAAAAAAAAACTAGATGCCTTTTGTAGATATTGATAAGGCAAAACTATTTTGAAAAGGAAAAACAGAATTGGAAGCTCACTCTCCCCACTACAAAGTTATAATAATCATGAAAATGTGGTATTTTTGAAAAGACAGAACACTGATCAAGGAACAGCATACAGTACCCTCAATCAAGTCTCACAAATACAAATCAAATTATTTTAAACACAGATATGCAGGCAATTCAAAGGGAAAAAAATTAGTCTTTTTGACAAATGGTGCTAGAACAATTGAACATCAATATTAAAATATATATACCTGGGTCTATAATTCATACCTTATTTTCACAAAGAGCTCATCATAGATTATGGATCTAGTGTATAATCTAAAACTATAATATTCTTTATGAAAATAGAAAGAACCTGAATGACCTTGGGTTAGGGATAGAGATTTTTTTTTTTTTTTTTTAGGGATAGAGATTTTGATAGACACAAAGCCATCCTTTTTTTTTTTTTTCCTCTCTCTCTCTTTATATATGTATGCATGTGCGTGTGTATGTTGCTGTTTAGTTGCTAAGTTGTGGCCGACCCTTTGAAAGTGCATGGACTGTAGCCCACCAGGTTCCTCTGTCCACAGGATTTCCCAGGCAAGAATACTGGTATGAGTTATTTGAGTTACCATTTCCTTCTCCATGGGATCTTCTATATTTAAGTTGGATTTTAGTAAAATAAGGCCATTTGCTCTTTGAAAAGACACTTGGAACAATAACAATAGATGCCACAGATTTTACAAATCTTATTTCTGACAAAGAATGTGTAACAAAGGTATAGACTAAACACACAAAACAACTCAAAAAATTAACACAAGATTTGAACGGACAAAAGATTTGAACAGATCCAAATAAGATGGCAAATATGCTTATGAAAATATTCTCAGTATCATTAATCATTAGTGAGATACAAGTTAAAACCATAAATGATTTTGGCTTCAATTCAATATCTAAACATCTCAGAAGCCACTACTACTAGCCTTACAATAAGAAAAATTGGAACAAACTGAAAAACATGGTTGTCTCTCAGAACCATCAGAGAATTGAGGTCACAGAGCAAACTTTCATACTGAAATTTGGAGAGAGGCAAACACAGAACTGCAGCAGCTGAGATCAGCTTACCCAGAAAAGCAGCCACTGAAACCACAGAGGGGCAGGGACACATAAATGGCAATTGTGATGAATTGCCATGGCTACATGTAGATGAGTGTACAGTGAGAAACCAACCCACTGTGGGCACCACAGTCTTAGGGAGCTGCTCACACTTTCATGGATTTCATCTTCAGAAACACCATCAAGTGTTATGGTGAAGAACCATGAAAAACCTCCATGTGTCTCCATCAGGGGAAGAGGAAGAAGAACCAGTCTGAAGTATATCCGAGTATTCTCCTAACAAAGATCTACACTGAATTCAGAGGAAATATATTGTCAGAGCCTCATCCCACAAGTGGAGAGGGTGATTACCTAACCCCAGCGCCTCTAGCCTTGCTATCATAAGAGAGAGAGTAAGGAACACTTGGGAATTCGTAACCCAGGAACACAGGCTTGTTAAATATGAATTAGCCATAAGATTATAAATAACTACCTTCCCTTACACTCTACCACCACCACAATAGAGCTCCAGTATAATAAAAGTGTACGAAGCTGAAATAGCTACTAGATGTCAACTGTCTCTGAGGAGAAGTATGTATGGAACAGTCAAGAAGAGAGACTAGTCAGAAAAAGAAAAAAACACACACACAAAATATTATGTATTAACACATATATATGGAATCTAGAAAGATGTTACAGATGAGCCTGTTTGCAGGGCAGGAGTACAGATGCAGGCATGTAGACGTGGACACAGTGGGGAAGGGGAGGGTGAGACGAATTGGGAGAATAGGACTGACAATATATACTCTGTTGTTTAGTTGTAAGTTGTGTCCAACTCTTTTGCAACCCCTTGGACTATAGCCTGCCAGGCTCCTCTGCCCATGAGATTTCCCAGGTAAGAATATTGGATATTTGGCAAAACTAATACAATTATGTAAAGTTTAAAAATAAAATAAAATTAAAAAAAAAAAAAAGAATATTGGGTGGGTTGCCATTTCCTTCTCCAGAGGATCTTCCTGACCCTGGGATCAAACCCATGTCTCCTCCATTAGCAGGCCAGAGCCACTGAGCCAGGGAACCTGAGTGTAAAGTAGATAGCTGATGGGAATCTGCTGTAAAGCATAGGGAGCTCAGTTAGCTGTTCTGTGATGACCTAGATGGGTAGGATGGGGTTACTGGGAGGGAGGCTCCAGATGGAGGGGGTATATGTATACTTATAGCTGTACTTCACTGTACAGAAGAAACTAATGCAACATTGGAAAGCAAGTATACTCCAATTTGAAAAAATAAATAAAGGTTACAAAAGCAAGGAGACTAAAGGAATCTGGAGAGTAAAATCTAAGGCTGTGTATGTATGTGCTCATAGTCCAACTCTGCAACCCTCTGGCTATAGCAAATGTTAGCCACAGCCCATCTCCTAGTTAGATTAACTTAAAATCTTTTGCTGAGGGCCTATTCACCTCAATTTCAGCTATCAAATACATGAGGTCCAGCCTCAAGAAGAAAAAATATAAGCCATGATAAAAGAAAGCAAAAAACAAAGTCTGAATAGATAAAACACACATCAACCTGACTCAAATGTCATATAGATTTTAAAATTATCAGACAAGGAATTTAAAATATGTGTTTAATAGTTTAAGGGCTCTAACTGCAAATGTAAACAACAGGCAGAAACAGATAAATAATGTAAATAGAGAGAAGGAAATTCTAAGAAACATTTAAAAAGAAACACTACAAATTAAAAGTTCTATAACAGAACTGAAGAATGACTTTTATGGGCTCACTGATAGATTGAACTTGGCATAGAAAGTAATCAGTGAGCTTGAGGATACATCAATAGAAAATTTCCAACTGACTATACAAAGATATTTTTAAAAAAGAAGAAGAAAGAAAAATCACAACGTCTAACAACTGGGGAAAGATTGTAAAAGATGTGACATAGTGCCTGGCTGGTACTCCAGGGGAAGAGAAGGAGGAAACACATCACAAGAAATACTTTAAGTAATAATGGCTGAGAATTTTTTCAAAATAAAGTACAGACACCAAACCACAGATCCAGGAACTTAAAAAGCATCAAGCAGGAACAACAGACAGGTTCCAAATAGGAAAAGGAGTACATTGAGGCTGTATATTGTCACCCTGCTTATTTAACTTATATGCAGAATACATCATGAGAAACGCTGGACTGGAAGAAGCACAAGCTGGAATCAAGATTGCGGGGAGAAATATCAATAACCTCAGATATGCAGAGGACACCACCCTTATGGTAGAAAGTGAAGAGGATCTAAAAAGCCTCTTGATTAAAGTGAAAGAGGAAAGTGAAAAAGTTGGCTTAAAGCTCAACATTCAGAAAACAAAGATCATGGCATCTGGTCCCATCACTTCATGGGAAATAGATGGGGAAACAGTGGAAACAGTGGCAGACTTTATTTTGGGGGGCTCCAAAATCACTACAGATGGTGACTGCAGCCATGAAATTAAAAGATGCTTACTCCTTGGAAGGAAAGTTATGACCAACCTAGATAGCATATTCAAGAGCAGAGACATTACTTTGAGAACAAAGGTCCGTCTAGTCAAGGCTATGGTTTTTCCTTTGGTCAAGTATGGATGTGAGAGTTGGACTGTGAAGAAAGCTGAGTGCTGAAGAATTGATGCTTTTGAACTGTGGTGTTGGAGAAGACTCTTGAGAGTCCCTTGGACTGCAAGGAGCTCCAATCGGTCCATTCTGAAGGAGATCAGTCCTGGGTGTTCTTTGGAAGGAATGATGCTAAAGCTGAAACTCCAATAGTTTGGCCACCTCATGCGAAGAGCTGACTCATTGGAAAAGACTCTGATGCTGGAAGGGATTGGGGGCAGGAGGAGAAGGAGATGACAGAGGATGAGATGGCTGGATGGCATCACTGACTCGATGGACGTGAGTCTGAGTGAACTCCGGGAGTTGGTGATGGACAGGGAGGCCTGGTGTGCTGTGATTCATGGGGTCGCAAAGAGTCGGACACGACTGAACAACTGAACTGAACTGAACCAAAAGTCTGCATCTAAGCATGTCATATTCAAACTGCAAAAGAACTGAGACAAAGAAAAATCTTGAAAAAAGTTAGAGGAAAAATTAACACCTTATCTATAGAGGAACAAGCATGCTGCTGCTGCTAAGTCGCTTCAGTCGTGTCCGACTCTGTGCGATCCCATAGACAGAAGCCCACCAGGCTCCCCCGTCCCTGGGATTCTCCAGGCAAGAACACTGGAGTGGGTTTCCATTTCCTTCTCCAATGCATGTAAGTGAAAAGTGAAAGTGAAGTCTCTCAGTCGTGTCCAACTCTTCGCGACCCCATGGACTGCAGCCTACCAGGCTCCTCCGTCCATGGGATTTTCCAGGCAAGAGTACTGGAGTGGGGTGCCATTGCCTTCTCCGAGGAACAAGCATAAGACTTCCATTAACCTTCTTGTCCAAAATCAAACAAGCAAGAAGAGAGTAGTCAAATATTGAAGGTGTTGAAGGAAAGATCCACCCACCTAAAATTCTGCATCCAGTAAGACCATTCTTTAAAAGTCAAAGAGAAATAAAGACTTTCTCATTACAAACTAAAACTGAGGATATTGACTATAGCACATCTCTCATATGTCCTCTCAACTGTTTCAAAACTAGTTGCTTCTCAGTAGACAGAATGGGATGGAGAAGGGTGGGGAGGGAAGTTTCCATATTGTTTTAATTTCCCACCACCTGTCCCTTTCCCTTGATGTAATTGCCCCTCTACAGTCTTCTACTCTGTGTATTTAGATACACATACAAGTAACATATGTATATGTAGAGAGAGAGAGAGAGAGAGATTTATATATCTGTATGTATTTTCAAAAATTGAACCCAAACTATCCTTAATAAGATTTTAATCCATTGTTATAATGCCATTATTCAAGTGAAGTTTCCTCTTGGCTGTTTTATACTTTAAATCTTTGTCTACTTTGCACTTTAACTGCCTCCTGAGAAATCTGTACGCAGGTCAAGAAGCAACAGTTAGAACCGGACATCGAACAAGGGACTGGTTCCAAATTGAGAAAGGAATACGTCAAGGCTGTATATTGTCACCCTGCTTATTTAACTTATATGCAGAGTACATCATGAGAAATGCTGGACTGGAAGAAGCACAAGCTGGAATCAAGATTGCTGGGAGAAATATCAGTAACCTCAGATACGCAGATGATACCACCCTTATGGCAGAAAGCGAAGAACTAAAGAGCCTCTTGATGAAAGGGAAAGAGGAGAGTGAAAAAGTTGGCTTAAGACTCAATATTCAAAAAATGAAGATTATGGCATCTGGTCCCATCAGTTCATGCAAATAGATGGGGAAACAACGCAAACAGGGAGAGACTTTATTTTCTTGGGCTCCAAAATCACTGCAGATGGTGACTGCAGCCATAAAATTAAAAGATGCTTGCTCCTTGGAAGAAAAGCAATGACCAACCTATACAGCATATTAAAAAGCAGAGATATTATTTTGCCAACAAAGGCCCGTCTAGTCAAAGCTATGGTTTTTCCAGTAGTCATGTATGGATGTTAGAGTTGGACTATAAAGAAATCTGAGCACCAAAGAATTGATGCTTTTGAACTGTGGTGTTGGAGAAGACTCTTGATAGTCCCTTGGACTGCAAGGAGATCAAACCAGTCAACTCTAAAGGAAATCAGTCCTGAATATTCACTGAAAGGACTGATATTGAAGTTGAAACTCCAATACTTTGGCCACCTGATGTGAAGAACTAACTCATTGGAAAAGACCCCGATGCTGGGAAAGATTGAAGGCAGGAGAAGGGGACGATCAGAGGATGAGATGGTTGGATGGCATCACTGACTCAATGAACATGAGTTTGAGCAAGCTCTGGGAGTTGGTGATTGACAGAGAAGCCTGGCGTGCTGCAGTCCATGGGGTCGCAGAGCGTCAAATGTGACTGAGTGACTGAACTGACTACTTTGTACCATTTTAAAATTAATCTAACATTTTAATTCTATTCTTTTAATTTTAAGTTTTATTTTGCATTAAACTTATACCATGTTTAAAATATTTACTCTATTCTTCTTCTGCTCCTCTTCTCCAGCCCATGAAGGCAACTGATCCTCTGTCTTCCCCTAAGCTATTGTGCTTAGTTTTAATGAATCAGCTGTAATGAATCATTCACTCTTTAGGGAAGGTCCTTAAAGTAATCCTTTCCTCAAAGCCACCTAGCTTCCTTTGTGGCTCAGCTGGTAAAGAATCTGCCTGCAACTTGGGTTTGATCCCTGGGTTGGGAAGATCCCCTGGAGAAGGGAAAGGCTACCCACTCCAGCATTCTGGCCTGGAGTATTCCATTGACTGTATAGTCCATGGGGTCACAAAGAGTCAGATACACCTGAGTGACTTTCACTCAGAGCCACAGTATACCATTTTAGATAGTTCCTTTGTTTTACCAGGAAAAAAAAAAATAGTGGTGCTCTGAGACAAAAAAGTTGCAAATCCATAAGTGAGGCCACAAAAAGAACATAAAAACAATCATGCAAGAAAAATAATTCAGAGATTTAGACTAAATGAGTAGAAAATAGAATTGTGGCATCAATCAAAATAAGAATTTAGAAATAACTTAGAAAATAAACAGAAATAACGTGGAAGAAATAAACCTAGAGAGAAGCAGTAGACAAGAAATCCAAATCAGGATAAAAGGATGTTGTTGCCAAGGCAGTGAGAGGGGATGTGAAAAAACATCTATATTTAGGTCAGTGGTAGCTCTGTTTTTCCCTTTGGTTCAGATCTGATGGAAACAGGTTTTTCTCTGGCATATATGTTGGAGAGTTCGTATCTGTTGGTGATGGTTCACCCCGTCCAATCCCACATGTTTTAGCAGCCTTAGGGAAACAGTGTCTTTACCTGCTGGCCTCAGGGATGCTATATTGGCATTGCTCAAATATTCTGAAGTATATCATTTCATTATAAAGAATTACGGTTGTGTTTCTTCAGGGCTAAAAGCATTCTTGTTGCTGTACACAGCATACCAAGTCCTTTCTCCATATCTGGAGCTCTTACTTTAGGAAGATAGGCACAGACTTGACTAATGTTATCCCAAAACAAACAAAAAATATTACAGATGTGTTTAGGAGACAAGAAGATTTCTTTGGAATCAGAGATCTTATTAGAAATAGTTTAGTTGGTAATAGGTGTCCCAGGATCTACTTAATAGAAATCTCTGGTGAACACTTTGAAAACTAGTTTTTCAATCCTATGTAAAATTTCCAATTTCATTATTGCTTCAGTACTTATTCAAATATTTCTGTCCTCTTTTTTATAACCTACCAGCTATTTTCATACACAGGGAAATAGTTTAGAGTATCAGAGTCCTCAGTATATATAAAGGATCATTTATTCTTTACATAAAAATTTTGGCATGTAAAATTAGAAATGTCCAAATCAACTAAGATGTCAGGCTGGAAATTAGGTGAAGGAAGAAAGAACAGGCCGAGCTGACTCCATCTTGAAAAAGAAGGAAACTCCATCTTACATTCCCAGTGAACTTTGAACTATGTGCCTGGTAGCCATGGAGATCACATACCTATGGCGGAAGAGGTCTCCTGGACTGATAGACACCAGATTCCATACAGAGATTTCCCTTCAACAGAAAGAATGTAATAATCCCCTATGTAGTCAATCACCTTTGTAATCTTTACGGAACCCATTGGTGTGGGTTACAATGTAAACCACCTGACTCTTCTGATTGTGAATCATAGCTGTAACCTGACTGTGTCTCCCTTTAACATTTTCCAGGCTAGGTTTCGGAGAAGGCAATGGCACCCCACTCCAGTACTCTTGCCTGGAAAATCCCATGGATGGAGGAGCCTGGTAGCCTGCAGTCCATGGGGTCGGGAAGAGCCAGACACAACTGAGCGACTTGCCTTTCACTTTTCACTTTCATGCATTGGAGAAGGAAATGGCAACCCACTCCAGTGTTCTTGCCTGGAGAATCCCAGGGACGGGGGATCCTAGTGGGCTGCCGTCTATGGGGTTGCACAGAGTCGGACACAACTGAAGCGACTTAGTAGCAGCAGCAGCAGCAGGCTAGGTTTAAGGAATTTGGGGATGTGGGCTTGAGCATGTAACACTTAAGGTATATAAGGTTTTCATAAAAGTCAGTCGAGGACCCTGGCTAAAGAGGAAATTCTGCCTCGGACCCACCAGTGTAATAAACTGCACTCCACTATCCACGCTGTCCTTCTGAGTGAGTTTGTTTCCTGGAGTGGCTATAACAATAGAGAAAATTCAAAATGAATTTTCTAATCAAAGACAAGTTCCAAATCTATCCTCTCTGTGAGATGTCTTAAAGAATCATATGATGAAAAATTAGTAACAACAGTTTTGGTCAATGTTTCAACAGTTTACTCAACAATTAGGTAATCCCTGCTGCTTCCCAAAAAGAATTGACAGAGAGGGAAATTTAAATATAAACATTTAAACAGTTAATGTGACTTTCAATATTTCTAACTTACGAAGATCCCTTGTTAACATCCATGTGTTATGATATAAATTTATTAAAAATACATTCCTGAAAAAGTCACAGGAGAATGTTGTGTCTCATGGGTATGCATGATCAGTGAAAACATTTGGTACTTAGGAGAGTACTATTTATCACATTTCTCACTAGAACCCATAATTACTCTTAGGGCTGACTTGATTATGAGAAACTCAGATGCCTATGGAATTTTTAAAATTCCATGCAGGAATCTCAAAATCAAATACAAATTTTTTAAAGGTTTTTGAGTCAGGACTCATTCAAATGTTTGTTGTTGATGGTCTTTAAGTCAAGTCTGAACCTTTTGCAACTCCACAGATTCTAGCCTGCCAGGCTCCTCTGTCCACAGGGTTTTCCAGGCAAGAATATTAGAGTGAGTTGCCAATTCCTTCTCCAGGGCATCTTTCTGACCCAATGACTGAATCCATGACTCCTGCGTTGGCAGGCAGGTTCTTTATTACTGAGAGACATGGGCAGTCCCATTCAAATACAAACACTTAACAACAGGAAACTTCCCTTCCTTCTCTCTCTCTCCCTGTTTCCCCTTCTCAGTTCCTTCCCTCTCACCTTCATCCTTTCTACTTTGCTTCCTTTAATGTAAAATTAATCTTATTTTTTGCATATATGATAAATTCAGATAATAAAGTTATTACCCAGAAAGGATTTCTAGCTAATGCATTGTGTAAAGTATGCTGGGTTAGAATTATGGTGCTGATTTTTTCTTCTTTTCTGACTCAAAATAGTCCGAGCTAGTGTGAAAGAAGAAGGTCTTCATTCTTAGCTGAACATATAAGAATGATAAATTCACAGAACACTCATATTCAAAATTCTAGGCCAATGCATCTTTAGGGCCCTAAATAAAAAGAGATGGATCCCAAAATCTGGAGAGAAAATCATGTTTCATTTTCTTGGGCCAAAAATGGAAGAAAACTATCCACCTGCAAAAGATTACATCTGCTTTTACATGCTCCAAATAGAGAATTTTCCCATGTTTTTCTTTCCTCCTAATATATTCTTGTTGGGTACATTTTCGAAATTAATTAATAAAGCATCTAAACATAAGCAGAATCCTACATTTATATATCAGAAAGTACCTTAAACTCTTGCCCAAAACCAAGAGTTAAGGAATAGTTGTAACACTTTAGGGTTGTAATTCATGCTTCCACCAAACATTTATAAGTTACATAATATATTCAAAGTACTAATCTAGATGTCACAGGGGTTTCGAAAAACAAGATTAATCTCTAGCTTCAGCATCCTTAGGTTTAGTAGGGGAAACAAAAAAGATACATAAATGTTATATTTCAAGAATTAATAAAGAATTTTAGCTGATTAAAGAAAAAGAGCATATCTGGTGGAAGAAATCATGGAAAGCTCATTGAGGAGCTAACATTTCAACTGGTCCTTGATATATTGAAGTTGGAACTCTGAGATAGAAAAGAAGGTGATTTCAAGGAGAGAGAATGAAGAACATTCTGTTGAGAAGGCTTCTTGACTCATCTAAGAAGGGTGCCTGATTAACTAATGATCTGCCATGGAATGACAAAAGAGTGTTGGCATACATTATTTATCAAATTTGGACAAAAAAAATAAATTTTTACAGAAGTTAACTCAGGGAGACATTTTTGGAGAGAAGGATGAGCAAAGTAGTAAATCCTGTTTCTCTGATTTTTCTTTTGCCTAATCCATTCTGGAATTAGATGAAAAATTGTTTTGATGAAAACATCCAGATATACATACTGAGGCCTTTAGTGAACTGATGTTAACATATCCCTACAGCCTCAACTCTTATCACCACAGTCTCTCATGACAAAGCCCCTGTTAAACAAAACTATTTCCTGTGGACAGCATGTCTCCCATCATGCTTTGGATTTTTCAAGTGCTGTTGATATCAGTTATTTGTTGCTACATAAAGACAAACCCAAACTCTGTAACTTGTAACAGTGATAATATATTCTTATAGTTCTCTCATCTATGCATTGGCTGGGGACCAGCTGATCTAGACTGGGTTCAACTGGTCTCAGTTTGGTGCAGTTGTGCATTTGCAGGTGGGTTGGGGTATGACCTAGGCTGGGTGTGGCTGATGAACCTTATATGTGGTGGCTCTGTTCCATGTGTCTTTTATATTTGTTCTGCAACTAGTGGACTATTCTGGACATACCCTTCTCTCTGTGATTACAGCAGCTCAATATGACAAGCAAACACTAAGGCTTAAAGCAAATATCAAGTCACTAAGTCACATGGCATTAGCACAGGGAGGGCTGAAGATCTGGACCTTGAACAGAATTGGCCAAACTGTTTTTAAATCGAGTACTCCAGTATAAGGTAAACTGCTCAAACACATCATCAATGGTTTCCTTTCCTATTGTCTAAATATATACAAACACATTTCTGTCTAAAGGAGGCCAGAGATGTGTTACAGGTCCTGTGTGCAACAGAGAATAAGGCAAACGTAAAAAACAAAGATGGAATAGGATTCTGCAAAGAGAGAATGGGCAACAATGTGGACAAAGAATAGGTCAAGGGAGAAGCTAATGCAAAGAGACTAAAGGTACCAAACGGGAAGCTGTAAGGAAAGAAAGAGCTGTAAAGACCTAAGCTGAAAAAAGGAGAGAAATATAGCCAGTCCCACTTTACCTGAGAAGAGGAGCTTAGGCCAGAACTACTTGCTCAGCTCAGACTGAATAGATGATTAATAACTGTGCAGGAAGAATTTTTAAGTAGCAATTTCTAGAGAAACAATGAACACATTAATAGCAACAACTATGTATTTGGTCTCAATATTTGCACACTCCACCATTAGCAAAGTCACTTACATTCTCAAAATGACAACCAAAACAGGAAAGAAACAGTAAAGAGGAAACTACATTGTACAAATCTTTTCAGAAAATATCCATATTAGCAGCACATCCATGCCCTGGAAATATCCCTATGAGAAGAATTTTAACTACAAATTGAAATAGTGAAGTTTTGTAAGAAATACTTTACTACTTAGATATCTACATCATTTTTCAGAAATGTGGGCTTTTTTTTTTTTTTAGAGAAACTTGGCAGATTCATGTTGATGTATAAAAAACCAATATTTTAAAGTAATTAGCCTCTAATTAAAATAAATACATTTATATTAAAATAATTTTAAAAAAGAAAAAGAAAAGAAACTTGTCCGAAAAAAAAAGAGAGACAAATTCAAGCTCTAGATAGAGATAATAGATATTGTGGCAATCTGAAAAAAATAATTGTGCCAAGCACCATTCATCCAGAAGATGGTTAACTTTCCAAAGTGCCTGCAACTCAGCAGCATGGATATATTACAAATCCAGAAATAGAATAAAGACAGAGCAATTGAAAAGCTGTGCCAATAAATTTATGAGATGCCTTTGAGAAAGAACAACATATTTATAAGCCAGCATAATATCCAACTGTTTCATAGGAAAACTCTCTTAGATTTTAATACATATAATTTTTAATAGAAAATTATAGACAATTAAGTAAATACAATAAATAGAGCCCACATCCTTAGTGGTGATTCCCTTGTGGCTCAGCTGATAAAGAACCCACCTGCAATGCAGGAGACCTGGGTTCAATCCCTGGGTTGGGAAGATTCCCTGGAGAAGGGAAAGGCTACCCATTCCAGTATTCTTGCCTAGAGAATTCCTTGGACTGTATAGTCCATGGGGTCGCAAAGAGTTGGACGTGACTGAGCGACTTTCTACATCCTTAGTGGTGCAATGAAATTTCAGGACACTTAGGCATGACTATTAATTCCATATCTGAAATCCCACAGAAGTTGTTACAGGATCAGGTTTGTCCATAACCTGCTCACATAGTTTCTATCCCTTTGTGATCTGTTACCACCCTCAGGATGAGTTCAGCAGTGGCAGAATTTTATTCAACATGCCGCCTTTAAGAAGGCAAGGTGGGACATAAATGATAAATAGGTTTGGTTGTGGAAAAGTGTAAAGAGCTGAACTCCCTGGAATTACCCCCTCCCTCTTTATAGAACCCCATTATGTCTTTATTTTTTATTCCATTACAAATTCTTGCTATTTGGTTTCAAATACATCTGCAAATATGCCTTATAAAACATTTCTTAAAATCTCTAGTAGGAGAACTCCCTCCATAAGCTGACTATATTTCCTTTACTAAACTTTTGCATCTATCTCTATTTTCCCTTTATGTAATTTTTGGCTACTCTCCCTTTATAACTTACCATCTATGTAAATACTCATGTTGCTGTATTGATAGATAAAGCCTACAAAGCTATGGAGGTGCATTTTAAGTGGCCTAATAGTTATATCTAACAAGACATCTGGCACTTACTTCAAATGCACCAATTCACAGTAAAACTCATTTGGTCTCTCTACTTTTTAACTTATATCTGTACTGATGATCGGAGAAGGCAATGGCACTCTTGCCTGGAAAATCCCATGGACAGAGGAGCCTGGTAGGCTGCAGTCCATGAGATCGCTAAGAGTCGGACACGACTGAGCGACTTCACTCTGACTTTTCACTTTAATGCATTGGGGAAGGAAATGGCAACCCACTCCAGTATTCTTGCCTGGAGAATCCTAGGGACGGGGAAGCCTGGTGGGCTTCCGTCTATGGGGTCTCACAGAGTCAAACAAAACTGAAGTGACTTAGCAGCAGCAGCAGCAGTACTGATGATACCACCTACTAGAGTAAGAAAACCATAAATACTTGAAATAAACATTTTTTTCTTTTACCCCCTGAACCAAAGATTGTGAGGGCCTTTGATTCTACTTCTAGAATGGTTCTTTGGCCTTTTCTTCCTTTCTAGTCTCACTACCACCATGCTGTACAAGCTTCTGTGATTTCTTCTTGAATGATGTGAAAGTCTCCCAATTAGCCTCTATTCCTTGCTTCTCCACTCCTGATACATCCCGATACCAGAATAGCGTTTCAGAACTGATCTTATTATGCCACCTCCCTGAAAACCTTCAATGGTTTTTTTCATCACCCACTCAATTATTTTTAAATGTTTTTCTTACCAAAGGCTTTGTTTCTTAAAAAATAAAGAATTTGAGCTACTCTTTTTGAAGTGAGTGTCTTAATCACCTGTTCCCTCTCCCTCGACTAAGGTAATTTCTAAAGTACTGCTGTGGAATCCATTGGCTCTATCAAATTTAACTTGACCTACAGAAAAGAGGTTTACTTTGGCAAGATGGCTGCATTTTCCTTTCAAATGTGTTTTTACAGTATTTCATGTCATGGATCCTCCATTGAAACAAATAGTATTAGCAAAACTTCCCTGTGGTTTCCTTCCCTCTTTGCTGTCTCTAATGCCAGTAACACTCTATTGTTATACTGTGGTGAACAGGGTACCCAAAGATCTTCAAATGAGTGCCATAAGATGGTGATTAATGCACAAAATTTTATTTTTTCTCAAATGAGGATAAGTGCTTTTCATAAAATCTGTTAGACAGGACATCTGGTGCTCTTCAGTGTAGAAAGCTGAGAGTGAGAAGAAAAAAAATGGCATCACCACAAGATCTTACTAGATCATGTCAAAACATTTCTATATGAGAGAACATTCAGGAAAACAGAAAATTCTACTCAGTAGTGCCAAAGTACTGATTTGAAGGCTGATTCATGGGTACAATACCTGTGGATCAGTGTAAACCTTACAACTCTGCTGCCAAAATTTGAGCATTTGAAAATATGTTATATGTATAATAATTGGCTACAGCTGCCTTAAATGGTGCTCCCTGTTTCATTATACTTTCTCTAAGTATTTCCATTCTGCCCCATTCAATGAAACCCTTCTTATATGCTACTTTGATTCCATAAAGTCTCCCCTGATCACTTCAGCAAAATGTAAACTCTTCCTTCTCTAGAATTTTCTGGATTCTTTAAACTACTTTGTTTAAAAGGATCCCAATCTGTATTGGCTTATCCCAGGGTCATTCTTTCTAGTTGGTGCAGTGGTAAAGAATCTGCCTACCAATGCAGGAAACACAGGAGATGCAGATTTGATCCCTTTGTCGGGAGGATCCCTTGGTGGAGGTAATGATAACCTACTTCAATATTTCTCGCCCTGGAAATCCCATGGATAGAGGATCCTGGTAGGTTCATGGAGTCCAAAAGAGTTGGAGAAAACTCAGTGACTGAGCATCCATGCATGATTGCATTATATTTGTGAACAAGACTGATACCCTTAAAGAAACTGCAAACATCTTGAAAAGTGTTATATTTTGATTAGTATTATACCTCCCACTGCACTCAACATTGGGACTAAGACAGGGGAAGATCAAAAATATATAGATAATAAATGATCAAATAAGGAAGAATGACTCTGCGGTGGTCAGGTATATAGGCTTCCCTAGTGGCTCAGATGGTAAAGAATCTGCCTTTAATGCAAGAGACCTGAGTTCGATTCCTGGGTTGGGAAGATCCCCTGGAGAAGGGAATGACTACCCACTCCAGGATTCTTGCCTGGAGAATTCCAAGCACAGAGGAAACTGGTGGGCTATAGTCCATGGGGTTACAAAGAGTTGGACGCAACTGAGTGACTAACACTTTCACTTTCAGACAGGTGTATGATTAATAACTAAATAGCAAACAAACTCAAGAGAGAAACCATTGGTTCAATCCCAAACAAATGATTTACTGAGAATTCTTCATGGCTTTTTTGCCCTACTTATTGCTATATTCACACCCTAAATAATGTTTAAGTCCAAAGATGTCTAAGGGAGAGGTTGTAATTCACAGGATATACTGCTCAGTCTGTAGCTTCAATGTGGAACAGGAATGAAGTAAAGGCACTATTAAAACCTCAGACAATCATTAAAAAATATAGATGGCTAATCTGGTTGCCAGGACTGAAATTGAATATACTCAGTTGGAAACTTGGGTACTTGTGAACAATTGTGTGTTTTGAACTCTGGCTTTCAAGTTCTCCCTTTATCTCCATCAAACGCTCTCTGCCAAATGCTGTGGTTTTGAGAAATTGTAGCTTATCCAGTCACACTAAAACAAGTCTATGGATTGTTTTTCCCTTTCTTTCTTTTCCTTTGCATTCAAATTCTTGGTAAAAAAAAGAAAAAAGAAATGGATCCCACTGTGGGATTTTTGGCTTGTTCGTTGTGGTAACTGATCATGAGGAGAAAAACTTCGTCTTTCACCGATGCGTATGATGTTTTCTGCTGAGTTTTCACATACATTTTATCATGTTAAGGAAGCTTATTTATATTCCTAGTTTGTTGAGTGGTTTTATGTATTTTTGTTATGAAAAGGTATTGAATTTTGTCAAATGTTTTTTCTGCATCAATCTAGATTATCATGTTTTTGTTTTTTCATTCTATAATGTGGTATGTAATACTGATTTATTTTCATATTTTGATCACCCTTGCGTTTCTGGAATCATTGTGGATTTATAGTACAAACATTTTTACTCCCTTTCCAATAAAGTAAAAGTAAATTCATGAATTGAGTTTTTATAATATATTTAAAGATAGGTTATAAGACATGGGTTTTTGCTATGAATTGTCAGAAAGTATTGAACAAGTTAAACTTATTTTCTTTTTTTCCCCTTCTTTGTTTGATGGGTTTTCTCTATCTATGAAAAAATAGCTAATTAAATCAGCAGCTCTGCAAGAACACTTCCCAACTTTGACTCTCTGTGAATTTATTACTAGCATTCAATTACTAATTACTTTAGTAGTATAATCAATATAGTGTTGTGCCCAGAAGATCACTGCCTAAGAGTGAAATACTCAATTTAATTGGGCAATGATCAAATATAGTCTAAGGAAGAAAGTGTTCTCCAGGGAAACTGTCTGCATCAGCAATGGTCTATGTGTGACAGCAGGAAGTTCAAGGTTGTGAAGGCAGCCTAGAATAACATATATTCCAAGGACACAACTTGTCCTGTGTTTCCAACATCATGCAAGGAAGAGACTGTCTTAGATCTAAGATGTGGCATCAGAGCTCAGTGACAGTGACTGTTACTATAAAATTAACTACCCTTGTACTGGATTCCCTGGTGGCTCAATCAGTAAAGAATCCACCTGCAATTCAGGAGACCCAGGTTTAATCCTAGGGTTGGGAAGATCCCCTGGAGGAGGAAATGGCAACCCTGTCCAGTATTCTTGCTTGGAGAACCCCATAGACAGAGGAGCCTGGTGGGCACAGTCCATGGGGTCACGAATCGGATATAGCTTCACAACTAAATCACCACCACCCTTGATCTGACTCTATGCTTATGAAATAACTATGTAATTATCATTTGGCCCTCATTTACATAGGCATGGGCTTCTCTGGTGGCTCACCTGGTAAAGAATCTGCCTGCAATGCAGGAGACTCCAGTTCAATCCCTGGGTTGGGAAGATCCCCTGTAGAAGGGATAAGCTACCCACTTAAGTAGTCTTGGGCTTCTCTGGTGGCTCAGAAGGTGAAGAATCTGCCTGCATTGCGGGACACCTGGGTTTGATCCCTGGGTTGGGAAGATCCCCTGGAGAATGGAACGGCTGGCTACCTACTCCAGTATTCTGGCCTGGAGAATTCCATGGACAGAGGAACCTGGCAGGCTACAGCCCATGGGGTTCCAAAGAGTAAGACATGATTGAGTGACTTTCACTTTATATAGGCATATGTGTTTTTGCATAAATATAAATATATATATATCGGAGAAGGCAATAGCACCCCACTCCAGTACTCTTGCCTGGAAAACCCATGGACCGAGGAGCCTGGTAGGCTGTAGTCCATGGGGTCGCTAAGAGTCGGACACGACTGAGCGACTTCACTTTCACTGTTTACTTTCATGCATTGGAGAAGGAAATGGCAACCCACTCCAGTATTCTTGCCTGGAGAATCCCAGGGACAGAGGAACCTAATGGGCTGCTGTCTATGGGGTCGCACAGAGTCGGACACAACTAAAGCAACTTAGCAGCAGCAGCATACACACACACACACACACACACACACACACACACACAACACATACACAAGAGAAAATCAGTGCTTACTGGAGTTAGCGAATACCTGCTTAGCGGGGTCTATTGTTAAATTTTAAAAAAATTTCAAGTCATCTGACATGTTGGTAGATTTAAATCTGTTCTGATTTAAGTAATTTACACATAAAAATCAGTTAATGCTACAAATAAGTTCTTTCCCTCTACCCTCTGGAAAACCCAATTATTACACATTTATCAGCATACTACTTCTAAGATAAAACATGCTAGGTTTATGTACCTGCTGATAATTTCTGAGGACACTAAAGTAATTGAGACCTGACACCACGTGTGAAGAGTCTAATAGAGTAATACGATAATAAAACCCACCACTTATCTAAGAACTATTATGTGCCAGGGCCTCAAGATATATTCCCTTTTAGTCAGCATAACCCAGCAGTTATATGTCAAAATATCTCTACATCTGGGAGAGATAGGAAACTTAAACAATAGGCTACTAGAGTTCATATATTGTCTCCAAGAGAGTCCATGCCTGAACCATCAACAGGCCTCCATCTTTGACAATTCTATCTTTTTTATTAAAAGAGTTAAGAGTAAGCTATAGGGAATAAAATTTAATCATTTAATATTGGTCACCATTTTGTTTCTTGGAACATTTATAGATTACCATTAGGAATATCATGTATCTTTTCTGGTCTGCATTTCCCTAATTTTTCAAATGAAAATTTGGGCTAAGATAGCACTTTTAGCTCTAAAAGTGGTATTATGTATATATGGGAATGCTAATTCCAGAGGGATCCTTTTAATATAAACATTAGTCTTAAAGATTCTATTTTGCCTTAGTTATATAACTTACTGGTCAAGAGAATAAATTTTAAAGTTAGATAACCTTCTATTTCAATATGCTCATTTCTAGTTAGATGGCTTAGTAGGCAAGTTGCTTAGTCCCAAAGACCTTCAGTTATTTTATCTCTTCAGTAACAATAATCATTAACATGTACCCTAATCTCATCCCAAGGTTGCTCTAAGGATTTAACGTAGTAACGAATTGCTCAACAAAGTGCCTGATATTGAGTAAATGTTAATTATTTTCTTAGTTTGACTATTTAGGGAAACACATTGTTTTTTCCAGCCATATAACATAAGAATATCACTTAGGTGTTTTCCTTATGATATAACTAATTCATATGTTCTGTCAGCAACTTACTGTTTGGAAACAGCAGCATATACTTTTTAAATAATTTGGAACTTATCCAGCTAAAATGACAATTGTATATTGGGATACAATATAAAAATGACTGTTGACATGTTACAAATTTATGTAAGTAACAATTCAAAAACAAGTATGCTTTGATAGTCTTGTCTTAGTGCTTGAATGCCTCAGTTAAAAGGGCTTGGACTGAAATGTCTTTATTTCAACAAGAAAATGATTAACCAGATTATTTAAAAAATACACTGCATATTATATGTTATTCTTGCTCTTATTCTTTCTTCATTACAACATAAATGTTTTGGAACATGGCGCTTTATGTACGCTATAAAAAAGGCAGACTAAATATCTACCTCAAGAAGTGAGCTAAGAAGCTATATGTAATATATTTGTGGCCTCAATAGCTTTAATAGCTTGACAAAAGTATTTAGAGATACATTAAAGGGCCACATTCTACCGAATTATCTCTGAATTACCAAATGAACCTAAGAGAGGATTTTAAAGCTTTCAGAGAAACACCCAATATAGCTCTGTGTATTTAAACACCCACTATACAAACTGCAAAACTGTTTCAGCATAAAGCTGCTATCTGAGCAAGAATATGAATAGAGGAATAATACCTTAGTATTATCACTAGTATACTCTATACATACTCTAGATATACAGAAGAGTATACTCTTCTGATCCAGTACTCTTGCCTGGAAAATCCCATGGACGGAGGAGCCTTGTGGGCTGCAGTCCATGGGGTTGCTAAGAGTTGGACACGACTGAAGAGACTTAGCAGCGGCATACTCTTCTGAATCATATGCTCTAAAATATAGTGTAGACCAGTCTGCTAGGATCATGAGGTAGTTTTCTTAAGATTCATACTACATGAATTTCTCTAAAGTTAGGAATAGGTTGTATAGGTGATCCCCAGTCCAAAACATGAGAGCCAATAGAGCCTAATGGGTAAGCACGTGGATTTAGAAATCAAACAGATCTGGGTTCAAATCTGAAGTCTGTAACTCACCACTTTTCTGATTTGGGGCAAATTGTTTCAGTGCTCTAAGCTTCAAGTTCTCATCTGTAAAATGGATATAAGTTATACTCTACCTCATAGAACACTTAGGATTAAATGTGATCATGAATACAGTATATAGCAAAATGCTTTTACAGATAAATGAGTTCATAAATAATGGTTACTTTTTAAAAAATATTTTTTCTCTCCATCTATAATAAGTCAATTTTGATAAATACCAATTTAAAAAAATAAACATCCTTGGCAGGGGTCAATATTAAAGCCCTTCCCATATAAGACTTTATTTAGCAACAATTCAGCAGATGGTGTGAAAGCTGAGATTGTGCAAACTGTGCATCTGAAAGATACCTAGCAAACAGCCACAGAGAAGAGCATGCACGCGTGCTCAGTTGTGTCGGACTCTTTGCAACCCTATGGACTGTACTCCATCAGGCTCCCCTGTGCATGGGATTTCTCAAGCAGGAACACTTGAGTGGGTTGTCATTTCCTACTCCAGGGGATATTCCCAACTCAGGGATTGAACCCATATCTGTTGCCTCTCCTGCGTTGGCAGGCAGATTCTTTACCACTCCACCATCTGGGAAGCAAAGATAGATTGGGGGACTGCAGAGCCTGGTAGGCTCCAGTGAGAATCTTGGCATATTTCACAATTTTGCTTGAGGCAAGCTTTGACAACACCTTTAAAATTTTCTCCACTTTTTATCTCTGGTTCACTCTAAATATATCCACATCTGAAGATCTTACATCTTGGACTATCTGCAGAATCCAAACACCCGTGACATTCCTCACCACAGCCAAACACAACAAGATGATGCTCTCATCTATACATATATAAGCCTAGATAAAGATGAGAGGGAGGTGTGTGGAAAACCAGCACACTCTCTCCTCCACTTCGTGATATTGCAAATGCAAAGAAAGGAATGGATCTTAATGTGTTATCTGATGCACTGATACAATTGAATACCAGATGAATTACTGTCTAATGTAATGCTCAAAAACATTTAAAGAAATGTACGATTTAAATATAAAACATTAAGCATCAACCCAAACTAATGACAACTCTTGTTCTAGAAAACCATGTGTCTCTAACTACATCATGGAAGATTACTGAATCTCAAAGTAAGGTATGTTTCTATTCCATTTTCCATTAAAAAATAAATATACCCACTTGGAACATCACAAGTGGGTACTGCAATGTACTGTAAACCGAGAACAGCTATAGTATAGCTCTCTACAAGCAACTCTAAAAGAACATAGCATTTGCATCCATTCACCAAGTAAATGCTAGGTATAAATCCATCATCAGAATCCCTGCTGAATGAAACAAAGACAGGCCCATAATTAGAATTCTTCTAGTTGCAAGCAATGGTCTTAATGAACTGTTGTTCCTTGCCCAGCAGTTCTCAATCCTGGCTTCTTGTTAGAGTCATCTGAGGTTCTTTGAAAAATGTTTCCATTCTCAGAGATCCTGTTGTAATTCTGTGTGAGTGAGGACACAGACATTATTTTGCACTCTTTTAGTTTGAAGGAATTTCAAACTTACAAAATAAAAGTGCTAGGAATACAAAGAAATCCCATATACCCCTCTTCCCATTTAGATTTTTGCCGACCATCCCAATAATGTCCTTCATAGCAGAATGATCCAAACCAGGATGAAGCGTTGGCAATGGACTATTTCATCTCTTTAGTTTCCATAAATCTAGAAGAGTTCCACAATTCTTCTGTGCCCTTACCAACCTTAATATTTTCTGAATCTATAACAGTTGCCCTGTAGAATATTTTTCAAGTTAGATTTGTCTGTTTCCTTATGACTAGATTTAGGCTATACAATTTGGTAGAAAGATCACCAAGACTGTCTCTTCTCACTGTGTCCCATCACCATGATACACAATGTCAGTCTGTCCCATCACTGGTGATAACTTTGATAACTTGGAGGTTTTGATCAGAGTCTACTAAAGGTACTGTTTCTTCACTGTATGTATAATTATGTGGGGAGAAACTCTGAGGCTATGTAAATAACCTCTTTGTCATTAAATTTTCACCCATATATTGTATATCCACGAGTGTTCTTTGTTGGCCAAATTATTATTACATTAGTTTCTAAATTGTGATTTTTTTTTCCACTTCTACCATTACTTTTACATTTACTGTTTGGCATTCTGCAAGTAAAAACTTTCTCTTCTCCACAGTGATATGCTCAGTTATTTCACCATAGATCGATTCAACACTATCCATCATTATCAGTATTTATTTAGATTCCCAAATTGTTCTAGATTTTGTAGTGGAGCCCCTTCAAACTGACATCTATATTTTTTGACGTGACTCCATTGTTCTTTGAACACTTCCTTATTTCAATCACAGCAAATGACTAGAGATATGGAATACACACGTCTTTTATTTTTGTATTTAATTTCTCTATTTGTGCTTAGTCACTCAGTCATGTCCAACTCTTTGTGACCCCATGGACTATAACCCGCCAGACTCCTCTGTCCATAGGGATTCTCCAGGCAAGAATACTGGAGTGGGTTGCCATGCCCTTCTCCAGGGGATCTTCCCAACCCAGGGATTGAACTCAGGTCTTCTGCATTGCAGGTGGATTCTTTACCATCTGAGCCACCAGGGAAGCCTCTGTCCCTCTACACTGAGATATAAAAAGCGATGCATTCACATACATACTACTAAGTCCAATCCAAGATTACAGTGCTCATTTCAACTTTCTCCCATTCCATATTTGTAATTTCCTTTTCTAACAGTGAGAAATTTAGCTCCGGTGTCCTCAATATGTTTACTTTGTCTCAGTCTCCCTGAAACCTGTCTAGATCCTCTGAGGCTGCTGCTGTCCTCATTCAACCCTTCCTAATTTCTTATAGCCTGGAGCAAAGAAGGAAGACTCACAGGGAGGGAGTTAAGTGGGTGGGGAAGAAAGGAAGTTATTAACATTTTAAAAATTCCTCAGGTAAAACTCATATCCAGCTTTGAAATCATGAATACTATTCTTTTTACAATCAACCATGCCTGAATTTGGCTAACAGTATTTTCTTCCCAGATCTGCACTGGGAAATGAGATCAGATTTCAACAAATTTTACTTGTGATTATCACCTTGGTGCCTTACTATAGTGTTCAATGCCATTATAATATGAGTCAGTAATAAGAAAATTTATTTTTGCCAGTAAGAATGTTCTAGGTAAAGATAACCAGATCAGTGTCTTACAAATCCAAGAACTTGCTTTCTCTCTCTGGGCAAATGATATACAAATGGATACATCTCCAGTGAGCCCTAGCCTTTCTTCTTAAAAGTAGAACAAATCTCTAAATGCAGATCAGGGACTTACACTCTTCCAGTATGGATCACAAGCATATCCTTCTCTTTTTTCTCTGATAAATGGAATATAATTCTTTATTTCCCTGTTTCCAGAGAAGGATAGAGAACAAAGTGTGACTTGGACTATAATCAAGACTATTTATTGTCTATTTGTTCCTATTTAAAAAAAAAACTGACAAGCTAGATTTGAATTTTTACTCAACAAAAAATATACAGGGTTAAAAAAAATGTCATTTTCTTTTCACTGAAGACACAAATCCTGAAAGATTCTGACATATTATCAAGAAAATATTTCTCTAAAGAAAACCTGTGTCCAGGAGAAAGATTCATAGCATATCTCAACTTTCTGAAAAATCAACATAGAGTTGAACAGATGCTAAACCACATCTTGCTTATTATAATCCACAAGGGGGATGGGGAACATTGATTTTCATTTGCAGTTCAAAACATTTCAAGTGTAATGTCAATAAAATATCTTTGCCATCGTGGTGGGTGTTCTGAACCTCAGAGCACTGCATGCTTCACAGCTCTGTATAGTGTCATAACTCAATGAAGGTGATGGCTCATGTTAGGGCATCGTTTTCTCCTACTGTTCCTGCCCAACCAGACTACAGCTACTACTACATGACTCGGTTCTCTTCCAGGAGTGTCACTGATTCTGACTCAATATTCTGTCAGTGATTAAAGGCTCCAATCAACTGCCATATGCTCCACAGTCTTGCCTGACCCTCCACACACTCCCTACCAGTGGGCAGGGACCGGCCTCACTCGTAACTCTTTATCCTCAATTCTTTTATTTGCCTCAATTATTTCATTTATAGACCCTCTAGATGGTCTTCTGAATGTTAGCACAAAATCTGGCATAGTGTTGAAAACAGTGAAAACCAACAGCTAATTCAGGAATAAAGATGGATGCAAATGCTGACAAGTCATTTCATCCCACAGTCTAGTTCATTCTGCCTCATTTCTAAGTTAAAGCAAAGATTCATGGTGTCATGATCTTTTATTTTTTTTACAGTTCTAAACCAGACAACTGAAGGGAAGCAAAAAAGAGCAAGGAGAGTGCTGACCAAGAGTTTGGTCAAGTAATTTTCAAAAGAGATAAAAGTGTTGGGTGATATTATGTTTCGTTTTAACTTTTCTGTTTCATTGCTCAGTGAAGCATGAGGTGCTATGTAATAAGAAGTTTTAACCATCTCTGGTAACACCTGCCTGCATAGACAAAGAAGGCACAAAAGCAAGCACATTGCCCCAGTAAAGGAATTTGAAAATATCACTTTCTAAAGGCCAAATCATTACTGAAATTTATCTAGTGCAGAAAATGTAAGATGCTCCCATAAGCCTTCCTTCTGTATAAAGCCTTCACAAAATGATAAAAAATGATGATTTCCTCTTATTTTGATTGACATGAAATTCCCTCTTTACTGACTTCTCCCTGAGTCCTTACCTTGCCAAAATATGTTAGTAAATACAGCACTACCTTTGGGTAGCTCCTTAATATTTACCCATACATATTACCTCAGTATCTGCCATTTAGAATTATACCTAGAGATCATGGCTACCTCATACAGAATGTATGTTTATAACACATGCATGCACGCGTGCACACACACACACAACCTAGTCAACAGCTAGAGTGCACAGAGTCACTCTCTGACACTATGGAGAATTTCAGGGCTCTATGGAAGTAGACTATAGTTTTTTGATGAATATAAAACTAGACCTTGAACATGTATAGATGCTTCCACTGGGTGTTCCTCAATGAAAGAACCAGTACATGTTCAGACTAGCCCAGATTCTCTGAACAGGTAAGACGAATACACTGCAAGGATATAGAAGCTGTTGTTTTTTATTATGCATGTTTTATCTTTAATGAAAATGAACAATTAAAATGTATTCCCTAGATTATAAGATAATGTAAAACATTACTATATTACAATAACAATCCATATAGCTGGGTAAACAATACAAAAATTGAAAGGGTAGAAACCTATTCCCTTCCTGCTCAGGTAGAGAATAGTAATGGGACGTGTGCAGATGCAGGAAAAGTTCCTTGGGTAGAGACAAGCAGGCCTGGTGAACTTTGTAGGTGGCTGTGATTCTCGGCGTCTATGCCTCTGGGTCCTGGTTACAGGACAGCAAGTGTCTTTATTTGTAAATCTACGGCTGTTTCACTTACTCCCACTCTATTTCATGCCAACTCTCTGCCTTTAACTTAGGTACATCCCAAGTCATCATCAAAATACAGAGTGACCTATGTGTTCACGTCAACAAAATCAATTTGGGCTTAACAAACAGAAGACAGCATAGCTTAAACATTTCTCAGCACAAAAGTATCTCATGAAGAAAAACATTGAAATCTTAGTAAACCTCACTCTGAGTCCCAACCCCAATTTTGACCTGCTGTGTTACCCTGGACAAGTCACAGTGTTTCTAACAAACACTACCACAGTATAATTTTTCATTAGAAAAGTGCTAGCCATTGGTATTCTCATCTTATCCTACCACATGCTAATCTTATTCAAGTCTCTAACCTACTGAGGGAGATAATATTAGGTTGGCCAAGGAGTTCATTCATAAGATGATACAGTAAAATCCAAGTGAACTTTTTGGCCAGCCCAATATTTTAACTTTTAGATTTTATGTAAGAAGAAAGTAAGATGTTGAAAAGTTTTTTTAAAAAAAACAAAATAAAAACTTGACTATAGAGCTATTAGGGGACAGAACTGGGATTCAGAACTGCTTATCCTGTTATCCCAACCTTAACCCTGTAAGTCAGGGTTCTTAATTTATTATACTAATATCAGTTTTCTCAGCTCTAAAATATAAGCATTATCCCACTGCTGGGCATACACACTGAGGAAACCAGAAGGGAAAGAGACACGTGTACCCCAATGTTCATCGCAGCACTGTTTATAATAGCCAGGACATGGAAGCAACCTAGACGTCCATCAGCAGATGAATGGATAAGAAAGCTGTGGTACATATACACAATGGAGTATTACTCAGCCATTAAAAAGAATACATTTGAATCAGTTCTAATGAGGTGGATGAAACTGGAGCCTATTATACAGAGTGAAGTAAGCCAGAAGGAAAAACACCAATACAGTATACTAACGCATATATATGGAATTTAGAAAGATGGTAACAATAACCCTGTGTACGAGACAGCAAAAGAGACACTGATGTATAGAGCAGTCTTTTGAACTCTGTGGGAGAGGGAGAAGGTAGGATGATTTGGGAGAATGGCATTGAAATATGTATAATATCATATATGAAACTAGTCACCAGTCCAGATTTGATGCACGATACTGGGTGCTTGGGGCTGGTGCACTGGGACGACCCAGAGGGATGGTATGGGGAGGGAGGAGGGAGGAGGGTTCAGGATGGGGAACACATGTATGCCTGTGGCAGATTCATTTCGATATATGGCAGAACCAATACAATATTGTAAAGTTTAAAAATTAAATTAAATTTAAAAAAAAGCATAACCAATTCACTGGATTATGAGACACAAAGGAAAAGCACATGAAGATGACTGGAAAATGTTATTTGTTCAACAGAGCCATTGGTTACGATTCATTCTCCTTCATGTTCCTTGTGTTACATGTTGGGGTAATATATTTTGAGTCCCAATTACTAGGTGAAGGTGAAAAGTATACATCCTTTTTTATTAATGACACAGGGGTCAGTAGAAGAACACTGGGCCAAGGAAGCAGCTGATGCGATAACATGGATGACTGTCAGCAGGGCCAAAACATTTTACAGGCCTGTCAAAATTTTTGACAGGCTAATGTTTTTGAAACCTATCTTCAATGCCAACCTGAAACCTAGGACTAGTCTAATGACTGTTTTCTTAAATCTAAATATGAGGTCATGTATTAGAGTGATTTAGGGTCAAATATAAATGAATATATAAAAGATCCACAAACATGGCATTCTAATTGCACATTGCTATTTGATCAGAAACAAAAGAGCTGGGACTAGACATTGTGAAATGATTTTTTTTCCCTCTTAGGGTTCAATCATCTTATTTCATAGAAAATTTCCTCTTTGATCTCCAAGAGAAAAATCAATTTGAATGTTGCCTATTTCTAGGATATATATTTCTGGTTCCTAAACTGCATTTAAATGTTAGAGGCTAATGAAATAGTTGAAGTAGTTTGAGGCACTTAAAAGGTAACTTTGAAAAACTCATGTAAAAGTATAAACACTCAATATGGAATTGTATCTGTAATTCTCTTTGTATAAGTCACACAGATTTAAGAAGAGCTTCATCTCTGTCTATATAGTATAGATGCGTTTCCAAAGATGTACTTTTTCTTTTGTGCAAGAAGTGAGAACTGATTCCAATTTCTATGATACACTCCACCTCCAGAAACAATAAAAACATGCCTATTGAGTCAAAACACAAGGATTTAGGCATCAAGCGATGACAGTTTGTACCTGGAAACATTCTGTGGCTTTTAGGAGAAATACTTCAAAGAAACTTGGCTTTCTTTGTATCCTGATATATATATCAGTATATATCACAGTTCTGCTCAACTCTGCAAACCCTAGGACTATGGCCCACCAGGTTCCCCTGTCCATGGGATTCTCCAGGTAAAAATTGGAGTGGGTTGCCACTCCCTCCCTCAGGAGATTTTCCCAACCTAGAGATTGAATCCACATCTCTTACATCTCCTGCATTGGTAGGCGGGTTCTTTACAACTAGTGCCACCTAGGAAGCCTATATTACATGTATATATACACATAAAGTATATTTTATTTATAAAGAACATGTATACAATATAACAAAGTACACAAATTATATAAAGTGTGTGTATATATAATATTATAGATATATTGTTGAGGACAAAATTATGTTTCACTAATTTTTGTATTCCTAATTAATTTAAGGTTTATTCTGTTCAGTACCACCACACCTTGTGTATGCTAGTCCATGTCATCCATCTGCTTTTTCCACACTCACAAAGGATTTTGATTATGGGTTCCTGGCAACCAAAGCCAGTAACTGGCTTGCATCATACATCTAGCAGTAAAGGGTGCTCTGTCTGTGACCTATCCAGGTTCAAGTCAGCAAGAGAATGAATTGTGTTCCCCCAAAAGTCATATGTTGAAGCCCAAACACCCCAAAAATGCCTGTATTTGGAGATAGGGCTTTTAAGAGGCAGTCAAGCTGAAGTGAGGTCTAAAGGGTAGAGTCCTAATCCAGCAGGACTGGTGACTTTATGGGGAAGAAAGAGAATTCTCTCTCCCCCCATCCATTTACACCCACTGGAGAAATGCCGCATGAACCCACAGTGAGAAGGTAGCCTTCTATAAGCCAAGAAGAGAGCTCTCACCAAAATCCAACCATACTGACACCCTGATCTTGGACTTTAAGCTTCTACAACTGTGAGAAATGTCTATCCATCCTGTTCATGGTATTTTTTCATGTAAGTCCAATCAGATTAATACATCCACCATGTTAATGATATTCTTAGAAAAAATAATTAACATCTCTCTGCTAGAGCTTTTCTCACTTTAAAGTAAAGAATAATATCACCATCATCCAGAGAAGGTAGCTGTGAAGACGATATGGAGCACTATATGTGAAACAGAGGATTTCTTTTTCTCAGCCTAGATACAACTTGTTATAATGATTTCTGGATCTGTATCTCTAGCCAACAATTATTTTCTAAGCTCTACTTTCCTATTTCTAAGCTCCCAACAATATCTTCTTTCAAAGTAATTCAAAGTCAATCTTTCCCCAAACCAAAATCCTTTTCCCTTCAGTTCAGTCGCTCAGTCATGTCCGACTCTTTGCGACCCCATGAATCGCAGCACGCCAGGCCTCCCTGTCCATCACCAACTCCCGGAGTTCACTCAGACTCATGTCCATCGAGTCAGTGATGCCATCCAGCCATCTCATCCTCTGTTGTCCCCTTCTCCTCCTGCCCTCAATCCCTCCCAGCATCAGAGTCTTTTCCAATGAGTCAACTCTTCCCATGAGGTGGTCAAAGTACTGGAGTTTCAGCTTTAGCATCATTCCTTCCAAAGAAATCCTAGGGCTGATCTCCTTCAGAATGGACTGGTTGGATCTCCTTGCAGTCCAAGGGACTCTCAAGAGTCTTCTCCAACACCAGATGCTACAAAAAATTCTGCAATTCTTTCTTTACCTACCTTCCTTTATTCAATTAATGGTATCACTGCTGCTGCTGCTGCTAAGTCGCTTCAGTCGTGTCCGACTCTGTGCGACCCCATAGATGGCAGCCCACTAGACCCCGCCGTCCCTGGGATTCTCCAGGCAAGAACACTGGAGTGGGTTGCCATTTCCTCCTCCAATGCATGAAAGTAAAAAGTGAAAGGGAAGTCGCTCAGTTGTGTCTGACTCTTAGTGACCCCATGGACTGCAGCCTACCAGGCTCCTCCGTCCATGGGATTTTCCAGGCAAGAATACTGGAGTGGGTTGCCATTGATGACCAAAAAATCAGAGACAATCTTCAACTTGTGTCTTCCTCATCCAATTATTTGAAAAGACCACTGTACCCATACCTTGCTGTCCTGTTACTACTGCTTTAGATCAGGCCCTCATCATCTTTCTCCTGACATATTGCAAAAAGACTCTTCACTGTTTCTCCCCTCATAGCTCTATGGTTTGAATTTCTTATTTCCACCATATTTTTGTACTTTCAGTTATTTCTGAAAGTTATTTCAAAACTTACATATAGGCTTAAAAATAACAAATAGCATCAGTAATGTCACAGATACCCAACTTTCCAAACCTAAGAACACATTCATAGGAAAGTTACAACTTCTTTATCATGTTGAAATTTAAGATCATCAGCAACTTGTTCTCAGATCCAAAGGATGGGGGCAGAAATCACTAAGTATAAGGATTGAAACAACTTTCAATCCTTGGAGAAAAACTGGTATAAAGACACATTGTCCCATTATCCTCCCCTGAATCAGAGTCTTGATCTGTACTGAGAATAAAATTATTCTTGGAGTGGTGCTCAAAAGCACAAGTAACAGGGAGCTCCATCTTACCTGTCCCAGAGAGACTTTACTTCATACAAGAATTAAAAGATCAAATTAGATTGACCCCATGGCCCTTCTTATCCAACAAATCCTGGATTCAGGTCATTAGCATTTGGCAGGAACTAACAGGTGCCCATTCATTCACTTCTTGTTCAATGGCCAAGAACTATAATGTACAAAATTAAACTGTCCCATTTCATGTACTACTTAGAATTTATTTCCCTAAGTGGCAGAATAGATCTACTTTTATATTTCCTTGAAGGGATGTAATTTATACCCTGTTTCCATGTTATATTACTTACAGACATTTCTATTGGTGGGCATTTTTCACCTCTCATTTGTAGTATAGTAATGTTGGGATTACAAATTGCTCAAATAAAATTAAATTCTAACTTGAGGCATTTTTTCAGACATACATGTTGTTAGATGAGAAAAATGTGTGCAAAAATAACTTAAGTTTTGCTTTCCTTCCTCTATCCAAAGAAATAATTACCTAATGGAGACTGAAATAGCATGAAAAGTTTTAAAACAAACAGAATGAGTGCAAATACACAGGTACTGGATTAATACTGATGTGAAGTGAGAAGAGCAGGGAGAAACTAGACTTGACACACAGAGAAATTGAAGAGAGCTGGATATGTAAACATATACTTATTAACTGGCATATTCATTCATTTGTGCATTCATTTAAAATGAGCTGCTCACTGTGGTAGAAGTAGAGAATAAAAGAATAATCAGAAAGAAAACCTGATCTCAGGGATTTAAAGGGTAATAAAATAGATGCATACAAAAATTATCAGGGATAGAAGATGGTGAGTGCTCTAATAGAAGTAGACTATGTTGGTAGGATTTCAAATGAGGCAGAATTATAGCTCTTTATTATACCAAATGCAGTTATTTAAATCATCTTTGATAATTTTGGTTCAATTAAATTCTCTGAAGCTGACAGAAATAGATTGTAATTTTCCAGGAATAGAAAATAAATCTGACACTGTAAATCAACTATACTTCTATAAAATTGAAAAAGAAAGGAAATAAATGTATTTTAAATCCCAAACTGATCCTTGAATATTTTCTCCTACAACATGAGAGTATCACATGTGCTGCTCTATTTACCAACATGGCTGAATACAGCATTTGCAATGTTTCTCCTTGAAATCATATATTGATTCACTGTTACACTATTTATCTTACTTTAGTTCCCTATTCAATTCATCTACTCATTATACCTTTAATACCCACTCTGGGAAAAGTTTGCAAAGATTTATAAAGGTGTTAAGAAGCAGTCCATTAGTTTTAAAATCCTTTGGAGAGCTGTCATTCTGAATGTTGTTCCTCTTCTGGGCTGTAAAATTACATTGTTACCAATATCCTCATTCACATCAAATAGTCCAGTTAATTTAAGTGAGAGAGAGAGCAGCTTCAGAATTGAGTTGCATATACTAAGTCTTGCTATCTGTTGCAGTCTTCTAAATTTTATTACTGATTTTGTGTTGACTTATGTTCCAACAATATGAAAAACTGAGTTAACTTTTCTTGCATAGTTTCTTTCTTTCAAAGAATAAATTTGCTCCTTTTTAAAGATCAGCTGACAATATTTATGTGGATCTATTGCTTGGCTTGACTATGATGGCTACTCAATTTCTTCTAAGGGATTCTTGCCCACAGTAGTAGATGTAATGGTCATCTGAGTTAAATTCACCCATTCCAGTCCATTTTAGTCCACTGATTCTTATAGCATATTCAAAAGCAGAGACATTACTTTGCCAACAAAGGTCCATCTAGTCAAGGCTATGGTTTTTCCAGTAGTCATGTATGGATGTGAGAGTTGGACTCTAAAGAAAGCTGAGCATTGAAGAATTGATGCTTTTGAACTGTGGTGTTGGAGAAGACTCTTGAGAGTCCCTTGGACTGCAAGGAGATCCAACCAGTCCATCCTAAAGGAGATAAGTCCCGGGTGTTCATTGGAAGGACTGATGTTGAAGTTGAAACTCCAATACTTTGGCCACCTGATACGATGAACTGACTCACTGGAAAAGACCCTGATGCTGGGAGGGATTGAGGGCAGGAGGAGAAGGGAACGACAGAGGATAAGATGGTTGGATGGCATCACCAGCTCAATGGATATGAATTTGGGTGGACTCCGGGAGTTAGTGATGGACAGAGAGGCCTGGCGTGCTGCAGGCCTCTGCAAGTCCATGGGGTTGCACATGACTGAGCGACTGAACCGAACTGATTGCTTGGTTCTCTTTCTGTTGCATTGATCTAGTTTTCTACTGTTCTACCAATATCATAACATCTTGATTACTGTAGCATTGAATAGTGAGTCTTAAACTTGGGTGATGTCAATCAATCAACTTTTTCCTCTTTCAATATAGTACTGGCCATTCTGGATCCTTTCCCACCCCATATAAACTTTAGAATCAGTTTGTCGATAGCCACAAAATAACCTGATAGGATTTTGACTAGGATTGAATTTATACATCATGCTGAAAAAACTGACATCTTGACAATGCCAAGTTTTCCCATCCATGAATCTGGAATATCTATTTATTTAGTTCTGCTTTGATTTCATATTTCAGAATTTTGTAGTTTTACTCATATAGACATTATCCATATTTTACTAGATTTATACCTAAGAATTTCATGTTTGGTGCTAATGTAAATGGTATTGTGTTATTAATTTCAAATGCCATGCATTCATTGCTAGTATATAGGAAAGTAATAGACCTTTGTATAATAACTTGGTATCCTGCAACTTTGCTATTGTTAGTGAATCTTACTCTTCACAGGAATCGTATAGGTTAGTATACATGGGAAAACCAAGGCACAGAAAATGAAGTACATTGGCCAAAGTAACAAAGGACTAAAACCATATTTTTCTGCTGCTAAAGCCTAAGTTTTCACTAGGTCATGTTACCAAGCAGCATTTAAAGAGTTTATTAACATTTCTTCAAAAAGAGTACTAAATTCATCATTTTGATGAGCTAGAATACAGTAAATTCACACTGCCGCTGCTGCTAAGTTACTTCAGTCGTGTCCAACTCTGTGTGACCCTATAGACGGCAGCCCACCAGGCTCCCCCGTCCCTGGGATTCTCCAGGCGAGAACACTGGAGTGGGTTGCCATTTCCTTCTCCAATGCATGAAAGTAAAAAGTGAAAGTGAAGTTGCTCAGTCGTGTCTGACTCTTAGCGACCCTATGGACTGCAGCCTACCAGGCTCCTCCGTCCATGGGATTTTCCAGGCAAGAGTACTGGAGTGGGGTGCCATTGCCTTGGACACTACTAAGACTGTTTTATGCTAAGAACTATAAACTAAACACAGTCATTGTCCTCAAACTTGTAATACAGTATATGAGCAACAAATAAAGAAAAATTAAATGACAATGTATCAGGTAAGTAAGACACATTACTTATATCTATATAGAAATATGGATAGCTGGATAGATGTATTATAAAGAAAGTTTAGTATTTGGCTATTCACTATAAAATTCTCTCATCTTTTTCCCACTGATAGTAAAATTTTATAATAAAATTTGAGAAGTCAGTTTTAACACAAGTGATACTCCAAGTCATTGATGTCATAATAAAGATAATGCAAAATATTATTTTTTTAATGCTTAATTTAATTTTAAAATGCTTACATTTTATTGATTACAGCAAAAGATTATAAAATCTGGGAGAAATATAACATCAAAAAATAAGAGATATTATGTAAATACCCAATGTGCATTCATGTTGATATATGGCAAAAACCATCAAAATATTGTAAAGTAACTATCCTATAATAAAAAAGAATAAAAAAGAAGGGATATGATTCAGATAAAAAATGGGGAAGTAGGAAGATACAGAACTCACTTCCTCTCCTGAACACATCTAAAACACATCTACATGTGGAACAATTCTCGCTGAAAACTAACTGAAGGCTGGCAGAAAGACACTCATACAACTGAAGGTGTATGAAGGATCCATGAGGAGTTGGATAGAAAGGGGAAAGAAGCAATCAGGCTGGGACCTGTGCCCCAGGGAGAGGACAAGGAAGAGAAGCAGCATCACAAGGGAGCTGAGATCCTCCCTGAGGAGGGAAGTTTCAAGCCACATATTGGGCGCCCCGACCCTGGGGTCTGACACTGGGGAAATGAGTCCCCTTCACTGGTTGGAAAACGAGTAGGTAACTAGAAGGGATAAAAGAAACTTAGAATCCATTTGTGAGGAGCATACACACACCTGTCTACCCTGAAAACAAGCAAACCACTAGAGGAAATCATCAATGTACAAGGGAAGAAACCAAGAGAAGACAACAAAGAAGAAATACAAAAATAACTGGAAAATAAGTAACAAAACGGCAGTAAGTATACACCTATCAATAATTAAGTGTCAGTGGACTAAGTGCTCCAATCATAAGACATAGGGTGGGTGGGAATCAAGATGGCAGAAAAGCAAGCTCACCCCCTCTCACGAACACACCAACATCTGAAAAACAACCATCAATGAAAAAAGAGTTAAACCTACCAAAAAAGATACTGTACAACTAAAGAGATAAAGAAAGAACAAAAGACTTGTGACATAGTCAAGTCATATAACCCTGGTAGGCAGCCCACAAACAGAAAAATAATTATATTACAGACCTTTTCCCACAGGGTTGAGACCTCTGAACCTCACGTTAGGCTCCCCAGCCTGAGTGTCTTACACAGGGAAGATGAGCCGCCAGAATATTTGGCTTTAAAGGCTAGCGCAACTTAATTTGGAGAGGCCCACAGGACTGGAGAAATAGATACTTCACTCCTGAAGGGCACACACAAAATCTCACATGTACTGGGACCCAGGGCAGAAGCAGTAATTGGATAGGATCCTGGGCAGGCCTGCTGCTGGTCTTGGAGAATGTCCCACAGAGGTGGACACAGGGGCAGCTCCAGTTTGCCCTGGGGACATCACATATACTGACAGCAGCCGTTCATGGGAGCTTTCTAACAGCATGGATGCTGGTGCGGACAGGTGCCATTGTGGGCTCCATCCTTTAGTTCTCAAGTACCAAGACCTGTCCCACCCAAAAGCCTGTAGTCATGAGTGCTGGAATACCTAAGATGAAGCAACTGAGTGGAGACACAGCCCCACCCATCAGCAAACAGGCTGCCTACAGCCGTCCTGAGCCTACCGCTGCCTCTAGACGTGCCTCTAGATTGCCCACAAGGAGGTCTAGGACCCATCTCTGCATGCCAGTGGGCAGGCATCAGCTCCAGAATCCCCTGGTCTCCACCCTGCCCCCTGGAAAGCCTACTCTAGCCTCTGAACCAGTCTTATCCAGCAGAGGGCAAACACAAGAAACAAGAAAACCACAATTCCACAATCTGAATACCCAACCAGCCCACAATAGACCAGACCATCCCCTGAGACCAGCTGGTCCTGGCCCTACCCACTAGCAGGCCAACACAAACTTTAAGACACTTCAGACTCTATCCATATGTTTCAATAACCTCCTTCTCCACCAATGACAAGGTTTCTTAGACCCTGCAACCAGACTCCAGGACCTGCCTGCCTGCCAGTAGGCTTCCGGATCCTGACTCCATCCACCAGTGAGCCAACATCAGCATCAGGGCCCCTGGGTTTCTGCAGTAGGTCATTTGGTGACTCAGTCCTGCCAACTAGTGGTTGGCAGCTTCCACACAAGGCAGACACTAGAACTGGGGCCAACCAAGCCTGCCAGACTACACACACATCCATCGTGCCTCAGCAGAGGGACCTATACAATCCCCATAGGAAACCTCTAGAACACACAGCTTGGGTGGTGAGAGGGAGTGTACTGCTGGGACATACGGAAGTCTCCTAGAAAAGACCACTTCTTCAAGGTTGGGAAATGTAACCAACCTATGAGAGACATAAAAATAAATATAGCAACTTATGTAAAATGAGGTGACAGAGAAGCATGTTCTAGACAAAGGAACAAAATAAAACACCAGCAGAAGAACTGAGTAAAGTGGAGATAGAACCCCAGAAAAGGAGTTCATAATAGTGATTGTAAGGATGATCAAAGAATCTGGGAGAAGACTGGATACACCTAGCTTGAGGTTATAAGTTTTTTTAGCAAAGCATTAGAATATATAAAGAACAACCAAACATAGATGAAGAATACAACTGAAATGAAAAATAAACTAGATGGAATCAACAGTAGACTGCAAATAAATCAGTGTGATATACCACTTTAACAAACTGAACAATAAACGCCATATGGTTGTCTCAGTAGATGCAGAGAAAGCTTTTGATAAAATTCAACATCCATTTAAGATAAAGATTCTCCAGAAAGTGAGTAGAGAGGGAACATGGCCTCAAAATAATAAAGTCCATGTGTGACAAATGCATGGCTAACCTCATACTCAGTGGTGGAAATCTGAAAGAATTTCCTCTAAGATTAGGAACCAAAGAGGATGTTCAATCTCACCACTTTTATTCAACATAGCTTTGAAAGTCCTAGCCACAGCAGTCAGAGAAGAAAAAGAAACAAAAGAAATCTAAGCTGGAAAACAGTAGTAAAAGTGTCACTGTTTGCAGATGAAATGATAATAATGAAAATGCTAAAGACACTACCAATGAATAGCAGAGCTCATCAATGAATTTGGTAAAGTTGCAGGATACATAATTAATATACAAAAACCTGCTGAATTTCTATCCACTAACAATGAAAGATCAGAAAAAAAAAGTAAGGAAACAATTCCAGTTACCATCAAAAAGAATAAAATACCTAGGAGAAAACCCACCTAAGGAAGCAAAAGACCTATACTCCAAAAACTATGACACTGATGAAAGAAATCAAAGAATACAAATAGATGGAAAAATATACTGTATTCCTGGATTGGAAGAATCAGTATTGTTAAAATGACCATACTACCCAAGGCAATGTAGAGATTCAATGTAATTCCTATCAAATTACCAATAGCATTTTTCATAGAACTAGAAAAAATTTTAAATTGTATGGAAAAACAAAAGACTCCAACAGCCAAACAATCTTGAGAGAGAAAATGAAACTGGAACAATCAGGCTCTCCCATTTCAGACTATAATGAAGTACAGCAATCAAAACAGTGTGGTGATGGCACAGAAATACCACAATGACTAGGATTTTAAAGCTCTGAGTAGTTTTTGTGAGGAAGCACATAAAAATAATTACCATGGTCATTGTCTTGCCTCTCGAATCCAAACAACTGTCATTGTTGCTGAAGCCCAGAGACTTTCAACGTTGGATACCCAAAAGTAATGTCAATATCACCTGGGAACTTTTTAGAAATGAAAATTGTCTGGCCTCAATCTAGAAGCGCTAGATTAAACACTCACAGAATGGGAAAGCATTCTTTTTCACAACTACTTCAGTGATCCCAAGGGTTGCTAAGGTTTGAGAAACACTGCTTTACACTTGGAGCCAACCACTGCTCAATGCAAGTTGGAGTGGTGGCAACAGGCAAAAACCCCATTGCATGAATGTTGCTCTTCTGCAATCTGCTTCCCACCCACATGAATTATGAGAAGCCAGCTCTTTTCATCAGATATTACTTTCTCCTAGAAGCTACCAGTGATGTTTTCAAACACAAAGAGAGAGGATTTCATGACTAAGGATACCTTTTAATATTAGTGTCTAAGAAGTTTTCCTTTTAGTGAATGGTGACAAAATTAGATGCATTTCCTTCTCTATTAATATGCTATGATACTCTCCTTTAATCTGTGAATGTGAAGAACCATAACAATTGATTTTCCAATGTGAAACAAACATTCAAACTTTGTTTTCCTGGAATAAAGCCAGGATTTTTATACTGGTATAATCAATATACTGCTAGATTATGTTTGTTAATTTTGTTGAGGAATTTGACTCTCTTCTACACTTGAGACTGGTAGTATTTCTTTCTCATACTATTCTTTTTACCTTTGTTATCAAGCTAGTTTTTTTTCCTATTGTCCAGACAAATTTTGTATATTGGAATTATTTCTTTATTTAATGATGTTTAAGTCACCCGTAAAGCCTTCTGTGTGGGGCATTTCCCTGTGTGGTTTTAGAAGAGGAAGAGCAGAGATCATTCTGATATCATTCCAGAAACCTTTCTTTCCCTTACCACTTGGGCCAGGTATGGCAGATTACAATGAAGTATATAAAAAGCATGTGTTCTGAAAGACACATTTTCTATAGCACTGAAAAACAGATAATATGAGGCACTGAGAAACTTGGACACTTTAAAAATGAAAACTTAGCAAAAAAGTGTTTTTGTGGCTTGTAATCATTTTTAATATCACTCTTCTAGAATTTATTGCCATGTAGGTGTGTGAAATACCTGCCTTATTTGGAATGATATTGGCATTCTTGCAAAAGAATTACAAACATATAATACATGATACATGCACACTATACTGTGTCATTTGTGGAACTCTACCATCTGGGAAATAACCTGTCTCTCTCACTTGTGAAGATAAAAGTCAGCAATTATAAAATACATGACTGCCAATCTGGGTTATTACACTGACTTGCATCAAGGAAGCAAAGTATTAGTCATAAGAGGCATGGACAGGAGAGAATAGGGTCATATTCTTCATGATCAAGACATTTATATTTTTATCTATTTTCTCAGTCCCTAAACCCTTCAATAAGTACTTACTCAAATGTCATCACTTGGAAATTATGTAACTATCACATATAGAATTTTCATTAGCTTAAAAATGACTTCAAACAAGAGTAATGCTCACAGTATATCTTTTAAAACTCTAAATAATACAGTTTAAAAGTAGCCATTTTAAATTTTAACATTTGAAACATTTGGAGGGGCTTAGTACACTTGCACCTACTCCCTTTCAATACAAACTGGTATAGGCTGAGATCAACAATTTGTTTTCCAGAAATGAGTGAACATTTTGTGTACTTGGTAAATTGATCAGAATGGCGTTGTTTATCATTTCCAGACCTCCGCAGTGTGTCACAGTAACAAAATCACACACACACAGAGTAAATACTGAGTAAGACTCCAAATGTTGCTTTTTTGCAAAGATGTTCTTATAAAATCCATCTAGCATCAAAAGTAATGATCAAGACACTGATTATTTATGGACTGATGTCCCTGAAACATGTAAGAGAGTATCTAAAGACGGTCCTGAATATTCATTGGAAAGACCGATGCTGAAGTAGAAACTCCAATACTTTGGCCACCTGATGCGAAGAACTGACTCATTGGAAAAGACCCTGATGCCGGGAAAGATTGAAGACAGGAGGATAAGGGGATGACAGAGGATGAGACGGTTGGATGGCATCACCAACTAGATGGACATGATTTGATTAAACTCTGGGAGTTGGTGATGGACAGAGAAGACTGGTGTGCTGCAGTCCATGGGGTTACAAAGAGTCAGACATGACTGAACAACTGAACTGAAAGACTGTCATTCATCTACATGAAATTCTATCTGAGAAAAAGTAGGAATGTCTGAGGTGCCCTGGAACAAGGTAGATTCTTGAACTGATGCCTGAACTTCATTTCAAATGGCAACAATTCCCCATTGCAAGAGATAAGTACTGGTCTTGTCTTCCTTCTGGTTTATAATGTGTGGCAATCCCTGGTGCTGAAATGCTACTCTAAATGGAAGAAGCATTATCCATCTTTTCCCCACAAATCTCAGAGTATTTGATGTAAGAGGCTATGGTTTCATCTCTTGCAGGAAATATAAAAGAAAGAATATGTCATGTTCAAGAAATGTGTCATATTTAAGAAATATGACATGCAAAGTAGACTATAGAATTGTATACTAATATTGTGACTTCCCTGGTGGCTCAGACACTAAAGCATCTGCCTACAATGCAGGAGACCCAGGTTAAATCCCTGGATCAGGAAGATCCCTTGGAGAAGGAAATGGCACCCCACTCCAGTACTCTTGCCTGGAAGAGTACTAGAAAATCATGGAAAATCACATGGATGGAAGATCCTGGTAGGCTATGGTCCATGGGGTCGCAAAGAGTCGGACATGACTGAGCAACTTCACTTTCACTATTGTGACCAGAAATAAATAAGCTCCATTTAAATGTCACGTATTATCAGGAAATAATTCAAGCAACAAGAAAAAGGGAGGCGTTATTTTAAAAGTCCAAAGCTGTACCTTCGTATGCACTGCTTCCCATATAATCAAATCATCTCGGACACATCTGAAACATCTTTAAATGTTATTTTCTCTAGCAGGATGATCTCAATTATGTGATGGTAGAGCTTTCTTTCTCATTTGTTTATGATGTCTCAAAAATACTATTAGATGATAAGCACCCAGGATGGAGTGAGTCCACTTAGCCTATGTCTACCAATAATTATCACTAAAATTTCCAGGAAAAAATGGAAAAAACAACAAGGGGACACTGAAAAGTAAACAAAAGCAGGCTAACTAGGGACCTTGGTGCAAAAAATTTATTAGGACAATAAAAGTACAAACCATAACAGTAAAAGCCTATGATTTTAGGGGAAAAAAAAAGATTTAACCAAATCTAAAACCATTTAGTCTTTTAAATTCTTAAGGAAACTCAAATGTAAGCCAGACTGGAAGGAAATATTCACAGTATCTAAGTCTGATATTAAGCTTGCATCTAGAATATAAAGAAATTTTACTGGTTAATAATAACACCAGTTAATAATAAAGAAAACTGAGTGCTGAAGAATTGATGCTCTTGAACTGTGGTGTTGGAGAAGACTCTTGAGAGTCCCTTGGACTGCAAGGAGATCCAACCAGTCCACCATAAAGGAAATCAGTCCTGGGTGTTCATTGGAAGGACTGATGCTGAAGCTGAAACTCTAATACTTGGCTACCTGATGCAAAGAACTGACTCAATGGAAGAGACCCTGATGCTAGGAAAGATTGAAGGCAGGAGGATAAGGGGACAATGGAGGATGAAGTGGTAGGATGGCATCACCAATTCAATGGACTTGAGTTTGAATTAGCTCTGGGAGTTTGTGATGGACAGAGAAGCCTGGTGTGCTGCAGCCCATGGGGTTGCAAAGAGTCAGACATGACTGAGTGACTGGACTGAACTGAACTGAATAATAAGACAAACAACTCAATAAAGATGGGCAAAAGATTTGAGAAGGTTTTCATAGAAGTGAAATCTACAGATAGAAAATAGTACATGAAAAGATATGCATTATTAGGATCAGGGAAACACACATTAAAACTATCCTGTGCTTCCCAGGTGGTGCTAGTGGTAAGGAACCCACCTACCAGTGCAGGAGACATAAGACAGACCCATTTTGGATCCCTGGGTCGGGAAGATCCCCTAGAGGAAGACATGGCAACCCACTCCAGTATTCTTGCCTGGAGAATCCCAAGGACAGAGGAGCCTGGTGGCTACAGTCCATAGGTTCACAAAGGGTCGAATACTACTGAAATGACTTAGCACGCAAGCATGAGATACTACTACACACTGCTGCTGCTGCTGCTAAGTCACTTCAGTCGTGTCCGACTCTGTGCGACCCCATAGACAGCAGCCGACCAGGCTCCCCCGTCCCTGGGATTCTCCAGGCAAGAACACTGGAGTGGGTTGCCATTTCCTTCTCCAACGCATGAAAGTGAAAAGTGAAAGTGAAGTCGCTCAGTCGTGTCTGACTCTTAGCGACTCCATGGACTGCAGTCTACCAGGCTCCTCTGTCCATTGGGTTTTTCAGGCAAGAGTATTCACTAGAATACTAATTTTTGAAAAAATCCACAATACTAAATTCAAGATGTGGAGAAACTGAAACTCTCATACACTGCTCAAAGAAATAGAAAATGGTGCAGTCCCTCTGGAAAACTATTTGGCAGTTCTATAAAAATTGAAACATACACTTAGTATATGACTCAGCCATTCTACATCTATATACTATGCAACAGATATAAAAAACATGCATATACACACAGAGACTCATTTATATTAATAAAAAAATCAGAGACAACTAAAATATCCATTAGCAGGACACTTGGATAAAAAATACAATGGAATGATAATTACCAATAAAAGCCAATGAATGACTTATGTACAAAAGCATACAGATGACTTTCAAAGTATTCATGCTAGTAAAAAGAAGTCAAATTAAGAGTAAACACTGTATTATCACTTTTATATACAATTCTAGATGATACAAGCTAGTGTAAAGACACAAGCAGATGCGGGGTTGCCCAGGACAGAAGAAATGATGGACTGAAAAAGGGCACAGAGATTCAGTCTGGGATGGCTGAAATGTTTTCTGTCTTAATTGTAATCATGACTTCAATAGCTATTTACAGCTCTTAAAACTCATTGAATTTTACACTTAATTAACTGAAATTAAGACTTACTGTAAATTTAATGCTAGGAAAGTTGCAGTTTATTTCAATGTTATTATATTTGTATATGAGATTATGGATATTATATAAAAAATACAATTATAGAATATCAAGAGAGAGAAAGATAACAATGAAAGTGTACATGTATATGTAAATTGAAATCAAGCACATACACCATAATAATACACACAAATCAGATTAATTATCTTATAAAGTAATTTTCAAAAAATTTCCAGATTACCTAGAGGAGCAAATTTATCCTTTAGCATACTTAAAGCTACTTTTAGTATGGGGTCTAAGTTTTTAATAAACCACTATGCTACTTATTCAGTGAATACATCTGCATTTTGGTGTTCCAATGATTTCCTAAACTGTTTACTTTACCCTTAGTTAAGAATGCATATAGTTAAAAATGCAATAAAAATAGTCTTTCTTGCATGGTCAACATTTTCTTCCCTCTGGGTATCTCTGGATACTATTTGCTTTTGTAACTGACAATCATACATTATTTTGTGCTCCTTCAGCATGACAGAGCAAGTTCACCAGGGAAAGAGCAAGCTGGGTTTCCTTTTCACCATATTTCAGTGAGAAAACTGTCAGCTCAAATCTGCTGAATTTTTATAACAGGTTCCACAGTAAGTTACAAAAAGAATAGAGAATGTTTAAGCAAATACCATGTTAACTGAATATTCACAGGTGGGGAAACTTGTAAAAAATAAGACATCTGTGATATTTAGCAAGATTCCATCACCTGTTATCCTGTCAACAAAAATGACTTGCAAGACATAGACGCTGTTTTCTAGTTTTATGAGAACAGGTCTTCTGCATTTGGTCGTATGTCCTTGATAGGACTGATTGTTCCATTTACAAAAAGAAGTACTATTAAAACTAAAAATGGCTGTCATTAAAAAATAAATGATTGTCAATTCATCATACTGTAGAGACTTCTCTACTTCTAGCCCTGGTGTATATGTTAAATTTTCAAGGTTAACAGTATGAACCTTTAAAATACTATGTTTATAAAATGTCAAATAGACTTTTAATTTCAGAGAAGTTCCTCCAGTAGAATATTACAAAGGTTTAGATATTTCTAGTCAAGTTTTTAATTTCTACCTTTGAAATGATTTGATGTGAGTGAGGACAAAAGAGAAATAATACAAAAACAAATTCCAAATAAGGAAAATGGCTTTTAATTTTGACCAAAATTCTGGTGAGAGTGACTATCATAATATTTTCATAAAAATGCTGGTAATCCAAGAGTTTATGAGTGACATTTCATGCTTTTTGTTTTCCTGTACTTAAAATAGTTGTACTTGTTTTATGTTGTAGAGTTATTTCCTAAATCTTTAAAAGAATTCCTAAAAACTTGCATAATTCTGTGTTGAAAGTGAAAGTCACTCAGTCATGTCTGACTCTTTGCAACCCCATGAACTATACAGTCCATGGAATTCTCCAGGCCAGAATACTGGAGTGGGTAGACTTTCCCTTCTCCAGGAGGTCTTCCCAACCCAGGGACTGAACCCAGGTCTCCTGCATTGCAGGTGGATTCTTTACCAGCTGAGCCACACGGGAAGTCCAAGAATACTGGAGTGGGTAGCGATTCCTTCTCCAGTGGATCTTCCAGACCCAAGAATTGAAGCGGGGTCTCCTGCATTGCAGGCAGGTTCTTTACCAATTGAGGTATCAGGGGGGTTAGATACAAAATAAAAAAAATAATTAATGTAATCACACTATGTGCAGCATCTAACTTTAAATTTCTCTCTCACATTTTTACTTCATTATAAATGAATAGCTACTATATGCAAAGCACGCAAGTAATGGGGAATGTAAACTATTTAGAACAAAGTTCCTGTTTTTTAAAAGATTATAATAATATATGAAATAACAGAGAGACAATAAATATGAAACTAAACCTTCTTTACAAAAGTTTATGCATATTACATACATTAGGTCAAAAATTATACATACTACATAGAATCATAGATCATTTTCTTTCTTTCAAAGTGGGCTTTAATGATGAAACAGCCATAATAGGGTTTATGGCATTTAAGCTGATTGTTTCAATATATGTGATTCTGATGAGAGATATTAGAAATGGAATAGACTTCAAGCAGTAGTAATGGTATTAGCCAAGACATGGACATAGTTCCAATTTACAAAGAGCATTTCAAAAGTGGTAGACCTTTATCACTCTGTTGAGACTGAGTAATTTATTTAGGAAAGAAAAGAAATGCAGGCTAAGTCTACAGGAGGAATCTGATACATGAGTAGTCTTTCCAGTTAAAAACTTTTTAGATCATTTTCAAAGTAAACATAAATTCTTTTTTGAAAAAAGTTTGATAAAATCCTCAAGAATACACACCACATTTCTGCATAAAAATACTATGGTAAATTTGCTTTACACTCTGCTTAAGAAATGATAGATAGCTCACACATTCTATTTAGGATATATGAAGCCTACTTATATCCTTGTTAAGTCTTGAAAGCCACTGGAATCTTACGATGTTTCAAAAAATGGTTCATAATTGATTAGGAAAGATAAGAGCATCAGCACAAAAACAATCTCTAAGAATTTTTGGAATTGTATGTAGGGAAAACAAAGACGTTATGTAGTTTTATGACGACAAAAAAAGTGAGATACATTGCAATGTGGTCTATTCTTATTGAAAACTGAGTATGAGATGCCTATTTATAATTGCAATAGATAAGTTTACATCAGATCAACCCTTCCACCAAAACAACTAAAAAATAAGACTAAAAGATGTAAAACACCTGTTTAGAGAAACTGAAAAGCTAGAATAAAGGAAAACATTGAGTTGAGATTAACATTTTGTTGTTGTTGTTGTTGTTGATAGTTTTTATTTATTTTTTTAAATTTTATTTTATTTTTAAACTTTACAATATTGTATTGATTTTGCCAAATATCAAAATGAATCCACCACAGGTATATATTTGAATCAACTTTAGCAAAGGCTAGTTCTAAAATTGCCCCTGAGATGTTTAGACATTGAACAGATCATTTTACAATCACACAAGACTGTGAAAATAAAAACTGGAGATCTAGATATGCCAAGAAGAAAAAGTTTTCTAAACAATAGTCATTCAGCTGGGATGTCCAAAGAGCTATGTGATAGAAACAAGAGCATATTGATACACATTAACTCCCATAAAAATTAAATCTGAAATACTTGGATTACAGTGATTTTCTACTTCCCTAAATATCCTCATACAAAAATACAAATCCTCTCTAGGTAATATAACATTAAAGAAAGTCTCAAATTTTCTCAAAAAAACTTTTACGTAAAAATCTTGGCTTTCATTTAATAAAAAATCAAAAAAGCAAAGAGAAGGGAACATTCTTCAAGATAATAAAATAGGATGTAGAAAAACTTAGGAGATTTGAGTGGGTTTTGGAGGTATCAGACTCAGATTTTCTATGAAGCAGAAAAATAAATTTAAGAGATTATATGAATTGGAGAAGTTGTTAGAAAACTTGAACCTACAAAGAAGAATCAAAAGGAAATTTTATGACTAAATTATTTAACTAAAATTAAGAGTCCAATATGTTAGCTTAATAGCAGCTAAGCAGAAGGCTACTGACATGGAAGTCAGAAAAAACTTCGAAATATTAATAAAGAAAAAATGCTTCAGCAAAGATAAGAAAGAAGCAGGAAATAGTAAAAAGACATCTATAAGGTTTAATTGAAATCCCTGAAGGAGATAATGAAGAGAAAGGAAGAAATAATAGGTAAGATACTGTAAGATAGATTTCTAATATACTAAGTCACAGATTCATGAAGAAACATGAATGAAGCTCAATCTAAAAGTAAATAAATAAGGTAACGTTTAAACACATCAAATAAAGTTACTTAAAACTGAAACCAAAAAGAAAATCCTAAAGGTAGCCAGAGGCAAATGATACAGCTTTCCCAAAGTCATCTTAATAATTACAGCTATCTTCCGAAAAGAAATAATGAAAGTCAGTTGAGAGTGGAATGATATTTTAAAGTGCTAAAAAAGTAACTGGGAACTCAGAATTTTATGTGAAGAAAAAATACCATTCATTTAAGAGTGAGATATAAAAATATTTTAAAAGAAAAAAGCTATTTAGCAACAGCAGAACTACACAAAAGGAAATACTAAAAGAAGTTCTAAGAAAAAAGAAAAAGGAAAAGAAGAAACATAAGCAAGGAGAGAGGGAGGGAGAGAAAGAATAAAAGAGAGAGGAAAAGAGAAAAACCATATCTACATATAAAAAAACCTACATTTGTATGTTTATTACAACCATATGGGAAAGATCAGGAAAAATATATATATATAAGTATATGGGTAAATTTGAATAAATGTTCATAAAAGCCAATAATATCTTGATACAAAGATTAAAGGGAAGTGGAACACTGGAGTGGGTTGCCATTTCCTTTTCCAAAAGGGAAGTAGTTGGAATTAATTTTTCTAAGGTCCTTACTTTGGCATTGAAATGGTAATTAAACATAATAAATTATGATTCATGTTTTAATCTCTATTGTGCCAAAAAACTAAAATGATTAATAGGCTAATAGAAAATAATGCAATAAAAAGCATTTAATTTAATTCAAAAGAAGTCAGTAAAGGAGAGAATGATAGACCAGATAACAAAATAGCAGACTTAGACAGTGATTATATTATATATAAACTGATTAGATATTGCAATTAGAGGAAAATATAGAATCTGGTTAAATAAAATTATAGCTATTTTTTATATTTTAAATACAGGGACAAAGACTGATTGAAAGTAAAAGGATGAGTGGGGATTGGACAACGCTCAAACACTAATTAAAATAAGCATTACGTTTCAAAGGTCATAAAGTATCCAAAATGGAAAAGCCTGTTATCTGCCCACAGTGGAAATAGCTTGAAAAAAAAAATTAGCTAGAAAGTTTCCAAATATTTGAAAATGAAACAAAACATTTCTAAGTGGCTTATGAAGAAGAAATCACAAGGAAACTTAGAAAGTATTTTGTACTAAACGAGAGTGAAAATACAACAAACATATCAAAACATGTGGGTCACAGGTAAAGCCATGATTACAGAGATATTAAACCTTCATAAGTGTTTATTAGGTAAATATATAACATTCTCTAGGATTGCTCTCATGTGAGGTATTGATCAATTGATCACACAGATCACAAAACACTTCTCAGCAAATTCAAGAAGACTAAAATCATACCAAGTATCTTTTCCAACTAAAATGGTATGAAATTAGAAATCAACAACAAGAGGAAAGCTGGAAAAGGTACAAGCATGTGGAAACTAAACAACACACTCTTTAACAATCAATGGAGCAAAAAAGCAATCAAAAGGGAAATTAAAAAATATTGAAACAAATGAAAATTGAAACACAATGTCCCAAAACCTATGGGATGATGCAAAAATAGTTCTTAGAGGGATGTGGAGAGCAATAAATGCATATATTAATAAAATAAAAATATTTAAAAGCACCAATCTAAATTTATATCTCAAGGAACTAGAAAAAAGAATGAACTAAGCCTAAAGTTAGCAGAAGGAAGAAAGCAAAAAAGAGCTAGGGTAGAAATAAATGAGAGAACAGAAAAACAATAGGAAAGATCAATGTAACAAAGAGCTGTTTTTTAAAAGATAAACAAAATTGACAAAACTATTAGTTAGACTAAAAAGAGAGAGAGAAAGGACTCTAATAAAAAATCAGAAGAAACAGGAAACATTACAACTGACACCATGGATATGTAGAATGATAAAACATTATCGCACACAATTATATGCCAACAATTAGATAACCTAGAGGAAATGGATAAATTTTTAGACTCATACAGCTTACCAAGATTGAATTATGAAGAAACAGAATATATGAATAGACCAATAAAAGTTAAGAATTTTGAGTGAGTAATCAAAAATTTCCCAACACAAAAAACCTAGGACCAGATGGTATTACAGGTGAATTTTACCAAACATTTACAGAATGAATAACAAACTTTTAATAGCTTCCAAAAAACTGAAATGGAAGAAATACTCCCAAATTCATTTTATGAGATCAACATTAACCTGATACCAAAGCCATATAAAGGCTGTACAGAAAACTATATAGACCAATATTCCTAATGAATATAGTTGCAAAAATTCTCAACAAAATATTAGCAAACCAAAATCAAAAACACATGGAAGGCATCATACACCATGATCAAATGAGATTTATCCCTGGGTACAGGATGACTCAACATGCAAATCAATAAATGTGATATCACATTAATAGAATAAAAGAAAAATCATATGATCATTTCAATAAGATACAGAAAAAAGCATTTGACAAAACACAACATTTTTTTAATCATAAGAACCCCCAAAAAATTAGGTATAGAAAAAGTGTAACTGAACATAATAAAAGCCATATAAGACAATCCCATAGCTAACCTACTTATTGATGAAAGTTTGAAGACTTTTCTTCTAAGGTTAGAGACAAAAGTGTCCACTCTCACCATTCTTATTCAACATAATGCTGGAAATCCTAGCTGTCACAACATAAAATGCATCCAAATTTCAAATAAATAAAAATGTCTTTATTCAATGACAATATAGTTTTATATACAGAAAATATTATAGACTACCAAAAAATTGAGCTAATCAACAAATTCAGTACAGTCACATGATATAAAAGTTCAATATACTGTAATCAGTTGTATTTCTATACACTAGCAAAAAAAATGTGAAAAAAATTTAAAAACTTCCCCGTGCACAATAGCATCAAAAATATAAAATACTAAGGAATAAATTTAACTGAGGACATGAAAGATTGGTACAATAAAAACTATTTCTTCGATAAAAAAAATTAAATAGTATACAAAAGAGAATAACTCATACATGGATTGTTAAAATGTCCATACCACCAAAGTCATCTATAAATTCAATGTAATTTTTCTATTAAAATTAAAATGATAGTTTTTATTAAAAATATCTATTAAAATTCCAATGATATTTTTCACAGATCACACTCCCTGATTTCAAACTACACTATAAAGCTCTGGTAACTAAAACAGTATGGTACTGATCTAAAAACAGATACATTGACCAGTGGAACAGAATTGTTACCCTATATGGCCAATTGATATTTGACAAAGGGGCCAAGAATACTCAATGTGGCATGGATTCTATTGGGAAAACTAGATTACCACATGCAGAAAAGTAAATTGGAACTTAATTTTACATCTCACAAAAATTAACTCAAAATGAATTAAACAATTAAACATAAGTCCTGAGATTGTTAAATTCCTAGAATAAAAAAAGGGAAGAATGCTTTTTTCAATATGACATCAAAAGCAAAAAACCAAATTCAATCAATGAGACTATATCATATCATAAAGCTTCTAAACAGCAAAAGAAACAGTCAATAAAGTGAAAAGACAATGTAACAGAATGAGAGAAAATATCCGCAAACTATATGTTGGATAAAGGGTTAATATCCAAAATATGTAAGAAACTCATATTTAAAGTCACTCAGTCGTGTCCAACTCTTTGCAAACCCATGGACTATACAGTCCATGGAATACTCCAGGCCAGAATACTGGAGTGGGTAGCCTTTCCCTTCTCCAGGGGATCTTCTTAATCCAGGGATCAAACCCAGGTCTCTCGTGCATTGCAGGCAGATTCCCTACCAGCTGAGCCACAAGGGAAGCCCAAGAAACTCATACAACTCAATATGATAACAACAACAAATGATCCAATTTTAAAATAGGCATAGGAACTAAATAGATATTTTTTCCCAAAAAGACATCCCAAATGAACAACAGGTATATGAAAAAAAGATACTCAATAGTACTAATTATCAGGGAAATGCAAATTAAAGCCACAAGGAGATATTTGCCTAATCTGTTAAAGCAGCTGTCTTCCAGAAGACAAGAGATAGCAAGTATTGGCAAGAATGTGGAGAAAAGGGGAACCTGGTACACTGTTAGTAGGAATGAAAACTGGCACAGTCACTGTGGAAAACAGTATACAGTTTCCTCAGAAAAACAATAATAGAAACTCTCACATGATCCAGCAATTCTACTGGATATATATCCAAAGGAAAATAGCACACTGAAAATACACCTCCTTTCCCATGTTTGCTGTGCTCTGCTTAGTCGCTCAGTGATATCTGACTCTTTTTGGACCCCATGGACTGTAGCCCACCAGGTTCCTCTGTCCATGGGGATTCTCCAGGGAAGAATACTACAGTGGGTTGCCATGCCCTCCTCCAGGGGATCTTCACAACCCAGGGATCAAACCCAGGTCTCCCACACTGCAGGTAGCTTCTTTATCATCTGAGCCACCAGGGAAGCCCAATGCTTACTGTATGTTTTTTGTAGCACGTTTATGGTAGCATTATTCACAATAGACAAGATATGGAAACACAAGCGTCTGTCAATGGATGAGTGGATAAAGATGATTTTATCTTTTATATATACACACACACACATATGTACAAAATGGAATATTATCCAGCCATGTTAAAGAAAACCATGCCATTTGTGAAAATAAGGATGGCTTTTGAGGGCATTATGCTAAGTCAGACACAAGTCAAATTGAGAGTATCAAATACTGTGTAATTAATTATAACTTGTATGCAGAATTAAAAAGCTTTCAGACAACAGAGTAGAATGGCGGTTATTAGTGACTGGGGGTGGGGGAATTGGGGAGTTGTTATTCAAGAGCACGAGCCTGTAACTAGGAAATAAAACGTTTTGGAGCTCTAATGTTTAGCATAGTGATTTTGGGGTGACAGTACTATTTTATAAATGTCAAAACTGTTAATGAAGTATTTATTAATTATTTTCACCACAAAAATTATAACTATATGACATGATAGAGCTATTAACTAGTGCTATAGAGATAATCCTTCTGCAATATGTAAATGCATTGTCAATATATTGTACACCTTAAACATATACTTGTTATGTATCGATTTATTGTTGTTCTTGTTTAGTCACCAAGTTGTGTCTGACTCTTTGAGACCCCATGGACTGTAGCCCGCCAGGCTCCTCTGTCCATGGGATTTCCCAGGCAAGAGTACTGGAGTTAGTTGCCATTTTCTTCTCTAGGGAATCTTCCCAACTTAGGGATGGAAGCTGTGTGTCCTGCATTGGCAGGCAGATTCTTCACCACTGAGCCACCAGGGAAGGACATTATATATCAAGTAAATCTCAATAAAATAAGATGATATACTATTTTCTAATAAATACTGGAGGAAATTTCATATATTTCTTATCTTTTTGACAAAGAGAAATCAAAATGGAATTACTCTCTAATTCCAATCTCATACCAGCAGCTATGCAGGATAGTATAGTGAGTTGCCAAATAGGAAAAATGAAAGGAAAGAGGGAGTAAGGGAGTCACTGGCTTCAAATATGAGTTTGTCTTTCAAATATTCAGAAGTTACAAGATGCATGTAAGTTTAATGTAACATCTCAAAGAGTCAAATAAACAACCCTTAAAATATAAACCAGACCTCTTTGAAGAGAATATGCCTTCAAATATCTGAGGATTAAAACTTACTTTTAAAATATTAAGGCAGTTAGTCAACTAAATCATTACTCTTTTGTATATGCAAAATATGCACAGAATAATCCTCCAGCTCTAACACTCTTCTCGTTACTGTTTCTTTAACTCTTTTTTAATATAAGCTGTTTTTTTTTTTTAAAGTCTGTGTAGAATTTTATATTAGAACTTTGAGTAAATTCAAAATAACTAGAGAAGTCAGTCAGAATCTTTTCTATTCCCCATTTCCTTCAGATAATCTTACAACTAATATTTTGCATCATGATGTCTAAAGAAAGAACATTCCATGAATTCAACATACTGCTGCTGCTGCTGCTGCTAAGTCACTTCAGTCGTGTCTGACTCTATGCGACCCCATAGACAGCAGCCCACCAGGCTCCACCGTCCCTGGGATTCTCCAGGCAAGAACACTGGAGTGGGTTGCCATTTCCTTCTCCAATGCATAAAAGTGAAAAGTCAAAGTGAAGTCGCTCAGTCGTGTCCAACTCTTAGCAACCCCATGGACTGCAGCCTACCAGGCTCCTCCGTCCATGGGATTTTCTAGGCAAGAGTACTGGAATGGGGTGCCATCACCTTCTCCAAACATACTGCTACATTCTTAATAAACTAGGAACAGAAGTATGTATTGTTAATATAGATGTCACCAAAAAGTTTCATAGGAAATATCCTCAATAATGAAACAATATTACTACTGATATTCTCAGATATTAACCATGAAAAAAAAAAAAAAGTAAAGAATGCTTGCTACCTCAGCTAACTTGCTTAAGTGGCCATAGATTTCTAAAACATCTTGGCTGGGGACACAGTTTTTCTCCACTTGGTGGCTGGGTAGGAATGTCCTAGGTGGCCCCTTCCTTTTCATGTCTAGAGGCTGGGCTAACTGTAATTGCTTGAAGATTTCATCATTGCTCTCTTTTCATGAGCCCTTCACATGGCTATCTTGGGTTTCCTTACATTGTGAGCATCTTGGTGTAGTCACACTTAGGATGTAGCTGCTGGCTTCACCTAGAAAGAATGTTTCAAGAAATGTTTCAAGGCAGAAGTTGCAGGACTTAGATATAGCCTCAAGTGTTAGGCAGCATCACTTTTGTCTGATTCAAGTACCAGAAGGTTTAATTCATTTATGGGCCATCTTTGGATGGTTAAATACTTTTTTTGGAATTTGGAAGTAACTTATTGAGTATCCAGTGCTTCTAATAAGAAATGTAATATGTCTGATTTCCTCTTTCTTCATAGAATATTCTTAAAGTTGAGTATTTTTTTCTAATTGTGTCTATGGAATTTAATACAGGCATCATTATGAAAAAGTATCCAAATTTTGATGTACAGTTACAGTTGATTGCAATTCTGCTTTTGATCTTCTTCATTTTAGACTGGGTACTTAAAAATTAATGTTCCAATGTCTCAACGATATTATTACATAATCTTGCTGTTTATTATATTAAGAGCCACAGCATTTCAAACTAACCTTTTTTCTTGTTTATCAGAGTTGTCAGTCTAGCCCCCTTATAGTCTTTGGAGAAATATCATTTCTACTGGTTCTTCTGTTCAGGCAAAGGTTCAAATTTATCTCTCAAAAAACAAAGCAGCATACCAAAAAACAACCCTTTCTCTTGTTGACATTTATACTGAGGTCTGCTGTTATTGCAATCAGTTGTTCCAATTAAGTTTCCCAGGCTGTTGCTGGGTAAATGAGTAAACATCTTGCTTTTTAAAATGGATTTAAATCTTTTAAACATCAACTGACCTGATATAAACTATAGTTGCTTCATTAAATTGTTTAAGCAGATATTTTTTCACTAACACGACTGTTACCTTAACTTCTTGTTTTACCTCATCCCATTCAGACTAATGTTACACCAATTACATTTTTAGTGGTTTTAATATTCAACCTATGTAGTAAACAAATATGATTTTTTATATAATTTCATATGGTACTTTTTCATCGTAAGACATTAGTAAATTTAGTTACAAACTACAGAGTGTTTGAATAAAGTAAGAAAATTCTTGAAATAGATTTCCTTTTCATTTTGAAATGTATTTCCTCATTGGGATGCAACATCTCATTTACAGGAGCAGCCTGTTATAACCCACAGTGGGTGTTCAGGGGCTGATAAATTCATTCCAATAATTCTGTGCTCAAATTAGCATAAAAAAGAGCAATTCCAATAATTTAGAAGAATACTCTCTTTTGTGTACAGAAGCACCAAGAACACCTACATAATTGTATAGTTCAAAAATATCATTTGAAAATAATGGCCCTTAGGCTCTCCTTAAGGTCCAAAAAAAAAAAAAAAAAAAAATGCGGGCTGTCAAAAGAAATTAGAAATCCTCCAATGGAGGAAACTAAGCTTACAGGCTAAATAAATTGAAAAAAAAAAAATCTGAATGCAGCTGATTATAGACAGAGACATTAAGAAGATTAGATTTTTATTTGTAAATAAAGATAATTATAGAATACATAAAAAATACCCAAAGTGAATTCAAGTATCTCGAGTTAAAGAGCTAGTTGTGGCCTTCAAGAAAGGGACAGGCTGGCTATCTGCTGGATTCAGTGAAATTACAAGAAGAGACAATAGGAAAGCATCTGCCTTCAAGGTGGGAAAACACCATCCACATGATCTATGATGTCTTTTTTGTTTCTATATGCCAAAGCTGAACACTAAAGTTTCTGGCATGGGTTCAAGTACACTTCAACAGGAGCAAAGTGCTGTCATATTCATATTTTCATTACTGAATAATAATAATGACAAACCTAGATGGCATATTAAAAAGAAGAGACATCACTTTGCCAACAAAGGCCCATCTAGTCAAAGCTATGATTTTTCCAATAGTCATCTATGGATGTGAGGGTTGGGCCATAAAGAAAGCTGAGTGCAGATGAACTGGTGCTTTTGAACTGTGTTGTTAGAGAAGACTCTTGAGAGTCCCTTGGACAGCAAGGAGGTCAAATCAGTTAATCTTAAGGGAAATCAACCCTGAATATTCATTGGAAGGACTAATGCTGACGCTGAAACTCCAATACTTTGGCCACCTGATGCGAAGAACTGACTCATTTGAAAAGACCCTGATTCTGGGAATGATTGAAGGCAGGAGGAGAAGGGGATGACAGAGGATGAGATGGTTGGATGGCATCACCAACTCAATGGATATGAGTTTGAGCAAGCTTCATGAGATGGTGAAGGACAGGAAAGCCTGGCATGCTGCAGTCCATGGGGTTGTGAAGAGTCAGACATGACTGAGTGACTAAACAAAAATAATATTCAGATAAGGAATTGAAGTTTTGTTTGTTTTTTTTTTCCTCCAGCTTTGGAAACAGTGGTCAATACATCATATGCTACCTAAAGTTACAAACGTTGTAAGCAGCAGAATTAGGACATAAACCCAGATATTCTGACTTAACTAAACTTTCTTAGTTCCCAGTAGTTGCTTGCATATAAACCTGAGAAACACATGCCTTCTTGTCAAATGTTGCAACAGAGAATCCAGTGAAATTGGGAAATTGCCTCTTTACTCATTGAGGCTAAGTGGTGTGTAGACTATGCCTCTTAGATGCAGAAAGTATATACATTTTGATCACAAGGACAAATTCTAATACACATTATTCTTTATCTGCAGGATTGTTAGTCCTGGCAAGGTTCATGTGGATTGTCTGGCTTTTTACAACAAGAAAACTGAGATCAGGTAGGATAAGTTATCTGATACCACAAATTAGTAGAAAATCCTTAACCATAATATGTACCTAATTGCTTCTCATTTCATCACACTTTTGTCTTGCTTTCATTCAGAGAAATTTAGAGAGTAAAACTAAAATTATACTTCAGATAGTAACTTTTAAATTGAGAAGGCAAGTTTTGTGACATTTTAATCTACATAAATGAAAAGATATCAGTCAGAGACATTTGTTCCAAGTTCTATGCTTCCTCTAAACAGGATGAACCTTGAAGCTTCATGACCACAGAGTTATTCATTATATGCGATAGACAACTATCTTTCTATCAACCATTCAATAATGATTAAACATTTATTCTAATTGGAGGTTAATATAGAAAAGAGTGAAGGAAACATTTGCAAAACTATACTCTTTAAACCAGTTTTATAATATGTTTTCCAACAGCACAAATGAAACAGGAAACTCTCACTTGAAAAACATTGATGTGACAGAAAATTAATGTAATATTATTAATGTGTACTTTCTATAGGAAAGATGAGGGGATAAAATTTAAGATAAAATGCTTAGGCTATAAGAGGCAGAAATGGAAACCTGGAACATAGCCTTGCTGTAATAAGTGTGTATTAAAATAATTATTAACAAAAATTAAACTTTAATTTAAATTTAATTTTTTAATTTTAAGTTTAATTTTAAAAATTAAACTTTAATATGACTTTAACAAAAATTAAAGTAGAAAGCCAAGGATTGCCTCAAATTTCATCCAAAAAATAAGAACACTGACACCTAATTTAGAAGGATCAAAAAATGTCCTTAGCCTTTGTATATGATGTAGCAACAGGTCAAAAGATGTTATCAACATCAAGTATGTATGTGTGCCTATAAACGAATGAATATCATCAACATTTAGTCAGATTCATTAAGGTATTTGCCAACTTGGAGGACCTCTTGACTAGGAAAGCAAAAAGTCTGTCTCAGGCACAGCTCAAACTAGATTGCAAGATCGATCTATTTTTGAGCTCAACTTCTTCTTTGTGTCTTTAGCCTTAGGCAGGATGACAGAATCCTGATGGCAAGATGCGGTGGTTGCCTGAAATCCTGAACCATACGATCACTTGTTCTAGAGGAAGAAAGTCTCTTTTTATAGCTCCTCTGGGAGCCAGTGAAGCTTATGTTCACAGAAACCCCAGCAAGTTTCTGCAAATTTCACTGTATCTCATTTTTCACCCAGACCTTCACAGTGGACAATGGGATAGGATATATCGATTAGCTTAATCTAATGAGGATCATTGACTGGAATTGGAGGTAGATCAATTCAAGGGAACCATGTGGCCAAAATGTTGTTTTTGTTCAGCCACTCGTCATGTCTGACTCTTTGTGACCCCATAGACTACAACATGCCAGGCTTCCCTGTCCTTCATCATTTCCTGGAGCTTGTTCAAACTCATGTCCATTGAGTCAGTGATATCATCCAACCATCTCATCCAAAAATGAGGAATAGGTAAACTCATGTAGGAAGATGAGAATATTGTTGAAAATAAAGGAGGGAGAACAGTTAATGGGAAAACATTTAGCATAATGCTAGTAACTTAAACTTACTCCTTGGAAGGAAAATTATGACCAACCTAGACAGCATATTAAAAAGCAGAGACATTACTTTGCCAACAAAGGTCCATCTAGTCAAGGCTATGGTTTTTTCAGTAGTCATGTATGAATATGAGAGTTGGACTAAAAAGAAAGCTGAGGACTGAAGAACTGATGCCTTTGAACTGTGGTGTTGGAGAAGACTCTTGAGAGTCCCTTGGACTGCAAGGAGATCCAACCAGTCCATCCTAAAGGAGATCAGTCCTGTGTGTTCACTGGAAGGACTGATGTTGAAGCCAATACTTTGGCCACATGATATGAAGAGCTGACTCATTTGAAAAGATCCTGATGCTGGGAAAGATTGAGGATGGGAGGAGAAGGGGATGACAGAGGATGATATGGTTGGATGATATCACCGACTCAATGGACATGAGTTTGATAAACTCTGGGAGTTGGTGATGGACAGGGAAGCCTGGCATGATTCAGGGGGTCCATGGGGTCGCAAAGAGTCAGACACGACTGAACCACTGATCTGAACTGAACTGGAGAAGGAGATGGCAACCCACTCCAGTATTCTTGCCTTGAGAATGCTATGGACATAGCAGCCTGGCAGGCGACAGTCCATGGGGTGGCAAGTGGCAGACGTGACTGAGTGACCAAACCACCACCACCAGTAACTTAAACAAAAAAGTGCAACATGGCTCAAATCCACTCTAGTGTATAGAAGAACAGACAGAGGGGACAGCTCTCAGAGACCCAGGCCAGTAAAGACTCTGCCAACTTCAACACGTGCTTCTCTGGCTGTTCCTAAATATCTTTTTTTTGTTTGTTTTTTCTATCACAGCCTACCAAAAGGGGAAAAAACTTGGAAAAAGGCCATGAAAAGAGATTTTTCATTCTTTCCATTGACATGTAATATAAAAAGATACATTTATAAAGCAACATGAATTATCACTCATATAACCAGCATTCAGGTCAAAGAATATCTTCAAGAATCATTCTTTTTGTCTTCTCCTTATTACTACCTCTTCCCTCTGACCCAAAAGCAACCCCATTCTTGACTTCTAATGCCATAGATTAATTTTGCCTTGTTAATGGACTTTAGATCAGTGGATATGAGAGCATTTTATGGCTAGACCTAAAGTGATGTTAGGTACTTTTGTTTGAACTCCATTAACATGTCAGATGGCAGTCACATGGACATACTGTCCACTCAGATTGTGATGAGCAGCTAGCTATAGGGGAAAGCCAGCAAATATCCACTGCGGTCTTCCTGAGCAGCTTCTAATCACCGCCCCTCACTGTGAGAATTTTAGCACTATCAGGGCCCAGGGGCCAAACGGTAAGAACACATCATATTCCTTACAAAGTTGCGGAAGAGATGTCTGTAAATATTGTTTTGGTACTTTTTCCCTGTTAAAAACTGAGTTTCTTTTAGGTAAATCCAAGCAGAATCAAGGTTATCTCTACAACATCACTCTCATACATTTTTCAAGAGAAAGGTGGAGAGAAAAGGAGAAGGGTTTGAAAGCCAGCTAATCTGCCCTGAATCATCCAGTAGTACTAGCCACATATGTGAATATCATTGCTTATGGGTATCTAGTCAGGAGACACAGGATATGGAATATTGCCTGAGCAATTTCCTTGACAATCTTGGCCGAACTTCTCTTTCAAGTGTTATATTCACCTTTACAGCTGTGTGTGTGTGTGTGTGTGTGTGTGTGTGTGTTTAGTCACTCAGTCATGTCCAACTCTTTCTGACTCCATGGACTGTAGCCCGCCAGTCTCCTCAGTCCATGGGGATTTTCCAGGCAAGAGTACTGGAGTGGGTTGCCATCTCCTTCTCCATTTATGGCTGTAATGGACTGAATTTTGTTCCCTTCAGATTCATAAGTTGAAATCCTCACTCCCAATGTTACTATATTTGGAAACAGGACCTTTAAAGAAGTAATTAAGATGAAATGAGGTTGCAAAAGACTGAGGCCCTAATCCAAAAGCTCTGTTCTTAAAGGAAGAGGAAGAAATAACAGGGTGTGCAGGCACAGAAGGCCACGTGAGGACTCTGCAGGCAGGTGGCTGCCTGCAAGCCAGAAAGGCCTTGCCAAAAACTAATGCTGGCAGCACCTTGATCTTGAATTTCCAGGCTCCAGCACTGTGAGAAAATCAGTGTCTGTTATTTAGCCATACTCAATCTGTAGTTGCCTGTTTCTGCAGCCCAACATACTAATATAACAGTCCTCTGGCAAGATAAGTGAAGTTACTGTTTCTTTTTACTTCTCTTTAAAGACTTCTTGATGTGGAACATTTCTAGTCTTTATTGAATTTATTACAATATTGCTTCTGTTTCATATATATATATATATATATATTTCTTTTTTTGGTCACTAGACATGGGGGATCTTAGCTCCACTACCAGGGGTGGAACCTGTACCCCCTACATTGGAAGGTGAAGTCTTAACCACGGGACTACCAAGGAAGTCCCAAAATTACTATTTGACACATATTCACTCACCTTTTCCCCTTTTGCACCCCCATTTATAATTCCCTTCACTTTTCTCTTTGCTTACAGAAATCTTTCCCCATTTAACCCAAGATCTATTTGTGAAGCCTCCTAGAACTTGAACTTTACAGTTTACCATGAGCTTACTTTATATCTCTGCTATTTTATCAACATAATTTATGCTAAACTGTCTATAATCCCATAACTCTCCATGTCTACCTTTCTGCATATGAGCCACTCTAACCAGCTTAAGCTTTTTGAGTCATGAACATTTTTTAATCACTAAAGGCAAAACAGATTCACAGAAATTCTACTTTAGTAGAGTAAGAAACATCATTGGACCTTGAAGGAAATAGAACTTTCACAAACAGAGGCTTTTGGAAATAATAACTATCAGTCATACTATTTTCTTATTTAAGACTCCAAACAATGTTATAAGCTATACTACTTCAGTGTGGCAGACTATGTCATATACCACACTGTCTCTTTTGAAACGTTTGCCAGACAAATAGAGTATATGGACCCTTCATTCTTTGCTTTGCCTTTAATGTCACTAGATTGATTTAAGATTAAGTGACAAATGGATTTACATATTTGGATATCAGCATTTTTTAAAAACTTGGCAAAATAGAATTTAAAATAGTGGCTTCCCCAGGAACAGAACAAACTTATCCCTTAGTACAGAGTCTTTTTCCTCACTTGCTTGAAGTGTTTCATCATTTCACTGAATTATCAACAAATATCTTTATAACCATGTATTTTCAAGGTTCAAAATTCTGGTTCTTAACTAAGGATGCCCTAGGGAAATGGTCTCATCATTGAATGGCTTTGATTAACACAGCCTTTCTAACTGTCTTATAGCAGAACATGTACACTGGGTTTTCAGTTTAAAGAACACTTTTCTTTAGGGAAAAAAAAAAATTGCTAGTTGTGTATGATGTGGAATTGTAGACAATGATCCTAGGCTTAACTGAAATCGAATTTTATATTTCTGTTCAATTGATTTAGCTCACTGCAAGCAGAGAACTATTAGCTGCTATGCCTTTCAGCTTAATTTTGGTGGTGTGGGCTGTAATTCTATGGCTAGATTAACTCTCTATCCTAGGATAAAGGGAAAATTTGAGGAATTACATCATATTTTTCACTTCCCATGACTTGTACCTACAAATTTCCCTTTGATAAAAAAAAAGACTCAGTGGCTCTACATTACAAACAATGAAGGACATAATTGCAATGGTCTAGTCTAGGAGATCTGTGGCCAAATAGCTTCTAGATTACAAGCTTCTGCATTTGGAGTTGTATGGAAAATACAGGGCCAATATTTTTCCTTTTCCTTACAACTACATTCTAACATTAACATTCCTCTTATTCATCTGACATTTGTCTATAAAAAAAAACTTTCCTGCATCAAAAGACCACTTGGAAAAAATTGTAAAGTCTCAGAGCTTCAGAGGCCCATTAGTTCACAACTGTGCTATTTCTATCATGGCTGGTACTTTTGGCTTCCAAAATGTGATGGCCCCAATTTCTTTGCACACCAAACTTTCCAATCCATTCAAAGCTCTCTTTGCATCTTGTTTATGCTACTACTATCAGTTATTGTCAGAGAGTTGTTGTTCCGCTGAGACTACAGACAATTATATTTATTTATAAGAAATCAAACATTTGCAATGACAAAGAATGCTCAAACTACTGCACAATTGTACTCATCTCATACACTGGTAAAGTAATGCTCAAAATTCTCCAAGCCAGTCTTCAACAGTACTTGAATCGTGAACTTCTAGATGTTCAAGCTGGATTTAGAAAAGGCAGAACATAGATTAAATTGCCAACATCTGCTGGATCATCAAAAAAGCAAGAGAGTTCCAGAAAAACATCTATTTATGCTTTATTGACTATGTCAAAGCTTTGACTGTGTGGATCACAACAAACTGTGGGAAATTCTGAAAGAGGTGGGAATACCAGACCACCTTACCTGCCTCTTGAGAAACCTGTAGGCAGGTCAGGAAGCAACAGTTAGAACTGGACATGGAACAACAGCCTGGTTCCAAATTGGGAAAGGAGTACTCCAAGGCTGTATATTGTCACCCTGCTTATTTAAGTTTTATGCAGAGTACATCATGAGAAATGCTGGGCTGGATTAAGCACAAGCTGAAATAAAATTGCTGAGAGAAATACCAATAATCTCAGATATGCAGATGACACCACTGTTATGGCAGAAAGTGAAGAAGAACTAAAGAGTCTCTTGATGAAAGTGAAAGAGGAGAGTGAAAAAGTTGGCTTAAAGCTCAACATTCAGAAAACAAAGATCATGGCATCTGGTCCCATCACTTCATGGCAAATAGATGGGGAAACAGTGGAAACAGTGTCAGACTTTATTTTTGGGGGCTCCAAAATCACTGCAGATGGTGACTGCAGCCATGAAATTAAAAGACGCTTACTCCTTGGAAGAAAAGTTATGATCAACCTAGACAGCATATTCAAAATCAGAGACATTACTTTGCCAACAAAGGCCCATCTAGTCAAAGCTATGATTTTTCCAGTACTCATGTATGGATGTGAGAGTTGGACTAAAGAAAGCTGAGTGCCAAAGAATTGGTGCTTTTGAACTGTGGTGTTGGAGAAGACTCTTGAGAGTCCCTTGGACTGCAAGGAGGTCCAACCAGTCCATCCTAAAGGAGATCAGTCCTGAATATTCATTGGAAGGACTGACGCTAAAGGTGAAACTCCAATAATTTGGCTACCTGATGCAAAGAACTGACTCACTGAAAAAGACCCTGATGCTGGGAAAGATTGAAGGCAGGAGGAGAAGGGAATGACAGAGGATGAGATGGTTGGTTGGCATTACTGACTCAATGGACATAAGTTTGATTAAACTCTGGGAGTTGGTGATGACAAGGAGGCCTGGTGTGCTGCAGTCCATGGGGTCGCAGAGAGTCAGACATGACTGAGCCACTCAACTGAACTGAAATATCTGTAAACAAAAAAAGTTGCTATTCCTTATATGTAACCCTGAGTTTCACAGTAATTCCCAACAGACTCAAAGATTGAGTTTTACTTGGATGCAACACTCATGTTCTTACTTGTTGCCTCTGGACTTTACCCATTTTTCCCACATAACTACAATTTGCTCTGAAATGTTAAATAGATAAATCAATACCTGACAGTTCTAATTTAGTGCTTTTTAGCATAATAATTAACTCTGCCATAGTCACATGTAAGGAATCTTTTTTCAGAACAATTAGTTTATGTAGTACTCTAGGAACTAATGCCACCTCTGAAACACATCTTGGCATCTTTGTTTGGCCCTTGGTTACAACTAAGCAGCCATATTCCTTTATTACAGATGAGAACCCTGTATGCCTCAGTTGTCCTTAATTAGGTTACACTATCTCTCCAAGTGGCTGATTAAACATGACTCAGCTTTTCCAAATTGATTTTTTTTTTAAAGAAAAGCAGCTATTTTTTTCACATTCCCAAAATTATGCTGACCAACTTAGGAAAAAAAAAAAAAGTTCTGTTCAGGACAACTAAATAGATTTAATCAAAATTTATTAATCAATTTGAACAATCTCATGAAATACAGACACAAAACATTTTTTTAAATTTTATCAGTAATTGCTACTAATGGTGCTTTAAGAATTTTCTTTTATTGTTTATGGTGAGTTTCATTAATAAAAGCTTAGAAACTTTCCATCACTTCAGGGCTAACTTGTTATTAAATACTTTAGTACAGATAATACTTTAATTTTGTATTGGATGCAAAGACCTCTTCATACTGCCTACCAATACAGGTTTATTAGTCTTGCTAACCTTCTTACTCACAAACTTGGGCTGAGATGGATGCAAATATAGCAGGATATTTCCCCTCCTAGCTGCCTAGGTTTGCTTCTCTGTCACTGTAGCAGAAAAGGAGGAATAACCCTTGTTAAGTTGCCTGTCCTTTCTTGTAGTTGTAAATGCTGTTTCTTTACCTGAGCATCATATATACTCATATATCATATGATCAGAGAAGTAGAAAGGGAATTTAAAAAAATCTACTTCTGCTTCATTGACTAAGCTAAAGCCTTTGACTGTGTGGATCACAAGAAAATGTGGAAAATTCTTAAAGAGATGGGAATATCAGACTACCTCACCTGTCTTCTGAGAAACCTGAATGCAGGTCAAGAAACAACAGTTAAAACCAGACATGGAAAACAGACTGGTTCAAAATTGGGAAAGGAGTACCTCAAGGCTGTATATTGTCAACTTTTGTATTTAATTTCTATGCAGAATACATCATGTGAAATGCCAGGCTGGATGAGGCACAAGGTGGAATCAAGATTGCCAGGAGAAATATCAATAACCCCAGATATACAGATGACACCACTCTTATGGCAGAAAGTGAAGAGGAACTAAAGAGCCTCTTTATGAAGATGAAGAGAGTGAAAAAGCTGGCTTAAAACTGAATGTTCAAAAAACAAAAATCACGGCATCTGGTCCCATCATTTCATGGCAAATAGATGGGGAAACAATGGAAAGAGTAACAAATTTTATTTTCTTAGGCTAAAAATCACTGTGGATGACAACTGTAGCCATGAAATTAAAAGATGCTTGCTCCTTGGAAGGAAAGCTATGACAAATCTAGATGGCATATTAAAAAGCAGAGGCATCACTTTGCCAACAAAGGTCCATATAGTCAAAGCTATTGTTTTTCCAGTAGTTATGATGTGAGAGTTGGACCATAAGGAAGGCTGAGTGCTGAAGAATTGATGCTTTCGAACTGTAGTGTTGGAGTAGACTCTTTAGAGTCCCTTGGACAACAGGGAGATCAAACCAGTCAATCCTAAAGGGAATCAACTCTGAATATTCACTGGAAGGACTGATGTTGAAACTGGAGCTCCAATACTTTGACTTCCTGATGCAAAGAGCTGACTCACTGGAAAAGACCCTGATGCTTGGAAAGATTGAGGGCAGGAGAAGAGGATAACAGGGATGAGATCGTTGAATGGCATCACTGACTCAGTGGACATGAGTCTGAGCAAACTCTGAGAGATAGTGAAGGACAGGGAAGCCTGATGTGCTGCAGTCCATGGGGTCACAAAGAGTTTTATGTGACTTAGTGAATGAACAATAACAAATGTACATGGTAGTAAGGTTGTTGTTCCCTTTCTACGGGTTATCAGCTCTTTCTAAGCTCATTATCTGCATGGGGAATATATCCCAAGTGCCTCTCAAATGCATTTTTTAACCTTGAGATTCAGCTTCATCTCCAGAATGAGAAATGATGCTGCAATCTCAGGTGAAAATCGATTTTGTTCATACTGTGGAAATTTCCAGTAACTTCTAAGCTCATCTGCTTCCAAAGCCCAGCTTTGAGTCTAAGAAAAAATATGTAGAATTTCTGAGCAACCCAGAAGCTGCAGAGTAGTTCTTTTCATCTCACTATATCACCATATCAGCATGCCATCTCTCATTAGAACTTTCGCTAGACTCAGAGATTGTGGACAAGTTCAACAAGTTGAGATAGCATCCTTGGGATTATGAGGTGTTTGCCACCCCAGTATTATGGAGTCATACAACTCAGACATATTCTCTGTATCTCTTGTTCCATTAGAAACTATTCCAAATTCATTCCAAATAGTAGTCATTCATTATCACTCACACAAAACTTTGGTCTAAATATGCTGCTATTTCCACTGTAATTTCTGCGTGATTTGCTAACTTTCAGTTATAAAAAACAATCTCAAACAGCATTTCACAACATCTTGTTGTAAGTTACAATGGAGATTCATCTAACTAGAACTTTTTCCTCTATTGAAATGGTTTCTAATAAAAACCAAGACTACTAGTGATACAGATAAAATATAAGATAGTGCTTCTCAAAATACTAATCTGTCATCACACGTCATTAAAGCTCCCTCTAGTCAAACACTTCTGGAATACAGTTGATAAGATTTTTCTCCTGTGTGAAGATTGACAAACCATAAATGTGCAGTTGGGCCTCTGAGAAGTCTTCTAGTGAAGACATAGAGTTGTACCTGCTCAGCTGAATTCTTGGCACTACCATTCATTACCTAGGAATTCTTCAAAATCTTCATCTGTAAGACTGGTAATAACTTTTGCTTCATGGGAACATTGAAAATTAATTATATACAAAACTCTGAAGGTGACCTATACACACACTTAGTAAATGCTCACTAAATGTTCTGAAACTTATTTGACCATGGAAACATATTTTGAAGTTTTGGATTAAAGATATATTGTACTTAATGAAAAACAGTAGTGTGTTTGTTTTTCTTTGACTCATTTGCTGCTGGATTGTAAACATGTCACTTTCCAGCCTTGCCTTGAATTTGAGGGCACTGAGATTGCTGAGAGGTCAAGCATAATCTGCTTCATTGGAAAGCAATTTTTTTACATAAGTGAAAACAGAAGACTCTAAGTTCGCATTCTCAGATAGCCAATAATTATATTAAGTAAGGCTGGCAGATAAAGTAAATACTCATGACCTCAGAAAAGAATAAAGGGATAGCTGCATAAAAATTAGGTGATAGAATTTGGGGATTATATTAATGAAAAGATGGTCCCAGAAGCAGCTAAGAAGTAGTAGGGAAAAACATGTTTGTGAGATTTCACTAACAAGGTCATCCATTAGTAATTTTTTTAACAAATACATTTATTTTTAATTGAAGGATAATTACTTTTCAATATCGTGTTGGTTTCTGCCATACATCTACATGAATCAGCCATAGGTATACATATGCCCCCTCCCTCTTGAACTCCCTACCACCCTATCCTACCCCTCTAAGTTGTCACAGAGCATAGGTTTGAGCTCCCTAAGTCACAGAGCAAATCGGCTATCTATTTTAAATATGGCAACATGTATGTTTCCTTGCTACACTCTGTCCCAACCCCTCCTCGCCCCACCTCCCTGTGTCCACAAGTCAGTTCTCTACTAATTAACAGGTGAATGTGGGCTTCTTTTCTTCTTTCTCTGTGTATTATCCTATGGTAAAGAAAAGGAAATGAGAGGTCTAGAAAGGATGCAATGGTACTGTCTATTCTAGGGTGACCATAACAGAACCAGTGTTGGAATGAACCTTAAAAGTGACAAATTCTTATTCCTTGCCAGATCAACAGTTCTCCTTGCAATATCCCTGGCAGATTGTCATTCAGAGTCTAAAATATTCTCAATAACAGAGACTGACTGCTGGTGCAGACAGAGTTGCAGGATACTAATTATTTAGATTTTTTATGAAGCTGAACTCAGTATCCAATAAACTTCCACAATCGGGTATGGTTTACATACCCTCTGAAGCAAAATAAAATATATCTAACCCTTCTTTCAGTGGGCAATCCTTTGAAAACAGATACCATGGCTCTCTAGTCTTTGTTTCTCTAGGTTTAATGTACTCTGTAATCCAGTTTTTACAGAGTCCACATGAACTTCTGGATAATCACTAATCTGAATTTCATCTAGGGACTGCAGTGTCATTAAGTATTTCACTTAAACTTTTACATTAAGAATAAATGTGATGTGAATATATTCGCTTTTCTTGTTTTGTACTCTATCATGAATTCTGAGTCTGTCTTCAGATATAGATAACAGAAATTTATATATAAGGATTTTAACACTGGACATGAGTCAGAGGGAGTCTGAATATAATCCTTGGTATTTGTACCGGTTGATGCTGATCTGCTGAATTTCACTTCTATATAAGTAGGTCATACAATGGGAAATTATATTTTTCTGTCTGGTACATAGAGTGCATGACAATCAGTCTAAGGCAGTGGTGACTGTTTTGCCCACGGCACTTACATCATGAGAATTTTCCTGACTTATACTGTGAAGACTTCTGAACTTGATTAGGAAAATGCAGTGATCTGAAGGACAAGATGATTTAAAAATCTAAGCATACATGAATAGTTGATCATTAAGAAAAAAGAAGCAAACAGAAACATAACCATCATTTCAGTTTTGGTGCTAATCAGGCTTTGAGTCAATGAAGTAAAGGGCAAGGTGGGTTGTGTTGCCTTAACTCTTCGTTCACATATTTTTGAGGGCCTGACTCCTTATGCTCTAGCAAATAAGTATCAAAACAATTAAAAGCAGAAGTCTATTTTTGTAGCTCTAAAGAATTGCAAGAGCAAATGCTCATCAACTCTACCTTGACCACACTCCTGAAATGTTTTGTTTCATTGGAAAGGGGGGAAAAATTCCTCTTAATTCAAGAAATCTATTGATAGCATGATTAGTGATTCAAAGATGAGTATTATGAATTTCAGAATTTTTCAGGGAAAGCATTTTCCTTGGCTTTTTAATTGGTGATTCGAAAGTAACCATGACAAATTTATGCATAAAATAATGCTTTTGTTTTTCAGTTCAAGGTTCGTACAAAGAAAAACTTGCTAATTACACGAGGATAGAACTAATAGCACTGACATTTCTCTGTATACATTTGTATGTTTTAGCCAGAATGTATCTATCATGCTTGCACTGATTTTTTGTATTATAGAAAGAAAAATACTAAAACCGTCACTAAAATCAGGCTCAGTCCCAGGTTCCATCACTCAGCAACACTTGAAAAACCACTGCTTTTCATATCTACTTTAGTCCTCAGGCTGCACTCAAGCTAAGCAAATTTCAAAGCCCTGTAAAGTACCTCACTAAAACTGAAAAACACATAAAGTGTACTAATAAAATGACCTTAACTGGAATATCTAGTTTTCTGCTACTATCAAATGAAAAGGAAATTAAAGTTCAAGAACACATGTGAAAGAGACCTGAAGGTTCATTGTTGAATCTCGACTAAGGAAATTACAACGAGACTACAGTTTCCACAATATACTATCTTAGCTCCTTATTTTACTGGCAGGCTAAGGTTTCTCATGTGATTACAAAATTAATAAAAACCAAAGGCAACACAAGAAACTAAAAGCTAAAATTCTAAAAAAGTGAATAGCACAAAAGTTTACATTTTTCTTAAAAAGTTGAAGGGAGATAGAGAAGAGACAGAGGAACTATTTTATGTTACAGCATAAAATAGGGTTTAGAGATACATCTGTGATCAAAAAATGGAGGCTTGTCTATTTAGGAAATATTTACAGTTATTGATTTTTTTTAACAAAGGTAGTATTGCTAAGAACTCATTCATGTTTCTTTAGAAATGCTGCCAGGTAAAATGCTGTTGAATTTACTGGGTTTAAACTAGCAAGGATTCAGGGTTTTTCAGGTGCTGAAAAGATGAAAGCAAAGAAATTGTTGAGAGGCTCCTCCTGAGCATCAATTTCGATTCCTCTTTTTGACTGAGTTTATTGCTTTATTGGTGTATGCATTTTTTTTTAATGTAAGTTTTTCCTGAATGGTGATGTAAGTCTGTGTCTTTCTTGCATTGCACATGATTCTTTCTGAGCTCTTATGTGCCCCAAAAGGACCCAAAGTTATGAAGTCTACCAGATATGCTCCATTGGCTCCTGCTTAATGGTGCTACATTGCTTTCATCGTGTTTAAGATCCTTGACAAAATAAACTTGGAACTTACAGCAGATTTCCCCCCATTCTTTACCTATCTGCAAAGCTGCAGAACTTTGTAATGGAAGTTTCTTTTCCAGTGAATAAGAGGTTAATAGCAGCAGCAGTAGGCACTGTTGACCTATTTGCTTATATATTGGGTGAGAGAAAGTCAGAAATTTTTGGATATATCTCCAACACACTTCAAGAAGTCACATGCAAGAATATAAGAATTAAATGTCAGTCAGTAGGAGACCAAGGTGACAAAAGGAGCAAAGTTCTGAAACATAAAGAGTGATTGGTCTGAAAAGAAGCATTGAAGATATTTGTTTACCTACCTCAATGTAAAAAGCTATTCCAAACATATTGCGGATTCTTGAAAAAGTCTACCAACTCTCAAAGATGTAGATAGTTTTCCATTCAGTTTTCATGAACTGAAAGACAAGTTTGTCAGGTCTGAAGAGTAGGATTTTAGGTATCTTACAGAGACTAGATCTTTAAAAAAGAAGTCCACTCAAATCTCTGAGTCATCCATAAAGTATACTCATTATTATTTTCATTTGCATTACCCCATGCTCACTTCAGCAGCACACACACTAATTTGCATTATCTTGATGACTCATGATCTTAGGCATCTTTTCATATTATTCCACACATATGGTACACATGTGTGTGTTGCCTTACAGTACAATGTTGAGTAGAAGACATTAGAAGGGTCATTTTTGCCTTGTTCCTTATCTTAGCATGAAAATATTCAATATTACCATTAATTATAATATGAACTGTAAGATCTTTGCTCTGATTGTCAAATGTTAAACAACTCTTGTATTCTTTGCATTAACCACAGGTATTCTGATGAATTAATCTTTATCTACATTGCTGAATTCAATTACAAATATGTTGTTATGGATTATTGTATCTAAGTTCAAGAATGATATTAGTCTAAATTTATTTTCTGTAATGTCCTGATCAGGTTTTAGGATCAATGTTATACTGGCTTTATGAAAGAAATTGGGAAGTGTTCTCTTCATTTTACAAAAGAGTTTATATATGGTTGAGAAGGGTTAAATCAGGTTTTTAAACATGGAATTGTAACTTTTAACATACCTCATTGTATTATGTTTAGAATGGTTCCTTTTTAGATTAATATATTCTTTAATTTATCACCATCTACTTATAATTAATATTATCTCTACTTGTATAATACAAGAATCTTCCAACAGTGTAATTAAAAGTATCCCTCTTTTTTTATAATTTCTATCCCACCTCCATTCTATGTGCCATATATTTTAATATATGCTATAACTCCATAAAAATAAGTTTTCATATCCCTTTTAAAATTTTACTTCTTTACCCATTATGTCTATTCATTGCTGTGATATATTTTTTTTAACATTTTCATGTTAATTCCACCATAGTAGTCATCAGTAGGTCTCTTTCTACTAACGTCTTATGAATGTGCATGTATAATGAATTTTATATTATACTGGATGTTAAGGATAATATGTTATAGCCAATTTTCTGTTACCTTCTTTTGAGAAGTATTGTTATGATCGAATGTGCAATTAAGTCACTGATAGAGTCATTTCATCTTCTGGGGCTTCATTTTAGGTTTTATTATGGGAGGTCTATTATTTCTGTTTGCCCTTAGTCATGGCTGGTGCTATAGAGATAATTGTAAGAGATACACCTCACAGAGCTATTAGTCTATTATGAGAAATACATGTTAAACAAGTGCTCACACAAGGTATATAGTTATAATTGTGAGACAAAGCACTGTGAAAGTATATGCAAGGAATACCAAATAAAAAGACCTTGTCATGTCTTCTGCCTATGCTTCTATTGGAGTGTTGTTTTTTTAATCACTTATAGCTTATTTTTCATGTTAAATTTGTTTCTACACTTCTATGCAATTATTCATTTTTAAAGGAAAAAATAAATACAACAGAAAGTCAAAACACATAAATACTAGAAGTTACTGAACTGCTTCAACCACTGTGCCCTTTTTAACAAGTATTGAGAGTGTTGAAAATAAAGTATAACACTGGCTGTTCTTCATTCCACTGACTTCTACCAACTCACCTGAGCTAGTGATTATTTAATACTCACCTTGTGGTTATTAATGATTACATTGACAGCTGCCCCAATATTCTGTGTGTAGGACTTAAATATCCTGTTAAAGAAGTCTGGGGAGAATCACTAACTAGTTGAGTTGCACAAAGGGGAACACAATATTTGCAGTCCCATAGCATCCTAGATTATCTAATCAACAGATAACTAACACCTATACAGTAATCTAATCTTCATCGTCTTCTCTGCTTGTTCATTCTCTAGGAAAGATAAGTATCAAGAACTAAAGTATATATTACTGGAAGTCTTGCCTCTTTAGGTCATATCAAAATATAGTGAAAACCTATTATTTTACATATTTCTTAACACAAAAATTTAGTTCTATGTGTAATTCGCTGCCAGAAGAGAGACATAAAAATGAATGATGAGCTAAAACTCAATTAACATTGCTTGATAGAGGCATCAAACAATAACACAGCTATTAAGAATAATTAGAATCATAACAGCCTAGAGGGACTACACACAAAGTTTAGAGAAGGACAGAGCTGCCATTTTTCAGAAATGCCAACTCACATTGCACATTAAAGGAAGCCTAGGATGTCAAATTTGTGGGAGAAATAGCCTGGTCCAATAGGCTACACCCTATTAATCCCATTAATCCACTGTGTTAAAATTTATTGTGACATTCAATAAACATTCCATGAAGATTTTTTGAAGCACAAAACAGGCCACTTTGAAAAAAAAAAAAAAACACAAACAAAAAAACAGATGATACAATTTAGGTAACGTCATTAACATTGCTCTGTCTAAGCTTTCTTTTTAAAGTGTTGAGAAGTTGTGCCAAGGTGACTGTTGACCAAAGACTCAAAACTTGAGGCAACCCTTGGCTTTGCCACCTCATTTCATTCCCATGATAGGTAGAATTCTAAAGTGCATCTCAAGACTTCCCATCCATGGTGGACACAACCTGTATAATCCATGGGACTGAATGGGACAGATTCTACTTCAACTTTATGATCACGTCATAAAGTTGAATTTGAAAAAAAGAGATTACTTAAGTGGGCCTGATGTAATCACACCAGTCTATTAAAGAAACAGTTTTTTTCCCAGTTGGTGGTAGAAGAAGGAGTTGGAGATTTCCAGCATTAGGATTTGGTATGCTGTCCCTGGACTAGAGAAAGAAAGAACCAAATAGTTGGGGATGTGGACAGCTTCCAGAAGCAGAGAGCAGCCCCTGGCTGACTGCCAGCAAAAGCAGAAAACAAAAAAAGAGAGCCTCAGTCCTACAAATTCAAGGAGCTGAATTATTCCAACTATGGATAAGACCCTGATGCTGGGAAAGATACAAGGTGAGAGGAGAAAGGGACAACAGAGGACAAGATGGTTGGATGGCATCACCAACTCAATGGACATGAGTTTGAACAAGCTCTGGGAAATGAAGGACAGGGGAGTCCATGGGGTCGCAAAGAGTTGGACATGACTGAGTGCCTGAACAACAACAATGAATAAGCTTGGAAGTAGATTTTTTTTTTTTCTCTCAACCCTTCAGAAGAAACGCAACCCAGTTGACATCTTGATTTCAGACTTTGAGGCTCTAAACAGAGAACCAAGTCAAATGTTACCCAGACTTTTAACCTACAGAATTTTAAACTAATAAAAAGTTGTTTTAAGCCACTAAGTCTATAGTTCTTTATTACATAGCAAAGGAAATGAATAGGAGATCTGTTTGGGTCTGTGGGTCATCCTTGGAGAGGAGGATTAAGAGGTTATAAAGAGTCTATAATAAGAACAGTTTTACTTCTTTAGTTCTCTTCCCCCTGAAGTTAAAATGTTAAGTCCAAAAGACTATAGACAAGAGAGAGAAAGGAGAAAAAGTGGGTTATTTATATTGCCTGTAAACTACAGAAGAGATGAAGGGGAAAAAAAAAAAAAAACCTGTTGAGGCTTGTGTGTGGTCAGGCTTAACTCAAAAGTATAGGAAGTGAAATAGGCATTTGGGTTGAAAGTTCAAGTCAGTACAACAGAATGTATATTTCAGTATCATGGTCTTCCTTTAGCTCAGTTCCTACACATTGGGATTCACAGATAAAAGCATCTGATATTGAGACTGGCTGTGAATGCCCCATATTAAATAAGGTACCTCAAATATTAAGAAGTTGATTATTTTTTAATGCCTACTTATTACAAACCCTCCAAGGCATCCTAGAATCAATTATTGATCATTATTAATCACTAAAAGATTACAGCTTTGACTGTGTGGATCACAATAAACTGTGGAAAATTCTGAAAGAGATGGCAATACCAGACCACCTGACCTGCTTCTTGAGAAACCTATATGCAGGTCAGGAAGCAACAGTTAGAACTGGACATGGAAAAACAGACTGGTTCCAAATAGGAAAAGGAGTACATCAAAGCTGTATATCGTCACCCTGCTTTTTTAACTTATACGCAGAGTACATCATGAGAAACGCTTGGCTGGAAGAAACACAAGCTGGAATCAAGATTGCCGGGAAAAATATCAATAACCTCAGATATGCAGATGACACCACCCTTATGGCAAAAAGTGAAGAGGAACTAAAGAGCCTCTTGATGAAAGTGAAAGAGGAAAGTGGAAAAATTGGCTTAAAGCTCAACATTCAGAAAACAAAGATCATGGCATCTGGTCCCATCATTTCGTGGCAAATAGATGGGGAAACAGTGGAAACAGTGTCAGACTTTATTTTTCTGGGCTCCAAAATCACTGCAGATGGTGATTGCAACCATGAAATTAAAAGACGCTTACTCCTTCGAAGGAAAATTATGACCAACCTAGATAGCATATTGAAAAGCAGAGACGTTACTTTGCCAACAAAGGTCCGTCTAGACAAGGCTATGGTTTTTCCAATGGTCATGTATGGATGTGAGAGTTGGACTGTGAAGAAAGCTGAGTGCTGAAGTATTGATGCTTTTGAACTGTGGGTTGGAGAAGACTCTTGAGAGTCCCTTGGACTGCAAGGAGATCCAACCAGTCCATCCTAAAGGAAATCAGTCCTGGGTTTTCATTGGAAGGACTGATGTTGAAGCTGAAACTTCAATACTTTGGCCACCTCATGTGAAGAGCTGACTCATTTGAAAAGACCTTGATGCTGGGAAAGATTGAGGGCAGGAGGAGAAGGGGATGACAGAAGATGAGATGGCTGGATGGCATCACGGACTTGATGGACATGGGTTTGGGTGAACTCTGGGAGTTGGCAATGGACAGGGAAGCCTGGCACGCTGCGGTTCCTGGGGTCGCAAAGAGTCGGACATGACTGGGTGACTGAACTGAACTAAAAGCAACTTCATTTTTAAAGTAAGGCTTAAGAGAATATTATTTCTTCAGTTCATGTGGCTTTTAAGACCCTTGCTTCTGTTGACTCTCCTGCCTGCAACTTTTGTTGATGTCTAGGGTGGGAAAGCTGAATTTCATCTGACATATCTTAATGACTGGTGAGCTGGTTGTCCTTTGAAGCCCATCCCTGGTGGTGTTTCTGAAGACTGGATAGAAAAGCATTTGTGATGGTCATGCCATCAGGAGAAGCTCTCTGGCTATTTCCCAAGAGACCTCATAAATTGATAACTCACTGCATTCAGGATTTGGCCCTATGGCTTCCAGTTTAAGGAAACCAATGTTTATGGAGCCCCAAAATTTGAGCCATTACTCAAAAACAAATTCACATTAAATAAACCCAAGGAGACAGATGTGTATCTCTATGCTGTGGCTACTGCTGCTAAGTCCCTTCAGTCATATCTGACTCTGTGTGACCCCATAGACAGCAGCCCACCAGGCTCTCCCATCCCGTCCAGGCAAGAACACTGGAGTGGGTTGCCATTTCCTTCTCCAAGTGTATCTCTATAGGCAGAAGTATAGTTGACATGATTTTTTAAAAATCAGTTTTACTGACTAGTTCACTTTCTCTCCATAGCTGTGTCTAAATGTAATATTAATCAGAAAATAACTATATATCAGAATAAAAAGGTTAAATCTATGAGCCAATGATAAATAGCATAAAACTCAAAGTGGTATAGTATTGAAAAGTATAGACTCTGAAACCAGACTGATGGTGTTCAAACCCTGACTTTCCACTAGTTAGTTATATAACCTTGACTTTATTACTTAAGCTACATGTCTTAGTTTCCTCATATGTAAAATGTGTATGATAAGAAATACCTATCTTCCAGAGAACAGTCTTAGGTAAGGAGGGTAGTATATTGTATCAATGCCTTTTTCTCTTTTCAGTTTCATCTAGTAGAATATTTTAAGCAGTTATAATTATGCCGTTTATATAGTAAGCTCTATTATATTATCCAACTAGACAGGATGTGTCAGCTTACATTCTTCCTGTGCAATGTTTCAAGTGACAATACCAGCATCCCTCTACTCTGAGTAATACATATATTCTTTATTTAAATGTGGTAATAGGGTGGAGGAGATACCTCTCATCATTCAATAATAAAAGTAATAGCATTAGCTAATGTGCATCGGTTGCTCACCATATCTAAATCTTTACAAATACTTCATAAGTTATACCTCAAACATCCCTCTGAAGTAGATACTACTGTTATCTCCATTTTAAAACAAAGTGACTAAGGCTCAAAGAGGCTGAGTAATTTGCATAAAATCCCACAGCTAACAAAAGGCAGAGCTAGGATTCTATTTAATCTCTGCAACACTCAAAAAGGCTTCATTGGCAGCTCAGCTGGTAAAGAATCCGCCTGCAATGCAGGAGACCCTGGATCTATCCCTGGGTCGGGAAGATCCCCTGGAGAAGAAATAAGCTACCCACTTCAGTATTCTTGGGCTTTCCTGGTGGCTCAGATGGTAAAGAATCTGCATGCAATGCGGAGACCTGGATTTGATCCTTGGGTTGGGAAGATCCCCTGGAGGAGGGCATGGCAACTCACTCTGGTATTCTTGCCTGGAGAATCCCCATGGACAGAAGAGCCTAGAGGGCTATAGCCCATGGAGTCACAAAGAGTTGGACACGACGGAGTGATTAAACATAGCACCGGTTAAAATGTGGTCTGTGGAACAGCAGCTTCAATACCCATGGGAAACTGTTAGAAAGGAAAGACTGCATGCCTCAGCCCAGATCTATTGGATCAGGATTGTCATGTGAATAGAATCCCCTTGGGATCTATATACATACTAATGATCCAGAAGCACAGATCTAACTACATCTGCCTCTCTATGTATTAACTTATTAAACTTTCACAATAATGATGTAAGATTCCAATATGCCTATATTATATATGAGAAAAAATTAGACCCAAGTAAATACCTAATATCTCATGCCTAGTGACTGGCACTGCAGTGATTTCAGACTTAGGTTGAGCCCAGAGTCTGAGCTCTGCCTGAACAACCATTCTGACACAAGTTTTGAGTTGTTGGTTTGTAGTTGAGAATTGATTGCAAATTGGTGCTTGCTCTTTTGTCTGTTTTGCTTTGGGAACACGGGCAGCCCCAGAAGGCAGGTTCTGGGTAACTGCCTCAAGATATTTAGATGATGTTCATAAATACTTCAGTAGAAAAATAACCCAATATAGGAAGGGGTGCCCAACCCTCATGCAATTAACCATCTTGAGTTTCCAGCTTCTACAGCCAATTATGTCTTATGGGGGGAAAATGGCTTCCCTTACATTATGCTTGCTCTCACTTTGAGAGAGAGAGAAGCATACACCATTCACCTGAAAGCAAAAAACTATAGAATTCCATTCTTAGAATAGTCAGGTGGCCCCTTTCCAAACCCATCCACCATACACAATCCTTATGTGTTCCTGAATTCTAAAGAGAAAGTTTAGGTAAGCAGCAAAGAATTGTGCCAGCGTTCTTTACCCATTCATGTTTTACCTAAAGAAGGAAGCATAAAATGTTGGGATATATGAGCTGAGTTCAAGTTAAGTATGTGTATCTTCTTTCAAAAGACACTTATTTCCACAAAGGAAACAATTTACCCACTTTGCACAGTACTTTATGTGTATTATCCAATTTAATCCTTAACCAGGATGCTATGCTGCTGCTGTTGCTTCTGCTAAGTCGCTTCAGTCGTGTCTGACTCTGTGTGACCCCATGGACTGCAGCCCACCAGGCTCCTCTGTCCATGGGATTCTCCAGGCAAGAACACTGGAGTGGGTTGCCATTTCCTCCTCCAATGCATGAAAGTGAAGAATCAAAGTGAAGTCGCTCAGTCGTATCCGACTCTTCACAACCCCATGGACTGCAGCCTACCAGGCTCCTCCGTCCATGGGATTTTCCAGGCAAGAGTACTGGAGTGGGGTGCCATTGCCTTCTCCAGGATGCTATGAAGGCCCTCTTATCATTGTAAATAGCCAATAAGTGGGAAAAACCAGTTTAAACCCTCTTGCTCTTACTCCAGAACCCAAACTCTCAACCTTAACAACAGATTTCAGCTATGACCCCGTTAACTTTTTATCTCTGTTAAGAACATGAATCAGATCACACTGGAAGGTAAATCATAATTGTGGATACGCTCATGGGTTCTGGAGCTAGGCTTTCTGGGTTTGAATCTTGGTTCCATCTCTAATAGCTTATATCTTAGAAAAATTATCTCAACTTCCTATGTCTCAGTTTCCTTATCTGAAGATTTAGGATAGTAACTTTAGGTCACTTAGATGATCTAAGTGAGACAACACATATAATGCCTTAGAATAATTCTGGGCAAATAGTAAATGTTCATTATATTGTGCTATTCTTATCACTAATATTCTCTAAGCAACTACAGAATTAGAGTCACATTATTCTACTAACCAGTCTTTTGAGTAAATTGAGTGGTAACAATAGTAGAGTGTATCAGCATTGTCAAAAAGTACAGTATAATAATGGTTCCCAAACCAGCAGTAATAATTTTCAAGTGTCTATAAACGTAGCTACCCTAGGATGGCAGCATCAGCCAAACTGTACTGTGGAATCCTGGCACTGCAGCTGCAGAGAACAGTCTGCGAATCAGCAGTTCTGTGCTTCTGGATGCACATTACAGCACTCGGAGTGGCTTTTAAAATACTTTCTCTGGGTTAAGGCCTGGTTCATAAAGTTTGGCAGTTTAATTCTAGTGCACAGTGTTGCGAGTCATCATCAGGATTTCCCAAACATATGAATTACCAGTCTTTGTTAAAAGTACAAATTTCTAATCCCTTTTGCTGGAGATTCTGATTCACAAATCGAGAAAGAAGGCAGGAATTTGTATTTTTAAGAAGGACTGAAGTGATTCTTATGTTCTCATTACATTTGGGAAACTGCTAAAATCAACACCTCCTGGCCATCTCAATTTTCCCTTGTTTTATTGGAAATCTATATAATTACATGCACTAGGGTGAAAAGAGACTCTATCTGATGTTTCAACCGTGTACAAGATATAGTCATCATTTTTAACAAAACTTTTAAAATTATAAATGACACAAATTTGAAAAACAAAATGAAACCACCACAACCTCGGTTAGCACTCTGGATAGCAACATTTTCTTCTATGCAAATATTTTACGTATAGTTACGATAATTGTATACATTCTATATTCTGCTTTTTTAAAACCTAACTCTGCATCACCCTTTTAACTATCAATATCTTCATAACCATCACATTTAATGATTGTCTAATATAGTTTAAATCATTAATTGACTTGAGGACAGGGCCTATGTCTTAGGCAACTATTTATCTCAAGTAACTTGTGTAGCATCTTCATATAATAGGCTCTAATGAAGAGTTTATGGTAATATAGAATTCCCTCTGTGGTTCTCCAGTATCACAAAGTGTTCAAAGTGTAACTGTTCAGCGGTTATTATTAATATTCTCAGTACTTATAGGATTTGAGTCACATTATTCTACCTAACCAGTTTTCAGAGTTAAAATAGTTTAATGTTAAATTTTAATTTAACTTATATTACAACTGTAAAATCACATTTAGCAGTGTTTACGATATTTATCCTTTGAGTATTTAGAATTAATATACTTCCTAATTATTTTATATAGGGTAATTTCCCAGAGATAAACTTACTGAACAAAAGTCAGGATGTTCTTATGAGCCAAGTGACTTTCCCAATTGTTATCTTAATTGTCATTATTACCAGAAATGTATTAAGAGATCCATTTTCATAGTACACTTAGCAGTAGTAGGTATTATCTTGTTAAACTATATATTTGGGTATTATCTTTGTAAAAGATTTTAACTGGTAGACCAACAATATTTTAAACATCTACCATCTTAACATTGGGCTTCATTTCTGGTTCAGCTGGTAAGGAATCCACCTGCAATGCAGGAGACCTGGGTTCGAGCCCTGGGTTGGGATGATCCCCTGGAGAAGGGAAAGGCTACCCACTCCAGTATTCTGGCCTGGAGAAATCCATGGGCTGTATTGTCCGTGGGGTCACAAAGAGTCGGACACGACTGAGCGACTTTCACTTTCATCTTAGTATCCATCAGATTCATGCTTTGTTTAGGAGCTATGTCCTTTAGAAGCAGCATCTAAAACTGGCTGTGAATGACCTCAAAGATTACTTATTATTGCTTTTAACCATTCAGATACAATTGAAAATAAAATAGTCTGGAATTAAAATCCATGGTCTTGTTTGCCCATTCTCTACCATTTCTGTCCCCTTTTCCCCAAATGAAATTTAGCCACTACCTAAGAGTGGCCTTCAGAGAATATAGTTTGTTAGATAGTGTGCTCATGAGACAGGTGTGAAGTGCAGAAAAGGAGGAATGAGCTTGAAATGACCAAAAGATCTAAAGTCCCATAAACAACACAGTTCCGTAAGTGCCATGGATAGAGGCAGACCTAGGATAGTATAGGGGCTTATTCGAGGCCCACCCAACTTAAACCTGGCAGAAGCTGGACAAAGGACAAGACGATGGTTCTGTCTACAGTTGTGGAAAGTGTCATAGCAGAAGTGATGTCTGATTTGTGGATGTAAATATAAGCTAAAAAGTAACCATGTGAAGAATTAGATGTGCATATTCTTGCCTTTTCTTGTTCAAAATTAAAAAAAATGACAACACTGTATGTTCAGAAAACTTTATTAGTTCAGCAGGACTAAAGCACAGTGAAAATGGATATGGCCAGAAATGAAGTTACACAAGCAGGCAAGGATGAAATTGTAAAAATCCCTCCACTCCATGCTAAGTTTGCATAGTACCATGAAGGAAATGGGAAGCCATTAAATCATAGAAATGATATAACAAAGTTTTTGGTTTAGAAAAGTCTTTCTGTTAACTACATGAGAAATGAGATAGAGGGAAGTAAAATAAGAGGCAATTTAAGTGAACAATGGCAAGAACCCCAAGAAAGAGTAACATACATCTTTTCAAATTGCTTTTTTTTTTCCAGATATGTACCAGGAGTAGAATTATTGGGTCATATGGTAGCTCTGTTTTTATTCTGAGAAACCGCCATATTGTTTTCCACAGTGGTGGCACCAATTTACATTTCCAAAATTGGACTAGGGTTCCCTTTTTTCCACATCCTTTGCCAACATTTGTTTTGTGGTCTTATTGAAGACAGTCATTCTAATAGGTGTAAGGTAATATTTCATTGTGATTTTGATTTGCATTTCTAGATGATTAGTAGTGTTGAGCATCTTTCCATGTGTCTATTGTCCATCTGCATGTTCTCTTTGAAGAAATATCTATTCAGTTTTTCTGCCCATTTTTAATTGAGTTGCTTTTCTTATGTTGAGTTGTATGACCTGCTTATGTATTTTGAATATTAACCCCTTGTTGTCATTCAGTTGCTAAGTTGTGTTTGTCTGGCTCTTTGTGACCCCATGGACTGCAACACGCCAGGCTTCCCTGTCCTTCACTGTTTTCCAGAATTTGTTCAAATTCATGTTCATTGAGTCAGTGATGCTATACAACCACCTCATCCTCTGACACCCTCTTCTCCTTGCCTTCAGTCTTTCCCAGCTTCAAGGTCTTTTCCAATGAGTCGGCTCTTCACATCAGGTGGCCAAAGTACTAGAACTTCAACATCAATCCCTCCAGTGAATATTCAAGGTTGATTTCCTTTAGGATTGACTGGTTTGATCTCTTTACAGTCCAAGGGACTTTCAAGAATCTTCTCCAGCACCATAATTCAAAAGCATCAATTCTTTGATGCTCAGCCTTCTTTAAGGTTCAATTCTCACAACTTACATGACTACTTTAAAAACCATAGCTTTGACTATACAGACCTTTGTTGGCAAAGTGCTATCTTTTCTTTTTAATATGCTGTTTAGGTTTGTAATAGCTTTCCTTCCAATCAACAAGTGTGTGGGGTTTTTTTGTTTTTTGTTTTTTTAATTTCATGGGTACACTCACTGCAGAAACCATCCACAGTGATCTTGGAGCCGAAGAAAATAAAATCTGTCACTGCTTCTACTTTTTCCCTTCTATTTGCCATTAAGTGATAGGACCAGATGCCATGATCTCAGTTTTTTGAATATTGAATTTAAGCCAGCTTAAAAGTCATATTATTTATAAATATTTTCTCTCATTTAGAGGATGCCTTTCCTTTCTGTTGATAGTTTCTTCTTCTGTGTGAAAGATTTGAAGTTTAATTAGGTTTCAATTGTTTATTTTTTGCCTTTGCCTTAGAAAATGTCCAAAGGATAAAATATTACTATGATTTATGTTAGAGTGTTCTATTTTCTTCTAGGAGTTTTATGGTTTCCAGTCTTATATTTATATCTTTAATCCATTTTGAGTTTTTTTAACATGTGAGAGAAAATGTTCTAATTTCAATTTTTTATATATAACTGTCCAATTTTTCTAGCATCACTTATTGAAGAGATTGTCTTTTCGCCATTGTATGTTCTCGCCTCCTTTGTCATAGATCAATTGGCCATGAGTATGTGTGTTTATTTATGGCTTTCTATTATGTTCCATTGATCTATATGTCTGTCTTTGTGATCATAGCATATTGTTTTGATTACTGTTGCTGTGTAGTATAATCTAAAGTCAGGGAGTATCATTCCTTCAACTCTTTCTCAAGAGTGTTTTGGCTGTTCAGGGTCTTACGTATTTCCATACAAATTTTAAGATTATTTGCTATAGTTTGGTGAAAAGGCACATGCACCACAGTGTTCCTAGCAGCATTATTAACAATTGCCAAGCTATGGAAGCAACCCAAATGTCTATCAACAGATGAATGGATAAAGATGTGGTATATACACACAATGTAATACTAGTCAGTCATAAATAAGAATGAAATTTTGCCATTTGCAAAAACATGGGTGGAATTGGAGAGTATTATGCTAAATAAAATAAGTCAGACAAAGACAGATACTGTATGATATCGTTTATATGTAAAATCTAAAAAAAAAAAAAACTACAACAAACTAGTGAATATAACAGAAAAGAAACAGACTCTTAGACATAGAGAACAAGCCAGTGTTATTAACAGGGATAGGAGATTAAGAGGTACAAACTACTTTGTATAAAACAGGCTACAAAGATGTATTGTATAACACAAGGAATATAGCCAACATTTTATAATAACTATAAATGGAATATAATCTTTAAAAATTGTAACTGCTACACTGAACACTTGTAACGTATAGTATTGTATGTCAATTAAACTTCAATTTGAAAAAAAAACAAAGAGTAACAGAGTACATGGCAAGAAAGGAACACACTTTTATGGTATTTAACAGCTTATAGGGCTGTCGTGTGTTGAGCTGATTTTCTCCAAATCCCAAACTAGATTAGGTCTCCAGGTATATTCTTTCCTATTATCCTACACTATTTCTTAACAGTAGGAATTTTCCTAATGTCTATATAAGTCCTAATACATTTTCCTAAAATGTGTGTGATTAAATTATTTTATCATTTGCCTCCACAAACACTGTACAAAAATAAGAACTTTATCTTTTTTGCTTCCTGCTACATCTTTGGTACCTGCAGTGGTCCTGTAACATAGGTTTTCAATAAATGCCTTAATGTTGATAGTAGAAAGGAAAATCCTAGATAACTCTCACTGTTTTGGCTTGGGATGCTATATGTCTTAAAGTTGCATTTGCCAAGACAGGGAACAACCAGAGAAGAAAAAAGTTTGTGGGGGACATAAAGTAGGGTCAGTTCAATTTTGGAAATTTTGAATTTGAGATGTCTGAAAAATACCTACCACAAACTGTCTAGGCAAAATTTTGCTTTCTAGCCAGCTTTGTTGTAGAACCACCACCCCTCAAAAATCACAATGGTTCACAAAAATTATGTTTAGTTATTGGTCATATCACAGGATGGGCTGAGGCTCTTTCCAGAATGCAGTCAGAAGGAGCAGCCCCTTCTGAGACATACTGTTTTGTGGCAGACACTGGAAGCAAGGGAAGCCAAGCCAAACCACACTAGCAAATTTGAAGTGTCCACTTAGGCATTGTATATATCACATCAACTCACATTTCTTCGGCCAAAACAAGTCATGTAACTAAGCCTAAAGTCAGCAGGACAGGAATGTATGACCTTGTTATGAGGGGAATAGTAGTACTACAATTTACCATACTTTGCTTAAAAACAGTATAACTGTGAGAATTAGCAACATATATGCAGTAGATAAAGCTATAGAGGGTGCAATATCACACAGGTAGAATGGGGAGAGGGAGGAAGAGAACTGGGATAAACATGAGGAATACAGAGAAAGAGAAAAGCCAGGAAGGCAACTAGATACAGGGATAAAAGATGAAGAAGGAAACCCAGGAAGTACACAAGTCTCTAAAGTCAAGGTAAGTCTTATCTGTTCAAAAACTGATCACATTTTAGTCTGCTATGATGCTTAAAAAAAAAAAAAAAAAAAAAAAAAAAAACTTCATAGCAAGAACAAGAGGCCCAAAGAGAACTACTGATGTCTAGAGATGTAAGATTAGGTGCTAGCATCTGAAAGCATCCTAAAGTCTTCCCTCATGGCTCATCCATTTTCCCAACATGCCTCACTTTTGTCTACCTTCCTTCTGAAATTCTCAACTGTCAGAAGTCAATATGTGCCCCAATCTCTTCCTTCTCCCACTATCTGTCCCATTCTGCAAACTTTCTTGTTACTATTCATCCTTCCTAACTTATTGGCCTGGCTAGCTGAGGATCTCATAGTTACCGTTGTTAAGTTGCTCAGTCATGTCCTACTCTTTGCAACCCCATGGACTACAGCACGCCAGGCTTCCCTGTCCTTCATCATCTCCTGGAACTGGTTCAAACTCATGTCCATTGAATTGGTGATGCCATCCAACTATTTCATCCTCTGTTGTCCCCTTCTTCTCCTGCCTTCAATCTTTCCCAGCATCAGGGTCTTTTCTAATGAGTTGGCTCTTAGCATCAGGTGGCCAAAGCAAACTTCTTTTCTGTTAGAGGCCAGATAGTAAGTGTGTTAGGTTTGGGAGGCCATGCAGCTTGCTTTACAACTACTTGTTTCTGTCTTTAAAGCACCAAAGCAGTCACAAATGATAAGTAAAGTAAATAAAGGAGTCATCTGGCCAGGTACCTAGAATTGCCATCTCATCTTCTGAAGAAATGATTCATTTCTGACCATCTCTTGCTGCTCTACATTATTCTGACTTGACACACTATTTTTATACAATATAAGGATTGGAAATTATAGGCATAAATTCTACTAAATATCACCACTCATTTTTATGGAGTTGTCATAGGGTCTGAAGAAATGGTATTTTAAATATTTATCCACAATGCATGGAGGAAAATTCATTTCAGTGTCCACTTTGAAACAGATGGCACTAAAAAGTCTTCATCCATATCATAAATAAGGCTTCTTGAGAAACAGCAAATCACCTCAATCGACCTCTTTATTCCAAAGCAAATCATCTTAAAATAGCATCAAAGTGATTGTGTTCCTTAGCCCTAAATCAGGTCAGTTTCACTATTTTTATTATTTTGATTGAAATAAGATTAAACCATAGCTATTCTTTTTCCCGGACACTAGAAACTTAAATATTTAGGTGCTTTTTTAAGAGAAGAAATACATTTATCCTTTTAAGTTTCAATTTAACAACAGAAATATAAACACTTCTAAAGGACACAGCACGTTACCCAGAATTTGATTGCTTTGAAAAAAATCTACAACCATGCCATTGAGCACTTCTAGAAAAAAACAAAAATCCATTTCAACAATTCCTTTGAAAAGCAAATTTCATTGAAGCACAATGTCAATTACCTAATTTCAAATGCTCAGAAAAATTTAACAAAAATCTTCTTGTTAATTGCTAAGTGCTCATCACTCAGCACAAATCAAAACAGGAGTAAATTGTCTCCAAATCATAAACAGAATGTTTGGCTGTATATTTTCTCCTGCTTGTTTATTCCTTATTCGATTTCTCATGAGAAAAAAAAAGTTTTTCCTATGTACTTATCCTACATATTTCTCTTGTTTCAAAAAAACCCACAAAAACCAGAAAATAATTTTATTAAGGAAATTATTTATATTCTGTCTAGAGTTTACATTGATTATGAATAAAAGGACAGTTTTTTTTAAAAGACTGATATATAGACACTTGTTCCACAGAAGTAACCCTAACAATTATACACATATATTATCACATGTAATCTTTTAGATCCCCTAGAAAAAGAAATTGCAACCCATTTCAGTATTCTTGCCTAGAAAATCCAATGAACAGAGAAACCTGGTGAGTTACAGTCCATGGGGTCACAGTGAAATGTGACTTAGTGACTAAACAACAACAAAAAGAGGGATTAAATAAAAAATAAGAGAAACTGGGTAACTTATCAAAAGCAATCAGCTAGAAAATGGCAAAGCCATGATCTGCCTTCAGAGTGTGGTCCCCTGAGCATTTCAACTACTTCACACAATGACCTGGCAAACATCCTCTTATCTGGACTGTGGAGCTGACTCTCTCCTAAGTCAATGCATCCTTATCTCTACCCACTCTGCATGAAGCCTATAAAACATTACACTGAAAGTTCTGTATCTCCTAACAAGTAAGCCTGGTCAGGAAATGGGACAGTTTTGGAGTTCTTCACACCCTCCCCGCCATTCCACCACAAAGCCTTGGGGAAACAATGGGTTCTAAGTGGGAACTGCTGCAGCTTCTGGTGAATTTTTACCTCTACGATCAAGTCATTTAAGTGTTAAAAAGGAAACTTGTCTAGCAGCAACCATAAGTGATTTGTTCCATGACCTCCTGCAGATAACAGCAACAACAAAAATTCAGAGGCTCAAGTGCTTTACACTAACTGGCTAGTCCAGTTGATCCTTTGTATCCACAGATGTGGAACCCATGGAGATGGAGGGCAGACTGTGTAAGCACCACCTTTCCATCACTTTGCAAAGCCTTTCCTTAGTAAAGTTTTCTTGGAAATATGCAGGTATCCCATTCTCTAGAACATTAAAATAGAGTTCCCCCATACTTATTATGTTTCCTCCAGGAGAACAGAGGCCTTGTCTTTTGCTCTTTGTTGTAACCTTAGTTCTTAGCTCTGTGATTTTCACGTGAGAGGCACTTGATAAATATCTGCAGAACAAATGAACTCAATATGTTTGTGAGCATTCGCCTCTAGTGAATTTTCTGTAGTGTGGTCTCCATTCTTCATTTATTTTTGGTTCCCTTTTTCATTTGGTCACGTATGTCTGTAAGAGCGTTAGCCTCAGAATGGTTTCACAGGAGGGGAGCATTAGGTATCGTGATCTAGTAGAGCGTTTAGGAACTTAAGACCATGGTTGCAACATAAGTATGTTTTAAAAATTTGTCTTTATTTGGTGTGTCTGGAAACTGATTGGACATGACTGAAGTGGCAGGTGGGAGCTAAACTTCTCCAAGCCCTTTCTCAGTGGCACCAATTGCCCTTGTAGGTGAGGTGTTTTTTGTTTTTTTTTTTTTTCTTCCCCCCTCCTGCCTAAACACCTATAGATTATATATATGTTCTTGAGGTTCAAAACTTACTAGAGCACACTGAAGTATGGCTATTTATTTTCTTTATTCCATCATAGGAAACTTATTCTATTTCCATCTCAAAAAGTCTTATTACATACAATTGTTTTTTCTCTTTCTTTTGTTCTGGCTCGCTTTAGAATCACAAGTCATAAGAAAACTGAGTCTTCATTCTCTGTTGTCCGTGTCTGTGATCGTCTCACTGTTTTCATCTAAATGAACTTTCCCTCTGGCATAGTATGGATATTTTTTTCTTTCACATTAATAATTTAGTTTTCTTCAGATGAACATCCATTCTTCACTGCCCTTAAAGTGAGTTTTAATTTATTTGTAAAAATGTTTACATGTAACAGCCATTTAATTTTGCAGTTTACCCTGATGATGTCTGTCCCTATTGGCCCACACTATTTAATGTTTCCCATTTTTAAAAAATATTGTGTCTTCTTATGTGCAGTTACAATCGCCAGATTTCCCAGTGGCTATGAATGATACTTTTCAGAAGAATGTTCATTGTTTGTTTTTTCAAAATTCTGTTCCCTTTTCTATTATGAAGTAATTTTAAATGATGCTACCTTTAAAAAAATGTGTTTTCAGCATGTTTAGACCACTTTTGTCTCTGCTATCAGCCTGCTACTGCTGCTGCTAAGTCGTTTCAGTCGTGTCCGACTCTGTGCGACCCCATAGACGGCCTATTGTAGCTATATTATTTCCTTTTCTGGTCCTTAGGCAGGTTAATATGTTCAAGTCCTGATTTAATTTTCTGTTTCTAGGAGGTTTCACTTATGTTATCTCTGCTATATGTGGGCAGCATCTCTCTTCTAGCCCACTGGGTAGTTCTTTGATAATTCCCATGATCTGTTTCCAGGGTCCTACTTGTATTTATGCACAGCAATTACAATTGGAACAAACTCAGTATGCACTATATCATCTGATTACGTCCATTAAAAATATTCAACAATCCTATAGGATAGGATAGGATAGAATAGAATAGGATAGAATAATCCTATTCTATATTCTAGTACATTATCTTGAAAAAATGTACTACATCATCATTAGTCTTTTTCTACCACTTGCTTGCTGCCTTTTTCCCCTGATATTAAAATCTTGGCCTGCATTTTTAAAAATGGGAGAGATAGGACCTCTCTGGTGGTATAGTAGATAAGAATCCACCTGCCAGTGCCGAGGACATGGGTTTGATCCTTGGTCTGGAGGATTCCACATGCCGCAGAACGACTAAAGTCTCAGCACCACAACTACTGAGCCTGAGCTCTAGAGCCCACGAGCTGCAGCTACTGAAGCCCAAGCACCCTAGAGCCAGTGCTCCGCAAAAAGAGAAGCCACCACGGTGAGAAGCCTGCGTACCACAAATGAGGGAGAAAGAGGCATGAAGGATACTCCCAGGTGTCTGCTCTGCAAACATCAAAAGAAGAAATTCACAAGAAAACGCAGCCTCAGGACAGGCAGAAGTGCATAAGCACAGTCTTTAGAAACAGACATGTTAAGTTTATTTTGTTTTTGAAGATTGCAGTTGAAGATGTGTAATCACAAATAAAATTTGGAAGCCCAAGAGAGGAATATGAATTGAAACAAGATGAGCAAGCCAAGGAAAAACTCCCAAGGGATAAGTAGATCTCAGCCTATTTATTACTTCATATTTCATAACTGTTCCTCATATCCTCTTGAACCTATTTAGGCTGTGAGATTGAGCAGTTTTCCCCGAGACAACTGTTCCAAGGTATCGATGTATACGCTCTGGCACACCATCCCAACCAACCAGGCTTTGAGATGTAAAGGCAAGATTGCCAGCTCGAGATTGGCAGAGGCAGGGATGGAATAATTTGTGTGACAATATAGGTTAAGACTTGAAATCCTGGCTACATGAAATGGGAAAAAGAGCAAATGATAATAAACAAATGATTAGGAGACAAAGCACAATGGGATATCAAAAAAGAAAATGCATAAATTTTAATATCACTTGTTACCTGTAATCTTAGCAGAGGTATAGAAAAAGAAAACAATGTTTATACAAACCCAGGACTGTGGTTTTCCAGTATGAAAGTAGACCAATAAGATGACATATTAAAAACTCTGGTGATACTAATTGAAATGATGCCAGTGGCCCGGAACAGGTAATGAGGTTAAATCAGAACAGGTGAGAAAAATGTTAAGCACTTCATGTTTCAATGTGACTGAAAATTAGATGTAAGGGAGGAGAGCAAGATGGTGGAATAGGACGATCCTGAGTTTACCACCCTGTGAACATATCAAACATAAGTACATGTAGAGAAATTCTCACTGCAGACAAACTGGAAACTGGCAGAAAGACTCAAATAACCAAGGCTGTAAAGAAAGATTAACATGGGGTCAGGTAGGAAAGGAAGTGAAGCAATCAGATCAGAACTCATCCCTAGGAGACAACACAGAAAAGTAGGGGGATCACATGGTCTCAGAGAGCCTCCCTGGAGACTGAGCAGTTGGAACCATGTAATGGGAAACCCAGTACTGGGGTTTGACATGAGAAAGACGAGTCCTCTTAGCTGGCTTGAAAACCAGTGGGACTCATAGGTGGATTGACAGAAACCTGGAATCCTCTCCTGAAGAGAATGCACATGCTTGATTACTCCCTGGAACAAGTAGGGGGAAGCAGAATGAAGATTTCTGAGCTCAGGCCAGATTCCTGTGACCACCTCACTGCATGCCTAGATGTGCTGGGCTCCTGCTCCATACTCTGTAGCTCCAGATCCCTATTGAGATCCTTATTAAGGCAAAGGTTCCTGTTGTTGAAGAGAGTGTAGTTGTGGGAAACAGAGCTTGCTCACACCTGGCAATGAATCATGAAAGAGTGAGGATGGCCATTGCAAGCACTGGCAGAGGTGGTGGGTAAGAAACTGTCTCAGGCTCTGGCTGGCATGCCAGGACTGTCAGTGTGCACCCTGGCCCTCAATAGGAGACAGTGCTAGCCCCTTCTGCTCCAGTGCTGCTCCCTTTTGGGGTGAAGGCGCTATAGAAAGGAGAGTGGAGACCATGATCTTAAAGGGGAAAGAACCAGCTAAGACTAGACCATTAGGGCTGCTGCTCCAGCACTTTGGGACTTGCCCTTCCCCCTGCCCCTGCCTATGATAGGGCAGTAACAACCACGGAGCACAGGAGACGCTCATGCTCATACCTCACTCTGGCTTTAGCCCATCCATCTCCAGCCGTACCTCCTACCAGGGTGACAGCTGCTAGCAAACCCTGAGGGAAAACATGACCTTAGCTTACTTCAGATGAGTTCTCCAATTAAAGTCACTGGGTATACACAGACTGCATACGGATGTTCCCCTACAAGAAAACCCATACAAAACTGAGACAGGTAACTATCACCAAATTTAATAGAAAATGTTAGACAAAATGTGAAGATAGGAATTTGCTTCAAGTGAAAGAAGAAAAAAACCCTGAGAAAACACAGATACATGTTTACCAAATAGAGTTCAAAGCATTAATAATAAGAATGCCATGGAAAAAGCAAAAGAGCTCCAGAAAAACATCTATTTCTGCTTTATTGACTATGTCAAAGCCTTTGACTGTGTGGATCACAATAAACTGTGGAAAATTCTGAATGAGATGGGAATACCAGACCACCTGATCTGCCTCTTGAGAAATTTGTATGCAGATCAGGAAGCAACAGTTAGAACTGGACATGGAACAACAGACTGGTTCCAAATAGGAAAAGGAGTTCATCAAGGCTGTATATTGTCACCCTGCTTATTTAACTTATATGCAGAGTACATCATGAGAAACGCTGGACTGGAAGAAACACAAGCTGGAATCAAGATTGCCGGGAGAAATATAAATAACCTCAGATATGCAGATGACACCACCCTTACGGCAGAAAGTGAAGAGGAACTAAAAAGCCTCTTGATGAAAGTGAAAGTGGAGAGTGAAAATGTTGGCTTAAAGCTCAACATTCAGAAAACGAAGATCATGGCATCCAGTGCCATCACTTCATGGGAAATAGATGGAGAAACAGTGTCGACTTTATTTTTCTGGGCTCCAAAATCACTGCAGATGGTGACTGCAACCATGAAATTAAAAGACGCTTACTCCTTGGAAGGAAAGTTATGACCAACCTAGATAGCATATTCAAAAGCAGAGACATTACTTTGCCAACAAAGGTTCATCTAGTCAAGGCTATAGTTTTTCCTGTGGTCATGTATGGATGTGAGAGTTGGACTGTGAAGAAGGCTGAGCACCGAAGAATTGACGCTTTTGAACTGTGGTGTTGGAGAAGACTCTTGAGAGTCCCTTGGACTGCAAGGAGATCCAACCAGTCCATTCTGAAGGAGATCAGCCCTAGGATTTCTTTGGAAGGAATGATGCTAAAGCTGAAACTCCAGTACTTTGGCCACCTCATGCGAAGAGTTGACTCATTGGAAAAGACTCTGATGCTGGGAGGGATTGGGGGCAGGAGGAGAAGGGGATGACAGAGGATGAGATGGCTGGATGGCATCACTGACTCGATGGACGTGAGTCTGTGTGAACTCCAGGCGTTGGTGATGGACAGGGAGGCCTGGCGTGCTGCAATTCATGGGGTCACAAAGAGTCGGACACGACTGAACGACTGAACTGAACTGAAACAAACTTGGGGAACAAAAGGATGAACAGTGAGAATTTTAACAAAGAATTAGGAAATATGTTAAAGAACCAGTCAGAGCTGAAGAATACAGTAGTTAAAATGAAAAAATACACTAGAAGACATTAACGGTAGACTAGGTGATATAGAAGAACACAAGGAAAATCTGGAAGATAGAATAGTGGAAATGACCCAAGAAGAATTATGATATATCATAATTAAAACTGAAAACTGCAAATGTTAAAGAGAAAATTCTGAAGGCAGCAAGAGAAAAATAAAGAGTCACATACAAATGATCCTTCATAAGATTATCAGCTGATTTATCTGCAGAAACTTTGCAGGTCACAAGTGAGTGACATTATATATTTAAATTACTGAATGGGGGGGAACCCTACAATCTAGGTCATTCTACTCAGCAAGATTATCATTCAGAATTGGAGATACAAGCAAAAACTAAAAGCCCTTCAATGCAAAACTGACCATAAAAGAAAGAGTAAAGCATCTACTTTCAAGCAGAAAAGACTAGAACAAGAAGAAATTATAGGAAAAATCCCATTAGTAAAGGCAAGTACATAGGGAAGGTTGTGGATTACATTAACAATACAAAGGATAAAAATCAGAGATCATCTCAATAGATACAGAAAAAGCATTTGACAAAATTCAATATCAATTTATGATAAAAACTCTCAACAAAGTGGTATAGAGGAAACATATCTCAACATAATAAAGATTATTTATGATAATCCACAGCTAGAATCAAACCCAATGGTGAAAAGCTGAAATCTTTTCTTCTAAAGTCAAGAACAGAACAAGAATGCCCACTCTTACCACTTCTATTCAACACAGTATTAAAAGTCCTAGCTACAGCAATCAGACCTAAAAAGAGAAGGAAAAGAAAGCAAATGCATCTAAATTGGAAAAGTAAAACTGTCACTATTTGCAGATGACTTGGTACTATATATAAGAAACCTTAAAGACTCCACACAAAGACTATTAGAGATAATAAATGAATGCAGTAAAGCTGTGCAACAATAAACATTTATTCATAATTAACACTAATAATGAACTGTCAGAGAAAGCAGAAATCAGTAACAGTTTTAATCAAAAAGAATAAAATACCTAGGAATAAACTTAACCAGAAAGGAGAAAGATTTATACTTTGAAAACTACAAAACATTGGTGAAAGAAAGTGAAGATTAAAAAAAAAAAAAAAGAAGGACATCTAATACTCTTGGATTGGAAGAACAGATACTATTAAAATGGCCATACTAAGAAAAGCAATCTACATATTTAATGCAATCCTTATCAAAATACTCATGACATTCCTCACACAGCTAAAACTAATAGTTTTCAAATAAGTATGCAGCCACAAGAGATCCCAAATAACCAAAGCAATCTTAACATAAATAAAAAATCTGGAAGTATCAAGCTCCTAGACTTCAGAATACACTACAAAGTAATAGTCATCAAAACAGTATGGTACTGGCCCACAACAGATACATAGATCAAAGGAACAGAGAGCCCAGAAATAAATTCATGTACTTTTTGGTCAATTAATCTAAGACAAATGAGACAAGAATATACAATATGGAAGACACACAATAAGTGGTATTGGGAAAACTGTACAGCTATATGTAAAATAATTTAATTAGAACATTTCCTCACACCACATAGAAACATAAACTCATAATGGATTAAAGACCTAAATGTTAGGTCAGAAACCATGAAAATTCCTAAAAGAAAAAATACCTAGAACATTCTTTGACATAAATTATAGCAATTTTCTTGGTATATGTCTTCTTAGGCAGAGGAAACAAAAGCAAACAAATGAACCTAGTTAAAAGTTGAGCACAGTAAAGAAATCATAACCAAAAAGACCACCTAGTGAATGGGAGAAAATATTTGCAAAAGATATACCCAGTAAGTGATTAATATCCAAAATATATAAATACCTCACAGAAATCATTGTGGGAAAAAAATGGATTTAAAAAAATAGGCAGAAGATCTAAACAGACATTTTTCCAAAATAGACATGCAGTTAGCCAACAGGCACATGAAAAGATACTCAACATCATTAATCATCAGGGAAAGGTAAATCAAAAGTGCAGTAAGATATCACCTCACACCTGTCAGAAAGTCTTCAAAAAGGCCGCAGATGACCAGTGTGGATGAGGGTGTACAGAAGAGGTGATACTTGTACACTGTTGGTGAGAACATAAACTGGTGAAGCCACTGTGGAAAACAGTATAGAGGTTCTTCAGAAAACTAAAAATATAATCACAGTATGATCAAGCAGTTCCACTCCTGGGTATATATCCAAAGAAAATAGAAACATTAATTCAAAAAGATACATGTTCCTGAGAAAAAGATTGTACTAATATACTGCTATTTGCTTTTGGATAGTAATTCTTAACAAAATGCTGATATTCCTTCTCATATTTTTCCCACAATATTAACCTAGTCAAAAACCTTAAAAGATTTCATTGGCAGGAGTCTGATGTTTTATTACACTCCTCAGTAAATGTCCATATTTAAAACATATTACCCACCTCCTAGAGTAATGAAAATAAAAACAAAAATAAATAAATGGGACCTAATTAAACTTAAAAGCTTTTGCACAGCAAAGGAAACCGTAAATGAAAAGACAGAACTCTGAATGGGAGAAAATATTTGCAAATGAAGCAACTAACAAAGGATTAATATCCAAATTATACAAGCAGCTCATGCAGTTCAATACTAAAAAAAACAAAATCCAACCTCAAAATGGGCAGAAGACCTAAACAGACATTTCTCCAAAGAAGACATACAGATGGTCAACAAACACATGAAAAGATACACAAAGTCACTAATTATTAGGGAAATGCAAATCAAAATTACAATGAGATATCACTTCACACTGCTCAGAATGGCGATCATCAAAAAATTTACAAACAAATGCTGGAGAGGGTGTACTGTAAAGGGAACCTCCCTATACTGTTGGGGGGAGTGTAAATTGATACAGTCACTATGAAAAACAGTGTGTAGATTCCTTAAACAACTAAAAATAGAACTATCATATGACCCAGAAATCCCACTCCTGAGTATATACCCAGAGAAAACCAAAATTCAAAAAGATATATGCACCCTAATATTCATGGCAGCACTATTTACAATAGCCAGGACATGGAAGCAATGGATGGAGCTAGATGACCATCAACAAAAGAATGGATGATGATGTGGTACATATATACAATGGAATATTACTCAATTAAATTGAGTCATTTGTAGAGATGTGGATGGACCTAGGATTGTAGTGAAGTAAGTCAGAAAGAGAAAAACAAATATTGTGTATAACACATATATGTGGAATCTAGAAAAATAGTACAGATGATCTTATTTGCAAAGCAGATATAGAGACCCAAAGATAGAGAATATATGGATACCAAGAGGAAAAGAGGGATGAGGAAGGAGGAGTTGAGATTGGGATTGGCATATATGCAATATTGATACTATGTATAAAATAGGTAACTAATGAAAACTAGTAGCACAAGGAACTCTACTTAATGCACTGTGAAGACTTGAATGGGAAGAAAGTGCAAAAGGGAGGCAATATTTGTATATGTGTGACTGATCCATTATGCTATACAGTAGAAGCCAACACAACATTGTAAAGCAATTATACTCCAACGAAAATTAATTTTAAAAATAAAAGTAATGGAGTGGAATCAAGAGTGACAATGGAGTGTCTGACATAAATGAATACTTGATAAAGGGCCTATGAAATGAATTTATGGGTCCCGCTTCAAAGTACCTTGAGTATGAAATAATAAAACTCCAATGGGAAGTGTACCAGGAAAAGAAATAGTGTAGTAGAACCAGCTCATGTCAGCTTGTTGTTGTTGTTCAGTCACTCAGTCTTGTCTGAGTCTTTGCAACCCCATGGACTACAGCATGCCAGGCTTCCCTGTCCTTCACCATCTCCCGGAGCTTGCTTAAACTCATGACCATTGAGTTGGTGATGCCATCCAACCATCTCGTCCTCTGCTGCCCTCTTCTCCTTTTGCCTTCAATTTTTCCCAGCACCATGGTATTTCCCAAAGAGTTGGCTCTTCTCATCAGGTGGCCAAAGGATTGGAGTTTCAGCATCAGTCCTTCTAATGAATATTCAAGGTTGATTTCCTTTATGATTGACTGGTTTGATCTTGCAGTCCAAAGGACTTTCAAGAGTTTTCTCCAGCACCACAGTTCAAAAGCATCAGTTCTTCAGCACACACCCTTCTTTATGGTCCAACTCTCACCTCCATACATGACTATTGGAAAAATCATAACTTTGACTATATGGATCTTTGTTGGCAAAGTGATGTCTTTGCATGCATATATGCTGTCTAGGTTTATCATAGCTTTTCTTCCAAGGAACAAGCATCTTTTAATTTCATGCTTGCAGTCTCCATTTGAGTGATTTTGGAACCCAAGAAAATCTGTCATTGCTTCTACATTTCACCCATCTATTTGCCATGAAGTGATGGGACCAGATGCCATGATCTTAGTTTTTTTTTTAATGTTTCCTAATTACATATTTTTGTAAATTCTGAGAGTTGTTTATTAAACATGTGCTTATGCTTAGTCGTTCAGTCATGTCTGACTCTGAGACCCCATGGACTGTAGCTGCCAGGCTCCTCTGTCCATGGGGATTCTCCAGGCAAGAATACTGGAGTAGGTTGCCCTGACTTCCTTCAAGGTATCTTCCCGACCCAGGGATCAAACCCAGGTCTCCCACGTATCAGGTAGAATTTTTGCCATCTAAGCCACCAGGGAAGCCCTTGTTAAACATAATGATCATCAAATATTAGACTATATGACCTTACAATTAAGGTAGTAATATTAAAACCAAAGGTAGTAACCTCTCATTTTCTAACATATTACATTTTAACTTAACCATACTCTTGAGGTTATTTCCACCAATTATGTCTATATAATTGAAACATAACATAATGAGGGCTACTGCACATCCCTTTCCTAATACGCATTCAGTAACATCATCCTGGTAGCTTGAAATTTGCTGTGATGGAGTTCTTACATCATGGGTGTGTGCTACGTGTGTGCTAGGTCACTTCAGTAGTGTCTGACTTTGCAATCCCATGGACTGTAGCCTATCAGGTTCCTCTGTCCACAGAACTCTCCAGGCAAGAACTGAAGTGGGTTGCTATGCCCTCCTCCAGGGAATCTTCCCAACCCAGGGATTGGACTCATATCTCTGTCATTCCCTGCATTGGCAGGCCAGTTCTTTACCACTAGCGCCACCTGGGAAGCCCTCTTACACTACTGTTGTTCAGTGGCTAAGTTGTAACTGACTCTTTGCGACCCCATGGACAGCAGCATGCCAGGCTTCTCTGTCCATCATATTCTCCCAGAGTCTGTTCAAACTCAAGTCCATTGAGTCAGTGATGTCATACAACCATCTCATCCTCTGTCACCCCTCTCCTCCTGCCCTCAATTTTTCCCAGCATCAGGGTCTTTTCCAATGAATCAGCTCTTAGCATCAGGTGACCAAAGTATTGGAGGTTCTGCATCCATCCTTTCAATGAATATTCAGGGTTGATTTCCTTTAGGATTGACAGGTTTGATCTCCTTGCTGTCCCAGGGACTCTCAAGAGTCTTTCCCAGCGCCACAGTTCAAAAGCTTTAATTCTTGTGTGCTCAGCCTTCTTTATGGTTCAACTCTCACATCTATACATGACTACTGGAAAAAACCATAGCTCTTACTATAGGGACCTTTGTCAGCAAAGTGATGCCTCTGCTTTTTAAAACACTACCTAGGTTATGTCTTACACCATCGAAACTGGTAAATGCTAACAGATAAAGCCTTGATTTACTGTTATAGCAACTGTCTAGACAAACTCTTGCCCACTTATTGCCTATTTTTGTTAATAAATTCTTACTGGAATACTGCCAGTACTCAGTGATATGTGGCTCCACTATAACAAGAGTTGAGTAATTACCACAAAAACTGTAATCCTAAATCTGAAATATTTAATACCTGGATTTCTAAGACAAAGTTAACCAAATCGTGGTTTAGATTTAAGGAAACTGTAGAGAAAATAATTCAGGTTAAACTTAAAAGTGTGTCATGTCCATTGACACTTTATTGTGAGTTGCATAAGGTAAAATTTAAGAAAATATTCTCATGGTATTTTAAACCACTATCTGATTCAGCAAAGAAGTCACTCACGTCATTGAAAAATGAGCATGATTCTAACATATGCCTTCATTGTTTCACTTTTACCCTACCTATCCATCCAAATGAAAATATCAACCAACATTCATGTCAAATTTACATCTATTTGCAACCATTAGTTGGTTATCAAACTAATGGAGTTCAGCAAAAAATCTTGAAAATATTGTGTCAATGCATTGGGTATATAGAATTTTTAATAAATAACATCACACATTATTTGCAAACAGTATGTTTCACATTATATTACTGAAAATATTAATAACTCATATGTGTGTGTATATATATATATATATATATATACATGCATTTGTTTTCAGACAGCACACTGTTAAATATTTATCAGCACACCATTGAGTAATATGAAGATATTAAAGATGCAGGAAGGCAATCTATAATAGAACAGGGTTCCTAGAGGGCACCATGATTTTATTGCTGTGGAAGGTCAGCAGCATAGCCATGAAGCTTGGTAAGAATCACTGAACAGCATGGGAATTAAATAACAAAAAATATAGATGCTCAAAACAGAACTTTGTTTTCTGGAAGAGGCTGATCACTGCATTGGGAGGCACAGATGGCTTTGACTAGTCCTGACTGTCTAAGGGGAATGTGGGCATAGATTGTTTTGGTGTCAGAAAAAGCTAAGGTCCTTTGAGAGCCCTATAATGCCTATAGTCGGCCTGCAGTAGCGGGCAACCTGAACTCAGGAGTTCCAAGCGGAACTTTAATGAATGCTTGAAATAATCATCACATAATTGAAAACCTAAGCCCCTCAGTGTGTGCTGGAAGCAAGGGAAGCCTGGGTACCTGCTGTATAGAAAATAATTCAGCCCATTATTCAGCACCGTGTAGGAGTTCTAGCTACTATAACCATTGCTCCCAGGCTGTTTCACATGGTTTCAAATTTCTATATTCCAAGTCTTTATCTACAAAGGATTACTATTATTCTACTCCTATCTCCTAAGGCAGTCGTGTATCTAAATGAGAAACACAGTGACTGTAAGACACTTGGATGAAAGGCACAAGGTTCAGTTCAAAGCACTCCAGCCAAAGTACTCAGCACCTGTGCCTGAAAATAAAATATAGAAAGCTTTTTAACTAAAGCCTACCTTCCTGTAGATAATTGTGGGAAGTTAGTCACCATTTCCCAGCCAAATATTAAGATTTAGGCAAATGAAAATCTAGCTTACACATAAGAAAATTATTATTTGTATCAAAAATATAGATTTTCCAGTAATTTAGTACTGTGTGATAGACTAGTTGCAAGCATGGGGCAGGTCAACACATGCACTCAGGTTCACCCAGAGATTAGAGAGGTTACTACGTATCATTGACATCTACAACACGGTGAAAGCTTTATTGCTCCTGGGATTCTGATTGTGATTACCATGATTTTTCTGTGAAAGTAGGGTGTGAGCTTATGCAAACGGGAATAATGTTCTAACCACATGTACGACTACTCCTGTGTCCACCACTCACTCCACAAATGTCCCGACCGCCAGCTATTTCCAGTAGCTGTGGGTGAAAGCTTCCTAATTATATTGCCTAATTGCCAGTGAAAGAAAGACTTTTCTCAAAGGAGGAAAAAAAAAAACTAGCAAAATTATTAAAAGAATATCAGTGGGCATTTATTAAAAAAAATGGAAACTCAGATGATAATCACAGAGACACCTAAAGAGGCTTCAAGAAAACAAGACACAAGAGACACAATTATCAACCTCACAGATAGCTGTTCAAATGTTGATCAGAGATAGTACGCTACAAGGGAATGAGTAAAAATGTGGAAAGCTTATCAAAATTCTATAAGAGCCTTGAAATGACCACCTTCATGTAGCCACATCCCATGGAGAGCATTTGAAAAATTAACAAGGTCCTAAACCACCAGATGGAACTCTCTTTTCCAAGAACCAAAGCATTTCCTTTTAAGCTTCAGATGTAGCTATGTCAGTGTGCAGGTGTGTATATTAGGGAAAGATGGCACCCCACTCCAGTATTCTTGCCTGGAAAATCCCATGGATGGAGGAGCCTGGTAGGCTGCAGTCCATGGGGTCGCTAAGAGTCTGACATGACTGAGGGACTTCACTTTCACTTTTCACTTTCATGCATTGGAGAAGGAAATGACAACCCACTCCAGTGTTATTGCCTGGAGAATCCCAGGGGCAGGAGAGCCTGGTGGGCTGACGTCTATGGGGTCACACAGAGTTGGACACTACTGAAGTGAGTTAACAGCAGCAGCAAGCTTAATGATAAAAGCTCAGAACCATGAGGAAGCCCTGACACTCTGTTATTAAACCATCTCTCTCTAGATCTGGAGTTGACGTTTTTCTCTTGTGACAAAGATTGGGTTCTTTGATTAGACTGACAACATCAGAATAAATCACCTCACTAGGAAGACGAAGTAGGCAGAGCAAAGCTTATGCTTCAGTGTCTCGGCAATAACAGAGCAGCCAATAAGCAAAATGTTCTTTTGTTGCCTTTTTACCCTTCAAGTTTTAAAACAAAGTCAAGACGTTAGCGGTCATATAAGTTTTAAAGCAGCATCAGTGTTCATTTGTCTTCTGTTTAGCTGACAGTCACTTTTCCATAGCGGTGCGGGGTTGGGGAGCATTTGTGTACCACGTCAGTACAGACTGCCCATCTGCCCCCCAGGTCATCACATATCTTTTGTCCCCAACGCAGCAGAAGTAGCTCTCTTCTATGTCTCTCAAGAAGGACAAATGAAACAAGCAAGTAGAAATCCAGCCTAATTAAAGCCCAGGGCTGTGCACGAAATGCATTTGGAACAAAACTTTTATTTTGTTTGCCATACTCTTGAACCTATCTCCTCAGAGTCTTATCTACCCACTTCAATACAATGTATTAAGGGCATTACAAATGGTCTCAGGAGGTTGCAGAAGTTGTCACCTCCAAAAACGTTCTCATTACACCAACCTTGAGAGCACCTGGATGGGCAGTAGCCCTCTTTGGTTGCAAGTCACAGCAGCATGCCCACCAGGTACAGGACCAGGGCATCCCCACAGTAGCCCGTTATCCCTGACAAGGCCCTGTCTGCAACCTCTACAGGGAGGGGAGTCTCCCTGTCACTACAGACCTTGGTACAAGTATTATATTCAGTAGCCAGTCTATACAACTACCCCATGGTGGTCATTTGTCAGCCCTCATGCTAAGTTGCTTCAGTCCGATTCTTTGTGAGCCTATGGGCTGTAGCCAGGCTCCTCTGTCCATGGGATTCTCCAGGCAAGAATATTGAAGTGAGTTGCCATTTCCTCCTTCAAGGGATCTTCCTGACCCAGGGATTGAACCCGAGTGTCTACATCTCATGCATTGGCAGGTAGATACCGCCAATGCCACTTGGGAAGTAACCTCATGGTGACCATCTGTCAGCCCCCAGTAGAATAAAAAGGATGACTCTGAAGATGAAGCACTTCAATGGGAATTTTCTCCTAAATACCAAAGGTATTTTCTTAAAGAGTCCACATGAATGAAACAATGTCCACATACCAGTATCCCAACTCAACTTCTTATCCTGCAGATACAGATTTTTATTTTGGAAAGATTTTTAAATATACATACAGAACTCTGCCTATGGAAAAACTGCTTTAAGTAAATAAAGAAACTATATACTGGTCCTCAATCAACCTATTACTATAAATTGCCTCGTTTCTGAGGAGTATATCTGAGATGATAATAGGTAGCAATATACCCTCAAGTACCTAAGAACGTTTTTCTACAGGACTTGGATGGCCAGTACTTATTTTCTTTCAAGAATATCTAGCCCCAACGGAATGGCATTGTGCCCACCAAGCACGTGGACCAAATATTCAGAAGACATGACAAAGGTAAACACTCAGAAGAGGCACTACATTAGGATCTCATTTCAAAAAGACAGTACTGGAATCACCTTCTTTGGTGGCTACCTGCAGCTGTTATAATAGAAATCAAGAGTGACTCCCAGTTTCCTTCCAAAGTACTATCTATATCTCAGATATGATGCAGATAAGCAAATGATGGTCTATCATCTGCAAAGCCAGGGTTTCCCAGGAAGTGAGGCAGCTACAGCCATTGCTAAGAGATAGGTGACTCCATCTTCCTGGCATAATAGGGAGTTCAGAGTGCTAACTTCAAGGAACTGCTTTCCCCTAACAGCAATAGGACACCTGTGTGAGAACAGGGTTCAATCTCCCAGGGGGAGCTAGTTTGAGCTGCAGTAAGAGAAGACGACCCCAGAAGCAACTTTGAAGGAATCAAGGTACACTTCTCCTGGCTTCACTCCCATGGCATCATGTCTGCCATTCTTGCCCAATTATCAATGATTGACTCTGTCCTGGGAATTCTGACAGCAAAGACTGCTTTTTCCTATGATTTGCCTGCCATTAACAATCTCAGTTGACTGTGGAATGGGTTTAAGGCATCATTAACAATGTAACATAGCCAACTAGAACACTTATTAGTGTAGTTGTGACCCTAACACCAGGAAAAGAAAAAAAATTCCACGTCATGGATTACAATGTGTTATCTTGGCTGGGCTATGGTGTCCAGTCATTTGGTCAAACATTAGATATTTCTGTGAAGGTAATTGTGGACATAATTAACATTTATAATCATTTGACTATTAGTTAAAGCAAATTATTGTACATAATGGATGAGCCTCATCCAATCAGTTGAAGGCATTAAGAGGAAAGACAGAGGCTTCCTAAAGAAAAAGCAATTCTGACTCAACACTGCAACATAAAAGCACTGTCTTATGTCCCAGCCAGCTGGCCCACCTGGAGATTTTAGACTCAAGACTGTAATAGCAACTCTTCCTAAATTTCTAGCCTACTGGCCAGCCCTACAAATTTCACCATAATAGCTCCTACCATGTCATAATAATTAGTGTTTAATACCAGTTCATGATAGTAGTCAATATTAGTAAATAGTTAATATTAATAATTATCGAGTTATCTAATATATAGATATTTACAGGTATAGATATGTATGGATATCTACATAGAGAAATTAAGAGCTCTCTCTTTTTCTCTCTCTCCTATATATTTAGATAGATATATCCCAGGTGGTGCTAGTGGTAAAGAACCCACCTGCCAATGCAGGAGATGTAAGAGACATGGGTTCAATCCCTGGGTCAGGAAGATCCCCTGGAAGAGGGCACGGCAACCCACCCCAGTATTCTTGCCTGGAGAATTCCATGGACAGAGGATTCTGGTGGGCTATGGTCCATAGAGTTGCAAAGAGTGAGACATGACTGAAGCGACTGAGCACACACATACAGCACACACGGGTACAGGAAGCTGGCAGGGGACAGAGGAGGGAGAGGGAGACAGAGTTCTCTGGAGAAGCAGAAGCAATAGAATAGCTGTAACTAACATAGATGGGATCATACAGATTCCTGTCTTATTACACAGACCTGTCTTAATAGCAATGGCTTTTACAGGAACATTATAAGGTGCCTAGCACAGTATGTTTGACATAGCCTTGCGAAGTGAAGTTAAAACAAATCTTTCTTTTTGTAAATAAACAGATTCAGAGAGTCTAAGTAATTTGCTCAAGGACATTCAAATTAAATGGATCTAAGTTATTTTAAAGCTTAAGCTCTCTAAAACACTAACCTCCCTTAAAGTCTGAAACACCTGCGTCTTCAATGAACATCTTTCTTACTAAAAAGATTGTGGAACTGATTCAAATGTATTCTTTTTAATGGCTGAGTAATACTCCATTGTGTATATGTACCACAGCTTTCTTATCCATTCATCTGCTGATGGACATCTAGGTTGCTTCCATGTCCTGGCTATTATAAACAGTGCTGCAATGAACATTGGGGTACACGTGTCTCTTTCCCTTCTGGTTTCCTCAGTGTGTATGCCCAGCAGTGGGATTGCTGGATCATAAGGCAGTTCTATTTCCAGTTTTTAAAGGAATCTCCACACTATTATCCATAGTGGCTGTACTAGTTTGCATTCCCACCAACAGTGTAAGAGGGTTCCCTTTTCTCCACACCCTCTCCAGCATTTATCATTTGTAGACTTTTGGATCGCAGCCATTCTGACTGGTGTGAAATAGTACTTCATAGTGGTTTTGATTTGCATTTCTCTGATAACGAGTGATGTTGAGCATCTTTTCATGTGTTTGTTAGCCATCTGTATGTCTTCTTTGGAGAAATGTCTATTTAGTTCTTTGGCCCATTTTTTGATTGGGTCATTTATTTTTCTGGAGTTGAGCTGTAGGAGTTACTTGTATATTTTTGAGATTAGTTGTTTGTCAGTTGCTAAGTAAGCCAGAAAGAAAAACACCAATACAGTATACTTGCCAGTGCCAGCCGGCAAAGTTGATTAGGTCCTGAGAATGTGCACGGTGGGGCTGAGAAAGGAAACTACAGCAAGAGACTACAACAAAGATGGGGTCGAGAGATTCAGATACGTCTCCACAAAGGGGAGTGGTCTGACACCAACTTTATTCAGCATCTTATATTTATACAGAAGAGCGTGAGAAAGACAAGACAGTTGACATTTTTTCTTGGTTGACCTATACATCTTACAAAAAGTCACAAGAAATCTTGAGAGCATGGGAATGGCACCCTGTTGTTATTTCTTATACCAGATAACATTTCTCTGTGCGTGAGAAGTTTGCACAGAACTCCAGGTGTCTGCAGTAAATAAGCGCCTAATCTCTGGGGTGGCGGGACAGAGAGCTATGTTTGCAAGCAAACCGTCAAGGACTGAGGCAGCTCCCAGAGCTGTGTCCTTCGGACAAAGGACCCCATTCTCATGGGCAGCTCTCCGCATATACTAATGCATATATATGGAATTTAGAAAGATGCTAACAATAACCCTGTGTACGAGACAGCAAAAGAGACACTGATGTATAGAACAGTCTTATGGACTCTGTTGCAGAGGGAGAGGGTGGGAAGATTTGGGAGAATGGCATTGAAACATGTATAATATCATGTATGAAATGAGTTGCCAGTCCAGGTTCGATGCACGATACTGGATGCTTGGGGCTAGTGCACTGGGACGACCCAGAGGGATGGTATGGGGAGGGAGGAGGGAGGAGGGTTCAGGATGAGGAACACATGTATACCTGTGGTGGATTCATTTTGATATTTGGCAAAACTAATACAATTTGTAAAGTTTAAAAATAAAATAAAATTTTAAAAAAATCTCAAAAAAAAAGAAAGAAACAAAAATATAAATACAAAATAAAAAGATTGTGGAAATATTAAGCTTACAGAGATGTAAGAAAAATAATCCTTCATTGTAAAGCATTTTAACAAGCAGTGCACAATGGAAAGAATCAACATAAATAGAAAAGAATCATCCCATCTCATTGCAACCCAAATTTATTCCAGGCATCTGTATTGAAACAGCATTTTGATTATAATAGAGCCCATCTTTAACATTAAAATCATGGCTCTTCAGTGTTAAACATTCATCATCTCTACAGTTACAATGAAATCAGAGTCATTGCATTTTAAAAATACACTTAGAAGTTAATCTCTGAAAATAATATACCACAGACAAAAGTTATATCAACAATATCAACCATCTATTGACAACATTTAAGACAAACCATTCAAGACAAAGTTTGCAGTGTAGAGGTTAATTTGTCAGCTTAAAAGCCCAGAATTCTCTGAAACAGGGCTTCTTACTTTTGCCTTTTCTAAAATACTTCTATTGTTTGGCAAAACTAATACAATATTGTAAAGTTTAAAAATAAAATAAAATTAAACTAAAAAAAAAGAAAATACTATTTTTAGCATAGAAGTGAGGGCATAGTTTTAAGAGATGTGCTAATACCTATTGGCTATGTGAATTTAGGTCACAGAGTTGGACGTGACTGAGTGACTGAACTGAACTGATGTGAATTTAGGAATAATTATTTAACTTCTCTATAGTGCTTTTCCTTACAAAATGAGCATTAAATAGCCCCTGTCTCAGGGACTGCAGTGAGTTAAACAAGATGATGTATGTAAATCACTGAGCTCATGTCTGACAAAGGAAATAGCCAGTAAATATTAACTTTTACTATTATAATTCTGGATACCTATTTAATACATACTATAAACAAAGCATATTTATTAATTCACTTATTATTCATAATTTTGAGGTTTATAAAACATTATTCCCATTTTCATGACAGTAATGCTAATGCACATGGAAGCTAATTGACTTCCCAAGGCCAAACAGCTAGTAAATGGCAAGTGAAATGTGAATTCCGTCAGTCTGACACTAGAGTCTACCCTCTTCTAACTTCAAGGGGTTAGTAGTGCCTGACTTGTTCTCTATTCAATACCCAGTGCAAACCCATGAACCTTGTGCAAACTCAATCTATTGCACTAACCATGTATGTTTTCTCAGCTTCAGGCTGGCAAACTACTGCTAAAAAGCAAACCACAGGGATAAAGCTTTCCATTATCACCACACCCCAGCCATGCCTCCTGACTGTCAAGAACACAGAAGGCAAATGATTTAACCACGAAGTGGCACACTGCCATAGGTATTTAGTATGATCCAAATTCTAAGATCTTCTTCTATATTTAGAAGCCGTGGAAATATGAGTCACAGGTTGTCTTCAAGGGGAGATCATTTGAAGGGACTAATTAGCCTTAGATCCTGTCCCCTTTTAACCATGCACTTGTTTGGACCACATCTACCCTGCTTCAAAAGAGTGTGCTGTGTTCTCAATTGTGACTTATGTGAACTTCGAACTTCAGTTTTCTTATCTGTAAAATGAGTATAATAAAATATACCATGACTTTTATAAGGTTATCTCAAGGCTCAGATGAAAATATTTATATATTTTGCAAACTAGATGTTCTACAGTTGTGACATGCCACACAATAAAAGTATTCATGGGAAAAATATTAAATTGAAATTTTAGTTTAATTTGGTTTAGTCCAGAGACGTTCCAGATGATAATACCCTAGATCACCTCTCACTCCAGACACATGTTTTTACAGATGCAAATATGCAGTTTAAAAGAGGGTGAAATACAAAGCTAGTTAGTGGTAGAGCTGCCACTGGAATGAAAAATTGAGTCAAAGCCCGTGAATCCTACTAATTTAAGAATTAAATATTTAAGAAAGCTAATTTCCTTCTGAGATATCAAAAGAAAACAACCTAAAGTGACTTTTCATCCCTGTGTGTGTGTGTGTGTGCATGCACATGCACGTGCACGCTTGCACGCATACTTACTTGCTCAGTTGTGTCTGACTCTCTGTGACCCCATGGGCAGTAGCTCACCTGGCTCCTCTGTTCATGGAATTTTCCAGGCAAGAATACTGAAGTGGGTTGCCATTTTCTCCTCCCAGGGATCTTCTGATACAGGGATCAAACCCACATCTCTCATGTCTCCTGCACTGACAGGCAGATTTTTTTTTTTTTAAGCTTGTTTTTTAATTAACCATTTATTTTTTTAATTTAATTTTATTTAACTTTACAATATTGTATTGGTTTTGCCATATATCAACAGATTCTTTACTACTAGTGCCACCTGAGAAGTCCGTTCACCCCTTGTGCTGTGCTTAGTCTCTTAGCTGTGTTTGACTCTTTGAAACCCCATGGACTATAGCCTGCCAGGCTCCTCTGTCTAAGGGATTCTCCAAGCAAGAATACTACAGTGGGTTGCCACGCCCTTCTCCATGGAATCTTTTCAACCCAGAGATTGAACCCAGGTCTCCCATATTGTAGGTGGATTCTTTTACTGGGGGAGCCCGCATTCCTTCCCCTCCACTTAATAGAAAGCTAACTAGCTATACTACTTCCTTGGTGGCTCAGTTGGTAAAGAATCTGCCTACAATGCAGGAGACCGGGGTTCAATCCTTGTGTCAGGAAGATCCCCTGGAGAAGGGTATGGCAACCCACTCTAGTATTCTTGCCTGGAGAATTCCATGGACAGAGAAGCCTGGGGGTGAAGGAAATGGCAATCCACTCCAGTGTTCTTGCCTGGGGAACTGCCATCTGTAACAAGGAATTCCTTTTAATAAAAATTATCAGGAAAGTGCTACTTCAGAAATATAAGGGGAACCATGGATGACTTTCGGGAAACAAGGCAATGCATAGCTTAACACTATGAAAAGAACAGGCACTCATTCCAGGTCTCATGAAATATTTCAGAGATCACTACAGTCATTAAACACTTCAACAAGTAGCACAGGATGATAAAGAAATTGCTGCCCAGAAATGATGCTGCCCAGTTATACCAGTAGGTAAAAATGAAGTGTTATTTAAGCATTAGTATTTAATCTCCAATTTCAGTTATCTAGAGAACACTAAAGAAGCCAGTGTATTTGAGATCCTTATTTTTTTTCAAATCCATCCAAACTCTATTCTGCAAACTTACATGAAAGTTTACATGAGAAGCATGAGTACTAACAGTAAAATGCAAAAGTTGGTAAAATGCTCTATTAAACTGATAAATGCTGGTAAATGCTTCTATTTCCTACCTGATCACTGTGATGGGAAGAAGGCAAGATGTCAGCAGGCTGCAGGACCAGTTCCTGAGTTCCAAGCAGTTATGGATGACTAAAACTGCTATTGTTTTCCTTATACCACCTGCATGCATATTTCCATCCTCGTAAATTCTGAAGCTTAGACTGTGAGCTATTCTCAAATTCTTACGAAGTATCATTACAATAATCACAGTTACACACACGAAGCATCTACATTGTGGAATGAAGCTCTGATGGGAACAATGACGTCACACGAATCATCTACATTGTGGAATGAAGCTCTGATGGGAACAATGACGTCACTGGAGGCACTCTGTCAAAACTCCTGCGCTATTCAAACGACATGGTCAGTGTAAGGGCAGTCCTACCTGTGGCACGTGGACATTTCTACTAGTCTGTAATCCATCAGGGTGAATCCAGTGTTTTTTACATGCTCAGTCTGTGTGACAAACACTATGTGGGATTAAAACACATAATACAGGACCTCTATTCAGAGTGATCATAACGTACTGAAGGAGCATGGCTTATATCATGAAACAAAGAACAATGCAAGTTAAACATTTAACAGTGCAGTTAAGATGCGAAGGTGTCTATCAAAAACCACTGGGTGGGTATTCCAGGGAAAAGGGAAATCTGCAAAGGCTGGACAAGTCAAAGGAGGAAAATTAAATAAATCATAAGTATGGATTGACCAAAAGAAAGAATGTCATTCAAAAGAATAAATGAAGGTAAAATAAAACGTTATTTTCTTATCTTTAACAACCTAAAAGATAGCTGTTTGTTTAAAGTAATAATAGCAACAATGTCTTGAGTGATCATACCATATGAATAAGTGAAATGCATGGCATCAATATTGTAGAGAGGACAGGGAAGAATTGGGAAAACTCTGAAATTTCCTGCACTGTATGTAAGGCATTCCAGTGTTATTTGAAATTGGACTTAGATTAGTTTAATATGTATACACTAAACTCTAGGGTAACCACCTTTTTTAAAGTATAATAGTAGGAGAGAAAATTTAAATCTCATAAAAACTCAAGACAGAGTAGGTTTTAAAAAAAAAGGAGGGAAAAAAAGATCAAGTAAAAAAAAATTGCTGATCATAAGATGTATGCATTATTGCCTTTTAGACTTTGCTTTCAAATAAGTAGGCAGAATTTTGATGGTTTCTCTTGGTGACCCTACGTGCCAGAGTGTGGAGGATGTTGCTCAGATGTGCTGAGCAACACACTAAAACTTTACTTCTGTCTCGATCACTTGTTTAGTTTCTTAGAGAAGAGCTGGGGGTAAACCCTGAACTGACAGCAATGCAATAAAGGAGTAGAAGCAAGTTGACTGCTACAAACAGATGTTTAATTAAGTCCTTATTTCCATGCCACTTCTTACCCTTTATTCCAGCTCTGGTGTAATAGATATCATGTTTCTGGTTCCCAAATGAAATTACTATCATAGAGATCTGGGTTTGAGAATAGATTAAAAGTTGATAAAGAATCTGCCTGCAATGCAGGAGATGCGAGTTCAGTCTCTGGGTCAGGAAGATCCCCTAGAGAAGGGAATGGCAACCCAATCCAGTATTCTTGCCTGGGGAATCCCATGGACAGAAGAGTTTGGTGGGCTCCAGTCGATGCGGTTGCAAAGAGTCAGACATAACTGAGTCTGAAATGACTAACATTTCACTTTGAAACAATTAACACTTTACTGGATTAGGCTTGAAGGCTCTTTCCAGCAAAGGATGCCAGAGGTGATGAGGCTTCTTTTTTCAACTTCTAGTGCCCTCACAGAGGATGGTATGATGATAATTTTTTCAGAGTAAGTTTACATCAGGAGGTGGGAAGTCTCTTATACCTTCAAACAGGTACATCAAGAAATTCTAGCATAATGATTTACATAGTTGCAAAATGGTTTTAACAAGTCACATCATCTGGATCTCACAGTTGGGTTCCAGGTAGGATTTCTTACTGTGTTTCCAAAATGACTTCACTATTTGGTCCTATCGCATTGCTTCTGTGTAATGATGGCCAGACAGCCATTTGCCTCCAGCCTTTCAAATTTTATGAGGAACCGAGCAGAGGATCCTGGCCAGGGCTGTCTCTCAAGCCAGAGCATCCTCCCCATGTATGTTTCAGGCTGCTGTTGCCTCCACGTCTCCCCATTCGCCACTCTTTCTGCCTTTTATCTTCTAGGCCTACATTGGAACCTCTCATCTGCTGGGAACTAAACTCTCCCCTCCTTCCCCTTCAATATCAATAACTCACTTCTTTGCTCTTCAATTCCTTTAAATTGTTTTTGGGGGATAATATAATGGGGCTGTTTAATCTATTCGAATTTAAGTTCTATGTGGGTAGGAATCTTGCCTGTTTTGCTCATTAATATGTCTAGAGTCTGGAACAGTGCCAGACACAGAGAATGCTCTCCATATACCTGTGTTAGGGCTTCCCTAGTGGCTCAGATGGTAAAGAATCCACCTGTAATGCAGGAGACCCAGGCTTGATCCCTGGGTCAGAAGATCCCCTGGAGAAAGAAATGGCTACTCACTCCATTATTCTTACTTGGAGAATTCCATGGACAGAAGGGCCTGGTGGGCTAAGTCCATGAAGTTGCAAAGAGTCAGACATGACTAAGTGACTAACACTTTTTTTTTTTTCACACCTGTGTTAGCTAGATGAATTTCCAACATACTAGCAAGAGTACTGATTTTTCCTACTCTTATAAACCTTATGGTGATTAAAAACACTTCTCCAAATATTTTTCTATTCCCTTCTTATACCACATACTCATACCCTACCCACAATCTCACTCCTGATAGCTGGAAAGAAAAATGCTAATGTATATTTTCAAATTCACCTGTAGCCTCAATAATTGTGCCAGATGCTTTGCATATATTTTGTCTATTCTTTACAAAATGTCTCATGGTCATTAAAATTAAGTGAAAAGTGTCAGTCGTTGAGTCATGTCCAACTCTTTGCAAGCCCTCCAGGCTCCTCTGTCCATGGGATTTTCCAGGCAAGAATACTGGAGTGGGTTGCCGTTTCCTTCTCCAGCAAGTCTTCCTGACCGAGGGATCAAACCCAGTTATCCTGCATTGGAGGAAGATTCTTTACCATCTAAGCCATCAGGGAAGACCCCTTACAATTAGCTTAGGTGTAAAATTGAGGACATATGATGAAACGAGTGGGAATCTCTTGCCCAGAAGCCACAGCTGAAAAATCTCGAAGCCTCAATTCCAAGCCAGTACTAGTAATAGTTAGGGTGGTGAGGTGAGGAAGTGTGTGTGTGTGTGTGTGTGTGTGTGTGTGTGTGTGTGCATGTGCGCGCGCACGTGCATGCACAAGGGCTTCATAGCTAACAAGGAGTCTAGATACAGGGGAGTCCATAAGATTTAGGAAAGAAGACAGGGTTTGTGTGTAGGTGTTAACAGTCACAGCTGCTAGGCTGTGAAGTCAAGCTAGCTGCTTGTCATCTCTTTAAAATCACAGACACTGCTGGGACAGTTATAACAACATCTCTGCAGTGACTAAGTCAGGTGAGCTAACAGGAGAGAGAATAATGTAGGTTGACCTGAACTGTTTCTGATTCACAGGTACGGAAAATGAGAGGATAAATGGAAATTTGAGAGCCCCATCAAATGATAAGATTCGTTATTTGCTTAGAAAAGAGATCAATTTTCCTTTATCAACTGTTCCCTCCAAGAATATGTTTAATAAACATTTCCATCAGGATTGCAGACAAATAAAGCTTTGTTTAAAATATGTAAACAAAATCATTTGTCTGAGATGATCAATAATGCTTGCAAGAGGTAAAATACGGAGGGTCTTTAGCCTATGGGGGCTTCCCCCATAGCTCAGTTGGTAAAGAATCTGCCTGCAATGCAGGAGACCCCAGTTTGATTCCTGGGCTGGGAAGATCCGCTGGAGAAGGGATAGGCTACCCACTGCAGTATTCTTGGGCTTCCCTTGTGGCTCAGCTGGTAAGGAATCCAGGAGACATGGGTTTGATCCCTGGATTGGGAAGATCCCCTGGAGAAGGGAAAGGCTACCCACTCCAGTATTCTGGCTTGGAGAATTCCATGGACTGTATAGTCCATGGGGTCCCATAGAGCTGGACACACCTGAGTGATTTTCACTTTCACACTTTAGCCTATAGTATTTTTGCCATAGTTCTCTAGTCCTATTACCTACTAACACCAAAAGCCAGGAATGACCCCAAAGATTTCACACTATGAAATAGTACTTAAACTTTGTGTTATGAGCTAAGACTGAATTTTAATTCAGACCCTTATTTCTTATTTGGCTTTAATAGTGAGATAAAAATGATGTAAGTATTTTGCAAACTGTAAACTAAAACCTGTATTGTTACTTAAAAAAAATAATATATTTGTTAAAGAAGGAACATCTTGAATAAACATGGCATTTTAAACACAGCTTTTTTTGAGTATTGGAAACACTAGGACATTTCTGCACAATTAATGTGTTTGGATTGAAACATTGAGAGAAAAGTAAAAATATATTCTTTCTCATAAACCAGGTTTGAAATCAAAACTTATTAAATACATGACATATGTACATTTTATTTAATCATCCTTACACAAGATACTGAGGAGCTATTATCGTCCCAGTTTTTACTAAGGAAACAATTTCAGAATGGTAAAATTGTTCAGAATCTCATAATAACTGGTTAAACCAACACTCAACTCCACGATTTGATCCCAAGTCATACATTCTTCACAAACCATATATTATACTTAAAGGTGTAGATAACTATTATAAACAGGGGTAAGAGAAAAGATAAACTAGAAAGCTAGTCATTTATTAAAGCATTTCTTCAGACTTTGGAGAAAGAGAAATGTTGAATCATTAAGGATTTCACGTTCTCTTTCTTCATTTACATACAAGAAACCAAGCCAAAAACATAAGTAAGTGGGAAATTACTTGGGTAAAATTATCTCAGATGGAAAAATATATTGCAATAGAGTTTTTATAACCAAGTTTCTCTCTAAAAATGTCTGGATGTGTAATAGGTTGTTTATCAAAAATCAAATGAGCTGAAGTGTGGAAAGGAGGTTCAAAACATGTTGAGTTTCACAATTTTGAAAAGCATATTCAAAAGAAATAATTTCTTATGCAGTAAGCATAATATCCTATGAAGTCTTCACCATACTAGAAACATTAAATTATCAGAGGTTTCTTGAAGCAAATGTCTTTGTTAGTTCTGTATTCACACATGGATATAACAGAACACCATGTTCTTGAAGGTCTGTTGTATAGAGTACAAAGCTGGATGAGTTCTGATTCTGCTACCAATCTTTACCAATCTTAATTTATTATATTTTAAAAGATAATGAAACAAAACATGAGACTCATCCAATTTCTGGTTGGATTTTTCAGGAGTGCTACATATTAAATGCCAAATCACTAAATAGCCCTAGAGAAACTAGGCTCATCACTAGCTCACCTACAATACCCATTTTTATCTTATTGATTAGGTTGTAACAAAAAGTACTAAAGGAAATAAGTAGTTTAATAATATCATACAGTAGGGTTTCTTTCAATAAAATCAAATTTTATGTATTTTTTTTTTTGAAGTGTAGTCAATTTAGAAGTATAAGGAAGTTCAGATAAGCAGAAGCAGGGGTTCCAGGTTAGGTCCTGATAATGACATTACCACACATTACCATCCACTGTGGTGGTTCATGCATCCCAGAAATATTTGCTATTGAGTTTGTTGATCAGAAGATAACTATCAACAATTTTTCTAGTAGCAAGGTCTCAGCTGCATTCTCCATTGATTGGACATAAGATCTCTTATTCCATTGCTACAGTAGCTAATTCAATTAAACCAAATATTAGTTTTTCAACACAAATCTCATGAATACTTGAAAAAATCCTCAGGTCCAAGATTAATCACTGAATGATTTAAGCTAATTAGCATACATTCTGACTAGGTTGATTGGTTCAGGGAGGCCCCACTTCAAGCTAATTAGACACAGGCTCAGAACTTCTACTTGACTGTTACAGGGAAACGAACACGAAAGAATGGGATATCTGAAGCTACTATGCACATCCTTGGGACCACAGAAGAGGGTCCACTCAATAAAGTAACACAATAAGATGGAGAATGAGATGAGATTGATAGAACCAGGTTCTGGTGACAGGATTTGAGCTTCTACGTTCCCTAAGATGGGCTTCCGCCCGAGTTTCTCAAATACTTAAGCCAATAAAAAGCCCTTTTTCTTAAACCAGTTGGGGTTAGGTTTTCTGTTAGTTGTCACCAATATCTTTATCATACTTACAAAATCTTTAGAAGGAAAGAACATTAAGTACAGGGAGACAACTAGGGAATTGCTAACTGAAATAGAGTAATTCTTGTGATAAATTAGCAGGAGAGTCCATCTACTGAACATATGATAAAGACAGTAGGGAAAGTGTTTGAACTTACAGTATCCACTGAGATATAACTAGGCTGATTGTTGTAGGACTAGAGATTTGCAGGAAAAGAGAGTTAGTAGGGGAAAAGAGTTAGAAGAAAACACAGAAAAGTAACTAAACTGAAGGACCAGAAGATCTAGTGAAGAAAAGGAAATTGAGGGAAAAGTTGACAAATTGGCAGCTTGATGACTTGATTGGGGGCTTCCCAGGAGGTGCAGTGGAAAAGAATCTGCCTGCCAAAGCAGGATATGTGGGTTCAATCCTGGGTCTGGAAGATCCCCTGGAATAGGAAATGGCAACCCACTCCAGTATTCTTTGCCTTGAAAAGTCCATGGACAGAGGAGCCTGGCGAACTACAGTCCATGGGGCCTCACAGAGCTGGATGCAGCTGAGCACGCACATACACACACATGCACTGAAGGAGGTGACTTGATTGAAAGTTGTATGTTGAGAATCAGAGTAAGAGTAGGTAATAGTTGGTGTTCCAATAAAAACATATGGAACTCTCATATTGAGCAATTATGGGAGAATTTAATACAACAATTAACAGCTGTGTAAAGGCAGGTTGTACAGAAACCATGGAAACAATTCCCTGAGCATGACAGTGGCAGAATAGTTTGATCATACCTAAACCTGAAGGGGTAGGTGGAAGGAGGACTTCCTAAACATAAGGGAGGATAACTCTTGCTATCGTATTAAAAGGGCCTCTTGATAGCAACTCTGCATGGAGGGTGCAGAAGGACTAAGTTTCCTTACTAGATTCTTCCTCTCTTTGATCTGCATTCTCTATTGACTGAAACAAATTAAAAACTAGAGAGCAAGGGAGCCCATTGATGGAGTCTAAGCAGATCTGTCTCTTGGGGCACAGACAAGGGTAGAGCAGATTGGATGCAACAGAATGAATGTTTGTATCCCTACCAAATTTAAAATGTTGAAACCATCCCCCAAAGATGGTGGTACTAAGAGGTAAAAATTTGGGGAGATGCTTAAGCCATGAGGATGAAGCCTTTATGAATGGAATTAGTGCTCTTAGGAAAGAGCCACAGAGCTTCTTAGATTTTCCCACTATGTGACGACACAGTGAATCAGGTAACAGACTCTCAGGCACCAAATCTGCTGTTGACTGTAAGCGACACATTTTTATCGTTTGTGGTGTTTTATTATGACAGCCTGAATGGAATGAGACTCTGGATGATGGATTCAAAAGGGAAAATACAGATTCTTCAAATTGAGGTTTAAGATGTAGAAACAGGGCAATTTTTAAGGATTCAGAAATTCTGTATGTAGTTTGGTATAGATGACTACAGTGGGATAGTCTAAACAACCACTGCAGTCAGAGAGGCCTGAGGACTCTCAGACTTGAGGACTGTGAGCATTCAAGTCACCAAAGATGATGATGGTAGCCAAGCAGAGAACCCTCAAAACCCTCTCAGAATGTGGGCAAATAACAGGAGACCAGAAGTCAACAGTAATTAGCAGGGAAGAAGGGTAGCCCAAAGAAGTTGTTTTATATAGTGGATGATGAGGACCAGTGAGGTCTGCTCCTTCTCCCATCTGTCCCTTGTAGGAGAATATGATTATGAACAGTTTTCCTTGAGAAGTCTTAATGCAGGTCTGTTCTATTGAGGTAGCAGCTTCTAGGGATGGCAATAGGAGAGGGAGTTCAGAGCAATGACACTGTTTTAAATTAAACAGTAATATCTAAGATCTTTTGCATTGCAGCCTAGAGTGCAACACAGCTGAAGGACATTACACCTCTAAAAGCTACTGTTTAGAAAATTAACTTACAAATATAGATCTTTGGGATGGAGAATAAATGGTATATTAAATTTCTAAGAAACTGTGTTGAGACTGACAACAAAATCCAAATAACGTAGGCAGAACACTTTCTGACATAAATCACAGCAAGATCCTCTATGACCCACCTCCCAGAGTAATGGGAATAAAAGCAAAAAATAAACAAATGGGACCTAATTAAACTTAAAAGCTTTTGCACAATGAAGAAAACTATAAGCAAGGTGAAAAGGCAGCCTTCAGAATGGGAGAAAATAATAGCAAATGAAGCAAGTGACAAAGAATTAATCTCCTAAATACACAAGCAGCTCATGCAGCTCAATACCAGAAAAATAAATGACCCAATCAAAAATTGGAAACAACTAAATAGACAGTTCTCAAAAAAAGACATACAGCTGGCTAACAAACACATGAAAAGATGCTCAACATCATTCGTTATCAGAGAATGCAAACCAAAACCACAATGAGGTACCATCTCACAGCAGTCAGAATGGCTGCTATCAGAAAGTCTACAAACAATAAATGCTGCAGAGGGTATAGAGAAAAGGGAACCCTCTTACACTGTTGGTGGGAATGCAAACTAGTACAGCCACTATGGAGAACAGTGTGGAGATTCCTTAAAAAACTGGAAATAGAACTGCCATACTACCCAGCAATCCCATTGCAGGGCATACACACTGAGGAAACCAGAATTGAAAGGGTCACATGTTCTCCAATGTTCATTGCAGCACTGTTTACAATAGCCAGGACATGGAAGCAACCTAGATGTCCATCAGCAGAAGAATGAATAAGGAAGTTGTGATACACAATGGAATGTTACTCAGTTATAAAAAAGAATGCGTTTGAGTCAGTTCTAATGAGGTGGATAAAACTGGAGCCTATACAGAGTGAAGTAAGCCAGAAAGAGCAAATATACTAATATAGTATATTAATGCATATATATGGAATTTAGAAAGATGATAATGATGACCCTATATGCAAGACAGCAAAAGAGACACAGATGTAAAGAATAGACTTTTGGACTCTGTGGGAGAAGGCAAGGGTGGGATGATTTGAGAGAATAGCATTGAAACATGTATATTATCATATGTGAAATAGAAGACCAGTGCAAGTCCAGTGCATGAAGCAGGGCACTCAGAGCTGGTGCTCTGGGACAACCCAGAGGGATGGGGTGGGGAGGGAGGCGGGTGGGGGGGTCCAGATGGTGGGACACAAGTACACCCATGGCTGATTCATGTAGATATATGGCAAAAGCCACCACAATATTGTAATTAGCCTGTAATTAAATAAATTAATTTTTAAAACCCAATTAAGTCTACAATAGTTGAAGAACTTTCTTAAAAAAATAATCCCGACAAATGAACATGCAAAGAAGTCTATGGCAAACATTTCCCATTGCTATGGAACATGAAGAGGGTAGAGAGTTAATACTGATTTTCTAAGCAATGCCTCTGTCTAATCCCTTGCTTTCAAAGATATTAATAGTGAAAAGTAGCCAAAACCAGTACACATTTGGAAAAAAAATCACAACGCAGTAGGTGACAAGGTGACGTAAGCAGTGTGGACATCTCATTTCCATTGCTTATCACAGTATGCCATAATTCTATTTTCTGTCTTCTTGACCTTGCTCAAGGTCAAAGATAGTGTTTCCTTTATCCCCAGAACAATACTGTGTCATGTGGTCAGCATACAGTTAATGATCAGTATTAAAAGACTTGAATCACATGAGGGAGAAATCATCCCAAACAGGAGGAAGCCTCAGCATGGAATCTAAATTTTTGTAATTTAGCTTCATCATAACTTGCACAACCATTCCCCACTGACTTTAAGATAAAGTCAACCTGCCATAATGTAGGTAAAGCAAGGTTATGCCCCAAAGAGCAGTAGATAGTTATTTGAGATTCTGATACCTATCTGCCTCTCCAGGCTTCTCTCTTTGCATGTTCCTTATTTTGCTGAATTACCTGCAGTTTTCTAGGTCATATCATAGTGCTCCTTCTGTATCATTTGTCTGGGATGTTTTTCTGCCTCCCCATCAAAATGTGTAGAAACAACTTTTAAGGCTCAAGCATCTTTCCTATTAGCCTATTCTATAGTCCCAAAAAATCCATTCATAATAGAATAGACCATTCCCTCATTGGGTCCTCTATCGGCTTCACCATTGTACTATTTCACTTACTTACAAGTCTGTAAAACACTAGTGGATTCCAGGCTCCTTTAAGGAATAGTTTTATTCATCTTATATTTCCAGAAATTTTAGGGAAATAGATAAGTGCTTAATGTACACTGGTTAATGAATAAATAAATAAAATTCCATGTCTCAAACACATATTCATGGAATACAATGACAATGAAGTTTCCCTCATGTGAAAAGCAGGATAATGCTCCCACCTCCAGAGATATCCATGTTCTAGTCCCAGAACCTGTTAATATCTTAGGCTTCAAAGACAAATAAGGTTACAGTTTGTTAAGGATGCTAAAAAATGATGAGTTTATCCTGAATTACCTGTATGAAACCAATATAATCACACTAGGAGGCAGAAAAGTAGAGACAAAGAAAAAGATATGTGATGATAAAATGCAGAGTCAGGGAGATACTATGTTGCTGGAGATGGAAAGAGGAGGTCATTAACCAAAAATGCAGGCAGCCTCTATAAGCTGATGATAGCAAGGAAAGGAATTCTTTTCTAGAATCTCCAAAAAGGAATACATTCCTGTTGATATCTTGCTTTTAGCTAAGTGAGACCTGTATCAAAATTCTAACCTACAGAACTATAAGATAACAAATGTGTGTTAACATGCTAAATTTGTGATAATTTACAAAATCAGCAGTAAGAAACTAATACACACTCCTTAAAGCTCTGTGTTTGACTTCTCACACATCACCAACCTCTCACAACTTAAGTTACCGCATTCTGTTGCTGCTGCCAAGTTGCTTCGGTCGTGTCCAACTCTGTGCGACCCCATAGTCGGCAGCCCACCAGGCTCCCCCGTCCCTGGGATTCTCCAGGCAAGAACACTGGAGTGGGTTGCCATTTTCCTTCTCCAATGCGTGAAAGTGAAGTCACTCAGTCGTGTCCGACTCTTAGTGACCCCATGGACTGCAGCCTACCAGGCTCCATTGGATTTTCCAGGCAAAAGTACTGGAGTGGGGTGCCATTGCCTTCTCCGAGTTACCGCCAACTAAGTATATAATAGACCAAGCAATATACTGAGAATTTTAAAGACTTGTTTAAAGACATCCACAAAATCTTCCTCAGAGGAAGGTTATCCCCATATTTTCAGTTGAGAAAACAGAAACTTAAAGAAATTGACTTCCCTAAGATGACACAGGTAATAAATGCCAGCTTAAGATCCTTCAGAACAAAAGCCTTACTCACCTTTGTGTGATCCTGTAGTCTCCGAATTCTCTAATCTGGAATCACCCATTCTCCTGCATGTCACACAGAGGAGGAGTACAGTGTCCCCTCAAAATGTCTTGTAGGCTCCTCTGGAATGTATGTTCTCTGTTATTCTACCACAACTAATTCTTCAAGAAGCAAATTTTAATCACTGCTCTTAACTGTTAATGAGAAAGCTTTACTTGACCTCTCTCTCCTCCTTGAAATGGCAACAATCCTTTAGGAAGGAGCAAAATTTCATAGCATAATTTTGGCTTCTTGTTCCATCCTTTTTACTTACTCCCCAGCCAGGAGGAAAAGTAACCTTCCTGATAAGCAAAATTGATTTAATCTGGTAGCCACTGGGTCACATGGTCTGGAGGGTGAGACGTAGGGCAGTGGGGGAAGGGTTACTGCATTGGAAAAGTAACACAAACCTCTTTCACGTGGGCCTCTGTAGTGGGGGTGGTTGATCAGCGTCACACTTCTAGTTTACACAAAGTAAATCAGCTGTTTTAAAGTATAGACACCAGACCAGCAGCATTAGCATCACCTGAGAACTTGTTAGATATGCAAACTCTCCATTCTTGCCCCAAATCAACTGGACCAAATCAACTGCCCCAAATCAACTGGACCCTGCAATGTATTTGAACAAGCTCTCCAGGGGATTTTGATGCACATTCAAACTTGCAAGCCATTAGAGTAAACAAACCTCGCAGCCACCCCTACTCCTTCCTTGGCAAACCAGTTAGAGCCCATTTCAGCTTTACAGCTAGAAGTCAAGAGAAGAAAGTTGGTAGTACATGGTTTAAATCAAGCAGCAGTTTTCAGTACTATTGACTCTATAGCTCTGTGTTTTGGGGTTTAAGGATGCTTCCCTGTCATTAATAAAGCTAATATTTTGACCCTCTCTGCTATCATTACGTTTATATTCACTAGTTAGAATCAAGATGATAAGAGGAATAAATGTTTCATATTATCTAACCTTTGTCACATGGGGTTGAGTAGAAAACCTTCTGAGAAAAAGCAAAAACAAAGCAAACACCAATGACTGATCACTGAGATTGAGAATCACAGCGAAATATGGGGACTTTTGAACTATGGAGGTTACAGCAGCTTGACCACAGCAAGTACAAGCACTCACAGCTGTGGTAAGTTTTGTATTATGTAAAAGTGTCCCAAGTATCACTTAGAAGCAAAAATAAGCAGTGCTTAAGCATACAGATGTTCAATGGCCTATGGAGATAAACCTTGCACAGCATTTCAGTCCAGACTTTAGGTCTCAAGGACAAAAGCAGATATTCCTAGTGACTAGGAAACCTATCAACAGGCTGATAGATTTTTAAGAACCTCTGCTTCCCCCAAAACAATCATCGCTTGCCCTCTAAACTGTCTCTTGACTGTTTTTGATGAGAGGTACGAATTTCAGGTGGAAGTAGTGAGAGATTTCATTTTCTTGAACTCTAAAATCATCGTGGATGGTGACTGCAGCCATGAAATCAGAAGTCAATTGATTCTTGGCAGGAAAGCTGGGACAAATTTAGGCAGTGTGTTAAAAAGCAGAGACACTGATCTGTTGACAATGATCCATATAGTCAAGGCTGTGGCCTTCCCAGTGTCACATACTGTTGTGAGAGCTAAACCATAAAGAAGGCAGCAAGTCAAAGAATTAATGCCTTCAAACTGTGGTGCTGGAGAAGACTCCTGAGAGTTCCTTGGACAGCACGGAGATCAAACCAGTCAATCTTAAGGGAACTCAACCCTGAATACTCATTGGAAGGACTGATGCTAAAGCTGAAGCTCCAGTATTTTGGTCACCTGATATGAAAAGCTGACTCATTGGAAAAGTCCCTGATGCTGGGAAAGATTGAGGGCAGAAGGAGAATAGAGCATCAGAGGATGAGATGGCTGGATGGCATCACCAATGCAATGGACATGAACTTGGGCAAACTTTGGGAAATGGTAAGGGAAAAGGAGGCCTGGTGTGCTGCAGTCCATGGGGTCATAAAGAGTCAGACACGATTGGATGACTGAACAACAATGGATTTCAGAACTTCAGACTAACTCCTACCCGTGATTAGTGTATTTTATTAATTAATAGTTAGCATGAGGGTAACAGCATCTCCTAAACAGGTGCAGCCAACTTCATGAAAACATTTCAGCCCCAAAGGTCAAGAAAGTTTAGAAATTTTTGTTTCTGGAGCAACTTCTCTGGGAATTGAGACTTCTGAGAGACTCAAAAAGGAAACTAATCATATTAAGAACATACTTTGTTCTCATAGTCAATTCAGAACTGGTAGAAAGGTAGGGGTAAAAAACTGCCCATTGAGCTAGAAAAAGAAGAATCTATCTCCTCAAAAGAAAGGTTAACTCATTGAAGTACAGATTAGCAGGATATGATATGGAGAGGAAGACAAACTAGGGGTTATGCATTATGGAGTATGACTGGAGGAAGAACTCTAAGAAGAAAGGTTCTAAGAGTGCAGTTCAGTTCAGTTCAGTCGCTCAGTCATGTCCGACTCTTTGCGACCCCATGAATCGCAGCACGCCAGGCCTCCCTGTCCATCACCAACTCCTGGAGTTCACTCAAACTCACATCCATTGAGTCAGTGATGCCATCCAGCCATCTCATCCTCTGTCGTCCCCTTATTCTCCTGCCCCCAGTCCCTCCCAGCATCAGAGTCTTTTCCAATGAGTCAACTCTTCCCATGAGGTGGCCAAAGTACTGGAGTTTCAGCTTCAGCATCATTCCCTCCAAAGAAATCCCAGGGCTGATCTCCTTCAGAATGGACTGGTTGGATCTCCTTGCAGTCCAAGGGACTCTCAAGAGTCTTCTCCAACAGCACAGTTCAAAAGCATCAATTCTTTGGCACTCAGCCTTCTTCACAGTCCAACTCCCACATCCATACATGACTACTGGAAAAACCATAGCCTTGACTAGAGGGACTTTTGTTGGCAAAGTAATGTCTCTGCTTTTGAATATGCTATCTAGGTTGGTCATAACTTTCCTTTCAAGGAGTCAGCATCTTTTAATTTCATGGCTGCAGTCACCATCTGCAGTGATTTTGCAGCCCAGAAAAATAAAGTCTGACACTGTTTCCACTGTTTCCCCATCTATTTGCCATGAAGTGATGGGACCAGATGCCATGATCTTAGTTTTCTGAATGTTGAGCTTTAAGCCAACTTTTTTCACTCTCCACTTTCACTTTCATCAAGAGGCTTTCTAGTTCCTCTTCACTTTCTGCCATAAGGGTGGTGTCATCTGCATATCTGAGGTTATTGATATTTCTCTAAGAGTGCAAACCACCATAATTACCCCTGACAGAGTCCAGATGCAGGAAAACTGCACCCAACGATGTTCAGAAGGAGGATGCAGAAGACAATGTTCTTGCTGTGTTGCAGTAGCACAGGTTATCCCTTCGGTCAGAGAAACTCCAAAACGGAGGAAAGAGAGGGTTTAATGGAGGGGCATTTGGCAGAAATTGTTGGTCCTGACTAAGCCTCAGGGGCTCCATCTATGAAACAGCAAAGCAGCTTCATTTACTTCAGGAGCTTGTGGATGGTGAGATATTGAGATATACAGAGATGTTAAGAAGAAACTTTGTAGAGGAGGAATCCATAGGTCTTCCAGCTGAAGAAAATTGTCAGTGTGGCAAGAGCATAAAAATTATTTGGGTTCTTGATGGAGATGGAAAACTACAGACAGAAAGAGTGAGAAGGAGAAAGACATTCTCTTTTTCAAAAGAATTCTGATCTCCTTCATCTATGGACTGAAACTTCAGTTTTCTTTTATATTTAATATATTTTCTCTTTTCATTTCCCACTGTACTGATATCATCCTTTATCTTGGGTTTGAAACATGAATAGAGGAAAGTAGTCACAGAAGAGACATATTTTGGTTCATGAATAAATTTGTTGAAGCCTGTAAGAGAAGACAAGATGTTACACAGCTGATAATAGCTGGAAAGGATAACAAACCCTAGATGCTAATCTCTCCCAGCCTCTATCTTCCCTGCTATAGAGAAGGTGAGGGAAAATGTTTGTCATTTTGAGGAGAGGAACATGAAAAGAAGGGCTTCCCAGGTGGCTCAGTGGTAAAGAACATGCCTGCAAATGCAAGAGACACAGGAGACATGGGTTTGATCCCTGGGTCAGGAAGATCCCTTGGAGAAGGAAATGGAAACCCATTCCAGTATTCTTGCTGGGAAAATCCCATGGACAGAGGAGCTGGCAGCCTATAGTCCACGGGGTTGCAAAAAATTAGACACGACAGAGTGAGCATGCATGCACGCACACACATGAAAAGAAAAAGATGACAATAACTTTCAAGGAATCCAAGTCACAGTGGCTGGCTATGAGCTGATATAGAAATTTAGGACAGTCTAATGAATAGCTATGGAAGAATTTCTATTGGAAGAATAGCTGCGTCAAACCTAGACAGTGTATTAAAAAGCAGAAACATGACTTTGCCCACCAATGTCAGTATACTCAAAGGTATGGTTTGACTGACTCACTCAATGGATATGAGTTTGAAGAAACTCAGGGAGATAATGATGGACAGAGAGGCCTGGCCTGCTGCAGTTCATGGGGTCGCAAAGAGTCAGATATGACTTAGCAACTGAACAACAACAATAACAAAATGAATTATCTTCTCAAGTTTTGGGTGGTCAATCCCCAGCCTAAGTCCTTTAAATGAAATAAATCTTATTGTGCCTGTGTTTTCATTCTTTACAATACTCTCAGTTATGTATTGTTTTGATGAGCCATTTTCAATTTTCAGAGTTAATTTTTAATCTGTTCCTAATTAGGAGATATCTGACCGTTTAGAGTCATAAAGAGTTTATGACATTGCCATATCACTCTAGAAAGCCATACAGAGTTTTTATTTGAATTTTATTATGTTAGCTCCCCTAACTGAGTATTCGTTTCATAGAGTGATCTTACGCATGTACCAACACATACAATATAAACTTTGGAAAGAAAGTTTTAGACAAATTTCCATGATAGTTGAAAATTATTTGAGATGATTGGAATCTTTAAGACAAATTATAGGAATACCCATGATCATATAGGAACAAAAGAAAAAGGACCGCAAATATGTCCACTAAAGTCACAAAAATTGTCATGCCAAATGGAAATATGAGTCGCTCTTTTCTTCCTATTACTTTGGAGCAAATAAACATCGGATGTATCCCTTAAATGACTCTTTTTACACAAATGTTCTTAGCTTTGTCAGAGTATGAGAATCACCAGGGAGCTTTACAAACTACTGGTGTTTGGTCTTTTAAAAACACTGATGGGGAACACATGTATACCTGTGGTGGGTTCATTTTGATATTTGGCAAAACTAATACAATTATGTAATTATGTAAAGTTTAAAAATAAAATAAAATTTAAAAAAATAAAAAATAAAACACTGAGGTTATTCCTTTGTCCCTAAACATGATTTTATTGCAGTAGTTATTACACTTTACGTCCTTATCCATTTACTGTCTTTGCCCTCCAACTCCTAAGCACCTTGAGGTCTGGGACTTATTGTCTTTTCATCTCTGATGCCTCTTTTATATAGTCTACTTTCTACTTTTTTATTATATGGATGGATAACATTCATAATGGCTTTCGAGATGCTCTTCTGTTTCTAGTGCAAAATTAGATGGTGGAGCTTCCTGTTTTCAGAATTGTTCTCACTCTGTTTACCTTCAAATAAGTATGATATCTTTCTCCTTTATCTCCTTAGCAAGCAAAATCAAACTATTGTTTCCTTCTTAATGTCATTGTCCTGTCTCTTAAGTGCTCTTTGGACGCACAAAGAAGTCAACAGAAGAAAAGAATGTTTGTTTCTCAAACTTTCTTGAATATTCTCGTAGTTGTGATTTTCAGCCAACTGAATGTTAGCAGTCACTCTATACCTCAAATTTTAAGATCTGCTTCTCAAGCTTCACTGGTTTGCAAAAATTGCAAATGCTTATGCTTTTATTAACTCAAGATCACTAAAACTCAACAAATTCAACGTTTTTTTTCACTAAGGGGAGCAATGTGATTCCCAGAAAAGCTGAACCTTTTACCTAAATAGGAGTTGCTTTTATAATATTAAGACAGTATTTTAAATGTATGTTTGTTTATACATATACACAGAAATAGATGATAAAGAGATATTATACAATTTCAAAAACAAAGAAAAGGATATATGTTTGTGAATTCCAAGTCCAGTGCCCATCTTATAATCAAAAACTGTATGGGAAAATCCTATTCAAATTTCTAACCAGGCATATAAATTCTAGTTTACAGGAACTTGGAGCTAGGAGCTAATCTAAATATTTTGTTTGTTTTCATTTCTGTTGAAAAATTTCTAAAATGTACTATATCCTGCTATAAAAAACAAACAACATAGAAATAAAGCTTTTTTCTATTATTTATGATCATTACACATATCTAAAAATTACCCTAAGTGATTATGGACTGCAGGTTCCTCGTTTTGCAGGGGAAAACCTTGGTAGTTTAAGTGCAAGGTACATAGAAAGTAGGTGACAGAGCCTTGATTAAACCTTTCTTCTGACTCTAATTCTGCTACTCAAAGACACTGATGTTAGAAAGATTAATATTTTAGACCTCCGAGATATAAGTTCTTTTAATAATGTAAAGCCATATATTTATATTCACCCGTATCTATAATTATTCTGGCAAATTTTGTTTCTATTACTCATTGTGTCATTTTTAAGGAAGAAAAAAGGTGTGATTTTTTTTCTGAAATTTCTACTTCAGTGCAACTCCAGACTTACATTTCCCCAAATCCCTAACTCTTCATTAAAATACAGATGAAGATATGGCATGGGACATTGAGGAGGATCTGAACAAAGGAAGTTGTTTGTCTATCAGGATGAATTTTTGATCAATACATGCAAATCGATTGGCATTGATGAATTTGATCATGACCTATTACAGGCTGCATTCAGATTTGAAAATGCACGGTAGCAGCAGCATCTGTCTGGAGGTGAAAGAAAAGGCCGACCCTCTCTTATGATCTGTATTAACTGCAGAAGCCCATTGCTCAGCTGATGCTTCATTCTGAAGGAGTTTAAATTTTATCTGCAGGCTGCCTTTACCAGCTTCTTACTCTTTCCTTCTCCCTTTTCTGTATTTACCCAGGGGGTAAGATGACTAGGTCTTACAGGATAGGAAGTAGAGGAGATTTTCCCCCTGAAATAGTGAATACTAGAAGGCACTGGAAAAAATGTATCAGCACAGTCCCTAAACTGTAATGAGGGCCTTGTGCATGAGAATCATTTGAGGTCTCCAACAAAATCAGTTGTTTTGTGCTCATCTGACATCTTCTGAATCAGAATCTCTGAGACATTAGACTCAAGAGTCTACATTTTAATGAGCTCACAGATAATTCTAACACACCCTGCTGAAGAACCACAGGGACACAAAGTTTGACAAGGGATTTAAAATAATGTTATAGCAGAAATATGCACAGCTTCTAAGTTTACATCTTGATGAATTTTCAGAACTAGCACGCACATCCAGAAACAGAAATTTCCCCCCAAATTTTGTCATAACATAAGTAGTCTCTGCATCAAAACCAAGAGGAATTTTCAGATATGAATCATTATATGGAAAAACTCAAAAAAATAAAAATGAAATTTTAAAATATATTCCAGTTGACTAAAAAAATATTAAAATGCTTAGGCACAAAATACATGTCCAAATATTAATTGCTTAACTGTATAGAAGCAACAATCAATGATATAGCAAAAGATAAAACAAAAACTTATTCATAATAGCAACTAAGAAAATAAGACTTAATAATAACATAAATAAGAATATTATAGTCCTTTAAAAATAATATAATTTCATCTAGGAAAAATAACAAAAAATCTTGACTAAACACAAACTTTTATGTTCCTGAAATGCATAAATATTTTTTTTCTTTTTTTTAAATTTTATTTTATTTTTAAACTTTACAAATTGTATTAGTTTTGCCAAATATCAAAATGAATCCGCCACAGGTATACATGTGTTCCCCATCCTGAACTCTCCTCCCTCCTCCCTCCCCATACCATCCCTCTGGGTCGTCCCAGTGCACTAGCCCCAAGCATCCAGGATCGTGCATCGAACCTGGACTGGAAACTCGTTTCATACATGATATTTTACATGTTTCAATGCCATTCTCCCAAATCTTCCCACCCTCTCCCATAAATATTTTTAAAATAATGATTAAAAATAATAATAATGATTCAGTTGAACTAAATTTCTATGAAAATCTCAGTAAAATTTCACTATTTTAAGTTGAACTAAATTCCTATGATAGTCCAGTAAAATTTTCTTCTGACCCTGAGAAAATTATTCTGAAATTCATCTGGAAGGCCACAAAAAGCACATTTTTAAATTATAAATAAAAATGATTAAAATAAATCTTATTCTACTAGGTAAATAAACATATGAAAATGTCATGAATGGAAGCATTGACAAACTAGCAAAAATAATATATAGGCAATGGAACAGAATACATCTCTTCAAAATAGTCCCAACTCTAGTAGTTTTCACAAACAGGTCTAAGAGTCACCTGGGGGACTAGGAAACATTGCTGACTCTGGATCCCACCCTAGAATTTGAAAATCAAGTGTATTCCTGCATGATCCAGCCTCCTGGATAACAATAATAAAAGAGAAAATGGACTGAGTTGACTTTCTTGATGTCTCTAATCCCAGAGTAACTCATAAAAGGAGATGTATACGGAGAGTGAGATGCTGCCTTTTCTAAGAACATGAATTCTTGGTACAGAGGAGATGAGGATAAGCAACTAGATGGTTCATAAACTACACTAAGCTGATGAAGGATGTCTCTAGAGTTACAAAATGCTGAAGGAGTGCTTGAATGGCTGTGGCTATACAAATCCACCAATTTGTGTCTGTTGTCTCTGTACTTATTGGAACAGTACTTATTGGAACTGGACTGTACTTATTGGAACTGGACTGTACTTATTGGAACATTAAAAGGAAACATTTGGGGTCCTCTTTATATATATTAAAAGACGCTTATTCCTTAGAGGAAAAGTTATGACCAACCTAGATAGCATATTCAAAAGCAGAGACATTACTTTGCCAACAAAGGTCCATCTAGTCAAGGCTATGGTTTTTCCTGTGGTCATGATGGATGTGAGAGTTGGACTGTGAAGAAAGCTGAGCATTGAAGAATTGATGCTTTTGAACTGTGGTGTTGGAGAAGACTCTTGAGAGTCCCTTGGACTGCAAGGAGATCCAACCAGTCCATTCTCAAGGAGATCAGTCCTGGGATTTCTTTGGAAGGAATGATGCTAAAGCTGAAACTCCAGTACTTTGGCCACCTCATGCGAAGAGTTGACTCGTTGGAAAAGACTCTGATGCTGGGAGGGATTGGGGGCAGGAGGAGAAGGGGACGACAGAGGATGAGATGGCTGGATGGCATCACTGACTTGGTGGACGTGAGTCTGAGTGAACTCCAGGAGTTGGTGATGGACAGGGAGGCCTGGCGTGCTGTGATTCACGGGGTCGCAAAGAGTTGGACACGACTGAGCGACTGAACTGAACTGAACTGAACTTATATATATTAATCCATACTTTCATGTTTATTCTTATTTACACTGCCTTTCCATTAAGTAAAACACTAAGGCAGTTTTAGGATTCTACCAACTATAGTCATATGGCTTCCAGGACTTTTCATTATCACATCATTTAAGGGACTGAATTATAATCACTATCGTGGACTTCCCTGGTGACTCAGATGGTAAAGAATCTGCCTGCAATGAAGGAGATCTGGGTTCAGTCCATGGGTTGGGAAGATCCCCTGGAGAAGGGAAGGACTACCCACTCCAACACTGTTGTCTGGAAAATTTAATGGACAGAGGAGCCTGGTAGACTATAGTCCATGAAGTCACAAAGAGTTGGACATGACTGAGCAACTACACACACATACACACACACACACACACACACACACACACACACACACACCATGGGCTAAAATAACAGGCACTTACATAGTCCTTCCTTTGTCATAATTCAAACTCCAGTTGGATTTTTTTAAATGTATGCAAACCATATTAAGCACAGTAGTGCTTAATATTAATATGCACAGAACCAGAGTTTGCTTTCTGCTTCATCATACTAATGATTTAAATGGATCAATCTAGATATTTCAATACTTCAAATTGGAATAACTGTTTGGAATTTTAAAAATAATCATGTTATCATGCTCCATCAGACAATATACTAAAATTTTAGATAAAAAAGAGACCAATAAAAATATAGTATCCCATAGGAAAACATGAAGTAAATATGAGTATCCTAAAACTTCATACACGTAATACTTCTGTCATCATAAAAACAGTGAAAGATCTTGCTAAAAAACAAGAGAAAGATTGAACTTCTTTACAATCTGAAAAAAAAATCATTTTAAAAGAAAGTAAACTATTAAAATTTTTACTTAAAACAGCATTGGCAGAAAATTTTTATTATAATTATTATAGAGTATATACTAATTAACAAGAAAAGTAATTTGGCAATATGTAAAAAAATACTTAATAGTCCCTCACTTGTAGCCCATAATTCCACTTCCAGGAATCAGAAGGAAGGCAGAATGCACAAAATTGTTATGTCCCAAACACCTTTTTAAAGCATATAGTAGCCTATGGCCAGACAGGATTCCAAAATCACCCTGACAGTTAACAGGCTATGAAGTCAAGAGGGGTGGGGCTGAGCTAACAGGAAAATGATCAGAGAGTAAATTGAAATCAGGAACCAAGAAGATAGTCTAGTAGGAACAGCCTAAAAAGGGTGTGATTTCCATCAAGTGGCAGACACCCATTGTGCTACTGGTTCTACACTTGGAGGCATTGAGAATTTGATCTCCCTTACAGTGTTACCAGCCACATGCTCTTTCCCTGTTGTCAGAAGGATAGCAAAGAGGGAGAAAAAAGTGAGATGGAAAATATGAGGTGTTGAGGTCCTTTAATGGACCGGAACCTGGTGGTCCGGAGTCAACCAATAAGAAAATAAAGGAGAGAGAAAGAAGCTGATACTCCTTGGTTTATACAGAAAGCCAATAAAGCCCCTGACACAGGACTTGCTCTGTTCACGGAGGCCTCAGGCGCCCTCTCAATGGGGTGAAGACGCAGAGCGCCTTCTCGAGAGGGTCTTAGAAGCCCAGGCAGGAAAGTGAACTCAGAGAGCCTGTGTGCTCCAGGGGATCAGCCTGAAAAAGTGGGGGGGGGGGGGAGAGAGAGAGAGAGAGAGACCATCTTACAAGGTAGTTATTCTCAGCAAAGATAAAAATTAAAATTCCAGACTTACAAAACATAGGTGATCCATATTAAAGAGAGAGAGGGTTATAAAGAATCACTTTTACCATATGGTTCACAAGAAGGAAGAGGGTACTTATCACCATATAGAAACACTAATGAAGGAAATGCCTGGATTCCTCAGCCCTGGGGAGAGGCTTGCCTCTCCTCTTAATTCCTGAATATTCAGGAATTAGTAAGGAAAAGAGAATTCCTGACAGATCCAAAACAGCACACAGGAAGCCTCCTGTTAAATGCTTCCTGACAATGAGGCACCAGGTTGATGCCTGTAGAGTCTCAGGCATGAGGGTTTTTAAAAGGACCCTGTGATTTTGCAAAGGATGGGAAGGGAGGTTGGGGAGGCCCCTGGAGACCCTGAGCTGCTTAGAAGGAAAGAAGAGTTTAAGGGTATTATCCTGTTTGGATGGAACTACAAAGATTTTAATTTCTTCTTTCTACACTTCAAGGTTAAAGAAAATTTTAGCAATATCCATTTTATATTTTTATAATCAGAAAAATAATTTAATTTGTTTACATTATTATTCCACATTTACCTTGAAATTTTAATTCTGCTCTCGTATTCCTTAGAAAAATGAATAATATAAAATAATGTTCTGTTAGAGGTTAAGCATTTATACTACAAAAGGGCAATAACCACAGAAGGATGATTTCTCTTTTTATCGTATTCTGTGCTACTAAAAGTCCTATGAGAATGCTAGACATAAGGCAGTAAATATGATTTCTTTTCTATCTAAGTCCTATTCACACAAAAACCTTTCTGTTTGTATTTTCCAAGGACAATATTTGGGAAGGTAATAATAGAGAGGTAAGAGAGCAGATGCATATTTTACATAGGATTATGAGAAATGTTTTGTTCAGTAAATACAAGCAAAAGAAAAGCCCCAAGGCACTGAAGCAATATATTGTAGAAAATGCAATGAAAGATCCATATATAACCCATAGTCTTTAGGAGCTAATATTTAAAATATTTTATTTTCTATATGTTTAATCAGCTAATTGAAACATGACTGACAAAGGTCCATACAGTCAAAGCTATGGTTTTTCCAGTAGTCATGTATGGATGTGAGAGTTGGACCATAAAGAAAGCTGAGCACCAAAGAATTGATGCTTTTGAATTGTGGTTTTGTAGAACACTCTTGACAGTCCTTGAGCTGCAAGGAGATCAAACCAGTCAATCCTAAAGAAAATCAGTCCTGAATATTCATTGGAAGGACTGACATTGAAGCTGAAGCTCCAATACTTTGGCTACCTGATGCGAAGAACTGACTCACTGGAAAAGACCCTCATACTGGGAAAGATTGAAGGTGGGAGGAGAAGGGGATGACAGAGGATAACATGGTTGGATGGCATCACTGAATTCATGGACATGAGTTTGAGCAAACTCTGGGAAATGGTGATGAACAGGGAAGCCTTGCGTGCTGCAGTCCATGGGGTCACAAAGAGTTGGACATGACTGAGTGACTGAACTGAACTGAGACATGGATATTTCTGTAAATTTAACAGTGTAAAAAAAAGTAACATGGGATAAAGATTTCTTTGGGAAAAAATAAATAATTTAACAAAACAACAGAACAGATCATTATGTAAGATAACAATAAAAAGATAGAAAAGTCTCATTTAAAATATATTGGCTATAAATTATTTTATAATTATGTTTAGAGAAGACTTATATGCAAAGCTTGCTTCTTTCTCACTGCTAAATGGACCCTAAATTGGCCTCTATGGTATTATGATTTATAATAAGAAATACACAGCTTTCATCCCATTTCTGGTACAAAGCTCCTACAATTTTATGTGATAAGCACAATAAAGTATCTTTTGATATATGTAAGAAGCCCATCTCAACCACACCTAAGTTTATACTAATGATGTGAATTTTGGAAAGTACTTATGGATGGGGCTTCCCAAGTGGCTCAGTGGTAAAGAATCTGCTGGCCAATTCAGGAGTCCAAGGTTTGATCCCTGGATTGGGAAGATCCCCTGGAGGAGGAAGTGGCAACCCACTCCAGTGTTCTTGCCTGAAAATTCCCATGAACAGAAAACCTGGTGATTTGGGTTCGCAAAAAGTCAGACACAACTTAGTGACGGAGCACTTATGAATGGGCCCTGGGTGCCAGGGGAACCAACCATGTGACTAGAGAGTGAAAACTTTCAGGTCTACTCCCTAAACTCTGGGGAGGGAACAGAGGCTGGAAATCAAGTCCAATCACTGATGGCTATATAGTGGGAGGTAATATCATTTAAATGGTGGCATAGGTGTTCCTGACTTCAGTTCCTCTCATAAGAACACCAAATAGCAACTATCCATAGACAAGACACCACTGTGAAAATTCCAGAACATGATGGTTGAGGCTGAAGCTCCTGCTCTGGATCACAGAGACTGAAAAGGACCGTATTAGATGAACAAGGAGAACAACTACTTCTAACCACATCATCCCTCTCCTAGACTGGCAGAGAGTGCAGAGAGAGGTTCCCCCACCCTCCAATCCCACTTCTAACTCCAGGATTTATGATTTCCTCTAGTGGGAAAAAGAGAGCTCAAGGTGAATATCCAGTTCCCCCAGAATCGCAGGTCTCAATCTGGGAGGCCCATTTGGGTCTTACCTCATAGAGATTACAAGGGCTTGATTTACTGGATCAGATTGGGTAGGGCCTACAGAAATCCATGCTCCAGTCTGGGTGGACTGAGTTTCTCCATCAGTGCTGAATAGATATCTCAGCCAGTGGATCTAGGTCCCAGTTACAGAGCCAATCCAGGGGTCCAATCTTGCTAGGGAACTGGGTGTACAGTCCTTCCTGATTCTTCCTGATTTAGGGCACAAAACAAGTCTAAACAAACTTAAGAAGTATAAAATCATATACGCACTTTTTCCAACCACAATTTCTTGACACTAGAAATTGATAACAGAAGGACAACAGGAAAATTCACAAACTGAGGAAGAAGGAATACTCCCAAACTCATCTCACAAGGCTAGCATTTCTTTTGATGCTAAAGTTATGTGAAGATTCTACAGGAAAAGAAAACTACAGGCCAATATTTCTGATGAATACAGATAGAAAAATTCTCAACAAAATATCAGTAAACCAAATTTAACAGTACTTATGATTGATCTATACCATGAACAAGGCATATACATTGCTGGGCATGGGATGGTTCAAAATATGCAAATCAATAAATATGATACATTACATTAATAGGAGGAAAGATATGTTACATGATTATTTCAATAGATGTAAACAAGCATTAGTCGTTCAGTTGTGTCCAACTCTTTGCAACCCCATCACCTTTAGCTCACCATGCTCCTCTTGTCCATGGGATTCTCCAGGCAAGAATAATGGAGTGAGTTGCCATTCCCTTCTCCAGGGGATAGTCCTGACCCAGGGATTGAACCCGAGTCTCCTGCATTGCAGGCAGATTCTTTACTGTCTTTGACAAAATGGCACTTACAAGTAGGATGGAGAAAGAAGAGATCAGGAAATTAATATTATAGGTCAAGGAAATGAGAGCAAAGAGTGACTTGCTAAGAAATGAAAGAACTTCACTTCCACAGAAGTGTGAGAAGTATTTATAGTGTTTTTATGGGACTGGCAAAAAGAGAGTCTGACAAAATTAACAAAAGCTAGAAGCCACATTTTAAAACATGTCAAGGAGTTTGACTTTATCTCAAGAGCAATGGAAGGTCAGAGAAACAATTTAAGAAGGAAGGTGTGATATAAAAATGTATTTAATGATAATAAAAGTAATAAGAGCTGCCATTTAATCCTTCCTGGGATAAACACTCAATATATATCAACTGCTTTTTTAAATTAATTTTTATTGAAACATAGTTGCTTTACAATGTTGTGCTAGCTTCTTGCTATGTATCAAAGTGAATCAGTCATATGTATAAGTATATCCACTCTTTTTTAGATTGCCTTCACCCCACTCCAGTACTCTTGCCTGGAAAATCCCATGGACGAAGGAGCCTGGTGGGCTGCAGTCTATGGGGTCACGAAGAGTCAGACACGACTGAGTGATTTCACTTTCACTTTTCACTTTCATGCCTTGGAGAAGGAAATGGCAACCCACTCCAGTGTTCTTGCCTGGAGAATCCCAGGGACGGGGGCCTGGTGGGCTGCTGTCTATGGGGTCACACAGAGTCGGACACAACTGAGTGACTTCACTTTCCATTCCCACAGAGCACTGAGTAGAGTTCCCTGTTCTATATGGTAAATTCTCATTAGTTATCTAATGTATATACATAATGGTGTATATATGTCAGTCTCAATCTCCCAATTCATCCCACTTCCCTATTCTTCCTCTCGGTAAGCATAATTTTGTTCTCTACATCTGTTTTTTTAGACTCCACATATAAGCAATATCATACAATATTTGTTTTTCTTTTTCTGATTTACTTCATTCTCTATGCAATCTCTAGGTCCATCCTTGTTTCTGCAAATGGACTAACTTTGTTTCTTTTTATGGCTGAGTAATATTCCATTTTGTGTATGAACCACATTTTCTTTACCTATTTCTCTACTGATAGACATTTAGGTTGCTCCCATATCCTGGCCATTGTAAATAATGCTGCGATGAACACAAAGGTCCATGCATCCTTTCAAATCATGGTTTTTTCACAATATATGCCTAGAAGTGGGATTGCTCGGTCACATGGGAGCTCTTGACTGTGTGGATCGCAACAAACTGTGGAAAATTCTGAAGGAGATGAGAATACCAGACCATCTTACCTGGCTCCTGAGAAATCTGTATGCAGTTCAAGAAGCAACAGTTAGAACTGGACATGGAGTAACAGACTGATTCCACATTGGGAAAGGAATACGTTAAGGCTGTATATTGTCACCCTGCTTATTTAACATATATGCAGAATACATCAAGCAAAATGTCAGCTGGATGAAGCATAAGCTGGAATCAAGATTGCTAGGAGAAATATCAATAACTTCGGATATGTAGATGATACTGTCCATAAGCAGAAAGCAAAGAACTAAAGCACCTCTTATTGAAAGTGAAAGAGGAGAGTGAAAAAACTGGCTTAAAACTCAACATTCAAAAGGTGAAAATCATGGCATCCAGTCACATCACTTCATGACAAATAGATGGGGAAACAATAGAAACAATGAGAGACTGTATTTTTCTGGGCTCCAAAATCACTGCAGATGGTGACTGCAGCCATGAATTTAAAAGATACTTGCTCCTTGAAAGAAAACTATGACAAACCTAGACAGTATATTAAAAAGCAGAGACATTACTTTGCTGACTAAGTTCTGTCTAGTCAAAGCTATGGTTTTTCCACGAGTCATGTATGGATGTAAGAGTTGGACCATAAGGAAAGCTGAGTGCTGAAGAATTGATACTTTTGAGCTGTGGAGTTGGAGAAGACTCTTTAGAGTCCCTTATACTGCAAGGAGATCAAACCAGTCAGTCCTAAATGAAATCAGTCCTGATTATTCATTGGAAGGACTGATATTGAAGCTGAAGCTCCAATACTTTGTCCACCTGTTGTGAAGAACTAACTCCTTAGAAGAGACCCTGATGCTGGGAAAGATTGAAGGCAGGAGAAGTGGACGACAGAGGGTGGCATCACCAATTTGATGGACATGAGTTTGAGCAAGCTCCAAGAGTTGGTGATGGACAAGGAGACCTGGCGTGCTACAGTCCATGGGGTTGCAAAGAGGCAGACACAACTGAATGAGTGAACTGAACTGAACTTGTGGTAGCTCTGTTTTAAATTTTTTAAGGAACCTTCATACTGCTGTCCATAGTGGCTGTATGTAAATCTGTCCACAAATTTACATTCCTAACAACAGTGTAGGAAGGCTCCCTTTTTTCCATACCCTCTCCAGCAGTTATTGTTTGTAGACTTTTTGATGATAGCCATTCTGACCTGTATGAGGTGATACCTCATTGCAGTTTTGATTTGCATTTCTCTAATAATTAGCAACATTGAACATGTGCCTTTTTACGTACCTCTTGGCCATCTGAATGTCTTTGGAGAAATGTCTGTTTAGGTCTTCTGTCCATTTTTTGATTGGGTTGTTTGTTTCTGATATTGAGCTGCATGAGCTATTTGTATATTTGGAGATTAATACCTTGTCAGTTGCTTCATTTGCAAATATATTCTCCCATTCTAAGGGTTGTCTTTTTTTGTTGCTTATGGTTTCTTTTGCTATGCAAAAGATTTTATGTTTAATTGGGCCCTATTTGTCTATTTTTGCTTCTATTTTCATACTCTAGGTGGTGGGTCTAAAAAGATCTTGCTGTGGTTTATGTCTGCCTATATTTTTCTCTAAGAGTTTTATAGTTTCCAGCCTTACATTTAGGTCTTTAATCCATTTCTGACATCAATTCCTTTAATCTTTGCTACAGTAATATTATTCCCACTTTCTGGATGAGTAAATTGAATCTTGTGGAGGAAGTGTGGCCAACATTCACAGCTGGAATGTGACTTGGCACAACTCAAACCCAAATTTGTCTGACTGTAGGGAAAATCAGGGGGAACAGCAAAGTCCATATTAGGTCAACCCATCAGAAATTGCCAAAAACTACATCAGATGGTTGAATCTAATTGTCTTATAAAATCCCCACATCTTCTGAAGTTAAATTTCATTTTCATAAGTGGAGATGCCAGATGCATATCTAAAGAACAGAGATGTCATTTGAAATTCTCAGTCCAACTTATTTTGGCAGTCTCATACTTCTGCAGATTTAAACCCAAAGGTCCCTGGCTTAATTCTCTACTTTCTCTGTTTCTGCCATTCCAAGTCTTTTTTTGGTCTCTTGGTTTCTTCAGTTCCCTGTCATCCAGGAGCCTGCTGACTCTCCACATGTGTTTCAGGACCTTTGACTTTCCTGCGTTTTCCCTGATGTCTCTATTCTCAGTTTGCTCTTTACAGATTGCAAAAAGGCTACTTGCAGAACAGATCTTAGCAACATTATGCCACAATCTAAAGAATGGTACAGAGATCCCATGGGGGTGATGCTCTCCCACTGCATTTTTCAGAGTTCTGCATGTTACAGCTTTACCATCTCTGTATCCACTGCAGATTTCAGCATCCAAACCCAGATAGAGAGAAAAAGAGATATGAGGGCATTGTAAGTTGGCATGCGAACCTTACTTTACTTCCTAAGCAAGACTGCTGACTACTTATAAATATCAGCAGATAATATTCCATTAGACTTGAATCCTTGAGACTCATCTGAAATTCTAAGCAAGCTTGGGTTATTTGATTGATCTGCTGGTAGATATCAATAGGACCTAAGTCTGGCCTTCATTTTGATATGGGCCCTTGACAATTAGATCAATAACCCTATTCTCCTCCTTCATTGTTATTCCTTTCCTTCATTTGTCCTCTGTCTCTGCAAAACGCTTCCACTAAGAATGTTCTCAACTAAAATATTCTGCATCAGTAGTTTTCAAACCTAGCCACCTCAGATAACTTCACTGTTTTGGTGAAACTTATACATGTTTATTGTATTGTAATTAAATCAAGAAATAGACATAAAGATAAGGGAAAAATTAACAAAGTAAGTGAAATAACATTACAGAATTTATATTAAATGCTTATCATTCTAGGCATCTCTTGGTGAATATTGGTAAATCAAAGAAGGAACAGATAGATGAAGTGGATAAAGAAGTTGGTACATAGAAATATGGATAAGTGAAAAGATCAGTAGGTAGATAGATGGACTAAAAGACAAAGTAACTTTATAAAAAGTTGATCACCCTATACAGGCTACTTTTTTTAAAGAATGTTAGATTTAACTTTTGCATTTAACAGAGAAGAAATCTAAAAGAAGCTGAAGAAACTGCTGAAACTTAAACATATGTTTCATTTCAATGCACAATTTTCTTACTTTTTTATGAATAAAAACATAGACATGGGCAATACTAAACATTCAGAGTTATGATTTCTTTTAAACGACATGTTTCAATTTTAGATGAAATAATTTACTCGGCTTTTAAAAATGAGGAAATTAGCACACTTCAGTCTTCTCTTCCACCCTCCTTATTTAGGTTTAATATTTTATATTACAGGGTTAATAGCACTTATATTCTATTCTATAACCATAGTTTCTTCATTTACTTAGTCTAAGTGTCTGTTTTAAGTAGGTGCAAAGATAACCCCCAGGCCTTTCAGCACACTTTTCTATAGTAATGTATTGATTGAATGGATTTAATCATTAACTTTTTAAAAAGAAGGACTCACAATTCCTGTCTTCTATGAATTTGTACGTGCTTGAAAATGTCAGTATGTTGCCTTTTGTACTAGAGAAAAAAAATGTTGAAGTGAATTAAGTTACTGGCTGAGTCTCTTTATTGCTAAATGCTGTAGTCATCCCTACCATTTCCCGGAATTGAGTGCTGGTTTAATCCTTTAGTGTTTTCTCCATTTCTCTTTTGGTTGGCAGGATTTCATCTTCAGAAGTTTCAAGA